>NC_136063.1:1901671264-1902330431 GCF_964261635.1 Lissotriton helveticus
TTCCGTTGTGGTTCAAGAGACCACATAGGGAACAATCCTAATTGCCCTGCTATAGGAAAGGAATGTGTTAAGTGTCAGAAATGTGGACACTTTCAAAGTGTATGTAGAGGAGGTATGAACACAACACCTAACAGCAACCCTAGTAGAGTCAGAATTTCGAATATTTCCATGGATACCCCTAAGGTCCAAGATTGAACTTCCCATTGCTAATATATTAGTTGCTGTTGATGTTCCTGAGTGTTCTGACAAGCCTATCAAAGGGCTGTTAGTTGATATTTCCATTGATGATAAAATAATTCTAGCAATGGCAGATTCGGGTGCCCCAGTCACTATCCTTGCAGATCTTACAATTTACAAACTATGACCTAATAGTGCACCGCTATTTGCTCCCGACATCAATCCCAAAGCTTTTGGGGAGCAAGATATTGAATTATTGGGTTATTTTTGGGACAAACATTGGCGCTTAGGCAGATCTGTTAAAACGAAAATACATGTGGCAGTCAGAGGAAGAGATATGATAGGATGGAAGGATCTTGCTCTTTTAGGCATCATTCTGCATCTTGGACAGGACAAAACCCTCCCATTGTCTTGGGTGACCTTCCTTCCAGCATCCTATCCGTTATTAATCAAGAGTCTACTATTGATAAACTTGCACTATCTTTTCCTGATGTGTTTAAAAACTCAGTAGGTACTGTCAAAGGATATGAACATACCATTTTATTTAAAACAAAATGCTATTCCCATAGTACATAGGGTTAGACCTGTTCCTCTCAGTGTCAGAGGTGATTTCAAACCCCTTTTAGCTAATTTCCAGTCTGAAGACATTATTTCTCCTATTGATGCCTCTGAATGGATTTCTCCAGTAGTTTTGTGGAAAAAAAGACAGGGGATCTCAGGTTATGTGTGGACTTAAGATCTCTTAACCAAAATATCCTCATTGATTGTCACCCCTTACCTCACATCCATGAGATGTTAGCCAATATTGGGAAACCTACATTTTTCTCCACCATTGATTTGCATTCTGCTTATCACCAAAAACAACTCTCACCTAACTCTCAACCGCTCACTGCTTTTGTGACTCCTTTTGTTGCCTTTAAGTACTTGAGGTTACCTTTTGGTCTCGCTTCAGCCTCAAGCTTTTTACAAAAGCTCATGGACAATCTTTTTGGTGATTTTCCTCAAGTGCAAACATTTCTAAATGACATTTTAGTCCACAGAGAAACAAAAGAGAAACACTTACTTGTTCTTAATAAGGTATTTTCAATATTACAAAACAAAGGCATGACCATAAAAGCCAACAAATGTAAACTACTTGTTCATGAGGTTGAATACCTTGAACAATTATTTTCCAGTGAAGGTATCAAACCTAAATTTTGCAATACTGAAGCGGTGCGCAGTGCTACTCCTCCTACTGATAAAGCTGCTTTGCGATCATTCCTTGGACTGTGTGAATACTAAGCTAGATTTGTTCCTGGTTACGCTCAGTTGGTCCAACCTTTGAGATTTCTCCTTAAAAAGGGTTGTAAATTTGTATGGACTGATATACTTCGAGAAATGTTTGAGAAAGTAAAACTCATGGTTATAAAGGCACCTGCATTACACTCTTTTGTTCCTAATGCTAGTTCTTTCATGTCAGTCTCGGTGCTGTGTTTGGTCAGTGGGTGAATGGTGAAGAGAGTACCAAGCGTTATTTGCGACAGTAAAACTTATACAGCAAACCAATGATCACAAGACAAACATCAATACATTATGTGTGCCAGCCTGAAATTAAACCAGTGCATAAAACCCTGCATTAGCACTGAAAACACAAGGCGGACAATTGCTCATTCAAAGACACATGTCTACTGTCCTGCCTGTGGGAAGATGGGGATGCATATCCTACTTAAGGGTGTTGACAACCTAGAAAAAGGGGGAAATCATTTCTATTCAGTCCCCTCGTGGGACACCCTGTTCTACCTTCCCCCACACTCAACAGCCAATGCGTTTAGAATCCCCAACAATTCTGGGATTCTCTTCAGGACTTGGTTTTGTTTTGGCTCTCCATTGCGCTGCAGACAGATGTCCATTATCTGTTCTTCAATTCATGACAGCAGACGTGTCTTTGAATGAGCAATAATTTATCGATGTTTGTCTTATTTTCCTTTGTAGTAACGGGGTATGAACAGGAACATTCTGGTACATGTCCGTAATTCAGAAGAGCTTTAATTAAAATAGAAAGCTATAAACATAGGAAGCCCACGGCAGAGATACCAGTTCAAACAAGAGGCCAGCAGTAACTGCCGTGGAGGGAAAGAACACCAACTAACAGAATGCAGTAAGTCTTCTAAACTAGAACACATAAAGTTAAAGTAACAGTATACATATTAAGTAATGTACCACACCTAAAATAAAACTCATACATTTTTAGAGCAAAGGGAGGAGAGTTACCAGAGGACTCGGTTCCTCTCTTATGTGATCGTCTCCTTTCAGGCGCCATCTTGGGTGTCCTGATTAAATGAGGGTATTCTGTGAAGGAGATCATCCATATACCAACTAATAGTGGTCTCGGTGAGTTAAACACTAGACTGCAGGAGCTGCAAAACGTTTCTCATTTCATGACTGAGAGCCCAAGCCTAGAGTGGGGATTATGAGATCTAGGATTAATGTTGTGTAGGGCTGGAAAAAGTGACGGGATGGTTTGGTCATACAGTTCAGCAACAAAGAACAGGTTAATTGGGTAACTGTAAGATACTGAATAGACCAAAGGAAGAGAGAGAAAGAAAAAATAGCTATGAGGGACCTACTCCCGGAGAGGGACTAGCATGAAATTCTCTGGTAATGGATCATCACAGCTGTTATAGGAACAGAGGGCTTGGGGTTACATTTTGAAAACCGCAAGACACAGGGTTGGGGTAGTAATGTCTTAGAGCCAATGATGCCATTTGTTCTCTTTGTTCAATCCTTTCGCCACAGTTTCCAGATGGATAATTAGGACAGTCTCCTGCTGGCGTAGTCAGTGGTCCAGATTGCCTCCTCTTGCAGGCAGTTTCAGTTTTTTTCAGGGCACAGAAGGAGAAAGTTTGATGGTGTGGATGATGGGTCAAAAAATGTTCTACTAATGGCTGCCTTGTCGCTGTTTTGTGGATATTACGGTAATGTTCTTGCACTGTGTCCGCCATATTAGTTCATGTCTGAGCAAGAGTGGAAGGGTGCATGTGGCAGAGGAACAGTGGAGCAATGAACTTGAGCTCTTTGGTATGATTGACGGTAGATCACACTGAGATAGTAATAGTAGGTTTCTGTCATTAAGGGTGATAATGTACCTCCAAGAAATGTGTATTTAGTTTTTATAACTTGCAGGATGATAATAGCCATTGTGCTGCTGACGTAGTTGTGTTCTACATTCTGAGTGCCTACATGGATACGGCCTTTCAGATGACCTTTCAGGTTATTCCATGTGAGAATTGCTATCCATAAGCAAATCTGAGTACAAGCAATGACAGAAAATATTCCAAGGTTTCGAAGTTCTTTGTGATTAGGCTTTTTTCTGTGTTAAACTGAACTGTCTCAATAATCCTAGTGTCTCCAAGTCCCCATTACCTCCATTTTGTATTTGTGTGCAATTTGGCATACCTTTGCTTTACAAGTGTTGTTACCCACGAGGAAGCTTCGCAAGGATACACTTTCGCTGAAAACTCCATCTAACCCTTGTGAGGTACCTGCAGTCATCCCTGAAAACTCCAGCTAACCCTTGTGAGGTACCTGCAGCCATCCCTTGGAAGTGGAGGAACATGAGAAGAGGGAGCGAGGTGAGAAAATATAGTGTGTTATTTTGGACATGTTTAGAGCACAAAGGAGCATATTTACAAGGAAATGGCAGAGTGCAGCTCTGCAGCAAATTTCGCAGTGCCGCGCTCTGCCATTTCCAAAATGCAGTATGGCACACCCCTGTATTTTCCCTAGAACTGGTGCTAAAAATAGCTGCCTATCACCAACAAGGACACCCTTGCGCTTTAGTGTGTTGCAGGGAATGATTGTTTATGTGCGGGAAAGTGTCCCTTCCTGCACCTAAAATAAAATTATGGATTATGGAGATTTGTTACTTCTATGTGTGCTGCATTTTGCAGCACACTTAGAAGTAACAAATCATTATTTTTAAGGATTGTCTATCTGCAGGAAGGAACACCTTCCTGCACATAAACAATCTTTAATGCCTTTTGCTGTATGTTTACTGCAGAATGCATGACTCATAGAAAAAGCAAAAACGTGGAGAAATAAAAGTATTTTTTACTGGTTGGGTCAGTGTGAGCCTGCTATTGCATGATGTTAGTTTTTTGATCTGCCTCAGATTTACAGATCCTTGTAAATCTTGGGCAGCATCAAAAAGCAAGGGGTGTTGAAGTGGAATGCCCACCGCAACACCCACTGCATGCCATTTCAATGTGGTACCCTTTTACCTGGGTAAAAGTGGTACCCTTTTACCTGGGTAAAAGGGTACCACATTTACAAAGCAACGTGAAGCCACTTTTTGTGCATTGCACCACTGGAACGTCGGTAAAAGTGATTTACAGTTGGCCCAATCCCCTTGTAAATATGCCCCAAAGTTTATTACTGAGCGAAGGGAAGCAGTGTACGACCGCACGCGCTTCGTGAATTATTCTGGGGAGTAGAGGAAGGAAAAGTAGGTAGCAATGCAAACTACATTAAGGAGAATAATGTGACCCTATGTGACTTTGACTTTGCACACTCCTCCTTTAAAATATCCTTTATGCAAACACAAATCAACTTCCAGCATCACTGTCAGCCATGAAACAATACTACATACAAATAAGCAAAGTCAATGTTTTTAATCTGTACTGACTCGGAGAACAAATGAATACATAAATAAATAGCAAATAAAATGAGATCAACTCTCCCTAGCGTGCCAATTTGTGATAACAGCTACAGAGAAAACAGTTCCTCCCACTCTGACCTAGGTCATCGTTTTAACAAATCTGCTTGCCCTTACCCCTCAAGGGTCCAATAGTTTAGTTTGAAAATAATATAGATATTCCCGCACTGAAAATAGCAATATCACAATACAACTTCTTCCAGCATGTAGGAACATTGGGCAATTGCGAGAGATAAATGGGAAAGCAACCAGGAGTCGTTGCACGTTTACACATAGGGCCCTAAGGTTCTTATTTTGAAGCTACCGGTAAATATGCCAGTAACGCCACGTGGTGGTACTGTTTCGGTAAACCATTAATTGCTGTTGTATTAGCAATTACACAGTAAAAATGGATCCCTCGCGTTAAAAGGCTTACCGCCAGTATACCGTGTATTCCTCATCTCCATGAATGTGTTTACTTGCAGTCATTATTAGCTGCCAGAAAACACTGCTGATAATTCCTGTTATGCCTCAGGGAAAGTGCCTTCTAACCTGATTTCAGTATCCCTTTTCTAATGTTTAGCGTTCTGAGTGCCCCATCACTTGAAACTAGAAGCACTTGCATGCAGATTGGAGAAGCTGTGGAACGTTTTTTATTTTTTTATACATTTTTTGTTTTATCATGTATATCACATTACCACAACAGCGCAGCTGGACCTGTCACATTACTTAAGTCATTACATCTCTTATTTACCACACAACAAGGAGATGTTCCAACAGCATCACTACCCAACAGCAATTTCCACAGCAGAGCAAACGCAAATCAGCCTCTGAAGCTGCAGACAGCTAACAGGATTGGTCACTGGTTGATAGGAAACTAGAACCCTCTAGCAGGACCAGGAGCATGGTTGGTATGTGTTACAATAGGTTCAGGTGTTCATACACTTGGATAACATGCATTTGCTGCAGCACATTCCACATTTTTAGGCAGGCAATCATGTATGTTTCAATATCATCACCCCTTGGACACACACATGTCTCTGCAGTACAACAGCACCTACTGAGCCACATAAACAAGTGCCCCAGATGTTTTTTAAAAATATGTGTGATGGTAAAAGAGCAGCTTCTTGACCTCTCGGTCGATGTGCCAGCCCCCCCGCTGCTCCATCACTGCTGGTAACTTCAGGCTCTTCCTCAAGTCTAACATTTGTGTATCCATGATCCTGTTTCACTGTGTTTTCTGCTGATGTAAACTTTTCTTTTGTATCATTTGTGCTGCTCCCAAAGTTTTTCTTTCCCGCTCCTTCCCTCACGCTTTCCACCTCCTGACAGTTTCCTACCACCTCCCAGGACTACATATGAAGATCACAGCGGGGACTTGTGTAGCATGCGAGCCACTGGCGCACAAAAGGCGTACCAACAACAAGCTGGTCTATGTCTGTCCATGCCTAGACCGCACCCAGTACCAGAAGCCCTGGATCTCCTGTTACCTGCAGCAACACCAATGCCAATCTCATTGCCCTGGACTCCAGGCCCCGCAGCAACAATGGCTGCCACACCTCTACGCACTCAACAGTGGGACTTTAGGCATGCTGCTACTGCCTCTTCTGCAAAACTGGAGCACCCATGCACGCAATTACTGCTGCCATGCCAACTACTGCACCTGAATAACTCCACTGGTTCCTGCTCAATACTTGATCGCTCTGCAAACACACCCCTGAGATTTAGGATACCATCACCTCTCCACACCTGATGTTGCCTTCCTCACCGTGACCTGGCACAACCCTGCATTTTTACCTGGCATCGCCATGACCATGCCCAACTGCTACAAGACATAAACAAGCATGGATTTGGGATTGCCATGATCCACAAAGAATCCATCCAGGGCACCACTGCCACAAACAGCACTACCTGATCATTGAACACCACAACTTTCAACTCTGAATAGACGACAAAACTACCATCACTAGCACCTTCGCCTACAGACCCCCTGGATCACACCACAACTTCTGCTACACCATCCCCGAATTCATCACTGCCCAAGCCATTTACAACAAACTCTACAACTTCCTTGGAGACCTCAACTTTCATCTCAACAACGCCAACACCGCCAATCTCCTCAAAAGTAAAATAAATGAATTTCCATTTATAAAGCAGGAGGTGGGGCAATGAAAGCAACACTCTTAATTCCCCTCCCTACTGCACACTGTGTGTCCTAAAGGCATAGATAGTGATGGTAAAAGACTGAAACCTGTGTCCCTCAATTTTGCACCCACTGAAGCACTCCCCCACCATGACTATTCACAAACTGCCGAGGACAGTCAATTTAATCAGTTAAATGGCTCGTCCCAATCGCTGCATACTCCATAGAAGGTATCCACAACACTAACACAGAATGATTCAACATTTATTTCAGTTGAAAAATTGAAATAGCTGAGCTGTGACCTTATTCTTACAGCAATAAGGTAGGACATTTAAAGAAAGACAAAGATGGGATAGTAACTGTAGAGGCAGAGGACCAACGTTAACACCTTGCAACAGTTTATGTCCCTTTTATGATATAAGCCTGGAACAAAGTATTTATTATGGGATTTATTTTTTAACACAAACAATGGTTTCTACTGGAAAGTAACACTGAGTAGTGTTTTGCACTACTTACCATGACTATTTGTCAATTGGGCATAAAATAGGTGCTGCATGGGAATTCCCTTGGAACCACCCATGGGTTTTTGACGAAAATCACTATTAACAGCGACAAGAGAATTGCAAAAAATATATACATCTTCTTAGGGCAGGTGTAATGTTAGAGACAAGTTTTCTTGTGGCAAAATGTTTCTAAATTTGCGTGCATTCTGTACTGTACAGCACATTTTTAAAAAATGGAGAAAGGAAAATAGTGCTATTTTTTACGGCGCTCTTCTGCTCTCTCACCTTTCATGTAATTCCCCACATCAATTTGTATTTTGCACTGTGTTGCGGGAATTTTTTGTAAATTTGGGGCTGACAGAATAGAAATTACACAGCTAATATAGGAAAGTTGTTGTAGCGAATATGCGCTTATAATAAACAGTAAAAAAATGCAATAGGGCTCGCATTTTTTTGAGTTAGAGCGATTGGCGTTTTAAATGGCAATGTGCTGTGCTGTTAAGTATAAAGTCTGTTCCAGTGCCTTGTTTGAGCTATACGATTCCTGTGCCCTCAAGACAGCCAGAGACGCCGAGACAACCGCGTAAAGTATACCTTGCAAACAACATAAATTAACTTTAACCAATACTGCATTTATTAAAATGGCATTTCTATAAACAGAAAAGAGAAAGAGGGAGATGCTGCAACCTAATGTGACCAGGACTAGCAATGGAGGGTGCAACACAATGATAGAGATACGTCAATAATAAAGGCACAAACTGCGAAGGCCAGGAATTAGAAAATATAAAGGGAACCTAAGGATAAAGTGCGTACGTTCTATTCGCACTTTGCCGCGCTAGTGTTATAAAATAAAAGTCTATCTGCGCCCTTGGAGAGAGCCACCTCTTGAACTTGTGCCTCATGAACTCAATGCCTTCAGTGCCTACAGAAAAAAAAACAGCTTCAATTACACTGAAAACTACTAAGCCAAAACTGGAGGTTGGTTGATGGGAACTAGTGGACTTTAGAGCTGAACTATATCTTTTTATCTTTGTATCAGCGAGATCCATGAATGCCAGAAGACACAGCTACAAACCTTCCAAACATGATGGAATACGAAGTTTTCATTTATTTATTTATTTATCGTGTTCAGCTCTAACATTCTGTCCACTTTATTAGCCACGTCAGAGGCATATTTCTGTGCTATAATTAGTTTAATTGTTCTAGTGGTGTTTTGTTCCTATCAAGATGCACCATAAAGAAATAGGTACTTTCCAGGATTCACTGAGAACAATATTAAAACAATACTGAAGCATGTCTATCGCTGCATGAATACATGCGCACGAATACTGCCGTATAAATACCGCAGCATGTGTACCGCTGCATAAATACCACGCAGCTCCCCCAGCTTCGGAGCCCCCAAGTAAGTCAGAAATTTTCCTAGAAAGAGAACCGGGGACTCCCCACCCCAGAGCTGTCTGCTCGCCCCTGGTTCAGCATGAACGCAGCATCGTGTGAAAAAGCCACTGCAGACATTCCAATAATTGTAACACACGGACCCCAATCCCTCGGGGTGGGGGGAGCTTTGATCTGGGACACTCGGCGCAGCACTTCATCCAAATACTTCCTAAATGGGGTCTTTCCTCCACTTTTTTATGCCGGTCCCTGGGATACGCAGGATGCAATTACCCTTCTCAGCCTTTTAGAGTGCGCGCTGACACACACTTAACCAGGGTGTCGACACACGGCCCCATAGATGTACACCTTGGCACACGCACACAGACAGGGTCATACACACATATGCGAGAGCAGGCGTATCAGCCCACACAGACACGCAAACACGTGGTAGAATCACAAACAGTGGCATATAGACACAGAGGCACACAAACACGCACTCACAGACACGTACACACAGACAGAGTCATGCATACGGACACAAGACCAAACATATAAACCCACTCACACAAAACACACAGCTAGAGTCACACACAAACACACACTCACAGACACATGTGCACATAAATACACACATGCAGACATATAGAAACGCGCAGGTGCTCGCACGCACACGCTTGTGCACGCATACACAAGTCTCCATTTCACTTAAGTGCCAGGCTGAGGTGACAGTACTGGGAGTAATGAGGCTTCCGTTCTGCGTTTGCGCGCATGCAGCTGTACTGCAAGGATGTGCATACCAGTGCAGAAGCGATCGATCAGGGACAGTGAACCAGCGGGTCACCTTCGACCTGTGACACTCCAGGGGAGCAGATGTGTGAGGGCCACAGAACCGAAGGGGGGGGGGTGCGCTAAATTACGGCATAAAGGTACTTTTTACTGACGGTTTCGGCATCGAGAGTTGTGATTTGCACTTGTGCGCTTCCTTTTGATTCCGCTGCTGCCACCCTCAGGCTGAGCCCAGGGGCCAAGGGGAGTCCCACACTGATACCAGGGTGAGCATCTCCTCGCCCGTCACTTACAACCACAGCTAGGCCTCTTTCCAGGGATCCGGAACCAGCCTTCATAAAACGCCACACCGCTTTGAACGGTTCCAAATATTTACACAGTGAACGGGCACTTATGCAAAACAAACTCACCTTCCTATTGCAAAGCAACATTAAAAGTCAAAATAAACCAGGATAACTTATTGAGTAGGAATTGTATATACGTAAGTATATATTTTCCTATTTATTTCCATATAATTTTTGCATGTTTGTGCATTTCTATAATTGAAAGCACACATAGATACATATTTTCACCAGTGTGTATATATTTCTGTATATATATATCTGCGTAGTGTGTCAGAGCACATACATTGTTATTATTATTGCCTAGATGGAAAAAACAGCCGGTCCTAAAATCCAGCTGCATTATTGAAAAAAGCAGCACCGAAAACGATCGCTATTGTAAACAAAAAAACAAAAAAAAACGCGAGTGGTGCGCGTGCGCACGCCACTGCCAGCATATGTCTTCAATTATCGCGTCCGTGTCTGGCCGCAATAATTGAAGACTTATGGGATTTAGTGCGCGTAACAGACACCAATAGGCCATAGGTGGAGATACGCGACCGCCTATGGCCTATTGCGTGTTCTGTTAAAAAACAGCATGCGCGCAAAGCCCAATCAAAATGGACCTAGGAAATAACACGCACGAGCTGTGTGGAATTTCAAGGTCCATTTTTTAAACCCCTACAAAAGGGATTTTCGCTTCGCATGCGAACCCTATATGGCAACAATTTTCATTGTATGACAAATTACTTGAAAAGTGTTAAAATGAGTTGTAATAAAAACAAATTGTCAATATAATGGAATGTAAATAACGATATTTACTTTTTGTGCAACATTTTCTTTTTGTTATATTTTAGATAAAGCAGCCATATTAGCATTTTTACATACTGGAAGATGCAATTAATTGACAAAAGAACATTGCAGTAGTTAAACTATCCATTTACCTAGCAAGTGAAGTTTCATGATTTCTTTCAAGTTCATTTTTTTTTTTTTAAAGAATCATAAGTTTCCACAAAACAGAAGATATGCTGACAGTTTTAGGGCACATTTCCTTGACCTTTGCCAGGGTTTCAGCAGACTGCCATGTTTCTGTGATTTTATCGCCGGCCGATGTCTCATAAATTGCGTTTTTCAAACTTCACAGCTAATTTCGTACATTTATTTTGCAAAACGCAAAGGCGCTGGAGGATCTGTTTAGAGGTCATTGCCACTTCTGTTGCAGTTCGGATTGTGAGGAATCCACTTTAAGTATACATGAAAAATAAATAGTGCTTTGGAATACATATTACAACATTGCAGGTTTATTCCAACTTACTTTTTTTTAAATGCTGTTTTGGAAACTGTGAATTATCTAAGAGAAGAAAATGTACATAGCTATACAAATGAACACATGTATTCTATTTGTTTATTTTATTCCCAGGTTCAGGCACTTCAGAGGCAGATATTTTACACCAGGCGCTACAAGAGGGTAACAGTGCAACTGAAGTGTGCCTGACTGTTCTTGACACCATTTCTTTTTTCACACAGAGTTTTAAGGTACAATTTATCTCATATTTACTTATGTCGTGGTAAAACATGAAACCGTGAGCATCCTACTGATTGTCTGATAAGTTTCTTTGGCTTGGACTGGTGGCTGTATGAGGCCAGAACTTTTCACTGAAAATGGGGGGGGGGGGGTCTGTGTAAGGTCTCCAATACTCAGGAGACACTGTGTTACTAGATTCAACTCAAAGGCACTTGTTACTTGTGTTACATAATTTTAAGGCTCCCGCCGGGGAAACAAGGTAAAAATGGTGGGCGAAGTTAACAGAATGGCATATATTCTGTATTGAAGTGAGGCTCCCTACTCTGTTTTTAGTTCTCGACTGTAGACAGCGTGCATATGCACTTTCTCAAAGAGACATGCTATATCTACTTTGTAGGCTTACAGCCCGCCCATAGGCTTCCCATTTGCCGGCACCATCATTGCTCCATTTTTTGTTCTTCCCATTTGTCAAGGGAATGCATGCACCATGCCTCTTCTGGAGTATAGCCCTCCTTGAGACCATTGCCAACTTCTTTTAAACATACGCAGCAGCCATTGTAGGGAATTGTTTCAGAACTACTTTTTATTTCTCTAGAAACTCATCTCGACACAGAAGAAATCTCCATCCTGAATGAAAAATAGACAAGGCGCCTTCCCCCCTCTCTCTGGCCCCGTGCTAGGCGTTATTTTACCTGTGTGTTGATTTAAAAAACACACACGCTTACAATCAAACAACGTCTCCTAATATGTATTTTTAATGCTACAGTTTGCTTCTGCCTTACATAAGATGGCAGCATTATAAAAAACACACATGGCTTACGAACAAGCAACATCTCCTAATACGTATATTTTTTAATGCTACACTCTGCTCTGCTTTACACAAGATGGTGGCATTATACTTCATTCCTTCAAATTAACTTAACCTCACACACAAGTTGTTTGCATTTTCAGTGCAGGAACGAATCGCTTCAGATCACTGTAATGTTATCTTGATTGCCATATCTGTTGCCTCAATTAAGATGGCGACCCACTGACTCCTTCCTCCCATCATAATCCATGTAGCTTTCACTGGTCCATACAGTGCTCTCTAGTATTGAAGCCCGTCCTCCTCTGCTCCCCTTTACCCTGCCTTCGGACGCAGTTAACGGAAATCCAGCTCCTCCCGCCATGTTGCTGTCAGCTGTTTCCCTGCACCCCCTGCTCCCTGACCGAAGACTACAGCTCAGAGTGGGAAGTGTCCCTGCTGTTCTGCTGACACTTCCCACCGCACCTGGTGGTAATGTCCACCAAAGAAAGGAGACAGTCGAGCACGGAAAAATGGTGAAATGTAAGTGCTTGTGCTAGCCTCCCCCACAGCCGTCTAGTGACTTGTGTGTCTTAGTGCGCTGCGTCAGTTCCCGGTGGTATAAAGTGGGGGCTGCTGGAATGTCTCGTGAGGGGCACCCCAGCATGTCCTCTAGCCTTACCTCACCAACTTCAGATGTAAGTGACAGCCACAACAATAAAAGCGTGGCCTGGAGATTATCCTGCTGCCAACAATGTGCTTGCGCGAATAAGCTGTATTGGGGTGATCAAATATGTACTTTTCTACAGTTAAATGTCCAGGAATGTCTGATGTTTGTTGGAGCTCCTATGTGACCAAGACCACTGACAACGCCAATAGCTCACAGCTCCATCATTGCAGAGACTTATTGGCTTTGCCAATACTTGTTTTCATTTGAGACAAAATGATCGCTGGAGTGCCACTGGAGGTCCCCTGCATTGCTAGATCAGGTGCAAATTATAATTGTATGTTTATATGAAGATGCAGCCAACAAAAGTTAGACTCTCCAAAAACATGTGTAAGCCCAGCTAGCTGAGAAACATTTGCCTTATGACCTGTGTGCTTTTGCTGCTCCATCAGAAATAATGACATAACAGTGAGTCTAACTATACTGACTGGTACACTGTCATGTCTGGTTGCATTAAACCCAGGATAGATCACCACGGAGAGTATGGTGGACCTTCATGAAAACATAATTATATTTTCTTTAATAGGCTAGGAAATGCCCTTTTCCATATTAAGGATACTTTTCTAATGCTCATTTGAATGGTAGAAATTCCTCCATGCAAAATGGGCATGACCAGAGTTTCCACAACTCCACAAAGACATTCCTTCCACAGTGTAGACAGACACTTGTGAGACCTCTGCAGCCATGGCAGAGTACTCTAAATGTGGCAGAATATCAACTTCCGGCAGAAGACGCGCATCTGCCATAGCCACTGACTGAAATTCCACTAGCAGTCCTCTAAGTGGGACTGTTCTTTTCCTTTTTCTAAGTATGTTCTTTTTCCTTAAATTTTATGAGTGAGTTCTAAAACATTGTATGTATTTAAAGAGACACATTTTAATCGCTGATTTACATGTTTGCAGACCCAGCTCCTAAACAATGATGGCCACAATCCACTCATGAAAATAGTATTTGATATACACCTTGCTTTTCTGAAGAATGGACAGTCTGAAGCAGCCTTAAAACATGTATTTGCTTCCCAGAGAGCTTTCATTAATAAGGTACGTGGAATTGGTTACTTGGAAAATAGCCCTATCGCATTGACGTTTAATGTGAAAAGAATTTTACTAGATAATGCCAATGTAATTTCCTGTGTGCCATAAAGATGTTTATATGGGCACTTATTTTCACGCCACTTGATTGACCCGTTGACACTATGGTTACTCCAACAGATCTGTCTGCACGGTAACATTCATCAAGTTGCCATTTGTCATGCCTGAAGCAGATGGAGTGCTTAGAGCTGAAGGAATGTCTCCGCTAGTACTGAAAGTTAAATGTGAAAAAGTGAAAACCTTCATCATCTGTGGCAAAATGAAGGCCAGATCCCTTTAAAGCCTAGATGAGATGGAGTGACATTTATGTATATTCGAAAAATAAGCGTTCAGTGTATTGTACCCCTACAGGGGAGTGAGGAATATCGTGCAGCAATGTCGGTCTTTTCTTCCTATAGCATTGATGAAGATTTTCCCATTCCATTAAACTTTTTTAGGATATGCTCCTTTTTCCCAGAAATATGATTACGCGGGTGCAGGGTCTATTTCTTTTATATCTCGTGGACCTGACTACTACTGTGGTGGCAGGTGATGGCTGGTGATCTTTGTAAGTGGTGAAAGTAACCCAGAGCAAACAAAGTGAGAGATTCAAAATTGATGAACTTGTTTGTGGGACTTTGTTGTGGGAATACCCGAGTTTATTTTTTTTAAATCAGCACCAAATGGTGCATTTTCCAGCAAGATTGATTACAATATGCCAAGCATTGGTACCATTGTGCCAAGATTAGTACTGTTCAGTGGAGGAGTGTGGCTCAATGGTTAGAGCGGCAGACCCTGATGCAGAGTTCTGGCCGGGGACCAGGGTTCGATTCCCGCCTCGGCAGGTTCTCGGGCTCAATTTCCTCGGACCTGTTAATTCTCGCCTCGGTGCCTATTCTAATCATGGGCCCCACGCTGCAACTCTGGGCAAAAGCTTGCTTAACCTCCACACCGGCCCCAACAGCGCTAAGGATGCCTGGCTTCACCCTGGGGGTGCCCAGGAGTGGACACTTCACAGGGAAAGCCTGGAGGGGTTCCACAGCGGTATGAGTATCAGCGCCAGGATGCCACATAGGCGACACGGCAAGGTGACCGTCTGGTGACAGTGCGCTCTATAAGTACCATGACATTTGACAGTGGATAGTCAAGAAAGTCCATAGCAGATTACAGCGTGATTTCTCCTCTCAGATGTAGCACACCTGCCCTGGAATAGCGCTGCAAAGGAAGGCGATGCATCCTCCCAGCTTCACTTTATAGTAGCATGAAAAAAAAAATGTAATAAAGGGAAAGGTAAGATGAAAAATCTAATGTAAAGCGCCTTGTAAAAAACACGTTTTAATTAATATATTCTGATTAATGATTATGAAAGCCATGCAGTTAATTTTTATGTAAGTTAACTATTTTACACCAGGCACAAAATGCAAATATTTGGGCATTTGAAAGGTGAGGCAGTGGGTTGAGTTTCTCGCAAAAATAACCTGTGAATTTCCTATTTACTAAACACATAATTTGACCCTTGTTTTGTTCCCTTTAAGTTATGGGAAATGTAGTGACTCTGGATTTCACAAAACATATGAACGTAAGATATGCAAAACAGAACACTGAATCACGATTACGGATGTACACCAATTTCTACTTGAGCTTCAATTATTTTCCGGCAATATCTTAATGAATAATAATGTAAAACCAGCACTGAGGTTTGCAACACCCCGTGCACCACCTGTTGTTACATAGACTAACACCTGAGCCTAACTTATGCCTTTCACCCTAGACCAACAACATTTGCAATAAATTCTAAAAAAATATTCACATCGTGCTAAATGCACCCAGAGGTCAAAAAATGCTCGTAGTCTTAAAAAGCATCACAAGGTCTTGAACTTAAAAATCAAAGTTATTTGTGCATTGCACCACAGTAACAACAGCTTATGTGTAGGGGCAACAGTACTCCAGCAGCGTCCAGGGAAGGGTCAGCAGTACTGTACACTGTGAAAGGACTGTGCTACTCTAACTGCTGATGAGAACAAACATGAGCACTCTAGTAGCCACTACATAGGCACTGAAAATTGTAGCAGCCAGTTTGAGGGGATCACGGTACTCTAGCAGAAGCGTGATTGGTCGTAAGTACTCAACCGGCCAGGTGAAGGGAAAACTACTCCAATAGCCATTGCATAGGCACATGATCACTGTAGTAGCCAGTATGAAGGGCAAAGCTACTCTAGCATTGTGTGAATGGACATACCCGATCTAGCAGCCCTGTGAAGTGGCAACAGCACCCTAGCAGCATCATGAGATGACGGCACTACCATAGCAGCCTGATGTGAGTGAACCACAGTACAGTTCAAACAAGCACCAGCCTCCGATGTGGCTTCAGCACTAAAGTGGGTCCCTGCTTCAGCCCTGGGGGAACCCGCGAGCGCACGATGTCCCGGGGGACTGGGGAGTGCCTTTGTGATGAGGGCATGCAGCTCCTGGTTTCACTGAGGCTTCACTCTAGTGCAGCCAGGGGAAGATTGCAAGGGCTGAACAAACAGGAAGTGCTGTGCAGCTGAAGTGCACACTGGAGAGCAAGAACACTTTGCCAACATGAAGAGAGCAGCCTCACAAAGAAATTCAGTGGGTGAAAAGGAGTACTTGGGCCTCGGTAGACTGATAAGAGCAAACGTATGAGGAACAACATGAAAAAATATGCTTCAGCGGAGGAAAAGTAAGTGGCAAGCACAGAAACCACTGAAAAGCCAGGAAAGTAAGGGGGCGGGATGTAAGCCCATTTTATGATTTATATTGAATACAATAGACTTCACAAGCACAGCACAAGCAATTTGTTGGTGAAACCTAAAAAAGGAAGGATAGAAGAGTTAAAGGAACAATGGGCTCCTATTATGCCAGTGATAGCCAAAATGTCACAAGAAAGTCCCCAGGAGGCCATGAATGAGCCAATGGCATGCGTGACATAGCTAGAAAGAAGCCCACATGCCCACATCATGCCATGAAGCCCTCCTGTCAAACCACTAAAAGCAGGGATGTTGCCATGATTGGCCACATTAAGTCATGAATGGAGCCCTTTAGTGCCTTTGATAGACATAAGGCAGCCATGAATAACCACAGTATGTCATGATTAGCCCCTTTTTTGCGTATGGTTGCCATAATGGTGCCTGCCCAAAACATGTCATGGATGGACCCCTGTTATGCCTTCAGTATAATAATATTAATATTAATAATAATAATATTTATAGACTAAACTGCCTCCATAAATGGTCACAATATACCATGATTTGGGCCATTAATCATACTTGAGTTTTCCTAAATACGTAAACTGTATTGAGAATTCTCCGTGATGATTCTCGTGTCATTTGACACTTGATTGTTTATATAGGTTAATAAAGCTGGCACTCTAGAATTGTGAAACTCGCCGCTTAGCCTCTCTTTTTCCATTCCAGAGCGTATGCACTCAATAATTTATGTGGTTCCTCATTCTAAGTGCTCCTCTAACAGTTTTCCTTGTTTATCGATAGGTTTACCGGAGCACATTGTACCAGTTATTTGCTGGCGATATACTACACAATCACAAGAAAGCCAATTGTTCCTAACTGCTATAATTTCAGCTGGAGTCAAGTCTTGAAATAAATGCTTCGCTCATACTTCTATGCAACAAAGTAGGCGCAGGATAGAGAATCTCAGTCTTGTTTTTCTAACCTTTTTGGGCTTCATGTTGTCACAATTGAATCATATAGGATGAACAAACTCTTTAAACCTCATTTACTATAATTTCAGTAATAGTGTTTCCACAAGAGATAATTGTGATATAAAATGTAGGAATACATTTAGAAGAACAATTACTAACTGTGCTTTGCATGTTTGTCAGCATTTATTTGTGATAAATGTGTACTTGCGTGGGCAAACAGAGATTTCAGATGCAGACGAGTGGTGTATCTGCTTTTTTAATACAGCAATCACAATTGTCTCGAAATACAAAAATTGTGTTAAATGACAGAAAACCATGTTTCACACATTTAACGTGTTTACCCAGTGCAACAACTGTTAACGCGGGATTTCTGGTCTGTTGTTACCTTACCAGGTCCCAGCTCAGGTCGACTGGATCGTTGGTACCTGTCATTGAGTAAAAGGCAACCCACTACTAGATCAATCAATTTAAGAACTTAAGTTACTCTAAAGAACCACTTACTAAGAATAAGTTTTAAAAGTTTATTGTAAAGCCAAAAACAGCTGGAGATACAAAATTCTCAGCATAAGATTCAAAAGATACACAGGTACTAATATAAACAAATATTCTCTAAATGCTCTTAATCTTCCAAAGAATATTACTAAAGCCAGTTCAAATGTTAACAGAGTTGCAATAATAACTATGATCTGCAACTTGAGAGTCATTTACAGAAAGGAAAATTCTGGTTAGACTGTCCCTACACTAGACTAAGTGACATCCCTACTTAACAAATCTTAACCTAAAAAGGTGTCAGCAGTGGTGACTTCCAAAGAAGATCACACACTTCCCTTAGTCTCTGAGTCAAGTTGATTCCTTACAGTCTACCTATCTGCCTACCCATCCGCTCTCTTAGGCTCCTCAAACTCTCTGTTCTAACTCCACCCCGGGGTGCTGTCCCTAATACAAAATCACATTTCCCATTGTAACGCCCCTCGGGACGCCCCTCACGTGGTGTCGGTTATGGCGGCAAATTCCATACTGGTACTCCTCTGGACCCTTCGTTAAAGTTGACCTTGCTTCCCAGGCTTCTCTCCGGCAAGACAGTACCCCCAGGAAATTCCTGAAACCTCCTACAGGCCTGTGCATGGCTCCTCTGAACAAGAGCCTATTCATCACCATACTGATTAGAGCTCCTCGCACCTCCAGATAGACACTTCTGCTATGGGCCCCAAATTCCGACCTCCATCATATCTTTAAGTCGTAAAACATGTACCAGAAATCACAGTTAGTGCCTAGCACGACTTTCTTTTAACGAGCACATACAGATCAAAAGGAATGACTTTGTCCTTTCAGGCCTGTTAGGATCACATGAAACGGGCCTATACATTCTGCAGACGTTAATTTCTTTGTTTAAACAGTATTCTAACTACCACACTAAAAGTAAAACTCTTCTATAAAATATATTTCAGTTCTATGTTTAGTAATACATCAGATTATACCAATATTAAAGTCCATATCTCGTGACAGTGTAGCAGCACTATTCATTCTCTGTGAATTGCCATGTGGCCTACACATTTCATGGTTTACCGAATTACATTTCTTATTCATACTGCCACATAACATGAGACTTTAGCATCATTCTAACATCACTACACACTTCTATATTAGTTTTTCACACAGATACATGTATTATTATTCAAATTAGGCACTCTTATATATTTGCACTCTATAACTTCTACACTCTTATATGTACTTTTACTAAAATAACGCAACGTGCTTGTAAATATGGTGCACTTCTACAAATTTCCTCAATTTGCGCTCTCTCAGTCCCCCCTTTGATGACTTTCAGGAGTCATCACTATCAAATCACCATCCAAGATATGAATCTTTCAGACTGAAGTTGTTGCAACACCCCCTCGTTTCATTGTCTCTAGAGCCTTCAGACTCCTGTATTGGGTATCCTGCATCGCAGTCAGTCTTCTCTCCTGTTCTCTTATAGATCTCTGCAACCTGTTTGCTCTATACCATTTGTACAGCCGCACCAATCCCCACAAAGCGATTACACAAATCACTATTATGATGATGGGTTTCAATATGTACCAAATGATACTCTTTCCTAGGTTGGCAAACCAACCTCCAACTTTACCCATTCCTTGGCCTACTTTCTCCCACACATTTATCTTGGTCAAATCTTCTATCTCATGGTGTATTTCAGTAACGTTGCGTATGTACCTTTCTAGAGGTTTTGAATTGTCTGGAATGTAAGTGCAACATTCCTGGACCTTCAAAGCCTTACAGACTCCGCCCTCTTTGGCTAACAGAACGTCTAGAGCAAGTCGGTTCTGAAGAACCATTGCCCTTATCGATTGCATCTCTCCCTCCACTAGCATCAAAGATCTAGCAGTGCTGGCGGATAACCTATCTACAACTGTTGCCAATCTTCTGATCTTGATGTCATTCAGTATTATTCCCAAAAGAGGAAATGCAGCACCAAATACATCTCCAACTACTTCCTCAGTGCTGACATCTCTTCTGTCTCTAGCTTGTTTCCCTCCCTTTTTGGATTCTAAATCCTCAGCATGGTATATTTTGGGGAAGACAATTGCCAAATAGCATGATCCGTACCAATTATCTGGTAGTTTCACATAGGCATTTCTTCCACATACAAAATATGCATTTGGGATTACCTGCATCTCCTTCAAGAAGTCTTTGGAGTAGTACTCTAATTGGAAAGCATGTTCACAACTAACTTCTCCCACAAACACATTCTCATAATATGTTTGACTTCTGTGTATACACAATTTTCCCTTTTTCTCTCGGTCTAAAGCTATTGGACCATTACTACCCTTTCTTTGGTGTTCCCTTTCTTCCTTGGTCCAATCTGTTTTCCATTGTCCTGAAGCTTTTAGGATATTTTGTCTTCTGTATCGATCATCCACCTGCCCTATAAACTTTTTCTCAATTTCGGACACTTTACAAGTCAAATTATTTCTTCGGGCATGTGAAGTATCTAATGTTCTCCATGGAAGGAAAAATTTCTGTAACCTATCTTCACTCTTGTAATAATCCCACTTATTGAGGTGTTTATAATTTGGCACCTCTGGCAATATCGAGTCAAAGTTCGAGAAGTAATACTCGAACCCCTCACGTTCATAAAATATGCTCAACAATAAACTACATGATATTCCATAAGTCAATGGAAGATGATGATACCTGATGCCCTCGTCTACAGAGGCTGGCAACTGCATGCAGACATAGCAGTTCTTCGCCTCCATGGCATCAATATATTCATAAAGCAATTTGGCATAAGCGTTTGATTTAAAATTCCCCTTGGACTCATCTGCATGTAATCTCTTAATCTCAGTATCTAACGAAGCTTTCTCTTTTTCAGTATTTTCCCCTTTTTCCCCAGCAACAGTGGTAGGCCTTTGTGTCGATACTCTTTTTGCTTCTTGTCTTGCTTTTGCTTCGTTTTCATGTCCCACTACATATGATATAGTAACTACTAAAACTATAAGAAAATTACTCCCACTAAAAGTGTGCCTACAATGCATTTTGTCCTGCGGTTCGGGTTGCCAGTCTCCATGATCTCAAAACAGTGTAGCTCTGGTTTTCGTTCTCAGCACAAAGTCTTTTTCTTCTCCTCAATGTCTCTTTCCCTTACACCTTGTTTCTTCACGAACCACACCTGGAAACTGATAATTCCCTCCGCAAATCAGTTATTGAGTTCTGTAGCAATAGACAACCCTAGCCCTTCTCCATCCACTAAAATGGAAGTCCCTAGTTTCTTTCTTCTTCCACTCGGCGCTAGGTTATCTTTCAATCTGTATTGACAAAGTTCTTTGCAAAATCTTTAGTAATCCGAGACTATGCGTGTTCCCATAACTCCCACCACTTGCTCGAATATTTCCAAACGAAGAAGGATTCCCTCAAGTATTGGATAACTTGAACAGCAAACCGGAAATTCAACTGTCTCTAAGATCAATTTTCTTATTCCGCTCAAGAGAGGAGGATAGACGATGTTGAGTGTCAGCAGTCTTTCGACCTCCACTCCAGGCATCAGCAACTCTACTTCCACGGTTATAATGGGTTCAGTTCTGGTCAGGGTCACTTTCCTCACCCTCCCAGTTCTGCGTGCTTCGGACATCTGTAGCGAGGTAGGTCCACTCAGGAGTGGAGTATCTTCGGCAAGGCACTCGCACCCTCCTTGATCTCCTTGGACCTTCCTGTTCTTGGCCCTGTGCACCTTCGTCTAGATCCGAGTCTTCGGATATAGGAGCAAGAGTTTCTTCTCGAGCTGACTTCAAGCTTGATCTTCTTCTTCGTTCGGGCCAAGTAGCTGTTCCACGTCCTGTTCTCCTATCTCTCGCCCTTTCACTCGGTCCTTGATCATTCTGGACTTGTTCTGTTTCTGAGTCGCATTCACAGCAACTTTCTCCTTCTGTAGCAATTTCAGTTTCACTGCCGTCCTGTCCTTCTTCTTCCAGATCTGTAACGCTCCCAACTTCTTCAGACACCCCCACAGCTTGACTGATCCCCTCTAATGGTTCTCCGTCTTCGGCTGGATTTTCATCTGCGAGAGGAGCTGTTTCTTCCAGGGGTGCTGGAACTCTTCGGGTGTGGGAAGCGTGTATCCAATTTGGCAATCCTCCATACTTCACGGCAGTATTCTTAGTTAGAATAACTTGGAAAGGTCCTCTCCAACGCACGTCTAGGCAATTTTTCCGGACATGCTTCTTCACCAGGACCCAATCTCCTGGGCACAGGTCGTGGCACAGATCTCTTGACGATGGGACCTCGGCAGCCTGCACCTGAAAGGACACAGAATGAATGGCGTCAGACAGTCCTTTGCAGTAGTCCAGGATCAGGTCATCTGAAATATTCAGCAAGGCAGTTGTCGGGACAGTTGGGAGTCTCATTGCCCTCCCCATTAGTACTTCATGAGGAGAGAGACCTGTCCTCCTGTCTGGTGTACTAGGTATGCTCATAAGCACTAAAGGCAAAGCATCAGGCCAACTTAAGGAAGTGGATGAACACACTTTGGCAATTCGGCACTTCAATGTCCCATTTATCTGTTCCACGATACCTGAAGCCTCTGGTCGATAGCTACAGTGTAACTTCTGATCAATGTTCAATGCAGAGCAGAGAATCTTCACAATTTCACTGTTAAAATGTGTTCCTCGATCAGATTCCAGAGAACCTGGCACCCCGTAGCGCGGGATCAACTCTCTAAGTAACAGCTTTGCTACTGTGAGTGTATCGCACCTACGTGTAGGGTATGCTTCGACCCATCTGGAAAATATGCATACAACCACCAAAACATACCTGAGGCGGTTGACTCTTGGCATCTCAATGAAATCTAATTGCATTCTGTTGAAAGGCCCCCCAGACCTCCCAATGTGACTCATGGTAACTGGTGTTCTTTTCCCTACATTCAGTTGCTGACATGTAACACATCTCCTACAGACTGCTTCTGCAGCAATCCTAAACTTAGGACAATACCAAGTCTGCCTAAATACCCTCAGCATGGCATCTCTTCCTAAGTGTGTTGGACCATGTATCTGTCGTGCCATTGGGTTCACTAATTCCTCCGGTAACACTGCTCTTCCATCTGCTGAAACCCAAAAGTCCATTTCACTTCTCACACAACCTGCTGTTTCCCAGGACCTTTTCTCAGCCTCAGGTGCATTGTCTTGCATTTGTTTCAAATCTTCCCAAGTATCAACGGTCTCTAACATCATGTTTAATTCCGTCTTTTCCTTAGCCCCACCTACTTCCACCTCCGTGAAAGTATACCCTTGCTCCGCACAGTAGCGGGCAACTTCGTCTGCATACCTATTTCCTTGTGACACAAAATCTGTATTTTTAGTGTGGGCTACGCACTTGACTACAGCGATTTCAGTTGGACCCTGCAATGCTTCTAACAACAGTCGTACAAATTCCCCGTTTCTGATTGGCGAACCAGAGGAAGTCATGTAACCCCTCTGAGACCACAATTGCCCGAGATCATGAACTACACCGAAACCATATTGGCTATCGGTATAAATGGTGACTCTCTTTTTGCTACCTGCTATACAGGCGCGTGTCAGTGCAATGATTTCTGCTACCTGAGCGGAGTGTACTCCTTCCAGGCAAGCGGCTTCCACAACTCCAGTAATGGTGCAAACAGCATAAGCTGCTCTCAACCGACCAGTATCGTCTCTTAAACATGAGCCATCAACAAAATTAATTTCATCAGGGTCGATCAATGGCTCATCCACAATATCTGGTCTGGGCTTCGTGCATAGTTCAGTCACATCAAGGCAATCGTGATCTTCACAGTCTTCGCCTTCAATATCGTTAGGAAGTGGCATCAGTGTAGCAGGATTCAAGATAGAGCACCTCTTAAGGGTCACGTTCTCTGCAGCAAGAATAACTTGTTCATAGCGCGTGAGCCTACTATTGGTCAAGTGCTGCGTCTTGGTCCTAGTCATTAACAGTTCTACAGAATGCGGTACATACACCACTAATTGGTGTCCCATCACAATGTTCTCACAACGTTCAATGCTGACACCTGTTGCAGCAACGGATTTGAGACATCCGGGCAACGCTGCGGCTACCGGATCTAAAGTAGCCGAAAAGTATGCAACTGGTCTACGGGCATTCCCATGTACCTGTACCAACACTGATAACGCACATCCCTCTCTTTCACAGCAGTACAATGAGAACGGCTTCTCATAGTCCGGCATTCCCAAAGCCGGAGCACAACACAAATCCTCCCTCAGCTGTAGGAAAGCCATTAAACAATCGTTGTCCCATGGTACCGGATCACTCACCTCCTTGTGCGTCAGTTTTTGTAAAGGTTTTGCTTTCAGTGAAAAGTTAGCAATCCACTGTCGGCAATAACCAACCATTCCTAAAAACATCCTAACTTCTCTCTGTGTCGTAGGCGCATTCATTTTCATGATGGCCTCTATCCTATCTGGAGACACCTTGCGCTTTCCCTTCTCTATCCGATGACCCAAGTACTGTACTTCTGTCAGACAGTACTGCAATTTGCTCGGGGATACTTTGTGTCCATTTTCAGCTAAATGATTCAGCAAAGCAATGGTGTCTTCCTTACAAGCTTCCTCTGTTTCTGACGCAACAAGTAGGTCGTCTATGTACTGGACCAGAACCGAGTTCTGTGGTAGTACTAGACTTTCAAGGTTCTTCTTCAACAGCTGGTTGAAGATTGAAGGGCTATCTGTGAACCCCTGTGGGATTCTACACCATGTTAAGACGCGACTCTCCATTTTGAACGCGAAAAGATACTGGCTTTCTTCATCTAATGGAATTGAAAAGAAGGCCTGACAAAGGTCTATCACTGTAAACCACTCAGCTTGGAATGGTATCTGAAACAGTATCACTGATGGATTCGGTACCACTGGACAACATGAAACAACAATGCTGTTAATCTTTCGAAGATCCTGCACTATCCTGAACTTCCCACTAGGTTTCTGCAAACCCATAATCGGGGAGTTACATGGACTGCCCACGATTTCTTTCAGTATTCCCTGTTGAATCATGGACTCAATCACAGGTTTTATTCCTGCAATCGTCTCCTGGGACAATTTATACTGAGGCGTTCTAGGATTTTCAGCATTTGGTTTTACCATGATCTTCACTGGTTCCACCCCTTTGATCAGTCCTATCTCTTCCCCAGTAAAATCCCATACCTCAGATGAGACAGCATCTCTTAAGTCCCAAGGAAGGTCTTCCACAGTCAGAGTAGGATACAATTCTACACATGTTCTTGAATTGGCAATCTTAAAAGTAGCATCATCGTCTGCAGTCTGTACCTCCACACCCTGAGGTGTGCAGTATATGGTGCAGTTCAGTTTGCACAATAAATCTCTTCCTAGCAGACACACAGGACTAGAATCACAAACCACAAACTGATGTTCATTTGTGTAATTCCCTATTTTCACTGACACTGGTCCTGTCAAAGGGCTAGTCATTCTCCTATTTGCGACTCCTACCACCTGAATTGTTTCCCCCGACATTGGTAGGTCCGGAACCACTGCTGATCTCAAAGTTGATCGAGTAGCTCCGGTATCCACCAAAAACGTGGTAGGACACCCTGCCACTTCAGCCTCAACAAACGGTCCTCTTTGATCCACCTCTAGAACTGCCCCGAGGGTACAGTCCTCTTCTCTGCTCACACGTTGTCCTGTCAAGGGATCTATGTAGTAACATTTTTCTTCCTCAATGAAAAGAGGCATTTGCTTATAGATCTTTCCCCCTGTCTTAAACTTTGGTGGCTGTGGAAACTGAGCTCGCGGAGCAGAAGTCCCCCCTTTGGCCACGTTGCTTCTTGGAACGGTTACCCCTTGAACTGGAGCCTCTTGAACTTCCTCCTCTAACTCTAGTTCTCCGTTTTCAGGGTTATAAGGGCACTCGCGTCTCCAATGTCCCACCTGGTGACACTGGTGGCACTTTGTCGTTTTCTTTAACGTGGCAAAGTCTATTCTAGGTCTCTGGCTTTCCTCATTATCCTTATTCTGACCATTCGCCTTCCGTCCCATTGTCACCATTCCCTGTTTTTGCTGTCCGCCCTTTCCAGCTGACTGCATCTGTACCACCATCAGCTTTTCCTTTAGTTTCTTTGTTTTGGAATCTATCTCATCACTGCAATATCTCGCATACCGCAAAATCTCATCCAGTGGTCTGTTCTGCCAGCAAATTAAATGTTGCTGAATCATCAAACAAATATCAGGTCTCAATCCCAAAACAAACTTTGATACAAACTGTCCTATCTCTTTGGGGTCCATTACATCGAGCCCACTGTATTGTTTGAATGTTTTCAACAATCTTTCATAAAATTCATGAACTGTCTCCTTTGGCTCCTGTCTTGTTCGGTCTATTTTTACCCAATCTATGTCTTGTGGTGGCACCTTATCTTTCAGCCAAGTTATTACCCTTTCATACTTTAGCATTACCGTCTCTGACGGTCCATTAGTCTGAGCATTCCTTTCTGGTTCTGCAGTTGGCCATTCAACACGAACCTTGCATGCTGTCCACAAATCTCCTGGGACAACAATGTCAAATAAGGTGTTCAAATCTATCCACAATACCTTTGAGATTTTCACAAACCCTTCTACCTGCTTGTACCACTCAACTGGATTGTCCCTTAACTTCGGAAATGAGTTGGTAAATGCAGCCAAATCACCTCTACTCCAGGGCACATGTACATAATTCCCATTCGATATTTCTCGCAAAGGGAATGCCTCCATCTGCATTAGCCTTCCCTCCGAAGTCATTACACTCGTACTCCGTCTAACAGTACCCCTTTTGGACCACCTCTCCTCCCATTTGTCCAGATCTCTCCATGCTCTTATTCCTGTTATCAGTTTCCTTATGTGTGTTTTCAATCCAGTTGTTCTCTTTTCGTCTAAGTCCTGATCTGTATATTGTAACCTATGGTTACTCTGTAGTGTCTTTGTTCTGGACAAATCTACCATATACTTGTCTGCCAATTCAGACAGTTTCTCATGAATCCCTCTTGCCTTTCGAGTAACATCCTTTGCTATAAACAACAGTTCATCTTGTTCGTATGAGTCAATCCTTTCTAAGGGCAACGTACCATCTATGATCTCATCCAAATCAGATTTTAAGCTGGTGACATCAAGTCTTTTGGCTTTTACTGCAGCTTTCAGTACCCCAGCTCTAGGGGGTCCATTCACATCTCTCCCATCCCAGCTCCTAGTTCTACGTCTAGGTTCAGGCGAGTTATGGGGAGTCCTCCCATGCTCCCACCTCTCCAGGTCCCATGCCATTCCGTCCTCTCTGGGTGGATGATGAAACACTCCATTGCCTCTCGTAGTCCCGCATCCCCCATTCTGCCTGGTTTCTCTAGGTGGTTGACGAGACATCCCATTATTCCCCATTCCATCCCCATTTGCCTGAGGTCCCTGAACGCTCGACGCATGGCAAGACCCTTCACTGTCCCCACGACTCCAGTGTTGTATATTCTCATTGGGTGCGTGATGAGTGCACCTAAACCTCTCTCTGTACTCTAGTACCATTTGGTCTCCACCTTTTTCAAAAAGACGAGACATCTCTCCACACTCCGTACTTCTTCCATTTCGCCCCTGCCCGTCTCTACCGTCCATAGGACGCATAACTCCTCTACTCTCTTGACTTTGGCCCCCACGTTCCTGACTGCTTTCACTTGCCCCACAGTGAGACACTGTCCCGTTGCCTCGACTTCCCCATTCGGCCTCTGCTCTGGACCTGTTGCTTGGTGTTTCTGTGGACCCATTCCATTCTCTCAAGTCAGCCCTTAGCTCTGTATAGGTTTTCGGCCGTGGTCCCCGCAGGTCCATCGGTCCTCTTTGACCCCCCTGATCTATTACGGGGCCCACTGGTGAATCTAATGGAGTGTTCCATGTTACTGGTCCTGGCAATTGCCTCCAGGCATTTGTCGTGTTATTCCTCCTTTCCATCTCAACTCTTTCTCTGTCTAGCTGTACCTGTTCCTCCTCTCTCCCCTTCTCTGGGTGGTAAATCGACCGTATAGGTCCTATGGTAACGGGTACTTGAAGAGCATCTGGTAATTCATAGGTCTCAGCCCTCTCAGATGCTGGCATCTTCTGCACTGCAATCCTTCCAACCACTCTCTGTACTGTACTATGTTGAGGTATCTCCTCACCTTTGGTAGGTGTCCATTCCGATATAGGAAGTGGTATATACCCCTCTATGGCAGCCCCATCTTCCCTTGAGAGTCCCCTACTTTCTATTCCCCCAACGTTCGGAGGCGGTCTATCTATCAGCAACCTATTTATCAAGTTGTCCTCCGACTCGCTCTCCTCATCCTCTTCCATGAGTCTCCTTTCTCCTGCCACCTCCCTCACTGGGTACAGCTTATCTACCTCAATTGTCTGTACCCTCCACCTTTTGGCGTCCTCATCCCATTTGGAATCTCGCATTGCTCTTACCGATCGTGTCAGCCTTTCTTGGCGCCTATTCAGATTTCTGTCGTGCACCGCCCTAATCCATGCGTTAAGGGCCTCAAACTGTGTCGGTCTAGGCTGAGGTTTCAATGAGGACATAGTTGCTTTCAGCCGATGTAACACCTCTAACTTAAACGTCCCATACTTTGGGAACGGCAGTTCCTCATTCCCTTCCGTAAGCTTGCGCCAATCACTAATCCACAATATAGTGTGTAAACCAACATTCGCTGCCATATAGTGAGCCGGTGTACCCTCTGGCGGTGCCTCTTCCCCATAAAAAGACTCTCTCCT
The DNA here is from genome assembly GCF_964261635.1 of Lissotriton helveticus. NCBI lineage: Eukaryota > Metazoa > Chordata > Amphibia > Caudata > Salamandridae > Lissotriton > Lissotriton helveticus. The sequence goes on from NC_136063.1 coordinate 1,901,700,274, forward strand.
TTTTCTCTTAAAAATATCCCTCAAACATTTAAAACACTTCATGTTCAAATCTGCAAATTTCTATTTTCTCCGGTTTGTTTACTTCCTGATGATAATCCACCAATCTCAGCACTGTTCTCGCTAGCTGCCCTATCACTGCGCGGCTTCTGCTGACGTCACACCAACCGCCCTATCACGTTGCGGCTCCTCACTAACCGCCCTATCTCAGCGCGGCTCTTCCCGACGTCACTCGTCCCCCTTCGCAGCAGTTCCCCTCCTTTCTCAGCTTGTCTTCGCGGTCATGCATGCGTCCCATTCATACTCTGAAAAATGATTACTTCCGACCAAGCGATCACTTTTCTTGGCTGTACGTCCACAGCCTAACTGTAATTGTCACCTTAACCAACGAAGTGTCTTTCCGTGTACGTCCAGACAATCGCCTTCTCTGATAGGTTACTTGCACACAGTAACTTTCGACCTGCGTCCGTTACTCACACACTCACTCTTACACTCCCCCTATCTCGGTTCTGCGGCGGTCAATGGTACCTCATGACCCCCTTACTCTGGTCGACAATTACTCTGGGTGTTCGATACACCCGAACCACTCAAGCTCTTCTCCGAACTTAAGATTTTACCAGGTTGCGCGCGCTTACAACCTTCTCACATTCACACTACAGGCATTCAACTCCGCATGATATTACAATACAAATACAACACAAAACACCGCAATCTGTTCACGCATGACCCTTGTTATACTCACTCCCGTTCGATACTGCTGCTTTTCTCTCGTGCCGTCAGCACCTTCTTCGGCACGCCACCTCCCGATCTCTAGGGGCCTTGGGGTAAACTAACCTAGTCTAAGTTACCTTCCTCAAGAAGATAACCATCCTCACTCTGCTACCAACTGTTAACGCGGGATTTCTGGTCTGTTGTTACCTTACCAGGTCCCAGCTCAGGTCAACTGGATCGTTGGTACCTGTCATTGAGTAAAAGGCAACCCACTACTAGATCAATCAATTTAAGAACTTAAGTTGCTCTAAAGAACCACTTACTAAGAATAAGTTTTAAAAGTTTATTGTAAAGCCAAAAACAGCTGGAGATACAAAATTCTCAGCATAAGATTCAAAAGATACACAGGTACTAATATAAACAAATATTCTCTAAATGCTCTTAATCTTCCAAAGAATATTACTAAAGCCAGTTCAAATGTTAACAGAGTTGCAATAATAACTATGATCTGCAACTTGAGAGTCATTTACAGAAAGGAAAATTCTGGTTAGACTGTCCCTACACTAGACTAAGTGACATCCCTACTTAACAAATCTTAACCTAAAAAGGTGTCAGCAGTGGTGACTTCCAAAGGGATGTATGACGTTACAACGCATACTTTTACCACGCCTACCATTACCACGCATTTTTTACAATGCAGGATCCATGACAACGCATACCATTACCACGCATGTATTTACAACGCATATACCTTTACAACGCATACAATTACAACGTAAGTATTGGTAAGTATATAATATTTTTTAATATTTAATTTAATTAAAATTAATATAATGTAATTTAATTTAATTTAATTAATTTAATTTAATTTAATTTAATTTAATTTAATTTAATTAATTTAATTTAATCAATTTAATTTAATGTAATTTAAGTTTAATTATATTTAATTTTTACACTGTACCCTTTTACCCAAAAACCCAAAACTGACCCTGAACCCAAAAAATACCCCTTTTACCTAAAAACCCAAAACTGACCCTGAACCCTAAAAATACCCCTTTACCCAAAAACCCAAAACTGACCCTGAACCCAAAAAATACCCCTTTTACCCAAAAACCCAAAACTGACCCTGAACCCTAAAAATACCCTTTTACCCAAAAACCCAAAACTGACCCTGAACCCTAAAAATACCCCTTTACCCAAAAACCCAAAACTGACCCTGAACCCTAAAAATACCCCTTTACCCAAAAACCCAAAACTGACCCTGAACCCTAAAAATACCCCTTTACCCAAAAACTAAAAACTGACCCTGAACCCTAAAAATACCCCTTTACCCAAAAACTGAAAACTGACCCTGAACCCTAAAAATACCCCTTCACCCAAAAACTGAAAACTGACCCTGAACCCTAAAAATACCCCTTTACCCAAAAACTGAAAACTGACCCTGAACCCTAAAAATACCCCTTTACCCAAAAACTGAAAACTGACCCTGAACCCTAAAAATACCCCTTTACCCAAAAACTGAAAACTGACCCTAAACCCTTAAAATACCCCTTTACCCAAAAACTGAAAACTGACCCTGAACCCTAAAAATACCCCTTTACCCAAAAACCCAAAACTGACCCTGAACCCAAAAAATACCCCTTTACAAAAAAAACCAAATAATATTTTTAATAAAATAATATACTTACCAATACTTACGTTGTAATGGTATGCGTTGTAAAAGTACCTGCGTTGTAAATACATGCGTGGTAATGGTATGCGTTGTAATGGATCCTGCGTTGTAAAAAATGCGTGGTAATGGTAGGTCGTGGTAAAAGTTGCGTTGTAAAGGTTGTATACCCTTCCAAAGAAGATCACACACTTCCCTTAGTCTCTGAGTCAAGTTGATTCCTTACAGTCTACCTATCTGCCTACCCATCCGCTCTCTTAGGCTCCTCAAAGTCTCTGTTCTAACTCCACCCCGGGGTGCTGTCCCCAATACAAAATCACATTTCCCATTGTAACGCCCCTCGGGACGCCCCTCACGTGGTGTCGGTTATGGCGGCAAATTCCATACTGGTACTCCTCTGGACCCTTCGTTAAAGTTGACCTTGCTTCCCAGGCTTCTCTCCGGCAAGACAGTACCCCCAGGAAATTCCTGAAACCTCCTACAGGCCTGTGCATGGCTCCTCTGAACAAGAGCCTATTCATCACCATACTGATTAGAGCTCCTCGCACCTGCAGATAGACACTTCTGCTATGGGCCCCAAATTCCGACCTCCATCATATCTTTAAGTCGTAAAACATGTACCAGAAATCACAGTTAGTGCCTAGCACGACTTTCTTTTAACGAGCACATACAGATCAAAAAGAATGACTTTGTCCTTTCAGGCCTGTCAGGATCACATGAAACGGGCCTATACATTCTGCAGACGTTAATTTCTTTGTTTAAACAGTATTCTAACTACCACACTAAAAGTAAAACTCTTCTATAAAATATATTTCAGTTCTATGTTTAGTAATACATCAGATTATACCAATATTAAAGTCCATATCTCGTGACAGTGTAGCAGCACTATTCATTCTCTGTGAATTGCCATGTGGCCTACACATTTCATGGTTTACCGAATTACATTTCTTATTCATACTGCCACATAACATGAGACTTTAGCATCATTCTAACATCACTACACACTTCTATATTAGTTTTTCACACAGATACATGTATTATTATTCAAATTAGGCACTCTTATATATTTGCACTCTATAACTTCTACACTCTTATATGTACTTTTACTAAAATAACGCAACGTGCTTGTAAATATGGTGCACTTCTACAAATTTCCTCAATTTGCGCTCTCTCACAACAGTTGAATGATCCCCAGATTGCCCAGATTTCTCTTTTGTGGAGGGGCACTTTTAAAAAAGGAAATAATCACTGCAGCATGTAAAATGAGATAAGCGTAACCGATAGCGACCAACCCATGCAAAATACAATTTGCAGTTCTATTAGAAAACAAAATGTAACTGATAACGCATGCCAGTATTTTCCGTAAATGTTGTTTAAATTGTGAACTGTTTTTTTTAGCGCTTTACATGAGCAGCAGTTACATTACACAAGAACACGTTTGTTTGTTTTGGTAGACACAGGGAGAATAAGTGATGTGCGTAGAATCACAGAATGTTGAGCCGAGACTTGAACCTGGTTCCCGAATCCCACAGTAGGCTGTTTTTGCCGCTTCATCTTCCAGTCCCCTATGCCATGCCGAATTCAAAACTGCTTTATGTGGGGTTGAAACGCTCCTTGGCACATACCCTGGTGATCAAATGCCCACAACAGAAAGGTCCCATGTCAAAATGTCTATAATTGGCAAGTAATTAGTAGGTGTGTCATAGTATTGGAAGTGAATGTGACCTTCAGTCTTAATGACGCTGTTGACTGAAGCTATGGAATTTTGTGCTGGCCAGAGATGTTGGCATGCTGAGTTAAAAGATGCGGTCCCGGGGAGGTTCCAAGTAGGTACTTTCGTGCGATTTCACCAGCTAGGAACAGTGTGTCCCATAAGTGAAATTGACCCCCCAGCGAGACCATGAAGTGTCATTTTACACTTTACTAACACCATCTATTTAAGAGGAACGTATGTATTTCTAATATGAATGCATGCTAAGATTACTATTTTATTTGTTGTATATTCACTGTTCCCAGATTTTAGGATATAGGAGTGGCATATACAGGGCTGGTCCCTGTATGGTCCCGAAGAAATGCTAGGGGTAGCATGAAACATGTCGACCATATTGTTCACTGAATCAACCGCATTATTGGTTGACCTATAGTGACACTAACCCCACTTTTAACATACCTGCATAGGAGCTAAATAAATTGGTTAGGCCCACTAAGCACGGTATTTTTAAACTCACACACACACCCACTCCACCACTATTTTTCTGCACCACACATAGTCTTTCACTCTTAAGTGCTCCTGCGTAATTCGTGAGTCGCAGCACGCCCCTTTTCGTAGAGAACTGGGATGGCCCCAATGATGAAGCATGTCACCGTGGGGCAACCCCGGTGAGTGAGGGGACACTAGAAATAAAGTTTTCTTTCTTGAAAGGTACACTGATCCAGTGCAGTCACATACCTACACTAGAGCTAGGTCTAAGGATCCTATAGGTGGGATCCACACTTTGTACTGAACCCAAGGAGGCCGACCTATTCTCTATAATCCTCCTTCTCCCTCTGTTTCTTATAGGCATGCTGAGCTGCCATTAAGAAAGGTTAATGCGGGTGATGGTGTTTAAGAAGTAGGGTACAGTACCTACCTTTATATTCCAGAAGGCCTTCTGGGAGTTGGTCCAGCATTTTAGTTACCTCAGCTTTAATGCTGGCTCTGACATGATCGGACAACCTGTAAAGTTTATTTTGGACTGGTAGACTGTCACCAGTTTCAATTTGGTGCACATACCACTCAGTGATGCCTGAGGGCAAAGAAAACAGCCCAGCAAACTGCTCCAACCCCTGCAAACTGCTCCAACACCTGCTTGTGGTCTCTATGCTGCAGGTCTGTCTACTTGGGAGAGAGTACAACTCCACTGACCCAACTTTCACATTAGTGAAGAGGAGGCCGGGCACTGGCTTAGTTTCCTCTTCCACTCCCTCATCAGTGACCTGTAACATGGTCATATCGGCCCTGTCATGGTGGGGTTTCAATCTCTTCACATGCAGGACCCTATGCGGGTTCCTGGGGGTGCCAAGGTCAACCAAATAGGTAACTTCACCCTTCTTCTCTAAGCTTCATGAGCTGCTGGCTTGCCTCCCGTTTTCGGCTTGCCTTGTACACATACTCTGCCCTTCTTAATCTTAGGCCTAGCCCATAGTCAAGCACATTGTCCTTTGCTTCCTTTGAAGATTCTCTAAAGACTCCCTCAACAGGCACAATGGCCCCATCACAGGGTGTCCAAACAACAACTCAAAGGAACTGAAACCAACCAACCCCTTTCTGTGGAACCTCCCAATATGTAAACAGTAGGCATGGAATAAGAACAACCGATGTCCTGAGTTTCTCAGACAACCCCATTATCATACCCTTCAGGGTCTTGATAAACCACTCGACAAGACCATTTGGTTGTGGGTGATTGGGGGTGGTGAACTTGTAGTTGACACCACACTCATCCAACATAGCAGTCCAATAGTTGGGCAGAAAATGTGTGTCCTATCTGCCACCACCTCTTTTGGAAAACCAACTCTTGTGAACACACCAAGCAGTGCTCTACCCACTGCAGACAGGTGCATGTATGGATCTAAGAAGGATTGCTTCAGGGTACCTAGTGGCATGGTCCACTACCACCAAGATATACCTAGTCCCTGATGCAGTAGGTGGGTCCAGTAGGCAAACAATCATAAAGGAACCCCAACCACTGGCAGTGGTATTAGGGGATCCTTTATTTTACCCCCTGCCCTGCTACTGGCCTGACAGGTGACACAGGAGATGGCACCAAGTATAAAAATGGGACCCTCAGGTACACTGCTCTGGTTCACTTTGTAGACCCGTGGAAGGCCTCTCAGAGGACTGCCTGATGCTGTGGCATGTTGTGTACTTCAGAAGATTGATTTGCTGCACCAAGAACTGATCTGCTGCCTGAAGTCTGATCTGAGCCCCAGAATTCAGCCCTGGTTCTTGGGCCCGTCTCTCTTCTCCTTGAACCCAGAGTGACTCCAAGGGCTAGGTGACTGGTCTCCTGATCAGAGCCTCAAGAATAGAAAGGCTCCAACCATCTTGAACCCAGACCTGGGCCCTGCCTGAGTGAGTCCTGATCCCCTAAGTGGTGCCTCTCCAGTGCTGAACCCTTGGAAATGGTGCTCAAGTGCCCAGGCAGCCCAAATGCAAAACTTGTGACTTTGAAGGTTTTTGCCCAAAAAGTGCACCGAGGACCAAGAGAGGAAATTGGAACTACCTGCCCAAGATGCATAGCCATTCAGTCTGACTTTACAAAAGCTCTGGCTACGTTCTTCTCTGCAGCAGCAAATTCTGCTCAGCGGTTCCTCTCAGACGGGGTATCCGGTCCTGTGCAGCAGTCGTTGGTTAAAGCCTGCAGCTTCACCCCTCTGGAGATTTCCAACTTCCAAAAAGTAGACTAAGTCTGAACAAAAGAATCTTTACCACAACTTAGTCCAGCAATTCCCCAATAATGAGGCCTCCTCCTTGGATACTGCCAGCTGCCTTGCCCTGCTAAATTTGACCTTCTCATGCATTATTTTCTAAAATTCTGAAGGTAGGCAAAGACTAGGTCCAAACAACTTTGTGTATCCGGCATGCACTCCATCGCGATCTGTCATAACTTCCGACTTTTCCCTGGTCTTGCGTGTCTACTTGTATGCCTTTGGCGCTTTGATCATTTAGGCTCTGTTTTCCACTTCAAACTTTAAAAATGAATAACTCCGGTTCTCCTGATTAGATTTTTGTTGTTTTGGTGTCAAATAATTGATAAAAGTGTACTATTTTGTCTTGTGTTTTCTCTTTATTATTGTTTAAGTGCTGCATAAATACTTTACACACTGCCTCTCAATTCAGTTTAACTACTTCTGTGCCAAGCTACCAGAGGGTTAATTTAGTGACTGTTTGTGGTTCACCCTGACAAGGATATAAATAAATGTAAAATGTAAATGCCAGCATTTGTAAAGCGCACAGCTACCTCTGGAGAGGTGTACTGGCGCTGGGGGCCGTCGGGAAGATCAAGCAAGCTATTGCCCAGAGTCACATGGTGCTGGGCTAACCTGCCGCCGGAGACGGGGATCAAACCGGGAACCCTGTGGTTTGGAGTCAGGCAATCTGGCCGTTGCGCCATACCTCTTCCACAGGATTGTGATTGTTGCTTGAGAAGGGCTCAACCAACAACCCAGTTTCTCACAGCACCTCATCTGGCAACTTTTATACCTTGTCTTGGACATGTGGGAGTTAAAAATATAAAATCTCACCTTTACAGAATGTTGAAAATCTTCATTCTTGTCATTCCTATATCCCCAAAAATCTAGCTTACACTTCTAGGGTACGAGTCATATGTACCAGTGGAAGAAAAGGTTAGTTACTCTCTACAGCAAGGGATGCAGCCAAATACCACTCCCACTGGCCTGCTGATCTTTCATCCAAGTTCCATTTCATTCTTTCTCGCTTTGTCAACTTCAAGAGGCAAGCTTCCCTGACACCTGAGGTCAACCTTGAGAACTGAACTCAAAAGAAAGCCCTATTCAAGTCGTCAGTCCTGTCTTAAGACGACAGCGGTAACCACAAGAATATTCTTCTTCCTGTTTTCAACAAATGATATCAGTCTTCTGAATTCCAAGTAGTGGAGCCCTAAATCCAGTAAACTATGACTGTGAATCTCACTCGTTTATTCTCTCCCTAGTATTAAGAATGTATTCTAACTTATTGGCACATTTATACGAGAGGGCACCATTTATCGTGTTTATCAAGGTGGCGAGCTGGCTGAGCTCCTCAAGCCCACAACGGGCTTGCCTACTAAAATGAGGCACCATTCTCTTCCCACCAGTGGAAACCTACTCAATCTGGTTCTCTAACTATCATTGAATCATGAGTAAAAGGAGCCAACATATTTACTGGAAATAATTTTTCACACCCAAACTTGACAACTTGTGAAATATGATCTAAGCAGTGTGCTGGCCTGTTGTCTAGATGGAGTTTCAAATGACATGCAATTACATTTTAGAACGCACAGTCGAAGGTATCAAAGCACTCGTGAAAAAGTGTTATTTAAAGTTCATTATTGAAATATTACAAGTGAAAATATACTCTCTACAGTAAAAGTTTTGCCAGCACATTTTTGGTATGAATAATAGTTTCTTTGTGGAAATTTTAGAGTCAATTAGTTCACAAATATATTAAAGGCTTCAATAAATAGCGAAAACACAGAAGTCTCTCCATGCTGATTTTATTCCTTACCAACTCTTTTCCCCACCTCTTTCTCTAATCTCCCTCTCTCTATCACATCTCTCTCAACTTCAACTTCACCTTACTTCTTAATGTCTAATGTCTCTATTTCATCACCCACTCAGTTTCAACTACTTCAAGCCAGTGTACCAAACATATTCAAATTATGCATTAAACTTTCAGAAAAGGGCCACGCAAAAACACAGTAAGTTCAAGCTGTCATCAACGTCAGCCAAATTGTACCAAAGAAACATTGAACAAGCACTGATAAAGCCATGTTTTTTGCTCTTGGAACTATTTTTTTTGTGATAAAACGCTATTTTGTGCGAAATTCAGATTCTAACCGGCCTGTTCCTCCAAATGTAGGAAAGACCTGCTAAGGGTGACTTGGATGCGAATTAGTGCACAATATTAAAATAAGACATGTGCAGAGTGCTTTAAATTGTAGCTTTAATGGTTGGATAGTCATAATCACAAATAAATACCCCTCCAGGACAAGCATTCCCTCTGCAACTGTGAACGTTTAAGTGCTACTCTAAGGATTTTCTTTTTTCTTCGGATGAAACCTGATAATTTTCTCCTTAATTCTATTTACGTGCCTTGCCCCCCCCCATTCTGCTATCTATGTGCACCCTAATCCGGCTATGAAATGCTTTTCCGCTCTTCTAAGCAAAGGAAATGTAAGGGGGTTGGAGAAGTAAAGAGAGGTAAAGAGAATGGTTTGGTGAGAGAGGTGAAAAAAAGGGAGGCGAGAGGTGATGATAGGGATGAGGGAGATTGATAGGAGAGTGGGGGAACATCCTTTTCAACGCGGATGTTACCCCACAGTGCTTTTACGACGCGTCCTTTACAACGCAAGTCGTAACCACGACTTGCGCTGGAGGGCGCTAAAGGATAAAGAATAGTATATTTACTATTCCAATACCTTCCCTACTATCCATGGGGACTGGTGTTAGAATAGTAAATTGTACTATTCACTATCCGCGCCCAACAACGCAAGTCGTTGTAACGACTTGCGTTGTTAAAGATGCGTTGTAAAGGCACGCGTTGAAACGGTACGCGTTGTACCGTCATACATCCTAGGAGAGGTGTACCAGCTAGAGCGGTCGACCTTGAAGCTGGGGAACCAGATTCAAGTCTCGACAGGACGCTCATCATCCTGTGATTCTGGACACATCGCTTAATCTCCTGGTGCTTACCAAAATGAATGTGTCCGACTGTAACGCAACTTGTGCTCATGTAAAGTGCTCTGATACATTCGGGTCGATTTTGCTCTGTATAATACTAAACAAAATAAGGTAAAGGCAGCAAGAAAGATACATATAGAGAGATAGAAAGAGGAATAAATAGACGCAATATGGCGCAGGCGCAGAGGCAAAGGGATTCCCTCATTGGTGTGCCCCATGCAAATGAAGGAACGCCCCCTGCAGATAGCACTGGCACTTTACGTGTACCAGCGCTATCAGTATTACAGAAGGGCCGCACAAGCTGCCCTTTCTGTAATACCAAAGTGCCCCAAGGCTGTTCAAAGCGGGCACACACGCCTGTTGCCCCCCCAGGGCACTCTCTGTAATACATCCCCTTGTGTGCATTGGTGAGTTACCTGGGGAGTCTGGGTGAATGCATAATAATGTAGGCGTATAAACCGTGCACTTTAAGTTTCAGTGTCGTTAATGGCTACAGCTTGGCAGCACTATTTAAGGAGACATTCAGACTAGCAGCTGATCAAATTGAGCATTAATTTTTAACGAGTAATCCTTGCGGCATACCAGCCTGCAGGATATTTTAAAGACAAGTTTCACCTACAGGAACTGAAAGGAGCCCACAGTAAGCTAACCAGAGCCCTGATCAAACATGCAGCAGAAAAGCAGGATTATGTGTCTGTAGCCCTCCTTTCCAGTGAACTGCTTGATGCTTGCTCAAGGATATTATAGAAAAGGGTGCTAAAAACTAGTTTACTAGATCAGTACACTCAGGCAGGGCCAGACTGGGAAGAGACACTGACCCTGGCAAAGAGCTCGGCTGGCTCCGGGGACTTTGCTAGCGGAAGGCTTAAAGCTTTGCGCCGCCTTTGTTGCTGGGGGCCGATACTGCAAAGTGGCCATTGGTAACAAAAATGTCCCCCCCAGGGTTCTAAAACCAGCCCAACTCTGGCGGCCCACCGGGGAAATGTCTGGTGCCTGCTACAGCCAGTTCAGCCCTGCAAAAATGTTCAAACCAGTCCGCTCCGTTCACGTACTCAGGCAATCTCTCTTTTTTCATCGATCCATCTGTCTACCCATCCATCCATCTCCCTCTCCCATCTCTCCTCCTTCTCTGATCGCTTTCTCTATACCTCCCCTCCATCCATCCAGCATCCATCTCCCCCTTCTCTCGTCCCTCTCCTTCTACTCATCCATCTCTCTCCCCCTTCTCTCCTCCTCCTCTTCCTCCCCACCTTGAAGCCTCCCACTGCCTGCTGCAGTTACCCTACAGGAAGTGGGGGTGGGGGAGGTTTAGACAGAGACAAGACACCCAGGGCGGTGTCCAAGGGCTGCAGCCAGTAGGGCCCTCAGTACACTCATTGGCAGTGAAGAATAACTCAAGGCGAGGTATTTTTTTCTGTAAAATCGTCTCCTCTTTAGTTTTAAACTATTATCAATATTTTTTCTTATGAAAAACTCTTTAAGCCCTCGCGGGTGATGTGGAGCACCGCCTCTAATTCTGCACTGGAATTAAAAATACTTTGGGGTGCAGTAATTTCAGAGTGTTTTTTTTTTTTACTTGAGAATGAATAATTACAGAAGGAAATAGTGTTTCTACACCAGTCCTCACGGGTTTTTCTCTCACCCTTTTTCATCCCAGTAGATATCTTGCCCTGATTGGCGTTTTCTTGCAATACTTGCAATTCTGATTCAGAGGGAAAATCATGTTTCCGCAAAAAACTGTTTACTCCTGGCACTCATAATGAAGGCCATAGTGCTGTCAATTTTATCTCCAATCAGAAATGGGCCACGCAAAAACATCAGTAAGTTCAAGCTGTCATCAACGGCAGCCAAATTGTACCAAAGAAACATTGAACAAGCACTGATAAAGCAATGTTTTTAGTTCTTGGAACTAAATTTTTTGTGATAAAACGCTATTTTGTGCAGAATTCAGATTCTAACAGGCCTGTTCCTCCAAATGTAGGAAAGACATGCTAAGGGTGACTTGGATGCGAATTAGTGTACAATATTAAAATAAGACATGTGCAGAGTGCTTTAAATTGTAGCTTTAATGGTTTGATAGTCATAATCACAAATAAATACCCCTCCACGACAGGCATTCCTTCTGTAACAGTGAAAGTTTAAGTGCTTCTCTTCGGATTTTCTTGTTTCTTCGGATGAAACCTGATAATTTTTTCCTTAATTCTATTTACCTGCCTTGTCCCTCCATTCTGCTATCTATGTGCACCCTAATCTGGCTCTGAAATGCTTTTCCACTCTTCTGAGCAAAGGAAATGTAAGGGGCTTGGAGGTTGGAGAAGTAAAGAGAGGTAAAGAGAATGGTTTGGTGAAAGAGGTGAAAAAAAGGGAGGCGAGAGGTGATGATAGGGATGAGGGAGATCGATAGGTAAAGTCTAATTTATCTCCATTCACAAAAAAACAAGGGTAGTTCTGGAATCAGTTATGACTCAGGAAAAGCAACTCCTATCATGGGTAATATCTTCCTTGCAGAAGGAACTCGTTCTGTATTGTCCCCTACACTTAATGCAGGATTGGAAAAATCTACTCTGGGATCCCATAAAGAGAAGGTCAAGCTGCGGCAGCGGAAAGGGGGTCGTGAGGGGCGAAGTCTTGAAAAGCAGAGTCCGATAACCAACTTATATGTTTATTTTTCAGAACTCTCAATCAAAGACGACAGCTCTGTTAATCCCACTTGGGCACCCTTTAAATTGTGCTGTTTTTGGGAAACCTATATCACACTATATTTTTCTTGTTGCTTCCTCCATCCTATGTTGTTGTTTTAGCCAACTCTGCACCCTTTGAACATGCGTTCTCAGTTGTGGGAGTCACTCACCGTTGTGGATTACCCTACTTATTCACCCTAAAATATCACTTGTACTTCATCCAATTTCTCTTTCAATAATTATATTATACTTTGAGCCTCATAAATTGACCATTTAATTGATAAACCATAATTATATGTACAGGCATAGTTCAGATGTTACCTTTTCTCTATGATGCACACTTTTCCACAAACTTGCTATCTCAAAGACCTCCAATTGCTGCCAATCGGTACCAGTTCAATGTGCTCATTCCCTAATTACTCTGTATCTCTCCGGATTGCAAATTCTCACTGACACTGAGCTTTAACACTTAAATGGGCTACCTTCTTTTTCTGAAATACATTTGCTACCAATGACGTTTAGCCCTTCTCCTATATCTCAAATCCTCTTATAGACACTAGAACATTCAAAGCCCCAAAAACACCAGCATAACTCCCTTTATTAATTGACATTGAGCAACTCAGCGCTGGCACTCATGTAAACATCTCATGGGCGGACAGATCCCCACTCATGGAAGCCTCGAACACACACACACACACACACACACGCACGCGCACACACACACACACACACACACACACACACACACACACCACACCACACCACACCACACCACACCACACCACACCACACCACACCACACCACACCACACCCCCCTTCCACAGAACTGCCATTGTTCCCTAGGAAGGTTGCTGCCATCAGCTTTTCATGAACAGATGGTGCACACCAATGGGGTTTTCATCCTTTGCATTTGGTGCTGTAAAAGTACAAGTACATATGATATGCATATACAATTGTTGCTAATTCTCTCAAGAATTCATGTGTTTGTTTTATTCTCTTAGTTTCCTACTGCCTTTTTTAAAGGAAGAGTTAATATGTGTGCTGCCTTCTGCTATGAAGTTTTAAAGTGCTGCACTTCCAAACTCAGCACAACAAGGAACGAGGCCTCTGCACTTCTTTACCTGCTTATGAGAAACAACTTTGAATTCACCAAGAGGAAAACATTTTTGAGAACTCACCTGCAGGTCAGTGGAATCAAAACCACCAGTAAAGGACTTGTTTGTACAGTATGATACTCCTTGAAAATGCTGGTGTTGTTGAACTAGGTTTGGACTTTGTGCATAAATGTATATTCAGAGCTGCACTGCCAGTCTACAGTGCTCTGAGGAGATTCCTTGTGCTCTTTTGTACTTCATATTAATAAATAAGGTGGCTGCTACTGACACCCACAGCTAAAACAATCAGGGGCTTTTTTACGAGCCCCTTGCGCCGCTAGTGCGTCACATTTAATATGGAAAAAAGTGGTGTACCAGTGGCGCAAGAGGCTTGTATATAAGCCCTTAATCACAAATAGTATCTGTCAACGTATTTAGATTGCAGCAAAATGCCATTGGCCCTCATCAAAAATCAACCTGTAAATATCAAGAAATGGTTCGGCTTCTATCCACATTGTTCAGTAGAGAAGGCAAACATCAAGGGCCTGATTCACAAAGGTAACCTTACACTTTTGGCTAAGTTTACTATTTTAGGCTTACCCTCTCTTTTTATGTATGGAGCTCTGTGCCCCGACTATGAAGTCTCGGCAGTCATAAACTTACCATTAAGTCTTAGTTTGTGACTACCATAATAATATTAAACTTGCACAAAATGGTACGTTTACTTTTGTGAATTAGGCCCTAAGTTACACATAATGTAATTAGTATACAAATACATTCCCAACAGGCACATATTCACTTATTTGTTATCTTCATTCGACTCAGAGTAAGATTGTGACTGTAGGAATTTTGGGTTACTGGTTGAGAGGATTTAAGCCCTACTCAAGCAGAAACCAGAATCTTTGTCAAAGTGAAATCCAAGCAACCTCAAATTAACCTGTGCTTAACTCTCTGGCGACTTGAGGCAATGTGTTAAGTATTTATGCAGCACTTCAAACAGTAATAAAGAGAAAACACAATCCAAGTAAAATCTCACAAAAATTTGGAAAAATAGAGTAAAATTCAATAAAATATTTTAGACCAAACTGACAAAAATCAAATCAGTAGAACCAGAGATATGCAAACTTATAGTTTTAAGTGCAAATAGTGTCTAGAAGCTTAAAGTGCAAACTGGGGTTACCGGTTGTGCCACACCTAGACAAGTTCAGACTGACCACAATGGAGCACAGGCCTGATACAGGGACCGAGTTAGGTCCGCTGTACAAAGAAACTTAAATCCTAGTTGTGGAGCATCGCGAGATCCTGCATCAAAGACGCGTCATGCATCGGCGGGTTCAGAGGATCTGCGAGGTGGTGATGCGAAGCCCTGCGTCATCATCAAGATTGCTGTCGTCGAGGGGCTTGCAGTGCGAACTCCTGTTTCTAAGATGCGTCGCACACCTGCGGTTCTGAAGAAGATAGGAGGCTGCTATGAAGAGCCCTGCATCATCGTTGAAGGGCTAGCGATGCGAAGGTCTGCTTCGAGGATGCATCGGGTAGCAGCAGTTCCAACAAGCATTAAAAATGCAATAGGTCTAGCAATTGTTTCATTTAGAGCTATTGGCATTGTAAATGACAATGTCTTTTACCCATGTGTTAACAGGAACATTTTGAGAAACTGGGTGGGTACTTAGAGGTAAATTTGCCTGAGAAATTTACAAGATGCTTCCATATAAGCTAAAGTAAGAAAAAAAGCTTTGGTACAATCATCACAATGATGTATTCTGAAAACTGCTTTAAATAAGAACTCCAGCACAATGAGTGCACTGAAATATACAGAGCCTCATCCTGATAAGAATACTAGTTGTTTATTATTACTTAATAAAAACTATAACTGGTTACATAAGAAAACTAACCTAACAGAGACACGTTAGAAATAATTCCTGTAACTTGAAAGAGCACTGCTGCTTGGGTAGTAAAATATAGAAATTATCAGCGTTCAATAGGCAGCTCACGGCTTCGGATCCTCCCTGGTAAAAAGAAATTGCTTACTGCTCATTCTGCACACAGCAAGCAAGCAAGAGCTGCAACCAGTCCTGCCTTTTCTCTAGTGCGTTTCCGGAGCTTTGAAGGCGAGTTAAAATATATTGTAAAAACAAAATACCTTCCCACCAAACGCTTTTGCTCATGTGTTCCCTAAAAAGCCATTGGCACTTTGCCTAGTTCTAAAAGGATGCTAAGAGTGGATGAGAATTAACGTCCAGAGCTGCTGCCGTAGGCAGGGGGAACCAGATTTGAGTCTCGGCGTCAGCTCGACATCCTGTGATTCTAGGCAAATCACCTAATCTTCCCCTACCAACCAAAATGAACGTGTCCTTGTGTAATGAAAATGGTGCTCATGAAGAGCGCACCAATACCTTCGGTTCGAGTTGGCGCTATATAAAATTGTAAAAAAAAAATGTAGGCCCCTGCAAAACTGAGTTAGGGATGTAAACATGTACAGGCACCACCATGTGGTCAAAGTTAGCAAAAATATACGGCTTACTTTCATGAAGAAATTAAAGTTGTTCGTGCATGTCGATTTTATTTATTCAAACATAAACATTACAAAATAGACTTTAAGGATTCAAAATATTATCTAAAAAAGCTACGTGTGCATGTAACTGTGTAATAGTCAACATGAGAAAACAGACATTCCCACACGCAGTACTTGTTTACCTGGAAAGTATTCCAGTCCATAGGTGGGGCTTTGTTGCAAAGAAAGGGGAGCGCGCAGTATCAATTCATTACTTAGCCTTTTAATTTTCCCAGAAACAATACTTTCTACTTTAGTTATTTTGCTAGGGAGCCAATGTCAGCCTTGCAAGTGTTGTCCAGAAGTGTCTGCTGACACCCCGCCCTGTACCCCACAACTGGTTTTGCTAGTAAACAGTGAAAAACTATAAGCAGAACTAGGGTGGGCCCTACATCGACCTAGGGACAGCGCTTTGCAGCCGCAGTGTGGTACGAGCACGGGAGCCTCTCCACTGGCCAACTGCTGCCAAACTCCAGCATGGCAGTGAATTGCAGGCATCCCGAGATACTGGCATCTGTTGACAGAAGCCCCCTTCCGACTTTTCAAACAAATGATGGCATGAAGCGGGTCCAGTCATCGGGCAGGTAAGTGAATGGAGGTGTGCTAGACAAAACAAAGGTGGAGCCACCATAGGTAAAGATACGGCTGGGCATGCCTGCGCTTTAATTTAAAAAAAAAAAGAGAGATCTCCAGGAATCATGAAAAAGCCATTAAAGTGAATGGGTACTGTAGTTGAGCGGTGCTGCTGTGCCAGTACTCAGGAGTGACGTTACGCTACCGGAACCATTCAGGACGCAGAATAAAAGACTAACACTGCAGTGTACCAATGGCAAACCAGCAGACAGGAGCCAAGTCATTTTTCAAGTACTCCAGGTCTTGCAGACTTCGCTTGCGCGCTGCTCACGCTCAACCTAAAAATACCGTGGGCTGCGATGCAAAGTTTGGTGTTGAGGATGTAGTCGCACTGCAGCAGTTCAAAAGCGGGTCTACGAAGAGATGCGGTGTGCTGCATTGATTCAACCATATCTAGGTTGCAAAGCAACTTCAGGCCCACTTCCAGGGGCCCAGGACTGGGGTGGCACCACTTGGGAGGGTAGGACTAACAGTAGCCCAGGAGTCCAGTGGCTGGGTTAAAATGGTAGGAGCCTTTTCTGTCCCTAATGGTCTGATGAGGAAGTCTGCCAACTAGCCCCTCGAGTTATTCTGGTGGTTCTAGGTTCAACCGTTTCACTCATGCAGCAGGACAATAGAGTAGCATTCCTTCTTGAAGAGCAGTACAGCAGTCCCTTTGAGTCTTCCCCAGGTCTATAGGTGTACTGATGAGTTGGGACTGAGGGTCCATTATTTATACCTGGTGCCAGCTTTGAAGTAGGGGAAGGTTCTAGAGTTGTCCACAGCATAGGTGCTTGGAATTTCTTTCCTCTCTGTCCTGGATGCAGCTTTTCTGAGGTCACAACAAAAGACTTGTGTTGAACCCTTTATGATTGTGTTCATGCAGAGCCTTTGTTATGTGCAAGTGTGGTAGGTGACAGCACCTTCCCATCATCAAGTCAGAGAGGACCCTTCCTGCCACCACCTATTCCCCTTTGTTTCACTGTCTTGGAGCAATACACAAAGAACAACAGCCAGCTACACCTAGCCATGTGACGCAGGATGCAGGCACCAAATGGTTAGGACAGGGAAATGGCAACTTTCTAAAAGTGGCATTTTCAGAATTGTGACTTAAAATGAAACTTTACCATTAAAGGGGGTTTTAAATTACAATTCTTTAGACACAACACTCGACATTCCTACTAGCTCCCAATTGAAAGTTAGCACTAATTAAATGCAACAAGGTAACCTGATGTTATCCTATGGGAGAGGTTGGCCTTTCTGTAGTAAAAACAAATTTAAGAGCTTTTCTATGCCGGGACATGTAAAAGTTAAAAGTACATGTCCTACTTTTTTAATACACTGCACCCTGCTCTTTGAGGTATTAAAGGCCTCTATAGGTGTGACTTGTATGCATTAAAATGAAGGGTTAGGCCTGGCAAAATCTTTATTTTGCTAGGTTGATTTGACAGTTTAAAACTGCACACATGGGCTGTATTGTCAGGCCTGAGGCATATTTAGAAGGCTACTTAAGTAGGTGGCACAATTAGTGCTGAAGGCCCATAGTAGCAATTAATTGACTGGCCTTGGGTATATGTAGGACCACATTACTAGGGACTTACAAGTAAATTAAATAGGCTAATTGAGTGTCAGCCAATGTTACCATGTTTAAAGGAGAGAGCACTGATTAGCAGTGGTAAAGTATGCAGATCCATAAACCAGCAAAAACAAAGTCTGCAAATACAGTAGGATGGAAGGGAAAACGTTGGGGGAAACCAACCAAGGATGTCAGGTCTACAAGTAACAAAATATCTGCTTCCAGTCAATAGCAGTCTAGATGACCTAGCAGACAAACCTGGTTGTTATTCTGAAATACATATCAGTAGTTATAATTAACACATATTTATTTTTTAAAGTGAAGCACTACTTTTTAAGGTTCTTAATGTCCTCCTAAATTGCATTAAGAAGTTTGATGTTGTAAGCGTATGTAGCAGGACTGTGTGACACCCTATTTAAACAATGCAGATTGTTTGTTAGTGTTCCCGTTGCAAATGATCAGATGCCTAAATCTAGATCTATTAACAAGAAACATGTCAAACCTGGCTCATTACCACATTTTATATCTGTTTTACCCATAAAGGCTCATATTGCAAGTTTGCCTGGTGGAGATACCGAAGGGCCAGATATAGGATTTCTGGTCATTATGAGTAGGGTCGGACTGGCTGTAGCGAGCACGGGGAGTTTTCCCTGTGGGATTCCTGGGGGGGGCGTTTTGTTACCATGGCCGGTTTTGCAGCATAGCTGCAGTAAATCGCCCCCTTGTAACAAAAGCAGCCAAAGCTGGCCCTGGCAAGCATATCGGCCACGCCCACTACCCCTCCCCGAGAGGTTTGCCAGGGCCGGTTTCCGTTCCCAGTCCCGCCGTGATTATGCGTTCTTCCCCTTAATAACTGCTCACATGCGCATTTACTGGGTGCTTTTCTGAGCAATTTTTCACCGTTTCCGATAAAGATATATGCTGACATTTTTCGTCTGCTCCGAACAAGTTGAAAATTTCTGCAGGACTGCTGATAATGGTGTTATATGGGTGGCCAAGATGAAGGGCATGCTTATGCCTGCCCGAGGAGCATTATCTGTGCTGAGGAATGCTGGTTGCCACAGCCCGTCCCCTGCAGCCTCTGGCTGGCTACAGGCCCGGACTTATTAGGCTTTGAGATTTTAGACTAGATCATTTCGACCCAAATTCATTCATAATTGTAACTTGAGTTATTGCACGGGAAGTTAACTCTTCTCATGATGAAGGATCGAGTGCAATTCCTTCATGGCCTCTTTCTTGGAGTTCAAAATCTACTACTACTTTGAACCATTTTTGGATGAGGTGGAGTCTCCCATGCTGGAACCCTGTATTAAAAGTCCTTTATAGAGATCCTCCTAATTCCTAATTCATGCCTTTACTACTGCACGGAGTCTGACAAAAAAATTCCCTTTCTTCCCTCAGGTGATTGGAGTGGTTGAACATGTAATTCTGTTTTGTCCAGTTTATCATGGTGCAAGGAAGAAGTGGAATTTGCCACTTTGTCCTAATTTGGGTCGGAGGAGTTACAGTATCACCCTTAGAATACTCAGATGTAACACAAGCCCTGCTATTGTCTTTGCAGTCTCAAGGTAATTGATGTCTAGGTCGAGGTTATAACAGAAAAAGGTGCCCCCCTAATGCTGCTGTGTACTGAAATATTTTCACATATTTTATCTTGGTTTTATTGTAAAATATTGAGTTAGATTTTCTTTTCTTTTATATGCCTTGGATTTTTATCTTGCTTTTATATATTTTGTATTTAATAAAGATATTAACTAACTGACTGACTGTAATTCGTAAAATCACAATGTATCTTTAGTTTAATACTGTTTCAAAATATTGTAAATAAGAGAAATTCTCTAGCTAGTGTTTTAAATGCATGCAAAATATTTTCTGTGCTAATTGTAAAAATGTATGACCAAGTGGGTAAGACTATGAGATTTCTCGTAATGTGCCTACATCTGCATAAAACGCATTTTGCTCTTCAGTTTTTTTGCATATGCTAGTGAAACTAACTTACGAATATCTGCATACTGTAACAGGCACGGTTACTTTATTTTTACAGATAATAATTGCAGTGAGCCAATTGATAGCTGATGTTGCATTAAGTGGTGGATCAAGGTTCCAGGAATCACTATCTATAATCAATAATTTTGCAAACAGTGACAGAGCCATGAAGGTAATTATATATCGACAATAGAACTATTTTGTTACAATGTGGGGCATATACATTGTCAGTTAAGTAAAACGTTACTTTTCTTTTTATTGGCAGAGTGGTATCAAGTTTAAATATGAACTAATAATATGCCTTTTGTTCCTAAGAATCAGTATGATGAAATGCATTTTGTCTTGGACATGTTGTAATGTCCGAGTACAATATTGCTGCTAATTGATGTTATAATGTGCTTCTACGATACCTGATCGAACTCCCTATGCATTTTACTGCAGTCCAGCCTATACGAATGTGCACGCTGACATGCTCAGACATGTAACTGTACCCCCATGCCCCTAAATTTTCATCACGCTTTGACTGAATACTCTGTTCCAAGGTAAATCTTCATCCTACAGTCTAACAGAATATATATAGTGGTCCAGCTAATTGATAAACATTGAAGTCAGTATAGCATTGTACCATGACTCCATGCATATGGGTGGCTGTATAAAATACAGTCAATGCGGAAAAAATACTTTCCACTTAAGCTACATTCCTCCAAGAAGTGGCTTTACAAAAGCCCCCGCAGCCCCTGCAGTGTGGGGGAGCCCCCAGGCTCCAGGGTGCCCCCTTGGGCACTGTGCACGGGCGTTAGGCTTGCATAGGTCTGGAGCGTGGGCGGCCCCTCACCATGTAGCTAGCAAGGGGCTCCCTCAAGTTTTGTTGCACCATTGATTCCAACTCCGGTTTCTGACCCTCATAAGGACACAAGGTGGATCAGCCCAAGGGCCCTTGTACAGTGGCGAAATTTGGTGGCCTAAGATGTGTATCCTGAGGGCACAGATCCCTCAGTCAATGCTCAAGAGTACCAACTGATCCCACCTTAATCTTCATGTGAGATAAACATTTCTTCTTAGTAAACACCTAGATCTTGTTCGGCAAAATGCAGATCTTAACTATGCCTTATGAATGTTTTGCACATGAAAGACCTTATACACTTCATGAGTCACTTGCATTAATCTAACACGTTCTATCTTCTATGTACTGCCTAGGTCACGCGCTCCACCATACTTTTTTATTGATAGTCTTATTATAACCACTACTGGCGTAAACAGAATACCTTCACTTAACAACTCACATTTGCCATTTCACTTGCCTTGGCCTTTTCTTTTGCTCTCTTTTCATACAAATACGCTCATCACCAGTGACAACTGGATTGTACAGAGGGTGGTGGGGGGCACAAAATAAATAAGTTAATTAATTAATTTACCTCCGCAGCGTGACATCCTCCTACCTCTTGTGTCTTCCAGGAAGCTCCCAATGCAGGAAACTGCACTACCCAGTCCTGCTGCTGCTTTCAAAGCACGAAAGCAGCACCAGGATTTGATAGAGTAGGCTCTCCCAGCACTCCTAAGAGCACTGGAGGCCTGTGCTTTCTTAACCCAGCTGACTAACAGCTAGGTTAGGGAACATTAAAATGCGCTTGTCTGGCTGGCAGTCCCAAGATGACCTGCCAAACAGACATACACATTTTAAAGGGCACAGCTTCCTGCTGTTACCACTCAACAGTGCTGGCTCTGCCCCATCCTGACACTAAGGGGCCTATTATGATTGCGGAATTTCCGCATCCTCCGGGCCGGCGGAAGCCACCGCTGGCCCGGAGGATGCGGAAAAACCGCAGCGGACCCACCAAAGACCCGCCGCCACATTAGGATGGCTGGTGGGTCCTGGTTTCCGTCCACCGCTTTTCCGCCGCGGTTGGCTTACAACCGCGGCGGAAAAGCTCTTATATGGTGGCGGTGTCTCTCAGACACCGTCCGCCATATTAGGATTGCTGCCAAGATATGCTTTTCCGCGGCAGGTTTACCGCCGTTGAAAAGCATACGGATCTTCACTGCAGGGGCCCGTTGCGGGCCCCCTAGGTGAAGGGAGGGTGGGGGGTGCACATGGGGGGTACCATAGCCCCTGTATTTGTATGCAGAAAGCGGCAGGCACCGCGCGGTGCCTGCCACTTTCTACATACAAATGCAATGCGTGCATTTTTAACATTGCGGCGGGTGCAGCTTGAAGCTGCACCCGCCGCAATGTTAAAAATAGAGGATGTGACCGCCAGGGTGGCGGTCACATCCTAATAGCACAGGAGGGAACGCCGCAGCCCATGCGGACGTTCCCTCATCCTCGGTGATCGCGGACGGACTCAAGTCCGTCCGCGATCATAATCGGCCCTTTAGTTCGGGACGCGTAGCAGAAAAAGAAAATGGTAAAAAAGAAACTTTATTACCATTTTATTTTTCAGCTCTGGGGCTTGTGAATTGTATATTACATTGTATGATTTGTCTGTTTTATTTAATGGTGCTTAGTGGTTTTATAACTCGCATTTAATGGCAACGGAATTTTCTCTGTGAAATATTTTCCTTATGTTACAGAGATTACTTCAGTGCCATAATATGCAACATTCACAATTTTAAGCAAAGTACATTAAATTCATATTAACTTGCACGGCTTGGCTGCACTCAGCAAAGCTGCATTCCAGGTGCTCAGTCATGAGGTATGCACATACCATTTTTAGCTAAAAGAAAACACCAAAATTCAATAGTTTTTGTTACTGCTCTTGATGGGCACGAAGATACGAGGATCAGCCTCTCGGAAATGGCGGCCTGGATGTCCAACCACAGTCTGAAACTGAATGCAGACAAGTCAGAGATTCTATTCTTTGGAGATGAACATTCAGTCTGGAACGCAACCTGGTGGCCCTTATCACTGGGTAACGCAACTGCACCCAAACAGGTTTCCAAAAATCTATGCATTCTTGTTGACAATGCACTAACCATGCAGGACAACGTCCGTTCACTCCGTGGGCAAACCTTTGCAACACTAACATTGCTAAAAACACTCTTTCAATGGATCCCTCCCTGCTCATAAGCAAATTGGACTACGGGAATGCACTCTTTGTGGGCATGGCGGACTACCTCTTCACTCAAGTGCAGTGGGTCCAGAATGCGGCTGACAAACTGGTGTGCAACAAGATCAAGTACAGCTCCGCTTCAGAATGCCTGAGGATGTTTCATCGACTCCCTGTGCGACAAAGGGCCAAATTTAAACTGCTAGGCCATGCGCACAAAGTCTTACACCATCCTGGTCCCAGAATTCTCCAAGATAGAGTCAAATTCAACGCACCCACATGGAACTTGAGGTCATGCCACCAGGCATGGGCAAAAACTAAACGTATCAAGAAGACCAGGG
Organism: Lissotriton helveticus; assembly: GCF_964261635.1. Classification (NCBI taxonomy): domain Eukaryota; kingdom Metazoa; phylum Chordata; class Amphibia; order Caudata; family Salamandridae; genus Lissotriton; species Lissotriton helveticus. Next base: position 1,901,723,983 of record NC_136063.1, read on the forward strand.
CAGGGGGTTGCTACTTATCACATCTAGCAGCGACTCACTGAAATGAACTACCTTTAGAACTTCGACCTACCGACAACTACCTAGCACTCAGGAAAAAATTAAAAACGCATCTGTTTCCTAAGATCTGACTGGTGACCTGGAGACCCTCTGTCAGACCCCACCCTCTCTTAGGATGTGCTCTCCTTAGCGCCGTGATATCCATGCGGATGAAAGTTGCGCTATAGAAATAAATACATTTCAGGTAACTATAACTCATGCCCGCCATGCACAGTGTTGTTGTCATGAGGTCAGTCAGTTATCATCAGTAATGCCACAGAACATGTCATGAGTGTTGTAATATGTGAGGTCATAAGCAGTGCATAGCAAGGGTGTGAGTTCTAGTTACTTAAAATAACTATAACTGCTGGATTTCAGTTTTTTATTTAGTTCAAAATGTTAAGTTTAAACCAATATTTTCACTTAGCTATAACTTCATGTTTTTTTTCAGTCAATTCCTGATGTTTTTTTAATGCAAGGCAAAACAGCATTACCATAGCTAACTATAAGGTCACTTTAACTTGTTTTTTTTCTTTGAATTTCTAGGTCTTTTTTTTATGTAAAGGGATATTTTATCACCATATGTAAGGCCAACTTCCTGCAGCCAACCGACCTCCCCCCACCTATGGCCAAAGACGTGAGCAGCCTAGAATTGGCCGTTGGGCCCTGCATCCAACGCCATGGTCAACCAACCCCCACACTGCACAAAACACTCAAGCCCAGTCCCTTTTAAAAAAAAAATCTGATCCCTCAAGACTCTTGCCTAAGGCGGCACAGCAGTACAACCCACAACGCAGGCTCCCGCAGAACACTCACAGGATCACGAAAACTCAGAAAATGTATATCTCTTTTTAATTTGGTCCCAGGAGGTGTCCCTCTGGGACCACCCCATAAATTCCACAAGTTCCAGGGGGTCAGGGTACCCCTACCCCACCCTCTAATAACTTATAGTTTTGAATTTTCGGGGCATTAGGACCGAATACCCCTGTCCTGAAAAGGTGGCCACAACATTTCTCTTTATGTTGTGGCCAGCCAATCAGAGAGCAAACTCCCTCGGGAATTTGCAGGAGCCTTTATTTTCCATGGAAGCAATGTGGCAGGCGTGGAAAAACAACCTTGGCCAATCAGATCTCTCTTATAATTTGATGTTGCGTGACCACAAGACTCTCCGAGCCGCCTTGAACCCAACCATCCAGCTATACAAAATGAAAAAAACACTGAACAGATGTACACCAAATGACAAAGAGCATGCTTCCAGGACCAAGATCTACCTTTCTGCCAAATTTGGTGTAATTTACTTCAGCCGTTTGTGCGATATCACTGTTCAATTTACTTATGGAAAAAGCATTTGGTAATTGTGTTTAGGGTCCCGCCTTTTTTCTTGGTTCCTGCTTGATGGATCACCCTGATACTTTCCAGGAAGGAGCTGAGGTGGATGAGCTTTTATTTTTGGAATGCTTTGTGATAATTTGTCAAACAGTGACAAAGGTATTTGCAAACCAAAAAACTTTCCTCCTGTGGTAGTTAGATCCTACCAATAACAGCACTGTGGCAAATTTGTAAATATATAACTAAAAGGAGAAAAAGGCTTCCTGTCGACCTAACACATTACATCTGTCCACGGTCTTTCTTATTGCCCCAGCAGCGGTCCTTCTTTACTTCAAGGAGCTCTGGAGCACTGAGCTTCTTAAGGTATAAAGGTTAACATATGGTCTGGTTCAAAGGTCCAGCTTTTCTCCAGAGTCAATGGCAACTGTGACAGGTAAACCAGCCAGACATGTTTTGTGAAGGACATAAACGATTAGAAAAAGCAACCAAATTAGTCAGTAAGTTTGAGAAGGAAGTAGCCCAATGAAAAATGTTGTTTAGAAGTGGGTAAGGCTTTTTGTGTATTGAGAGAACTTAAGTTATTTGCTGACAGTTTGACAATATTGTCAAGGAAGATACTGTTTGTCCTTCGGTATGCAGAGTGGCAGAGGGAGGAGGACACCAGCTTAACACCTGTATTGTGAGCATGCAAATGAAAAGATAGTGATCTCCACTTTTACGAAAATGTATTAAATACATGAATAGTATAATATGTGTTGAATGTGATACATTATATCCTTCACATATCCAACTTCAAGAAGGTCAGCAAGAGGCAATAGCAGAACTAGTAGTCTGTGGTTAGACATTGAGTGCAGATGCAGAGTTAGATGTCAAGCCAGATTGACACACAGCTATCTACTGAAACCAAATAAGCATTCAAGGTATCCCAGACATGACAAAAGGAACAGTCCAATGTCATGTTCTATTTCATTGTAACGAGAATGTAGGTTAGTGCTACGTTTTGCACTTTGATGAAGGAAATAAAAGACTTGCTCAACAGCTGTATTTATGGACTGGATAAAATCTATATTTGTGAGTATTGGGAAAAGAGTGTGTACAGATAATCAAAGCGCAGTGATTGAAGCCGTGTTCGGATGAGCTACCAAATGTTGATCAATGGCAAATGAACTAATCCAGAGTCAAACAAGACTCTAAAGTAATGTATACGTTTTTGATTTGGGTAGACTTCAGGAGGTTGTGGAATCTTGTCATATTTTAAGACGTGCATTTGCTCTAGATGTTTCCCACTATCGGGTTTCTAGTAGGTAACAGCTTGTTTCTTCTTTGTGTGCATTAGGTAACTGCATTTCCCTCGGAGGTCAAAGACCTGACTAAGAGGATCCGCACAGTCATTATGGCTACAGCTCAAATGAAAGAACATGAGAAGGATCCGGAGATGCTGATTGATCTTCAGTACAGCCTGGCAAAGTCCTATGCCACCACGCCAGAGCTTAGAAAAACCTGGCTCGACAGCATGGCAAAAATCCACGTCAAAAATGGGGATTTTTCAGAGGTGACCACCAATCTTCAAGTCAGAGAGAATCCCCCAATGTCGAGCAGGATATGTCCTTTTACTTAACTGTTATCTATTTTCTCCTTCCAGGCTGCAATGTGCTACATCCATGTATCAGCCCTTGTTGCTGAATTCCTTTACAGAAAAAGTAAGTTTCAAGATGTCCCTAGTAACATACGGTGAGAAAATACTTTTTATTTATTTCAGCAGCCACGTTACGCCATTTAATCAACCAACCTTCTTCCTCTCACCTCCATGAAACATGGGTGTGTTTCCCCCTCTTTAAAAACACTTACTACTGCCTTTCACAAGTGTAAATTAGTGTGGAATTGCACCGTGGAAAAATAACTTTGATCTAAATCATGAATACTCTGTAAACTTACCTATACCACCAAACTCTATTCTGAGAAACAATAATGGTATTTACGTTATTTGCTGTGTCTGTGCGCCTGAATGGAATCCAAGTGCCCAATTCCTTTGTGAACATTACCCCGTGCTTTAGCCCTATCGAATAGCACAATAATATTAGGTGGATGTGAGCCGAACCTGCAGATGTGCTAAAATCAGACTGTGGAGATTCCTTAACACATATTGACTTGAGTTGAGTTGAGATGGAAATATTGTCCCGAAGGCTTAAGATCGGTTTGTACATGAGGGGTTTAGAGGTGGCCAGAGAGATTCTGATTACTTCACCAGAACTTCGAGTATTGCTTCAAAATTTAGTTGCAATTTTCTATCTAGGAGATAGCATTCTCTATCTAACTTTCACATGTTCTTTGCTCACGAAGTCGTGTCTGTTTCACACACCAACATTAAGTAAAGTCCATCTTTATTGTGCTGTCTTACTCACATTGCTCTTTTTTTCAATTGATTAGCTCAAACATTCTCTCCTGTTTCCCTGTTTGAGATCGGATTCTGGTTTTGAACATGACTATACTTGTTAGAGGGCACTAACCTGAACTTTGATTGTTCACCAGATATGTCGGGAATGTAAACCAGTTTTCAGTTTGACAGGCCTTCATGCTCATTAATTATATGACCCAACGACAAAAGCTTGCTTTTTTCCACATTGCTGTTTCTGATAATACATTACACATCATTCTCGGCATTTTCCTTGTTCCACGCAAATGACAGGTATATGGTTGCCACAACCCTAAGGCATCAAGTGTCACCTGGTGATTTGGTACATGATAATAGCTATTTGCGCTGTTAAAACGCCATTCATTCATTTGTAGGGTGAAAGAAAGGCCACAGCACACCCTGAAATCCAAGGCATGATGGCAGCCATATTGTCATCCCGCCCGAAAGCTCTACCCTTCTTGTTCTTGCTTATGCTTGGCCATAGTAAAGGTCTCCATATAACCTATCGGCGTTGAGTGTATTTGCCCAACGATTAACAGTTACTTTCATGTGAACAAATTGTGTTTCTTCACCTCTGGTTGCCCAGTGGTAGGTCTGGTAGGCAGAGCCTTCAGGTAAGAAGATTCTGTGTTACATGAGGACTTCAGCACTCGTAGGCCAGTATACCAAATAGGAGAGGACTCGGTTTCATTCCTGCACTGTGAACATCTTTGTTTGCTATAATAAGGCACACTGTCCTGGTGTGCACCCGTCACCTACACTTAATGATGTGCAGCGGCGCAGAGTGGGACACTGTTCCCTATCATAATGTAGTCCCAGGAAGTGAACGTTCATTCTGCCTTCCATGGTTATTAATATCAGGAATGCATCAACACCTTTCCCTTATGAGAGCATGGTTTAAACTGTAAACATGTTAAGCTGTTATGTATTCACTGCAGGCAGCAAACGAATGGAAATGACAAAAATTAATGTGGGAGATGGCCATGGAGATTGTGACAGTAAGTTTGACCTCCCCAGAAACCTTCAAATGAAAAATACATCAGTTAGCAGTGGCATTGGCTTGGGGTGTTAATGATAGTCTCCTGCCACGCACGAGAAACAGTTTTCTCAAGCATGATGCCATCATTGATGTTTCTGCAGGATCTATGTTTTACTGATATTGAACCTTGTACAGCTATCACTCATACAGTGTGTCACTGCTGTAACCCATGCTCAAAGAGCGGTAGCTGCAATTTTTTGAACCAGTGGCGGCTGGCACAGATTGGGGGAGGGGCAACGGGGAGGGGGTAGTAAAAAAATGAAAAATAACTGTACCTCCTTGCCGCTGTGTCTCTTCTCGTTGTCCCTCCTCATCTTCGCTCTGCTCTGGCGGGAAGCAGGAAGCACAGAGGCTCCCCTGAGCCAATCACAACACTGCAGCGCAGAGTTGGGATTGGTCTGAACGCTGTGGTTCGGCGCTCAGGCAGAGACTGGGAGCTCAGGCATGTTCTCCACCCAGGCTGTAGTGCAGCCTGCGTGGAGAACATGCAAAGTGCGCTTAACTGTTTGGCCGGCCTGAGACGGCCAACCAAACTGTCATGTGCACTGATATCAGTGAATACCACTCCCCGTGGGTGCCTGTTATCCCCCTGGCCCCTAAGACTCCAGACACCAAAAAAAGCAATAATATAACACGGTTTATTATCATTTTAGTTTTCTTTTCTTTAGCTGCTGGAAGTGGGAGGGTAACGCAAAGGAGCCATTGCTGGCTTGATCTCAATTACATAAAAGCATAATTTGAACTTCACCCGCACAGTTGTAAGTGGTAAAGACAAAGGATGGATTGAGCTGACCATAAAATGTATGTAAAAGTAAAAAATATTGGTTAATAAGGATTAAATGATTGCTGTGTGAGTTTGCTTTTCAATAAGATATATTTTGCAATCTGGCAGCACTTAGAAAAGAGTTTTCCAGCTACCTCAATCCAGCATTAGTTCCTAAAACTCTACCTGCCAGCGGCAACTTTTTTAATTTCACAGATTTCATTGAAAATATATTTCAGAGAGAAGCAGGCTCCTAAAAAATATCAGTGTAATGGAAAGTGACGCATAATAATAGTTTCATTCACCTTCTCTGCTCTCATTGCAACATTGAACTATACATTTTTATGTAACTACTGTTAAACCTGGCATATTTGGCGTGATATTCCCCTAATTTTTTGCCTTCAAACCTACCTCTCTCATAGGATAACATTAGAATGACCTTATTACATTTTATAAGTGCAATTTCCAAATGGGAACAGCTAACCGCTTCATGTTTTGTGTCTCTGCAATTGCAATTTAAAATCCTAATTTATGGTGAAGCCGGATTTTAAATTGCAATTCTAAAACTGCCACTTTTAGAAAGTTGGCATTTTCTTCCCTTAGCCATTTAATGCCTACTGCCTTGCTTTGGGTCACATAATTGGGTGTGAGTGCCAGTTGGGCATTTGTGTATTCCTCCTAGACAGCCACACACAACAGGAGCTTAAGTGTGACTGAGTTAGCCCTCACTGGCAGAATGAAAGAGAGGAGCTGGGCCCAGCCTCACATACACCTGAATAGGTTGTGACCTGTCTCTACACAAAAGGCTTTATACCCCCTGTAGTTAGTCTGGAGCCAGGGCAGGGAAGGCAGAGCATCTGTGTGCTTCAAAGGCATGCCCCTAGAATCTTCTACCCACTTCAAAGGTGCAACTGTGTATAACAGATGGACCGTAGACACCACCACTTCATTGCACTTCTGGACTTGTGGATAAAGTGCCAGGTTAAGAACTCCTGTGCTGCTAAAGGACTGTCACTCAGCTAGACTCCTGCTTTCCTGTGCCGATCTGCTGCCTGCTGCCATATTCTCTGGGTGAGAAGGACTGGACCTGCATCTCTTGACCCCAGAGAGATTCCAAAGGCTAGTTGGCTGGCCTCTTGAGCTGAAGCCTCAGAGACATAACAGGCTTCCAACAACCATGCACCTGAACTCTGTCATCTGTGAGTATATCCTGCCAAGTGGTGCTACCCCAGTCCTGGACCACTGGAAGTAGGCCCAAGGTGCTTGCCAATATGACCAATGCATTTTTCTGCTGAATGGCACATCCCAGAGCAGGACTGATGCATCTCCTTGGTTGAGCGGCACATCCCTGAGCAGGACAGAGGCATTGCCACTACTGTGTGAACTAGACCTGTCGCAAAGACTCGTGTCACCCCCCAGAGTCCTCAGAACCCGTGCATCGCCCTGATGGTGTGGAACATCCACAGCCCATATCTTCATAACTCTCATTGACAGCAGTCTGTATGATGGGGAAGAGGTGTGGTGCCGCGGCCAGGGCGACTGACTCCGGAATCTGGGGATCACGGTTCGATTCCCGGCACCGGCGGCAGATTAGCCCAGCACCATGTGACTCTGGGCAATAGCTTGCTTAATCTTCCTGACGGCCCCCAGCGCCTAGAGACCCTAACGGGTGATTGTGCGCTTTACAAATGTGGATATTATTATTTATTATTTATGATGACGACAGACTCCACATCACAGCCTCGCAGCTCAATAGAACCAACGTCACTAGCTGCACACTGCATCCCAATGCCGTACTTTGCATTGCATGCCCTGTCAACAGGATCCCCAACAATGTTGCAACATGACCTTTCACTGAAATCTTGTCCCATCTCGGAACCAACGCATCACTTTGGCTGTGCAGCGCTTCTTCAACACAGATCCACGCAACGCTCAGCAACCAGGATTTAGGGTGCTTTCTTCAACAGGTCTAACTGGGTTCCTGTAGCCCATGCTCCATCACTGTCAGCCTGAACTTGTGACTCTGTAAAGTTCCGGGGCAACCTTATATCCCCAGTTTGCGCTTTCTGCTTTTTAAGCTATTTTAACTAAAAACGAAAACATTCAATATCTCCGGTTCTATTAATTGTGTTTTTGTCATTGTGGTTTTGTTTTATTTGTTAAATTAAGCTTCATTTTACTAACCTGTGTGGGAATCTTTTTCTGTGGTGGTTACCAGGGGGTTCAGCACAGGTTAATTTGGGGATGGCTGTGGCTTACCCTGACTAGGACTTTGGTTGCAGCTTGACCAGGTCTCACACCCTAGTTAACCAGTAACCCAGTTTCTAGCAGTTATATTTAAACAAGTATAATTAGTGATGTTATAATGATGTAAAACTTACCAATAAGTATTGTTTTCCTCCTTAGAGTTGTTTCCCAGTGGATGTTCTGCTTTTAAGAAAATTACCCCAAACATAGATGAGGAAGCTGCTATGAAGGAGGACACTGGAATGATGGATGTCTACTATAGTGAGGTGGGTTTTTTGAGGGTTTACATTTCAGTTTATCCATAAATAGGAAATTGTTTATTGCATAGATACACACTCCCATTAACACCCACACACAAAATATTTGCAATCCGTGAAGGTCATGAGTCTGATTTGTTTCAGCTTATACAAATGCATATATGGAATAATGGAATATCATATAGAAGAATATTATTTTGCCTTAAAGTGTAAAACAAGAGAGCATACATTTTAGAAATACGGTAAGCAGCTGAATTGAAAGATGTAAAGAGGAAGTCATCAGTAGTATCTCAAAAAATGGCAAAACTGATACACCACATTTTGAATTTTTCATGTATTAAATGGATGACAGTTACATTTAAATACATTCATGTTGTAAAATATCTCAAATAGTTTGAGAGCGTAAATTTTTTTTTCATTCCAATTAAGCATGTATGCACATTCTGGTCATTTTGTCAAATATCGATTTCTGGAGTAGTCTGTATGGCAAGGGATAGCTATTGTTATTGTACTCTTCTTATTGCTACTGTGCATAATGTTACATCTTTACTTTCAACCTAGTGTTAGACGTAAACTAATTATGTGGGGATTATTTGAAATAATTGTTGAAATTCGCACATAAGCATAGCAGTAACCTCTGTTATCGAAAATGGCTATTCCTGAAAGTACCTAGGCCATCATATGGACCTTTAGCAGCATTGAATTTAGCTATCCAAATGTAGGAAGGCATAGATATTCACATGTTTGATGCAAACATGTGTTTTTGTACGATTGGGTTAATAACACAGCTTTGTTTCAAGAAGGGGCAGACCTGTCTCATTCAAAGGTTTCTTGCCTTTGTAATGTTCAACTCTTGCTTAACGATAAACTTTTGTACTGAAAGGAACGTGCATGGACTATGGACTATGGACTTTCAAATAATACTTCAATAAAGTATAGTTGATTTCTTAGAGGAGTTACTTCCTCTTTGGTTTGTTCATGGATTTACTTCAAAAAAAAAATTCTTAGTCGTAGTCATTAGGATCTTACACTTTATCCAGAAGGTAATTATCTTTTTTGGCCTTAGAATATTGCTTCTAAGAGAGTCATTGGAATAAAAAATAAACAAGTTCCAAAACTGCTGGGAGTGGACAGAAATTTCCAATCTTTCCATCCCAAAACTGGAAGCTAATAGGGTTTATTGATCCATTACTGCTTGGTATTAAGGTCACCTACCAATGGTCTTCGAAAGAGAGAGCAAAGGGTAAAGTCATCTGCAAGAAACTGCAAGTCTACTCAGATGTTTGTCTCATATATATTTATCATGGCTGCACGGCCAGGTTTAAGCTATTCAGTGACCAGAATCAGGTATGAACTTTAGGAGAGACCACATACACCAACAGGGGTTAGGCCATAGCTTTTTGGGGTAAACAACCATCTTTAAACGTATTGCAAATAGAAGAAGTGTAATTCCGTGCACACAATGCAGATGTCACTCCAGGCAAGGTCCGTGGATCAGAGCAGTGTCCCTTCCCTTGGCACTGTGTAGGAGGCAGAGCCTTTGTTTGTTCTAGCATGCTCATGCTAATCTTTCTGCAAGCCACTCTTGACCTTCTCTGTACATTCGTCAGTCTTCAAGAGAGATAAACATCACATTAGAAGTTCCCTTTCCTCTAATCCAGTTTTCAACACTTGCTCTGAAACTCTTTGTCAGCTCATGCCTGTAAAATCTTTCTTTCACAACTTTCCCTGAAAACACTGGCAGTGGCTCATTCGGTTTCTACCACACCATAGCGGTCATCTCTGCAAACTCTAATATTGTCAGTTTACAGTTTCAAACACTTTATTTCGGTCAAATACCTTAAAGGCAAATACATTTATATACAATTTTAATTCATTGTACAATTTAAAATACAACAACAATTATGTCGAATCGCATATTTAAAAATGTATACACAGATGCTACAAAAATTTTACTGTGCTTGATATAGTGTTATGTTATGCGATTTATAAAGCACGTGGCAGTCCCAGCAAAAGGACGACCCTGCGCTAAAGAGCAGGGAGAGAGAAGAATGAGATAATTAAGCAACTGAAATAGTCTTTACTGCCTTTCAAACACCAAGAGATTGGTAAGGTTCCTGATAGCGAGAGGCAACGAGTTCCATAAGGTAGGAGCTAACACCTTGAAAGAACGGCCTCCGGCTCTACGGAAACGATGTAAATTCGCAGAGCACGGGAGGGAGCATAGTGGTGGCCAGGTTTCTGAGGGTCACCGGGCGGAGCCAGTCAAAACTCTTTGAATAACACAAAGTGCCTTGAACCTGACTCTTTTCTCCACGAGAAGCCAGTGGAGTCGGCGCAGCACCCCTGAGACTGAGCTATACTTAGGCAGTGCAAATAAAGTGCGGGCTGCCGCATTCATGGTACGTTGGAGCCTATTTATCACAGATTTGTTAGCACCTGACATGAGGCTGTTACAATAATCTAGCTTAGCCAAGATCATGGCTTGCACAACCAGCTGGCGCGTGTGAGGGTCAAACAGACCCAAGACGGGTTTATTTTAAGTCCGCGCAAAATACCAAAACAGGTACCTGCCACAAACTTAGCATGCTCCTCAAATGAGAGTGCAATATCCAGCCGTATGGCGAGATTTTTTACCACAGCTTTGGGCATAGGGGGATTACCCAACATTGGTGGCCACCAGTTGTTGCCCCACCGATGTGAGTCTCTGCCAAGCAAGAGGATCTCAGTTTTGAATTAATTTACCTGAAGACCAGGACTTTAAGTGGGCAGGGTCTCACCGGGTCTGAGTACCAGCAGTTTTTTTACAGAGGCCTCGAAACGGGTCTCTGTCGGGCTCTGTTTTGTGCCGTGGCACAGGAGGTCTGTGTTTTTTCGAGCGTTATAGGGGGAAGGGAAATCCTTTAAAGAGAGTCAGTTTCTCTCTGGATTACTCTTCTCTTTTCAGAACTAAGGAGCAGCAACATTGTCGTGGTGTCTCCAGGGCTTTACTTGGAAGCTTTTACAATACTATATACAAGCCATAGTTGCTGCTTACATATCTTATGCAACTAACAACCATTGACAAAGCCAATAGTCCTGACTTGTTGCAAGTATGATGTTACTTGTTGTATCATATATCTGGATTCAATGACAGAAACAATAAAATACCAGTTGGGTGGAACACAATGCTAAGCACAGACTTTTAACTTACGTGTTTTTAAGCCACACCCTTAATTACATTGGCCACGCCCCTTGAGAGACCCGCCAGTTTTTTCATCCCACTTAAAGCCCTGCTGAAGACAGTTCGCCTCCATCCAGCCCGCTATGGTTGGTAGATCCTCCTGAAATTTTATCAAGTCCTGGCTGGAGTCTTTGGTACAAGAAAAGATCAGTTGCGTATCGTCCACATAACATACCAACTGTATGTTACGAGTGTGTGCCAACAAGGCCAGTGGACAAACGTAGATATTAAATAGGGTCGGACTCAGTACAGAGAGTTGAATGAGGGAGCGATGACCTGAAATGTATGTTGTAAATAAAGTAATGTCCATTTCAGGTGGTATGAAATTAAATGAAATGAAATAGGGGTTTTATAAAGCGCATTACTACCCGGAGGCATCGTAGCGCTGAGGACGGATGGGACTCGATAACCACCAGCTGAGGATTAGCGGAAAAGAAGTGTTTTCAAATTCTTACGGAATTTTAGGATGTCAGGTTCACTGCGCAAAGTGATTGGCAAGGAGTTCCAGACAGAGGCCGCATTCCAAGAGAAGGCCTCCACATCTAGCATGTTTAATTTTCTTAATAGAGGCCTGAAAGGTTGAGCCACAGCGCAATGATCCCCGTGGCTGGTAGGGGGTCACTAAGGAACAGATCATTGGGGGGGCTATTTTCCACATAGCTTTGTGCGTTATACACATCGCCTTGAATTTTACCCTGGCCTGAATGGGCAGCCAGTGTAGTTTCCTCAAGGCGGCAGTGCCTGAATGTCTTCGAGAAAGTCCAAGGAGAAGGCGTGCAGCCGCATTCTGGGTTACCGGAAGTTTTTTATGAGTACTGACAGGAGCGCCTAAATAGAGGGCGTTCCCGTAGTCAAGGCGGGACAGGATGATGGCCTGGACCATTATCCTTCGAGCTTGGGAAGGGAGAAGAGGCAGGATTTTCCTCAGCATTCGCATCAGCCCAAAACATGTGGCAGAGAGTTTGGTGGCTTGCTGATTGAAGCTTAGGGTGTCATCTAGCCAGACTCCCAGACTCTTGAACCGATCCTTTGGTTCTGGTGGGATACCCATGCAGGTCGGCCATTCTATAGTGGGTCTCGGGACAACTGATTTGCCCAGGAACATCAGCTCTGTTTTTTCCCCATTCAGTTTTAAATGGGATAGGGCCATCCATTTAGTTATTGCCACTAGGCAGTTGCCCAAATTATTGGGCGTGCCCCCTAGCTGATTCAGAGCCACCACTAATTGGGTGTCATCTGCGTAGGTTATAATATCAAAGCCACAGGGACGGACAATCTCTGCTAGAGGTTCCATATATATATTGAAAAGCGTGGGGCTCAAGGAGGCGCCCTGAGGCACACCCCGATTGAGGGGCCAGACTTTGGATTGAGTGGCACCCTCAGACACCTGAAACACCCGGTCCCCTAAGAAGGACTGTAGCCAATCAATAGCCTGACCCGCCACTCCAAGATGTTTTAATCGAGAGATTAAGATGTTGTGGTTCACGGTGTCAAAGGCGGCACTCAGGTCTAACAGCATAATTGCCGTGGTGCCACCTTGATCCATGTGCTTCCGGGCTAGCTCTGTTACTTTCATCAGAGCAGCTTCTGTCCCCAGTTTAGGACGGAAGCCTGCTTGAGAGTCGTGGAGTAGATGATTGGTTTCCAAATAATCCACCAGGATGGAATTAATGTGTCTCTCAAATAACTTACTTATCCAGGGGAGGAGGGAAATTGGGCGAAAGTTAGCCATGTTTGCTGGATCGAGGTTGGGTTTTTTCAATAGTGCCCTGACTTGAGCACATTTCCATGCTTTTGGTACGGTTCCTGTAGTAATGGAGGCATTCAGAGTATTTAGAATAGTTGGCCTGATAATATCTGCAACCTTCAATAGATGGCGCGGGGGAGCAGGATGGGTGGGAGACCCCGATAGCACTTTTAGCATTAAAGCATTCAAGGAGTCTTCATTAAGCAGTGGGAATTCTGCTAGCTGGCAGTTGGATTTAGTAGAGATATTATCTGCGTCCCGGAAATTCTGTTAGTTGGGAATGAAGGAAAGGGAAATGGATTGGATCTTTTGTAAGAAGTACTCTGCCTGCTTGTCGCAGCGGCTTTGGGCTTCTTTCGGGTCCGGGGGACTAGGTGGGGTGCTAATCAACGATTTGGCAATCCGAAAATTTTCTCTCGGGGCGTTGGCTGCCATCCTTATTTTTTGTTCATAGAACACCGATTGGGCCAGTGTAATTTCGGCCTTATATATTTTGATAGATTCTCGGTAGTAGCTCCTATCTTGCACCCTGAGTGAACGTCTCCACGTCCTCTCTGATTTCCTACAGCTTTGCTTTAGCTCCTTTAGTCTGGGGGTATACCATGGTGCTTATTTGGCCTTGGTTTTCTCCTTAAGAAGCTGCACAGGGGCCACCAAATCCAGTGATGATTGTATCCATTCATTGAAGTGCTTGTTAAGTGTATCTGAGTCATCCCCTATTAGAGGCTGGCTTGCGGCGAGGGAGCCAGTCCATTGGTCTCCTGATACCTTTGACCAATTCCTTCCCATTAGAATGGCACGGGGAGGGGCCATGGGGGGACTCATGTTCTCCCATGCTAATGGAACCAAAAGATGATCAGTCCAAGGGAGGGGTGTTGGCACGCCTACGTGAAGCCTATGATCGTTGCTTAGAACGGCATCCAGTAGGTGGCCTTTATTATGCGTGGGTTCAAAACCCCTCTGGATAATTTGAAGGGCTGCTAGATTATTCAGGAAGGCCTTTGCTTGGTGGTCCGAATAATCATCCAAATGGATGTTTATGTCCCCCAGCACCGTGAAGTTAGATGTAGCTAGGGCTAATTCTGCAGCATGAGAGGGGAGAGAGTCCATGAATTTGCCTATTTGTCCCGGGGGACGGTATAGTAATAATCCTGAAAAGGTCGAGGTGGGGGAAAATTGTAAGGCAAAGCTCATGCTTTCACAATCGGGGACTTCAGCTGGGGAACATCTACAATGGTAGCGGTCCCTGAATATTATCCCAATCCCTCCTCCTCTTCCCCCATTCCTATCAACCCTCTGCAGTACATAATCAAGCTGAGATATTTAGCTGGTGTCCGGATCTCCCTCATCCTTTAGCCAGGTTTCCGTTAGAAATATGGCGTCCGGGTTGAGGTTTTCTAGGAGAAGCGCTATTTCTATTGCATGCTTGCTCAAAGATCGACAGTTTAGGAGAAACATTTTGATAGGTGGTTGGAGGTTCTCCGCCGGTGTTGGAGAGGGTCTAAGTTCAAAGTGGCAATTGGAGCAGCTCTTAGTGGCATTAATCAGACACATGGCGTGGAGGCATAAAGCCTCAATTGGGGGCTTTAGATTGCTGAGGGCCATAGAGTCATACCTGATGCGGGCAGATGGTATCCCGGAGAACAGAGCAGGGGGTATCATCCCTGGTCGCGGATGGCCGCGGACCTGCTTGCCTTTGGCGCGCTGCCGCCCGCTGCCGCCCGCTGCGCGCGTCCGCTGCGCGTGCGCTTGGCTTGCCACTTATGTAGAGTGGGGCACTCCAGGACTAGAGCGCTACCCTCCTGGAAGTGGTGCACGCGGTGCCGGCGGAAGTCGGACTTTCCTCCCTCTAGCCCTCCGCTCAAACGGCACAAGGCGTGGCGGAACGGGGCTCGGGAGCGTCAAGACAGAGGCAAATTCAAAGTGACAAGTGCAATCAGGTAGGAGTGAATGGTGCAATTTTAAAAATCGTAATTCATTCTTAAAATCCCATTTACAACAGGGTTAATGTCCTGACAGCTTCAGAGTACAGTGCAATTTTAACAAGCATTAGAAATGCAATTGGGCTCGGATTTATTTGAGTTTGAGCTAATGGCATTGTAAATGCCAATGTATTGTTGCTATGTGTTATGGAGTGTGTTCATGTGGTGTGTACTGCCAGTGATCTCCTTGTGAGTGTGAGAATATTGCACCGTTACTGCCTGTGTTGTCCTTCTTGTGAGTGTGAGAAGCTTGCACCTCTGCTGCCTGTGGTCTCCTTGTGAGTGTAAGAAGCTTGCACCTCTGCTGCCTGTGGTCTCCTTGTGAGTGTAAGAAGCTTGCACCTCTGCTGCCTGTGATGTCCTTCTTGTGAGTGTAAAAAGCTTGCACTGCTGCTGCCTGTGATGTCGTTCTTGTGAGTGTGAGAAGCTTGCACAGCTGCTGCCTGTGAGTATGAGAAGATTGCATTGTGCATCTCTGTGCTGTGCCTGTTCTTTATAAGGGACTCTTGCTCTGTTGCTGCTGCTGCCATGGCACAGTACCTGCTGTGAGTGTGTGAGGGAAGCTTGCACCGCTGCTGCTTGTGATGTCCTTCTTGTGAGTGGGAGAAGCTTGCACCTCAGCTGCCTGTGGTCTCCTTGTGAGTGTAAGAAGCTTGCACTGCTGCTGCCTGTGATGTCGTTCTTGTGAGTGTGAGAAGCTTGCACCACTGCTGCTTGTGATGTCCTTCTTGTGAGTGGGAGAAGCTTGCACCTCAGCTGCCTGTGGTCTCCTTGTGAGTGTGAGAAGCTTGCACAGCTGCTGCCTGTGATGTCCTTCGTGTGAGTGTGAGAAGCTTGCACCGCTGCTGCCTGTGAGTATGAGAAGATTGCATTGTGCATCTCTGTGCTGTGCCTGTTCTTTGTAAGGGACTCTTGCTCTGTTGCTGCTGCTGCCTTGGCACAGTACCTGCTGTGAGTGTGTAAGGGAAGCTTGCACCACTGCTGCTTGTGATGTCGTTCTTGCGAGTGTGAGAAGCTTGCACCTCTGCTGTCTGTCGTCTCCTTGTGAGTGTAAGTAGCTTGCACTGCTGCTGCCTGTGATGTCGTTCTTGTGAGTGTGAGAAGCTTGCACCGCTGCTGCTTGTGATGTCCTTCTTGTGAGTGGGAGAAGCTTGCACCTCAGCTGCCTGTGGTCTCCTTGTGAGTGTGAGAAGCTTGCACCGCAGCTGTTTGTGATGTCCTTCTTGTGAGTGTGAGAAGCTTGCACCGCTGCTGCTTGTGATGTCCTTCTTGTGAGTGGGAGAAGCTTGCAACTCAGCTGCCTGTGGTCTCCTTGTGAGTGTAAGAAGCTTGCACAGCTGCTGCCTGTGATGTCCTACTCACTACTCTACTCTACTCACTACTCACTACTCTGCACTCACTACTCACTACTCTACTCACTACTCACTACTCTACTCACTACTCTACTCACTACTCTACTCACTACTCTGCACTCACTACTCACTACTCTGCTCACTACTCACTACTCTACTCACTACTCTCCACTCACTACTCTGCACTCACTACTCACTACTCTACTCACTACTCACTTCTCTACTCACTACTCTGCACTCACTACTTTACTCTCTACTCACTACTCACTACTCTACTCACTACTCACTACTCTACTCACTACTCACTTCTCTACTCACTACTCTGCACTCACTACTTTACTGACTACTCTACTCACCTCACTACTCTACTCACTACTCTACTCACTACTCACTACTCTACTCACTACTCTGCACTCACTACTCACTACTCTACTCACTACTCTACTCACTACTCACTACTCTGCACTCACTACTCTACTCACTACTCACTACTCTACTCACTACTCACTACTCTACTCACTACTCACTACTCTACTCATTACTCTACTCACTACTCACTACTCTACTCACTACTCACTTCTCTACTCACTACTCTGCACTCACTACTTTACTCACTACTCTACTCACATCACTACTCTACTCACTACTCTACTCACTACTCACTACTCTACTCACTACTCTGCACTCACTACTCACTACTCTACTCACTACTCTACTCACTACTCACTACTCTGCACTCACTACTCTACTCACTACTCTACTCACTACTCTACTCACTACTCTACTCACTACTCTACTCACTACTCTACCCACTACTCTACTCACTACTCACTACTCTACTCACTACTCTACTCACTACTTTCTACTCACTACTCACTACTCTACTCACTACTCACTACTCTGCACTCACTACTCACTACTCTGCTCACTACTCACTACTCTACTCACTACTCACCTCACTACTCTACTCACTACTCTACTCACTACTCTACTCACTACTCTGCACTCACTACTCACTACTCTGCACACTACTCTACTCACTACTCTACTCACTACTCAACTCACTATACTCACTACTCTACTCACTACTCTACTCACTATACTCACTACTCACTACTCTACTCACTACTCTACTCACTACTCACTACTCTACTCACTACTCTACTCACTACTCTGCACTCACTACTCTACTCTACTCACTACTCTACTCACTACTCACTACTCTACTCACTACTCACAACTCTGCACTCCATACTCACTACTCTACTCACTACTCACTACTCTACTCACTACTCTACTCACTACTCTGCACTCACTACTCTACTCACTACTCTACTCACTACTCTACTCACTACTCACTACTCTACTCACTACTCACTACTCTACTCACTACTCTGCACTCACAACTCACTACTCTACTCACTACTCTGCACTCACTACTCTACTCACTACTCACTACTCTACTCACTATTCTACTCACTACTCTGCACTCACTACTCTGCACTCACTACTCACTACTCTACTCACTACTCTACTCACTACTCTGCACTCACTACTCACTACTCTACTCACTACTCTACTCACTACTCAACTCACTACTCTGCACTCACTACTCACTACTCTGCACTCACTACTCTACTCACTACTCTGCACTCACTACTCTACACACTACTCTACACACTACTCTACTCACTACTCTACTCACTACTCTACTCACTACTCTACTCACTACTCTACTCACTACTCACCTCACTACTCTACTCACTACTCACCTCACTACTCTACTCACTACTCTACTCTACTCACTACTCTACTCACTACTCTGCACTCACTACTCACTACTCTACTCACTACTCTACTCACTACTCACTACTCTGCACTCACTACTCACTACTCTACTCACTACTCTACTCACTACTCACTACTCTGCACTCACTACTCACTACTCTACTCACTACTCTACTCACTACTCTACTCACTACTCTACTCACTACTCACTACTCTACTCACTACTCACTACTCTACTCACTACTCTACTCACTACTCTGCACTCACTACTCACTACTCTGCACTCACTACTCACTACTCTACTCACTACTCACTACTCACTACTCTACTCACTACTCTACTCACTACTCTACTCACTACTCTGCACTCACTACTCACTACTCTGCACTCACTACTCACTACTCTACTCACTACTCTACTCACTACTCTACTCACTACTCACTACTCTGCACTCACTACTCACTACTCTGCACTCACTACTCACTACTCTACTCACTACTCTACTCACTACTCTACTCACTACTCTACTCACTACTCACTACTCTACTCACTACTCTGCACTCACTACTCTACTCACTGTTCTACTCACTACTCTACTCACTACTCTGCACTCACTACTCACTACTCTACTCACTACTCTACTCACTACTCACTACTCTACTCACTACTCTACTCACTACTCACTACTCTACTCACTACTCTACTCACTACTCACTACTCTACTCACTACTCTACTCACTACTCACTACTCTGCACTCACTACTCACTACTCTACTCACTACTCTACTCACTACTCTACTCACTACTCACTACTCTACTCACTACTCTGCACTAACTACTCACTACTCTACTCACTACTCTACTCACTACTCTACTCACTACTCTGCACTCACTACTCACTACTCTGCACTCACTACTCACTACTCTACTCTCTACTCTACTCACTACTCTACTCACTACTCTACTCACTACTCTACTCACTACTCACTACTCTACTCACTACTCTGCACTCACTACTCACTACTCTACTCACTGCTCTACTCACTACTCACTACTCTGCACTCACTACTCACTACTCTGCACTCACTACTCACTACTCTGCACTCTACTCACTACTCTACTCACTACTCACTACTCACTACTCTACTCACTACTCTGTACTCACTACTCACTACTCTACTCACTACTCTACTCACTACTCTACTCACTACTCACTACTCTACTCACTACTCACTACTCTACTCACTACTCTACTCACTACTCACTACTCTACTCACTACTCACTACTCTACTCACTACTCTACTCACTACTCACTACTCTACTCACTACTCTGCACTCACTACTCACTACTCTACTCACTGCTCTACTCACTACTCACTGCTCTACTCACTACTCTGCACTCACTACTCACTACTCTACTCACTACTCTACTCACTACTCTACTCACTACTCTACTCACTACTCACTACTCTACTCACTACTCTGCACTAACTACTCACTACTCTACTCACTACTCTACTCACTACTCTGCACTCACTACTCTGCACTCACTACTCACTACTCTACTCACTACTCTACTCACTACTCTACTCACTACTCTACTCACTACTCACTACTCTACTCACTACTCTGCACTCACTACTCACTACTCTACTCACTGCTCTACTCACTACTCACTGCTCTACTCACTACTCACTACTCTGCACTCACTACTCACTACTCTGCACTCACTACTCACTACTCTGCACTCTACTCACTACTCTACTCACTACTCACTACTCACTACTCTACTCACTACTCACTACTCTGCACTCACTACTCTACTCACTACTCTACTCACTACTCACTACTCTACTCACTACTCACTACTCTACTCACGACTCTACTCACTACTCACTACTCTACTCACTACTCACTACTCTACTCACTACTCACTACTCTACTCACTACTCTACTCACTACTCTACTCACTACTCTACTCACTACTCACTACTCTACTCACTACTCTGCACTCACTACTCACTACTCTACTCACTGCTCTACTCACTACTCACTGCTCTACTCACTACTCACTACTCTGCACTCACTACTCACTACTCTGCACTCACTACTCACTACTCTGCACCCTACTCACTACTCTACTCACTACTCACTACTCACTACTCTACTCACTACTCACTACTCTGCACTCACTACTCACTACTCTACTCACTACTCTACTCACTACTCTACTCACTACTCACTACTCTACTCACTACTCTACTCACTACTCACTACTCACTACTCTACTCACTACTCACTACTCTACTCACTACTCACTACTCTACTCACTACTCAACTCACTACTCACTACTCTACTCACTACTCAACTCACTACTCACTACTCTACTCACTACTCACTACTCACTACTCTACTCACTACTCTACTCACTACTCACTACTCTACTCACTACTCACTACTCACTACTCTACTCACTACTCTACTCACTACTCTACTCACTACTCACTACTCTACTCACTACTCACTACTCTACTCACTACTCTACTCACTACTCACTACTCTACTCACTACTCTACTCACTACTCACTTCTCCTCTCCCTACTCTGCACTCCCTACTCTGCACTCCCTACTCTGCACTCCCTACTCTGCCCTCCCTACTCTGCCCTCCCTACTCGGCCCTCCCTACTCTGCCCTCCCTACTCTGCCCTCACTACTCTGCCCTCACTACTCTGCCCTCACTACTCTGCCCTCTGCCCTCACTACTCTGCCCTCTGCCCTCACTACTCTGCCCTCACTACTCTGCCCTCACTACTCTGCCCTCACTACTCTGCCCTCACTACTCTGCACTCCCTACTCTGCACTCCCTACTCTGCACTCCCTACTCTGCACTCACTACTCTGCCCTCACTACTCTGCACTCCCTACTCTGCACTCCCTACTCTGCACTCCCTACTCTGCACTCACTACTCTGCACTCACTACTCTGCCCTCACTACTCTGCCCTCACTACTCTGCCCTCACTACTCTGCCCTCACTACTCTGCACTCTGCCCTCCCTACTCTGCACTCTGCCCTCACTACTCTGCCCTCACTACTCTGCCCTCACTACTCTGCACTCTGCACTCCCTACTCTGCACTCCCTACTCTGCACTCCCTACTCTGCACTCCTTACTCTGCACTCCCTACTCTGCCCTCACTACTCTGCCCTCACTACGCTGCCCTCACTACTCTGCCCTCTGCCCTCACTACTCTGCCCTCACTACTCTGCCCTCACTACTCTGCACTCTGCCCTCACTACTCTGCACTCACTACTCTGCGGGTGTGTGGTGGTGGTGTGCGTGGGGTTGTGTGCGTGGGCATGCGGTTGTGTGTGCGGTTGTGTGTGTGCGTGCGTGTGTGCGGTTGTGTGTGTGCGGTTGTGTGTGTGCGGTTGTGTGTGTGTGCGGTTGTGTGTGTGTGTGTGCGGTTGTGTGTGTGTGTGTGTGCGGTTGTGTGGGTGTGTGCGGTTGTGTGCGGTTGTGTGCGGGTGTGTGGGTGTGTGCGGTTGGGTGTGTATGGTTGGGTGTGTATGGTTGGGTGTGTATGGTTGGGTGTGTACAAGCCACATCGTTCACACTGAGCTCTGTATATAAAGGCCATGCAATTTGTACATGCGATTTTGAAAGTAATGTATTTCTGAGAGCAGCACCCATTTTTTTTTAGATACCTGCTTACAAGATAAACCATATCTTCTTTACAAAGTAAAGGAGGCCTTCCCTTTGTAGGGAAAAACAATATAATTCTGTTAAATGAGTGAACGAAATGCATTGGGGCAGAAAAATAAAAGGGAAATGAAGCAGGAGTGAAGTGTGCGTGAAAAGGAGAAGGCTGTTAGTGCAAGAAATCAGTGGCTAGGCTTGTATGAGAAGCAGGAGGTGTGGGAAAAGGTGTGAGGGGGAAGTGAATGCGTGGGATCTGCGAAGGCTTTGTGTGAAAGGGAACTGTTGACATTGGTCACAGGAGGATGTACCAGTGTCTGCTTGGGCAGTGAGTGAGGGATCTGGGAATGAGTTTGAAAAACTGGTATGAACATTAGGGTGAAGCAAGTCTCTAATGATAGGACACTGAATGATAGTACAATGAGTGATCTGGTACAACGGCAGTAGGAATCTGGTAACCGGACTGTGAGAGTAAATGTGAGGCTCCCAGTGAGAGGAAAGCGAGGTGGAGTGTTTTTTTTATGAAAGGGTGGAGAGAGTGAGTCATGGTGACGAGACAGGGAGCGAGTGAGGAATCTGGCAATAGCTGGGAAGATGCAAGGGATCTGGTAAGAGGACAACGAGAGCTACTGCAAGGGGTCTGTTATGAGGGCAGTAAATTAAAGTGATCTTCTATTTTGACATTAAAAGTTTGAGTTCGGGTGAGTGGGCACGAGTGCTTATCAAAGCACTTTGTTTGTTTTTTTACTTTCAGCTGTGCTGCATAGCAGCCAGGCTGCTGTACAACATGGCTAAACATATCCCTGACAAAACCAACAGATTTTGTATAGGAGAGTCCTATTTGCTTTGCCAATGCTTGTTTAGCCTACCTCAGTCAAAGAGCAGGCGCGGGTTTGTCGGCGCGCACACAGAGCTCAAGGGAAAAAAAACACATCAGTGCACACGCTCCCAGCACCATCTGCCTTCAATTACCGGCACCTCGGACAGCTGGTAATTGAGGATTTATGTATTCTTCTGCGCGTGTCCGAACACTTTATGCAGGAAGTGGACATTGCAAAAATTCCAAAGCCCTATGGCGTGCTGCCTTACTTAAACACAGCCTTGCCTGGACCAATTACCATTCACATGGCAGAATACCACACGCAAAAACCGCGCGCTTTCTGGAATGCGGCAGCCCACAGCCCTTACTGAACTTTTTTTTTTTAATAACATTAGAGCTCGGAAGCCCCGCCCCACTTCGTGTGACGTAGGCCCGAGCCCTAAAAATGGTTATTCATTTTTAAAATCAAAACTAAAACTGCATTATTTTCTAACATCTTCATGTTTCATTATTCAGGCAAGATGTTATACAGG
Source organism: Lissotriton helveticus (assembly GCF_964261635.1). NCBI lineage: Eukaryota > Metazoa > Chordata > Amphibia > Caudata > Salamandridae > Lissotriton > Lissotriton helveticus. The sequence continues at coordinate 1,901,747,209 of NC_136063.1, forward strand.
GAGCCCCACCTGGAGCAGCCTCACTGCTGTTCAGCCCATCTCCAACTGACACTCACACACACAAACATCCCATTCACCAACATTCTCTCTCACAGACACTGGCTGAGCAGCAGCAGTATAACACATCCCCCTTCTTTGCAACGGAAAAGAAGGGGATCAAAAGGCATAAGAAACATTGCAAGAATACATGAGATTACAACTTACTAAAGCATAGCATAAAAAATTAAAGATGAAACATTCATGCAAAGAAAAGAAAATAAGGAGGGAGAACATAACACAAGTGCAATGACTCATGCACACCATCCTCTCTATGACAAAGCAACCCAACACTCCCACACCACAGAATGCATACCAACCCAAGTACTCTGGTCGTGCAAGCTGGCCAGGCAAACACGAGAAGCACAAGAGAACCAACATTGAAAGTGTGAAAGGAAACTAACCAGTAATGGGGAAAAAAAAGTAAGCAGGTGTGGAAAATATCCACACAGAACATAGTAATAAGCACAATTATAGAAAACTTCGCCCAACAAGAAATTGGGTTTTGATGTGTGAAAGGGGCTTCGCACAGAACCAAAAGGACTCCCAACACTACCCTGATATGCAAGGGGAAAACACAAATCCAGCAAAGGTAACCTTCACACCCAAGGGAGTAACAATGCAATGCAGACCAAAGCAAGAAGCAATCTGAAATCACGTAAGTAAAGCAAGAAGCAATCTGAAATAACGTAAAGTAAGCAGGCAAAACTGTTCCCCCAACAACAACACTGATTGGGGTGTGATTTGTGGTAGGGCACCACACAGGACAGCAAGCAAAACTTAAGACTTCCCCCCAAGGCACGCTGTGGTGGAATGTGTGGGGAGGCACCACACAGCATGGAGGGACACTCGGCACGAAAGCACTTCCCCCAAGACAAGCTGGGGTGGAATGTGTGGGGGCACACCACATGGCACATGCAACATGCAAGAACAGCAGAACTTCCCCCGACACACGCTGGGCTGGGAATGTAAGGGACCAAACCACACAGTACAACTGAAAACGCAAGAACTGCTGCACTTCCCCCAGCACTAGCTGGCGGGGGAATGTGTGGGAGGGGGTTCCGCACTGAACTGTAAAAATGCATAGAAAACTCAAAGCACTCCAATGCAACGATAAGTAGGCAACACTTCAAACAAACCCGGCCACACCAGGAAACAGTTAATAGCAGTGAGCAGTAAGAAGAACAGAAAGGCAAAGTAAAAGGTATAAGAAGAAAGCCTGAAATGTTCTACAATGCCAAACCATCTGAAAGATACTGTGAAGACTAACAACAACAAATGTGTGGTTGGCAATGAAGCGTGGTTGGCAGAGACGTTGTGACAAATCCAAAATGGCGGTACGTTTTAGGCGCTGGCTCAAGACACGTCTGTGCAGGAGGGCGTCCTGAAGGAAGAAACCACATCAAGAGGCTCAGACATGGAGGAGGATCCATGATGATGTCGGGAAACAAAGGATGAAGGTAAAGCTGCGCATGAAGAGTGTGTGCATGCAGTGCACCATCAGAGAAATGTTTGAAAGTCTGGCAGCGGTTCAACTGCCATGGAGTGGCAATGTTAAGCAGATTTGGCATCAAAGACAGCAATTAGCCAAAATTAATAGTTGAACTGCCACTAAAATAGTACTCCATAAATTAAAAGAGCAAAATTACAAACATAAAAATAAAAAAATAGCGCTGCCGGTGTTACTGTATGAAGATGCTACAAAATGGGAACTCCTTGAGAGAGTTGCACTCTATAATACTGAGTCCAGACCAGCACAGAGACCTGTCTAGGGAAAAATCCTTTCACTTGAGATGTCTTCCAAGGAAGAAGAGGAGGTAGGCAGACAGGCAGGCAGGTAGCAGGGCAGGCAGACAGCAGGACAACCAAATAGCAGGACAGGCAGGCAAGAGGACATTCTTGTTCTCTAGCCGTAGCACTTACTCAGGGCAACTGGGAAAGTTCTTCCTGTTCCAAGGAAGCATGGCAGACAAGTAGAATGACAACAGTCAGCAAAAGGAGGCACTCTCCTAAAGTAGCAGTACAGGGAACACCTGATTCAGAACAGCAGGGCAGGCAGGTAGTAGGTGAAGGAGGTGGTGAAAGCAACTGGGCGCTCTCCTGGAAAACTGCACTTCTGGAGACACTGTCCCAAAGTGACAGGGAGGGGACAACCGTCCCTAAGGAGCAGGAGAGGGAGCAGGAAGATAGAGCAGGGACTGGCTCGGAGTAGTTGGGGCGACCGATGTAGGGGTCACTGGTGGGGCTCAACAAGGGGTGAAAGTATGCTTTAAGTCTGTAAATTGTAGCCTTAAGAGGTTGTTTAGCTTGAAATGTCTTCAGGATGGAAGTTCCAGTAGTTCATCAGGTGGAACACGCAGGTTCTTTTCCAGATCATCGCTAAAATATGTTGTAAATAATGTAATATCCATTCCAGGTGGTATCTTCATGTTTCTTTATTCAGGCAAGATGTTACACCGAGAGCCCCACCAGGAACAGCCTCACTGCTGCTCAGCCCATCTCTAACTGACACTCACACACATGAACATTCCATTCACCAACATTCTCTCACACAGGCACTCAGGCTGAGCAGCGACAGTATAACACTGTCACACAAAAAGGAAGAGAACCAGTCAAGGGCACTACCTGTGACATCGATCTCGCGCAGCCGATGGATCAAAATACTGTGTGAGTCCGTATCAAAGGCCGCGCTAAGGTCAAGCAGGATGAGCGCTGTCAAGTTGCTCTCATCCATGGAGGCTCTTAGTTGTTCCGTTACATCTAATACAGCTGACTTTGTGCTAACTTTAAAACGGAAACCATTCTTGGACGGGTCTAGTATGGAGTAAGACTCCAAGTACTACGTTAGAATGCCATTCACATAGGATTCTGTGATTTTAGAAAAGAATGTCAGGAGCTAAATCGGGCGAGAGTTCTCCTGCCTGGAGGCATCAAGAGATGGTTTGTTCAAGAGAGGGATAATTTTCGCATGCTTCCAGGTCTGAGGAACTTCGGTATTGGACAGACAGAGATTAATGTGATCCGGACAGCCGGGTAGCAGGTAATCCTTTTGTTTGACAACAAGATCAGGCTTAATGGGGTCGATGGGGGACCCTGATTTAATCTTCGTGATCAGAGACTTGAGGTCGTCTAAAGTAATGGGAGGGAGGGTGTGTAGAGAGTTAGCCCCCATTCCTGAAAACTCCGCCTCCAGTATCGCAGAGGCTTCACATTTCCCATGGAAGCTATCGTAGATGCCTGCTACTTTATTAATAAAGTAGGTGGCCAGCACCTCACACTGGTCATTCGAAGTGATGGAGCTGTCACTAGTCACTGGAGATTTCACCATATCCTTTAGTAGGGGAAAAAACGTTTTCGAGGGGTGGTTGCTCACATTGATATTATCAGCAAAAAAAGCGGCGCAGGTTTTCCGAATCAGTTTGTGATAGGTTTTCTTAGTGGCTATGTACTCGGATTTGGCAATTGGGCAATAGGAGTGTCTCCAGCAACGCTCAAGATATTTACCGTTTTTCCTGCATTCATACAGCAGCAATAGAGGGCTTACTATAAAACAATCTCATATTAGCAATCACTTATTGTACGTAGTATGCAGAAAATGTCTATTTCGCGAGTTGCAGGCTGATGCACAGTGAGCAAATCAGATATAAATAAAATTAGTCTTCAACAAGAAAAAAAAAATATCATCTGGCCTAAACCGACAAAATAATCTGTAATAATTACAAATATTAAAACATTCATTTTGTTTAAGATTAGAAATTCTAAAAAGACCACAGCAATAGTACAAAACACAACAATAGCACAGATATAATCCAATCAAAATGAGCCAGAAGAGAGAATCTTGGATGTAATAAGCCAGGCACTTTCAAGGTATTATGCAATTGAAAACACAATATGGGGTGCAGTGTCTGACCTGCAAGTTTTAAATGCAATCCAAGATCGACGAGTTCACAACATTTGACATAGGGGCACAATCCTGCGCTTACACTGCCTAGTATACAATGGACAGAAAAACAAAAAATGTTCATCAGATTCCTCTGCCTTAGAACAGACTGGGCAGATTTGAATACCTTCAGTGGGGCCCTTTCACTTAGCAGTGAAACTTGCAAGTGGGAGGGCGCCAAGCCTGAATCTAATGTAGAGGGCTTTAGTAAAGAGAGAGTCAAACTCGTCCATAAAGTCTCAAACCTGGTTGTTGTTTTTTTCTCCAGGAATCTGTTCGTAAGTGAGCCATGGTTTCGACAAAGGATAACAACCCTCTTTTCATTCTCCCAATAGAGAGTCTTAACCATTTGGGAGGAGGAAGAGGTAATGGACATTGGGTTACTCCAAACGTCTATCAGACCCAGGGAGGTTAATACCTCTTTCACATAGTTGAGTCATGGGAGTGTCACTCTTACTGCCTGTCTCTCCAAAATGTCTCCCAAACCAGCCCTACATGGTTCTAGCTCAGCAGTGTACCTTATCCTCAGCTAGTATAAAATTGGCTTAAACCTCACCTTGGGGACAATGCAATGCTTGTCCAAGTCTTGCTTGAAAATTAATGGAGTGCTTTGTGGGAATTTAAGAGCCGCCCTCAAGAATTTATTTTCAGCAACTCCTAGTTCATCGATATTGCAATGATCCCAAAATTGCTGCCTCTGCTTGACCTCCCTAGAGTTCTATGAGGGAAGAAATGGGATGGAGAGTTTTTTTTCTTGCAAATTTGAATGAGGCTACCACCCTGTGATTTAACAGGTGCATGCTCTTTTCAATCTGACTAACCCCGTATTTACTACCTGATAGGCAATACCCAGATAATCAAAATCTAACTCTTGCTCAAGGTCCACACCCTCTAATCTTATTACCCCTCTGAAGTGTCTATGTAGATATATTTTGTTTTGTTAGTGGTTATGGCCAGACTCTCCTTAGTGCAAAACAAATTGAAACTGGTTAGTAAGTTTTTATGACCTTGGGTTTAGGAAACTGGCAGGTTATCATCCGCAAATAAAAGAGCTAGAGTTTTTACAGCCCCCTCCAGCGCCCCAATGCAGGTGAATCATTGTTGCAATTCTATAAAAAATCAACACACTCGTTTAATAAAAAGTAGGTATAAAGTTGAGGCAAGGACACATCCTTGCCGTACTCCCTTAGTCACAGTTATCTTACCTGTTGTTTCCACACTGGGACCCCATCTCACTTGTGAAACATTGTCTGTGTGTTACCGTTCTATGATGGACAGTAGGGGAGGTGGAAGCCCTGATTCCCAAATCCTTTCTTTCGGGACCAAATCAGCTTCTTGGGCTCGGCGGAAGTGACTCTGGCAGATTTGAGAGTGTAAAATCAAGGCCTTGGGAAGAATCCCAAAGGCCAAAGCTGGAGAGAACCCTAGCTCTGGTGAAACATTAAGGCTTACAGATCTAGCTGAAGCAGAATTCCAAATCAACTCCAGTCGATCAATTAAAGAAGTTGGTGAAGAGGTCTTGGGGCAACTAGCCCTCCTATGAGATGATAAAGGAGTTTTAAATTGACTCTTAGATTTAACTGGAGAAACAGTTCAGGCTTCTAACAATAATAGCCCATTCACTATGGAAGGACGAGGGGAGATTAATGTAATTGTATCTGCATTATCACCTGGAGATGATAACCCAGTGGTCCCGAGGATGTCTGAGTGTATTACAGTATAGCATTGGGATGTCTCTTATCCAGTGAATAGCTTTGTTTATTAAGAAGGCATCATTGTTCCTATAATGTGCCTGGAGCTTGGGGACTCCTATCTTATAGATCGACCTAATATGGGAAGAATTATCAGATCTAGGCTTACCCCAGAACAGTTTTGTGAGGTGGCTATAGATGGATTAAGAATAGTGGCATTAGGGTTCATCTCTGTAGGAGGCCTTAACCGGGAATGAGGAGGGTTCTTGCCAGGTAAAGATTTAACAAGTCTGAGTGTCTTTTCCAAGGGAAACACCAAATATGCTGACTGGGGCAAAGAGGAAGTCGGCCTCTTATTCATGGGGAGAAACCTAAGTAGGCCCCATGGTTCATCCTTGAGGGCGGGGGGAGTGGATGGGGGCTGTAAAAGCCTTATAGAGGTTTCTTTTTGATTACGGGGGCAGTAAAATGTTTTTGGTTAAATTAGAGTTAATAAGATAACTATCCTCTTCGGGTGAACAACCATATCCTCTCTCACATCCCTCCCTAGCTAACCCTGGGAGCAAGACTCTGTTAATAAACTGACATTGGCTCTTAGATCTGTAATTTCAACCCTCATGGTTTTAATAATTTTCCAGAGTTCTTTTATTTGGTCTTTAGTCCCATTTGTCACTACAGGCTGCACATTTGGGTCGGATCTCAACCTTAGCTCAGTGGAAGGCTCTACAATAGGAGCCAACACTGAGAATTAGATTGAACTATGTATTGTAGGTTCTAAGGGAATTTCAGAATTAGGGCAGTCACGTGGATTACTAGCTACTCCTGGTTTGCCCTCAGAGGTAGAAGCCTGAAAGGAAACATCTATAGAGTCACTGAGGATCTGCAGCTTATTTGGGACACCCTTTTTACTGAATACTGGGTGTTTCTTTAGGTGGCTTTTTTAATTAAGGGTCGGACAGATTGTCAATATCTCACAAAGTACAATTATTGAAGGAAGGGCATGGAGTTTTTTTATTAATGGGTTCACTTGAATGTTATTTGATGCTATTCCTTTTCCCCATGACTTCCTCCTGTGTTTGCTAAGAACCTTTTCAATGATACGAACCTGTAAATAAATAGTATAAAAACAACATGTAGAGACAGAGCTTGAAACCCTAAAAGTATGCCATATGAAGTTTAGTATTAACAAATAAAATGCCTTAAGTGAATTAAATGACATAGACTCACGCTATAAAAGCTTTAAAAGGGATCTGTTTAGAGATTGGAGGGATTATCAGTTGATGTGTATCAACACGCAGACCTCCCAGAGTTATTATTCTGATGTACATGGCCTTCAACAACAAGGCACCAACAGGAGAAGCACAATAGCAAAGGACAAACAATCGCCTAATAAGGTCTTGAGTAGCAAATGTTTGTTGGTTCCGGGGTTGGTGTGCTCTGTTTAATTTAAGTAACCAAGCAGTACAATATCTGCAGTATCACACCTGAATATACAACAGCAAAATTAGATCAAACAAGTCACTAGGTAAGGTCTCTGGGGCAGTTTATTATGGAGTCTGAGCACACAGAGTGACCGCACCTAGGAGGAGCAGCACACTGTTAGCCCCTAGATTTTGGTGTCCAGATATACAAGACAACAATGCGGGCTGTAGGGGCGAACAGGAAGTGTGGCAGAAAACAGCAGCCTGTGGCTTACCAGGTTTGCCAGAGTAGAAGTAAAAGACCTTAGCAAGGAAGCCAAGGGGGTGGCCCTGCCCTGGCTCCCCCTGGCGCTGATGGGCGCTGGACGGGCACTCTCTTAGCCTGGCACAGTCTGCGCAGTGGGACAGTAAAATACGCTTTATAGAGCTTTGCAGGAGGCCATACTCCCTTCCAAGGACACCACTGTAGAGGCTCTTACTGGCGCTAGGAAAGATGGGACATGGAGTCCCTTACAATTAAGTAAGTCTGTAGGGGCCAGTAACCGCCTTGGCACCAGCTTGTTGGATCCAAGCAGCAGGACAGCAGAATATGCTTTATATCGCATTGCGGGGGCCCACGCCTCCTTCCAAGGACTATACTGCAGTGGCACATCCTGGCAATCGGAAAGATGGGACATAAAGTCCCCTGCAATTAAGTAAGACTGTAGGGGCCAGTAACTCTCTTACTAATAGCTTGTTAGACCCAAGCAGCGGGACAGCAGAATGCACTTAATTGCACGTTGCTGGAGGCCACACCTCCTTCCAAGGACGATAATGCAGCGGCACCTCCTGAGACTGGGAAAAAAAAGGACATGGAGTCCCATGCAATTAGGTAAGTCTGTAGGGGCACTTGAGTGAAGCTAAGTGATGCTTTACAAACCAAAGGGCTGTGTCAATTAACCTTTTGACACTACAGGGCTGAATCAATCAATGTTTTGACACTACAGAATTTTAATATCAAAAGTCGATGTGAGCTTTGCACAAAAACTGCTTTTGTCTTGTACCACACCCCTTGATATCTAAACAGAGTGAGCATTTCATTGTACAGAAAAAGTGCATATACCAATTGGCACTAACTCTAACCTGCTAAAGTCTACCAGACTAGCATAAATTGTCACTCATGCAAATATACCAGAAAACATTCGCATAAACTCAGAAAAGACACAAAAGGGCTTGTTGTAGTATTTTTACAAATACTGTGACTAGTAGAATCATAAGAATGAGAAGGGCATTACATCATATTGAAGCTCCTTAAGTTAAATGTTTGACCCTACAGAGGGGAGTTCTCAAGCAATACTAACTTACATACAATTACTTGTGGTAATGCATCTGATGGTATCAAGCTCCTTCTTGAGCATATATGCGTAAATTGGTGGGATGTCAAAAAACACTCTATCTGCATTCTTACCAAACATATGGGAGACTATCCTAACTTCAAAGCCCAACATCTCACATTCCCCAAACCAGGCAGCAATAATCAAGAAGCTAAGACAAACACTTTATTTATTTCCCACTGTTCACATCTTCTGGGCACCTTTGCCTACACACATGCACACTTGTGATTCTTGCTGTCAACGGATCATAAACACAAAGTATTAATGGTACAGGCTATGTGTGAGTCCAAAAATTGCTTCACTAACATTGTAGCTAAGCACCCTCAGAGTACACATGATAAACATATATTCAGGCACTGTACCATCAATTAGCAGATTAAAAGTGTGGGGTGGGTACATCAGCAGTTCTCTGCAGGGCTAAATCTATGTCCCCCTGAACATTTTCCATCTGTTCAGCCAAACTGTCAGATAGCTGACCCAGCAAGAGGTGCAATCATGCCACTCAGTGCACCTAGAGACTTCTTCATTTCATTTGACAGGCCTGCTTACAGTCCTTAATGTAACTATATGACCCAGCAGACATGATACTTACAATATCCTCGGTGGTGGCCAAGTATAGTTCATCTCTGTGTAAGCTCTTGAAAATTGAAGACACTAGCTAATGAGACATATTAGTGTTTACATTGTGAATCACATAGTTTGTTTTTTATTTCCTCCTCCTTATTTTGTGACATTAATAATGAAAACCTTCTTAATAATCTAAGTGACACATTTGAATTTCTCTTTTTAAGGAAGTTTTGGTTGAGCTGCTGGAACAGTGTGTTGATGGTTTATGGAAAGCAGAGCGCTATGAAGTAATTTCTGAAGTTTCCAAAATGATCATCCCAATTTATGAAAAACGTCGAGAATTTGAGGTAGATATTCAAAATATGTAAAGACATTCCTTTTCCTCACAGTATTTTCTCCATTTTCTATCAGTTATCTATCGCAGAATATTGGTAATGGAATTCTTATTTGTCACGTCCTACATTATACATTACAAAGGGCCCAATTCACAATTTGCATTTGCAAAATAATTAAACCAAATGTGAAAAAATATGTTGATAAACCTTGTATCTTCGTGCACCAAGCAAATAAATAAAGGTGGGAGGGGAAACGGGAAGAACAAACTAAATGTTCTTAATGACATTCCTAAACCTCAAAATGCAGCTGGGCTAGTTAGAAGCCATTCATTCTTATTGCAGGAATCTTTCATAAAATCATGAACTTTAAGTCGAAAAAGCAAATATTCTCTAGCACTATTCAATGTGAGGACAACTTCTTTGCTATTGTCTGTATGTCAAGTGATTCCACCATCTCTTTATGTATGGTGCACATGGCAGCATGATTCTGTCATTTCTGGGACAGTGTTGATATTAGGCAAGATTTCAGTCAGTGGAGACCACTGAACCATATCTCAGCCTCACACGAAGATACTGCAATAACTCAAATAATCTTTAGTAGTTAATCAACCTGTGTAAAGAAATCTCTCTCTCACTCTTTGAAGCATTTATCGGAGTATATCTGCCAGTTCCAGGACTGAATAGTACTTGAATATACTTGATAATATTGCCTAATTGAGCCTAAACCAGCAAAGGGTCAATTTCTATGTATTGAGCAATAGTGTCAGTGCCATTGCCTGTTAAAAGCTGCTGTTCAAGTTTTTTCAAAATACTGTGGGTGATAGTAATCCATTAGAGTTACAGGATGAAAAATGTCATCATCTATCTCTACAGTCGTTGCAGGTCAATGGCATTAAGATGGTACTCAGCAGCACTGGCGTAACAAACTTTGAGGGGGCCTCCCTGCAAGGCAGCTCGGGGCCCCCCTCCGGGCTCAATCAGGAGCCCTGCAGCCAGAGTGCTGTGCTGATGGGGCACCCTGTAGCTTGAGTCCCCCCACACCGCAGGGGCTGCAGGGGCCTGTGTTACGCCCCTGCTTAGCAGTATAAACACTATCCCTGTTTATTGGAGTTGTGCAGACTGTCGAAATATCCATCACTGTAAACCTTTATTATCACACTTTTTGCTACATTCACAGCAGCTAGTAGTCCCAATATAGTTTGCTGGTGTCCTTGCATGGCAATATTCAAACATTCTAGAAGCTGCAATACTTGAAGAGCAATCTGAAGACCTAGTAAGGTTTTTCCTTTTCTAAACATGTTTCAGATAAAACGTGAGCACGTGCAGACTCATTGGTACTTATCTTGGAAGTTGGTACTTGTTCTTTTTGTTCTTTTTTACAAAGACTGTCCAGCATGTTGGACACAATGGCTTTATTTTCAAAACATTGGCAGGGCCTTCAATACAAAAACTACAAAAGTTAATTTTTTAATCTACGGAAGCGTTGTTTCAGATGAATGACATGAGAGTAGAGTGCACTCAAACTGCATATCTTGCACACAAACATGAGAAGCCTTATGAGACACATTTACAATGAGAATAAGTCTCATATTTGAGATGCTTACAAAAATGAAATTAACACTGTGTGGGAGAGAAATGCTCAAAATGTGAAAAAGCCTGCTCGGCGAGAAACATACCCAAGAAGTGAAGTAAATTATATACTCCCACTTAAGATAGGTATAGTGAGATATGCAGAATGAAATGTACGTGGGAAAAGCTCAGAAGTGAGGTGTTAGTGATGAACACAAATAGGAGGGGCAGAGTGTGATACTTTTAAACACTAGAAAATAGTGTATATGTTTGAAGCTAATAAGTGAATACAGTGTGGGAAAGGTCACAAATAAGTATTGTGTGGGATGCACAAAAGCACAAAGACATAATCTGTGGGATCTCACAAAAATGAACAGCATGTTACATAAAATGTTCCTTGAAATGTGTGTTGCTCACAAATATGAGAAGCATGCCACATTATATACATGTAATTCAAGAAGCCTAAGGTGTGAAAAGTGCACACACAGAGGTAGTCTAACCATGTGAAGCAAGACACAGACAGTCTCAGTCTGTTACTTTGTGAGATGGGTATCACTTGTATGATTCATTGTCTCTGTTTAACTTATGTGTGTGGGATGTGAAGCACCAGTAGTGGCTGGCAACTACGGTGAGTGGTTAGGTGGGCAAATGGGTGGTGAGTGGGTTCATGCATTCGCGCAAGATGTAAGGGGCCTATATCATAAATTAGGGATTAATACCAAGCATAGCCCTCACTTGAGATAAAATTGCCCCAACATCGCTGCTTCACCATGATTGAAATGAGTCTGTTAAACAAGAATCCTCAAATTAGACCATAATCTTCATATTGATGGGGTATATAATGAGGGTAGAACATAAATGATGTGTGATAAACATTTTAAGATCGCACTGGGAGTTGTTAATATTACTAAGCAGGAGAAATGGATACTTATGAACAACTTTTCCCCAGCAATGTAAAGTATAGCCAGTTTATTGTCTACCAGGATTGGATTAAATTCAGCTAAACTATTTGGGATCCAGCGCTGGAATAGCAAATGTGACACTGACTTGCAGCTGTGAACTGCCCAGTGCTGGCTCAGCTCTTGCCATCACTTCCTTGGATCGAATGTCTATGGGGACAGAAGACCTCGCGAAGGTCTGCATTCGCCCTAAAGCTTTTGTTGTGTTGTGAATCAAGTTGTTTATTTTCAGATTCAAGCAGGCGAGGCATATGCTGCGTCTACCCTTGTACTCCTCTCTCTGGTTATTTTGCATGGTTGTGTGCACCTACCTGTGTGGCCTTGCTAGGATAGCAAAAGGTGACTACTGCTCAACTTGAGTAAACAAAGTGCTGGTTTCCACTACTGCAGTAGATGCGGATGCACCCAGCTGTTCAGACTACCAAGTATGTCCAGAGGGAGAGAGAGTTATAATATTAGAACAAAATATTAAATTAAAAACATTTTCACTTACCTTGCTTGCTGCATGACACGTACTCCTCGCTCTGGTGTTCTTCTCTCCTCCAGGCTCCAGCGCGGTCCTCAGCCAACTCCCCTAACCAATCCTGCTGCTGCTCACATGCTGTTAACCAGCCTGGGAGAAGTGTCAGGATTGATAGGAGCGGCCTCTCCCAGCACTCTGAGAGGGCCCTGGAGGCCTGTGCTTCTTTTCAACCCTGTTGTCAGTTACAGCTGGGTTGGAGAGGTTTAAAGTGCGTATGTCTATCTGGCCATCGCAAGACAGCTGGTCAAAGTAGTATGCGCACTTTAAACTTAAGTTCACAGCTCACCACTGTTCCCTGCTGCAGCCACTCAACAGCAATGGCATGCCCCATCCTGATAGTCAGTCGTTTGGGACGGGTTGGTGAAAAAAGAAAGTTGGAAATACATTATTATGGTAATAACTTAACTTTATTACCATTTTATTTTTCATCTCTGGGGCTTTTATGGGAGTTTTTAGTTGATGGAGCGATGCTCCTCTGTCCTAATGGAGGAGATGCTCTTGTAAAGCACTCTGACACCTTATACTAGGATGAGCAGCGCTATAAAAATATGCAACATAAAGGCTATTAAGTACCACATTTGGAGAGTGATTGGTACCACTTTAATATAAACGTGCAGCATTATTCTGGAAAACTCAATTTGCATTTAGTTATTTTATTGGTGCTATTTATATAGCATGGAGAGGTTGGGGAGCAACAAAGCATTTTCACATAGCAATAGTAAAAAAAGAAAGCATTTGGGTGCAGCTGGGATATTTGATCTGTTGTCTTACATACAATTAGATCTAGCTAACCATCAGAAATTAATTGCATCATTTTTTGCCAGAAGTCTGGCTAATTTTACATTCTAAAGCCAGAACAATACTTCAGGATTACAATATTATAATCATGAGAAGCAGATCACTTAAAACATAAAAATGCATTTCAGGTGGATGGAGATGGGCTAAAAGCAGTATCTTGTACTCGAAACAAGGCAAGTCTTGCAGGTCATGTTTGTAGCTAAGTGCAGTTCGAAATAAATGAGTTTGCCCTTTGAAAATCTTGGTCTATAGCCTAAGAGTGAGGAAGAGTGTTTTGCTTTAGTTGCCTACCTGAACACCTGTCTCTGCTTTCAAGCCTGATAACCACAGAATGAGCACCAGCTATACTTAAAATCATTTGCAGAAGGTGCAGTTTACACAGTGACTGGTTTTAGAATGGGTGTGCTATTGGCAATCTGACCTATGTATTAATAGGCCACCTCATAAAATATCCACTCCCAGGAGATTGCAAAATGACTTGCTTAATAAATACTAATGAGACAGGGCACAATTTGTGAACCCCTGTGATTTGTTGTGAATGAACGAATGGAGCCTGCAACAGACAGCAGACCTCTGTCTCTGTTTTTGCATGTCCAAATGGGAAATATGTGGTGGGTGCAGAAAACTGTGATGGGAGGGTCACACTGTGGTGTAAGATCAATGAATTACAAGTCATATCCCTTTCCTATTGTTGTCCATTTGAGAGCTAAAGTCAACATTTCAGGTACTAAGACAACCATATCTTTCTCAATGGGCTACCTGTTGTGTGATGGGTGCATTAGAGGGCTGGTGTCCTCCACTGGTTTCATCTACGTAACACTCCAATCGCACTCTCAAGCCTTTTCGGTGCTACATCATATGGGAGGAAACTGCCCTGTGCTCAAAAAATACCCATTTTAAAGTTTTCCTGGCTTTTACATCTGCGTTTTAAGAATCTCACCCATTCAAGTTCCCCAGCAGGATAGCTTTACCAACTGTACACTAACCCCTCTGAGACAGTTTGTAACAGGCCACCACATTTTGGTCAAAGTAGCTCCCATGAGTGAGTGACCCAGCATTTAAAGAAACTGTACTAAATTCAACTGAGTACGGTGGCTCCATATCAAACATACTAATAATAAGGTATTTGGATAAAGGTTTCTTATAAGGACCAGATTATGGTTATTGTATTACTTCCCGGTTCCTTTTTGTAAAAGAAAGCTCAAACATTTACATCTGAAGACTATAAGCTGGATTTCTGCATGCCAAAGTTTCTAAGAACACGTCCAAAAATTATATAACACATTTTTGATTGGATCCAAATGCTGGAAACAGATAATTAGCTCATCTAGCCTGCATGCTGAAGCACTGACCATACTTTGTTTATATAGTGAGAATTCTGTTGTGAGGGGTCCTTGATGTTGCTGACCCAGTGCCAAGCAGAGCAAATTACATTTGAGGAGCTGGGCATACCCTGTCTCTCATTGCTTGCTGCTCTTGAGCCAGTCTACGACAACGTCTAGGAAGTGTATTTCAGAGTGAAATTTTGGACCATACAGTGCATTTTCTTTCTTTTCCTGCATGGGCTGAGAAGAGGTTGGCTGGCTTAGCTCACTCAGGTGTGTAACATTGCCGGCTGTAAAAAAAATAAACAGAACCTGGAAATATACGGTAACTTCACCCCAGAGCCTTTTAGTAATATGGCAAAACGTTATAGTCTAGCTCTGGCTCTGGCTCAGCTCAAGCTCCTCTATGACCCTCAAGCCCAAAGTGAGCTGATCCTTTATATGGCTTCTAGTCCCAGGCACCAAGTATTACAAAACAAGACATTAACCATTGATGTATAACAGAAGAGAGGTACCCATGTAGTGGCTGAACTGCACAATGTAAAACCATGAAATGTAAGGTCAATGTCGGGTGCTTGCTAGATCAACGTGTCTGATCCCAGGCAAGTTGTATCTTACCATGCCTTCTTTTGTCTTCATTATTACATATGACAGCACCTCAAAATTGGTGAGTTCAGGATGTGTGGTGTACAAAAATGTATTGTATTTGATTTAATAGACTATCCTTATCCTCCCAGCTACCTTGTGCTCAGGAAAGATCATACCCCTCACCTCAGACCCTCTGTGCCCAGCACAGGTCATCCTCCTCTCTGCAGAGATGTCAAAAGCGATCAGGTACAACAATTGTAAACTGTGCTCTGAGACCACTGTTCTCCTCTTCTGTGTTATCTTGGGCAACTCAGCTCCACATCAGTCAAACTGGGAACATTTTCACTGAAGAAGCTCTTGGTGTTACAGGCTATATTAGAACTGTGTACTGAAAATTATAACCCATTGTAAAGCAGGGTGAACTTGCACACTGAGCTTCCAAACCCCCATCTGCCAGACCTGAGCCCCTTCCACCACCCATACATCTCATGGAGTGGCGTTGCATTAAATGGAATATTCATTGATTCCCTATTCATGATGAATCAATTGTGATACAACTCAAAAGATTTGCTGAGAGATCTTCCTTCTGTAACACAAGAAGTAGAATATATGCGGAATTACTCCCTTTCTTCTGGACCCAAAGATATCTGGGGCCCACTATGTACCTTTTTATTCCATGCTGATGAAGACATAAATGTTGAACTATCAACCTCCTGTGGCCCAACCCACATATTAGAGTAAGCATTCTATGCCTGTGATCTATATGCTGCCAGGGCACAGATTCTGATAGACCACAATGCAATACGCAATCTAACCACTGTGAAGGTCAAACTGTATCTTGCTATTTAGAGCCTTTTGCCCTCACTGTATTTCCCTGTAACATGAAATGTGTGCAGAATTATGAATATGCATTGATACAAACATTGTATTGCTGATGCCTTGCTCGACTATCGGCAATGCACCCTGACGTGTAACCATTATACTTTTTTCATTTGTCGATTTATTTTCTGTCTGTCTTCATAAAACTTGAAAATTAATAAAAGGAATTATAACACAAGTCAAATGAGAATATTCAAAGCAGAAAAGATCATAACATACGTCAATATTCTCAAGTATGTAATAATAACAACAACATAAATAATAAGGCTAGGCAAAACAGCCCAAAATAAAACGTGGCTTTTGCCTGTCACCCAGGCTGTAATCTAACCATTAATTAACTAGGCAAAAAACATTAGGCATAAATGTCAGAAAGAGATACCATTCTAGAAGCTTAATCATGCAGTGTTAAAAGGTCAAATCTGGGCTCAATCTCGGCTTCCTTGTTTTACTGAATGGTGTCATGCTAGGCAAATACTGTATTTCATGGAGCCTCCTTTTTAGCCTCAAGCTGAGTCAATCAATCAATCAGTTCAGATTTGTAGAGCGTGACTTATCACCCTGGGGTGGGGGGGTGGTATCCAGATAATGAGTCTGAGATGATTAGTCGAGCAGCTAGGACTTGAGTGCTCTCCTGAAGTCAGCGAGGGTGGTGGAGGTCTGGAGTTGGAGGGGCATGTAGCTCCAGGAGTTTGCAGGATGATAGAAGAAGGATCGCCTGCTCCCTGGGCCCGGGGGACTTCTGGAACCTGTGCAAGGGCTAGGGGGGCATAGCGGAGCTGTCTAGTGGGCTGGTGGAAGGTCAGTCGATGGTTGATGTAGAGTGGTCCTATGTTGTGGAGGGCCTTGAACGCTTTAGTGAGTAGTTTGGAGTGGCATCTTTTCTTGATTGGGAGCCAGTGGAGGTCTCTGAGGTGGGGAGTTATGCTTGATCATCTTAAGGGATCCTGTATGAGTCTGGTGGCCATGTTTTGGATGTTCTGAAGTCGTTTAAGTAGATGGGTTGTGATTACAGCATAGGTTGAGTTTCCGTAGTCCAATCGGCTGGTGTTGAGGGCTTGTTTTCCTGGTGCTGGGTGGGATCTTATGGAACATTCAGAGGATGTCGCAACTTGTGGAGGTTACTGTGTTCACCTGGCACTTCTTGGAGAGCATGCTGTCCAATATGATGGCCAGGTTCCTGGCGTGGGTGGTGGGGGTACGTGCAGAACCGAGGGTGAGTGCCACCAGGAGGCATCCCAGGGGCAGGAAGTACGACCAAAGATGAGCACTGTTATCTTGTCTGTGTTCAGTTCTAGGCAGTTGGTCTTCATCCAGTCTGAAACATCTGTCATAGGCTCTGTTCCCACTTTAGATCTTCCTCATTACCCTGCAGGGCTTGTCTTCAAAGCAGCAGGTGGAAGTAGGGCTAAGAATGGCAGAATGCAGACAACAATCAGCAAGCACT
Source organism: Lissotriton helveticus (assembly GCF_964261635.1). Lineage (NCBI taxonomy): Eukaryota > Metazoa > Chordata > Amphibia > Caudata > Salamandridae > Lissotriton > Lissotriton helveticus. Next base: position 1,901,764,657 of record NC_136063.1, read on the forward strand.
GGTTTGTCCTCACATATGCAGAATGGGGGCAGCTGTAAACAGCACAAACAAAAGAGCAGAGGGCATAGGTGGCCTCCTGACTCACCTTCATTTTGAGACCATCAGATTGTTCACAGATAATTGAAAGCAGGTCTGCAGTGTAAGTGCAGGGCCATTATAGGTATCGCATTTGTGTGCTAATGGCTCTGCCAATCATAGAAGTGAGAGGGAAAACTGTTTTATACCCTCCCCGTCCACCCTTGTCCCCCGTATCCCCTCCAATCTAAAATCTGTGGGGGATACATCCCTTGTGTCCCCCACACTTAATACACCCATGTTAGGTTGTCACTATTTAGTTTAGGTGGCATTAGCCGGCAAGAAGCCCAACTATCTCCTACCAAGCAATTTATTTTAAATAGCAGCAACAAAGACACAAACTTGGAATGGATCTCGTTAGATAGACAGCATTGCAAATATCCAGCATAGCACAGAGGTGATAGATAGTTTGCTATGACTGAGTGCACTGCTGCGCTTGCCCCAATGACATGCCACTGAGAACAGATTAGACAGAACTCCTAACACACATTGAGTATTATCTAGGTACACCGTGTAGTATTTTAGTGCCCCAAAGCTCTTGACACTTCCATCCAACAATACGCATTACACAGAACCTTCCCAATCACAATTATAATTTTATTTTCTTGAAAGCGCATGCTAGACAGATCCTCTGACAATCAAGAGCCTGATTAACAGAGCTAAACTTACATGTGTATGTTTACTACTTTTTGCTATTCACAAAAGTAAACTTAGACCAAAAATCTAACTATACAACTTTTCAGTATTCACAGAGGGAAACTTGGTCCAACAGTTTAACTTTACTACATTTCGGTATTCACAAAGGTAAACTTAGACAAAAGTTCTAACTTTAGTAGTAGTAACCCATCTTTGAGAATACTGAAAAATAGTAAAGTTAGACTTTTAGTCTAAGTTAGACTTTTGATCTAAGTTTATCTTTGTGAATACAGAAAAGTAGTACATTTGGACTTTTGGTTTAAGTTTGCCTTTGTGAATACTGAAAAGTAGTAAACTTACACAAAAGTGTAAGTTTGTCTTTGTGAATCGGGCCCAACATAACTATTTGCCTGGCTAGTGATGCCATCTCGAAAGTATTCTGTTTAGCCAGGCAGTCGACAACCGACCATGCAGCTATGCAAGTCAATCCACGTGAGTAAATACAGCCACATGAGTAAGTACAGCAGAAATATGTATTTGCACATGTATTTTTGTTCCTTTATCTCTACTGTGGATATTTCTATTTCATACCCTAAAAAGCAGCCTTACTCTTGCCCTTAACAGGGATGATTTTATATGGGCTTCTGCCGTGGGAAACCCCATTCACATATTTTACATCAGCCACAAAAGTCAGAAAATGTGAATGTACACAAGAGTATGTATGGCCACCATCCTCAGCAATGCCTCTTGCCGCTTTCCTCTCCTTTCTTCTTTCTGCACAGATGTACTCCTATAGAAAAGTCTACCACACTGGTGGACATTTCTGTGTAGGCAAGTGAATTTGCGTTTCTATTATTGTAAATATTGGTTTTGTGAATCAAAATCAGAATCTTACTAATGCATATTCAACTTAACACTTAGACATAAAAAAGAGCTGCATTTCCACAAAATGATTAGTAAATTGAGTCCTATGTAGGCCTGGCAAAATTTAAACTATGCGTGTATATTTCACATAATTTGGGGAAATTTGCATTACACTTGTTAAGTGAAATTTATGTGATTATGCCTCATTTGTGGCACAATTTTACTGTGAGCCCGTGGGAATAATGCAGATAGCCAGAATGTGACCAGCTGTTGCTCCTACATCAAGTGTGTTTATGCACTTTTTTATATCAAGTTAGTTAGTTAGTATGTAGACTTATATAGCACGGCTTGTCACCCATGAGAGTATCCAGACACTGTTCATGGGCACGGGAACATTAAATGATTTGCCCAGGATCACAGGATTTTGTGCACCCTCAAACCCAAAATTGCATTCCGAACTCCCAAGTCACCATCTCAGCCCACTGCGCCACAACTTCTTCCTTAAGCAAGATGCGTTCTTGCATCAAAAATTGGGGCACGTATGTATTTAATACTAATATATGGTGCTAAATGATGGATTTGCATTTCGTGCAATTTTGCAACCTTTTTCAGAAATTTTGTGAAATTATGTGAAAGCACATTATGCGACTTTCACACCCCTAGTCCAATATTGTTGGTATGCTTTGTCATGTCATTTCATATTGCGCCAAATGAAGCAATGTTATACTATTCATTGCTTATAACGTACTTGCTACAACCCAAGTGCCTTTAAGTTGCTTAGGAAATTGCCATTTGGAAGTTGAAGTGTGATGTGTGGTCCATTCTTGGTTGGTAATGAGCATGCAGGTCGTTTTGTCTTCGTATCTCTGTTGTTTACTTATCGATTGTTAGTGGGGTAAGTTATGGCAGGCCTCCTCTTTGGGATGCTCCTGAGTGATTCAATTCATGCGATCCAGGAGTAGACAGATATTTGTAGAGCTTTCCCAGATAGCAGCTTGGAGGTACCGTCTCAGAACCAGGTAACTTGCTGTATTAGTGGCAGACAACCGATGAACTGGAAACACACTCGGCGCAATTCACAAAGGTAAATATATACACGAATATCTACTCACATAGGTATTTAGTCCTACACCGAGGAGTAACTCCCTACTTATGTGCTTGCTATTCATTTCTGAGTGGGATTTTACACACAGGTGTAGACGTACATGTTAGATCAGAAAAAAAGGGGGGGTTCCTTTCTGTGTTTATCAGTTGAATCTAAACCATTTGGCAAAGACAGATAGACTTAAACAATTTTCACATGACATGAAAGGAATATAAAATACTAAAGAAACTTTATGGGTACATTTCTAACAAATTTATTCTTAGAAAAGTCAGGTTAAAAAAATAACTACAATACACAAATTTAAAAACAATATAAAACCTATACGAAGACAATATGTATATGGTTGCTCTAAACAAAGGTGTCCTAGTTCTCATACAATTCTGAATTGATCTGTACAACTTTGTTTGCAAATACTTAACTTGTAATATGCAATCTCATACAATTATTACACAATATAAAAACATTTACAGTCCTTGTGTCGACGCGTTTCGGTGCTTCGTTACTTGGAGTCAAATAAACACCTTCCTCAGGACAGACTTAAACAAAAGCCAGGTAATTTCTTTCTAAAAAGGAGAATGCATACAGTTAGTCTTCGATTTGTGATGTAAAAAAGTTCCTATCCTATACATGTCATCAGATCCTAATTACATTGACTGATTTATTAGACTTACTCTTGTTAAATGTTGATCTTTACTTTCTCATATTCATGGCTCGTCACTTTGATTTTTCGAGTCCTTCTTTAGGTTCTGATTCTCTTAAGTCATTAATAGAATCTATTTGGAGTAAATGAATAGGTCACACCTAGTCATTTACATGAATTTACTAGACAGACATAACTTTTGCCAGGAATAAATTTTTCCTGTCACACTTACATCTCAGCGGATACTATGGTCATATCCTTTGCAGCTTGCGATCACTCAGTATTTTCGTTTTCACTTTTGTGTCGTTAGTGCCAGTATTTACATGTGGCTTTGCCTCTGGTGTCTATGAAATCAAAGACATATAGGATAACGTGGTTGGCATCCCCAAGTATTCTAGATAAGAAAAGATGTTATTTCATCCATACTCACTCTACTTACTTGGTGGCCTTCCCGCTGCTGTGGACTATGTCTGGCTCAGTTTTGTCCTTAAATTTCCTTCATATATTCTCAGGGTATATTTCTTTGTATCCCTCTTGGCCTGGTCAGCTCAGCTTTGTTATCTGCAGGGGGCCCACCTGTCGGTTGAGGTATTTATGGTTTTTTATATTTATTGTGTAGAGATCTCACAGTCAGTTCTTTATATTATGAGTGCCTCAAAGACATGTTATCAGCGGGTTTCTTTTGTGCCATATACTACAAATACATTCTTTATATTTGTGATCCTGACCTATGAACATCATAGTTTCTGTATATATTAAGATGTTACCATCAAGATTCCCGCAGCTGGCCCTGCGAGTGAACAAACGGGGATTTTAACTTTCCTCCTCGACCTAATATCATCCCGCAGCTGGCCCTGCGAGTGAACAAACGGGGATTTTAACTTTCCTCCTCAACCTAATGCCTTTACGATATGGGCAATATGGCAATGGTATATGCTCTGTGTCTTCAACGTAATCACAGGGCAGTGTGATGGTGATTTAAACCCAAGCTTTTAGTTATCTATTTCTAATATAACCCGAATAATTCTCTCGTTTGGGCCCTGCTAAATTTTGTATCATCTTACCTTAGCCGGCACGTTCGTTACGCCTTCCCGTCCTCTCGCGTTCAAGTCAGCTGCTTGAACGTTGTGGGGAACGGCCCTCTTTTATAGTGTGATTTTGCCTAAATTAATTAGATAATTGGTTGATTTCATTCTGCTGATGCATTTAGCGCAACAAGTGTCCGCCATTTTAGTAGTTCATACATTCCTTCTATCCCTTTAACCCTTATGCAGTCCAGTATCTATAAAAACTACCCTTCCGAAATCTCGGCCAATATCTTGCCCACTATTCTGGGGGTGATTGTTAACCCCAATCTTAGGTACTTGGTTTCGGTTGTGTTTGTTAACTTTGTTTTAAATCTAACTGGTATTTTCGATATAGTCGGTACGTTGTTTATCGCCGCCATTTTAGTAGTTTTTTGCGGGCCGTTTTTGTAGTCCACGCATTCTTCAGCTTGCTAGTCACTACCCTATATATGTATTCAACCTGTTGTTTTATACCTCTTTTTCATAAAATATATGTTCTTATTTACATATTACAATTCAAGAAGAAATATTTTGATCTTATTCATTTGGGCTTTCAATAGTACAATGATTTGCATAACAACATTCGGGTAAATTGTACTATTATCACCAAAACAGTCATACACGGAGTTTTTGTTAATATACATTTTCAACTGTGCATTGCGATTTAGTTTACTCTCAGTGTTATTATGTCCACATTATCCATGGCAAAATAATGAGTCTGTCTTTGATTTCTCAGTCTATACAAAAAACCTTTTTTGATCACAATTTTATATTCCTACAAAGTACTTACAAAATGTACTTGCTTGCCTCGAATGTCGTTGAGCATCACATATGTATCATTAGGTGTTCACCATATCAGTCTCCCTACCATGTCTCCGATTTCCCCTTATCCCGTGATCAAAGGACAGAATATTTCAGTATTTGGTATGGGAGCATACAATTTAATGATGGTAACTGCTGGCTACTACCATAAGGTCCTTTTCTACATTACCATACAGAGAAAAAAGTTCTTTTGCTTACAGATGAGACACTCAATGTTTCTATATGATGCTCTCAGACTTACAGTATGTTTTCTGGCCAATATTCCCTTTGTTTGTTAATATTGCAACTCACTCTCTATTTAACATTTTGTTGACCATTTCTTATTCTATACTCATACTATTTATGATCACATTGTTGTTATTCACCTAAAGGTTTGCGAATGCTACCTCACCATTCTCTCCCATTCTTCTCTTCCATTAAGTCCCAGATAATAGCTTTTAAATTTAGACATAAAGAATTGTTCTCTTTGTTTACGTCTCTTATTCATGTCCCCTCCTCTAGCTGATGGTTTCATTTTTTCGAGGATGAACCATTTAAGATCATCATCTTTGTATTTTTCTGTAATCCAGTGCTCAACTAGAGGGGCATTCTTTTTGTGATTCTTGAGTGCTGATCGATGTTCTGTTAGACGTAACCTCATCTCACGTCCAGTTTCTCCGATATAGCATTTTTGACACGGACAGACGAGCATGTATACTACGTTGCTGGTCCTGCAGTTCACATGATCGTTCATCCAGTGTGAAATTCCATTAATTTCTAACGTATCCGTTTTTATAATGTTTTTACAGTGGTAACAAGTTCAACATGGTAAATTACCTCTTATGGCGGTATTACCTGTTATGCTCATCTGATATCCTCTATTGGGTTCTCTAAACGTTTTTATCAATTGGTTTCTGATGGTTTTGTTTCTTCTGTAAGCTTAGTCAGTTCCTCAGGATAAGGCGTAATTGTACTGACAGACGTACATTTGAGGTCCACGCGGAAACTTTAAAACAGAAACTGATACTGGATATCCAAAAAGACTAATAAAAGAGGCATATAAACGTGCTAAGTATTTTAACCGTGACTGCCTATTTGAGCCCAAAGAAGATACCCAAAAACCAAAACCAGATTTAGTAATGGTTTCGGATTACAATGGATTTAGTTACAAAGTTTAAAACCTGATTAATAAAAATTGGGCGTTACTGAATAAACCTGGTCAAGCTAGATTAGAAAAACCCATCTATGCTTACAGAAGAAACAAAACCATCAGAAACCAATTGGTAAAAACGTTTAGAGAACCCAATAGAGGATATCAGATGAGCATAACAGGTAATACCGCCATCAGAGGTAATTTACCATGTGGAACTTGTTCCCACTGTAAAAACATTATAAAAACGGATAAGGTAGAAATTCATGGAATTTCACACTGGATGAACGATCATGTGAACTGCATGACCAGCAACGTAGTATACATGCTCGTCTGTCCGTGTCAAAAATGCTATATCGGAGAAACTAGTTGTGAGATGAGGTTACGTCTCACAGAACATCGATCAGCACTCAAGAATCACAAAAAGAATGCCCCTCCAGTTGAGCACTGGATTACAGAAAAACACAAAGATGATGATCTTAAATGGTTCATCCTCGAAAAAATGAAACCATCAGCTAGAGGAGGAGACATAGATAAGAGACGTAAACAAAGAGAACAATTCTTTATGTCTAAATTTAAAAGCTATTATCTGGGACTTAATGGAAGAGAAGAATGGGAGAGAATGGTGAGGTAGCATTCGCAAACCCTTAGGTGAATAACAACAATGTGATCATAAATAGTATGAGTATAGAATAAGAAATGGTCAACAAAATGTTAAATAGAGAGTGAGTTGCAATATTAACAAACAAAGGGAATATTGGCCACAAAACATACTGTAAGTCTGAGAGCATCATATAGAAACATTGAGTGTCTCATCTGTAAGCAAAAAAACTTTTTTCTCTGTATGGTAATGTAGAAAAGGACCTTATGGTAGTAGCCAGCAGTTACCATCATTAAATTGTATGCTCCCCAACCAAATACTGAAAGATTCTGTCCTTTGATCACGGGATAAGGGGAAATCGGAGACATGGTAGGGAGACTGATATGGTGAACACCTAATGATACATATGTGATGCTCAACGACATTCGAGGCAAGCAAGTACATTTTGTAAGTACTTTGTAGGAATATAAAATTGTGATCAAAAAAGTTTTTTTTGTATAGACTGAGAAATCAAAGACAGACTCATTATTTTGCCATGGATAATGTGGACATAATAACACTGAGAGTAAACTAAATCGCAATGCACAGTTGAAAATGTATATTAACAAAAACTCTGTGTATGACTGTTTTGGTGATAATAGTACAATTTACCCGAATGTTGTTATGCAAATCATTGTACTATTGAAAGCCCAAATGAATAAGATCAAAATATTTCTTCTTGAATTGTAATATGTAAATAAGAACATATATTTTATGAAAAAGAGGTATAAAACAACAGGTTGAATACATATATAGGGTAGAGACTAGCAAGCTGAAGGATGCGTGGACTACAAAAACGGCCAGCAAAAAACTACTAAAATGGCGGCGATAAACAAAGTACCGACTATATCGAAAATACCTGTTAGATTTAAAACAAAGTTAACAAACACAACCGAAACCAAGTACCTAAGATTGGGGTTAACAATCACCCCCAGAATAGTGGGCAAGATATTGGCCGAGATTTCGGAAGGGTAGTTTTTATAGATACTGGACTGCATAAGGGTTAAAGGGATAGAAGGAATGTATGAACTACTAAAATGGCGGACACTTGTTGCGCTAAATGCATCAGCAGAATGAAATCAACCAATTATCTAATTAATTTAGGCAAAATCACACTATAAAAGAGGGCCGTTCCCCACAACGTTCAAGCAACTGACTTGAACGCGAGAGGACGGGAAGGCGTAACGAACGTGCCGGCTAAGGTAAGATGATACAAAATCTAGCGGGGCGCAAACAAGAGAATTATTCAGGTTATATTAGAAATAGATAACTAAAAGCTTGGGTTTAAATCACCATCACACTGCCCTGTGATTACGTTAAAGACACAGAGCATATACCATTGCCATATTGCCCATATCGTAAAGGCATTAGGTTGAGGAGGAAAGTTAAAATCCCCGTTTGTTCACTCGCAGGGCCAGCTGCGGGATGATATTAGGTCGAGGAGGAAAGTTAAAATCCCCGTTTGTTCACTCGCAGGGCCAGCTGCGGGAATGTTGATGGTAACATCTTAATATTTACAGAAACTATGATGTTGATAGGTCAGGATCACAAATATAAAGAATGTATTTGTAGTATATGGCACAAAAGAAACCCGCTGATAACATGTCTTTGAGGCACTCATAATATAAAGAACTGACTGGGAGATCTCTATACAATAAATATAAAAAACCATAAATACCTCAACCGACAGGTGGGCCCCCTTCAGATAACAAAGCTGAGCTGACCAGGCCAAGAGGGATACAAAGAAATATACCCTGAGAATATATGAAGGAAATTTAAGGACAAAACTGAGCCAGCCATAGTCCACAGCAGCGGGAAGGCCACCAAGTAAGTAGAGTGAATATGGATGAAATAACATTTTTTCTTATCTAGAATACTTGGGGATGCCAACAACGTTATCCTATATGTCTTTGATTTCATAGACACCAGAGGCGAAGCCACATGTAAATACTGGCACTAACGACACAATAGTGAAAACGAAAATACTGAGTGATCGCAAGCTGCAAAGGATATGACCATAGTATCCGCTGAGATGTAAGTGTGACAGGAAAAATGTATTCCTGGCAAAAGTTAAGTCTGTCTAGTAAATTCATGTAAATGACTAGGTGTGACCTATTCATTTACTCCAAATAGGTTCTATTAATGACTTAAGAGAATCAGAACCTAAAGAAGGACTCGAAAAATCAAAGTGACGAGCCATGAATATGAAAAAGTAAAGATCAACATTTAACAAGAGTAAGTCTAATAAATCAGTCAATGTAATAAGGATCTGATTCAGGCAGATAGAATCATGACATGTATAGGATAGGAACTTTTTTACATCACAAATCGAAGACTAACTGTATGCATTCTCCTTTTAAGAAAGAAATTACCTGGCTTTTGTTTAAGTCTGTCCTGAGGAAGGTGTTTATTTGACTCCAAGTAACGAATCACCGAAACGGGTCGACACAAGGACTGTAAATGTTTTTATATTGTGTAATAATTGTATGAGATTGCATATTACAAGTTAAGTATTTGCAAACAAAGTTGTACAGATCAATTCAGAATTGTATGAGAACTAGGACACCTTTGTTTAGAGCAACCATATACATATTGTCTTCGTACAGGTTTTATATTGTTTTTAAATTTGTGTATTGTAGTTATTTTTTTAACCTGACTTTTCTAAGAATAAATTTGTTAGAAATGTACCCATAAAGTTTCTTTAGTATTTTATATTCCTTTCATGTCATGTGAAAATTGTTTAAGTCTATCTGTCTTTGCCAAATGGTTTAGATTCAACTGATAAACACAGAAAGGAAACCCCCCCTTTTTTCTGATTTCACTCACCCAGTCCTTTCTGGTTTACTTGGGTAACTCTCTTCTTTGAAAGTAGATGTACATGTCTCCTCCTTCTCAAATGTCCGGGTGAAGCCTCCTATAACAGAATTTACCATTAGCGAGTAGTAACTTTCCACCTGTTAGAAATCTCCACCATGGAGGCGAAGATCTCATACTGCAAAGTCTAAAGAAAATTAATTAAGCATTAAATGCTTTTAAAAAAAGTATTTGAATGTGTAATATTATTGTAAATTAATTTGCAATATTCATTAATGATGTTGCAAGAATAAAATCAGATTTTACAGGACATTTAATTCTCGAATTAAATGTGCATTAAAGAATAGCATTTTTTAAATATATATATATATATATATTAGTTTCATAGCCAGATACTGAAAGTACAGAGCTCCAATCCTTTTTATGCGGCCCCCTGGTGAACCTTATCACTTTGTAACTGTTGACTTGACTGCCTGCTGACCTTTGAAAGTGAGCCAAGGGGGCAGGCTGGGAAGCCTTCGTGGGCCCTGCAATGATGCACCTCGGCATGTGAGCAACATATACACAGAGGGACCTCTGAGGAGCAAGCTTTATTTACAAGGTAAATAGGAATAAGAAACGTGCAGCACCAAAAGAATCCTGCCCAACACAATGTCCCTGCTAACACCTATTTAGGAACATGCTTACTTTAGAAATGCTAATGAGGAATGCAAACTAATACCTTAGGGAAGCAGTCCTGAACGGGGCAGGGAGTGGCTCGGTTTAAGTTAATTACCAGCCCTGTAGTCATTTTACTGTCAGCTGAAAAGAGAATACAGCTTTGTGACTTTGTGGGCCATATTACATATAGTGCCCCGGGAACACAACAGCCGTTTTTCCCCACTTTGTGCACCCCCGGGGCACTTTGGTATTACAGAAGGGACCGTTGACACTTGTGCGCCCCCTCTGTAATACTGACAGCGCTGGCACGCATAAATCACCAGCGCTATTTTCAAGAAGGCATTCACTCATTTGCCCGATGCAAATGAGAGAATCCCTTTGCCTCTGCACCGGCGCGGTATTACCGACAAAGGCACTGCGGCAAAGCAGCCCTCAGAAGGCGTCCTGACAGTGCGCCATTTAAAAAGTGGCGCTCCGGAGAGCAACTTCTGCAGGGGGTAAAGGAGGTCCGATGGAACACACCAGACATCCCCATGCTGGCAGGTGCAGTCACTGAAGGCACCCGCCTGCAAGGGAAACTCTAATCCCCTTTGAAAGTGCAGCCAGGTTGCCGCCTGCACAGTGAATGCTTTGCCCCATGGGCACTGCGTGTTCGCGGTTGCCTCTGGGGCAGTGCATTCATGGTAATAGGGCGAATTTTCATTGTTTGCACCAGGAACAGAAATTTAAAGGTGCACCCGGCGCAAACAATGAAAATGCGCCTACACCCTAATACGGCCCCTGGAATCCAGTTTTGCCAGTAATGGGTGTGTTGGAAGTTTGAGAATTCCGCACAGTTATATAGTTACCATAATATAAGAGCATGTACATGATGAATTAGCAACAATAATAATATGTTATATAGCACTTAATACAGTTTCTAAGCTCTGTGATTAACAGGTGTTAATTTTTAACCAGTTTTATGGTACTGTAGTTACTGACCTCAGAAGGGTGAAAGGCTGAGTCTGGTTTGCTGGGATTCAAACTAGTTACCACTCCAATGCATTTGTCATCAGTGAGTATTTGTTCCCCTGAGCCTCTTGCCAGTTAACTACCATGTTACATACCTGTGATGTATGTCAAAGGGTCGGTGCCTTTTTATAAACTGTTGTTGAGTGAAGGAGATCTCTGGATGTGTACTAGAATAGTCTTCCCATCTCTGATTGCGTTCTGGCTGTTTAGAACATGTTTTATATTCATGCATTTTTATGGCCTACCTGCAGGTTTGGGGTTCGCTGTTATTTAATACATTTGTTTATATGTATTTTTATTTTTTGTTTTCCTCTTACTTTTTTAACCCCTTGCATGTGCGGTGCATTTTAGCGCTGTGCTGGAGTTTAATTGAGTGGGCGGAGTTCGGACGGCCCCCGGCCGTCCCCCGCACATGCCCACCGTGACGCATGACGGCCGGGGGCCGTCACGAGCACGCAAGGGCTTAATGATGTTTTTATGTGTTGTTTATGGCTGTATGTTTTCAAAATAAAACAACTTGACTTGACAACTAGCATGCGATAGTGTTTAATTAAATCAGTCATAGTGACGTTCCAGCAGTCATTTGGTCACATGGAGAAGCTGGATTAGAACTCATGGCTTCTGGTTCCATTTTTTCCAGCTCGCTTACTGCACCGCAAGCAGGGTGGAGATGGTGTCCATGGTGAGGCCCAAATAATGCCCTTCATAGGGAAAAAGGGAACATGTCCACAATGGGAATCCAGTCTTTTCAACCCTTTTGTACCAGCATGTGTTTTTAAAGTGGCAAATCTAGGATTCTATGCAAATACCCCTGCAACTAGGTCTAAAACAGAAACACTAGACTGCATCTAGCCACCTCAGTAAATTATTGTTTTTTAAAGCGCTCACTAACTTAAATTAGCCTTTTTTAGAAGGCAATAGATTGTACGGTCTTATCTCTTGGTCACAGGGCAGTAGATGCATAATTTGCAGCAATTGTGGTGGATACTGCTGGTGTCCAAATACTGTTTAAATTCCATATGGCTGGCCAAGGCATTCCCTTTGTCTTCACCAAGAGTAGTGATCGTAAGCCCTGAAGGCTGCTTTACAGGAATTGTTAAAGGGCTTTAAATAAGATATTATTATGATACATTAATCGCACTTAATAAACTCTGTCTGTTCAGATCTATATCTCCTAAAGAAACTGGTTTAAGGGAAGGTGATGTGGTCAAAAATTCTTCAACTGAGCTTCGTGACTCAGTCCACCATGCACATTTTTTTCTGTTCACCAGTTCCTGCTAGTACCAATGCAGCTGTCAATTACACTGCATACCATACATTTTGGCCCCTGAGAAAACATTGGCAAGTACCTCTGATTTCATGTATACCTACCTATACATATAAAACGATATATTAAAAAAAGATTCACCCTCACTACTATTTTTAATTTTATTTAATATTTATTAGGCCTTGTTAAAAGCTATATATTTAATTCAAAAACGTTTAAAACTTTTTTTACGTTTTGAAGTTTATTCCTAAGTTTTTTAATTAAGCTTATTATTTTTATAAAGAAATAATCAATAAATATATATTTTTATCACCTCAAATATATATCGAGAATTTTTAATGTCAAATTCATTTCATTTATTTAACTTTAAATCTAATAGGGTGTCATTGTATTTCCCTCCCTCCATTGTTTTTTATGAGAGTGTGTTGCAGTACCAGTGGTTCACTATTTTTGCAGTTATATCTCTAAAAGTCTAAATTTCGTTGGCATACCAGTATAACGTCTTTTGGAGAAGATTACTCGTCATCATGCCCAGTCCCGTGTCTTGCAATGGATGAAGCTTGTCCTTGATAGAACGCATACATGCAGTGTTGAATGTATCCAGTATGTTTTGTTGAAATATGTAAAGGAATAATATCTTCTACTTCCTCTTTTCCAGAAACTTACACAGCTCTATAGGACGCTTCACGGAGCCTACACCAAAATTCTGGAGGTCATGCACACTGGGAAACGTCTTTTAGGCACATTTTTCAGAGTAGCCTTTTATGGACAAGTAAGTAATGTGCATGTGGTTCATTCGAAATATGCATGGTGAACATTATCCTCTTTCATTGAAGAATACATTTGATGATCATATCAAATGTAGCAGAATTGTAACCATATTCAGTTTACCTATATCCTATATTGTAATTGTTAGTAATAAAATGTTAATTAAGGAAAATATTGAAATGGCTATTACAAAAGACATATTCCAGTACATGTCTAATATAGGTCTCCCTCAAATTCTGCTACTTAATGTATCAATTTATTTTCTCTTAGTTATTTAGCCAATATCACTGCTCAAGACTGGATCGCTTCACAAAAAATGTTGTTTTGGTTGGCATCCCTGTAAGGTGATTTCCATCACTGATATCCACTTCGAGTCCATTCGACAGCCAAGGCCATTCTGATGTTCTGAAGATTTTGTTTGGATAAGTTCAGGGAACAGCTAATTGTGTAATATTTTATTTTGTTACATGTATATTTTAACATGCATCACAGAAGAGAAACTCAGTGGTGGAATACACTAACTGCTGATCAGGATTTGAATAGCAAGAATACTCTCCCTCTGTCTCTCCACACTCAATCCAATCTCCTATTGTTTCAAAAGTATCTTAAAACCTGGCTTTTTAGCCGATAGGTCTCTCTCTCTTCCTCCGCTGTTTCTTGATAGCGCCGGGAAACCCTTTTGGGTCGCTGTGCACTGACATATAAATTTAAATAAATAAATAAAATGTTTAGGTCTTGGCTACAGACAAATTTAGTTGTCTATGGAGACGTATTTTTCCAATAAATTACCTATACTTTGTGGCTTTGGGTCAGCCCGTTGCTCATGACTGGATGTCTCTGTTGTCTATCTCAGTTCCCTCCTTCTTAGTTGATGGCTAGCCTCCCTATTCATGTGTTTTGCCCTCCCAGAAGCATTTTGGTCTCACAGTGGTTTGATTAGTTGACTTGTTTCTGTCCACTGCTGATGCTGCTTTCATTTAGGGAACTACTTTTTTATGGTGTGGCATGACAGCACAGCTGTAGCCTCACATTTATGTGAGCATCCACCTCCATGTTGGGAGCCAGGACTACATGTTTTGATTGGGCAGAACTTGTGTCCTACCGCAAAAAGTGCTAGGCCTCCCCACAGCCATAATCATTTTGCTCCTTTACCCAGCTGCCTGGGTTTTAACTTTCAGGAGTACACATGTGACATTGCAATGCTATTAAACCTTCTTAGATAACAACATAATTGATGCCGTATGGCACTCATTAGTGTACATGAATTTCTAGGTCTTGAATGATAGTGGATTCATAAACCAGACCTATTTGCATTGCCAACGCTTGTTTCTTTTCCTTCCAGCACTACATGGACTGCTTGTGTTCTGTTACTCGCTCCCAAGTTGCAACTTCCTCCCTCAAACCCTTCCCCCACCCGCCACACAAGGTGTGGCTTTCTTTCTTCCCCACCCACATGTTTAATATATTGCTTTACATGTATATTATATATAGTTATACATATTCCCACGCCCTCCACGCTCTTCAAGTCGCATTCCCCCACTGCTCATGTTGATTTATCTTCTCCTCTCCCTCATTCCAGCTACTCTGTTGCTCTCCTGCCCTTGCCCCATCTTCTCTCCCTGCCTTGATATGTTCCTGGCACGGCTCCTACAATCGCAAGCATGTTCGTGCTTCCAGCTGCTCTGGGCCGCTTGCTGACACAGCTCTCCTTGGTCTTGGTTGCGAAAAGAATTCACCTTTTTGGGGAAAATAAACTGTGTTTTCGAACACAGAGCATCATGGCATGTGGGGGTGACCGGGTTCGTTCACAAAAGGCCCACTTCAAGCTGCGTATCGGTTGCAATCACAAACAAGCATGCACACAGAGGTTCAGAGAAGCATGCGTGTACACATGGGTACACTCTGTGGCCTACTAAAACATACACAGGCACAAATGCGCATGGGCACATGTAGGCAGGTAATGCAGGCATGCTCAGAGGTACTCTCATAGAGAAGTCCACTTGCACACAAAAGCACACACTGAAACAAGTACCAGTTCAACATTGTCACACTCTTGCACAGGCCCATAGCAAATAACCAGCTGTTATGCTCAGGCACACGTCCAATCAGATACACAAACAAGGAAGGTCAGAGGCTCACGCACTGGAATGTTATTGGGCCACTGACTCACACAGAAAGTGCTACAAACACACATACACACACAAACCAAATACACACACATACGCATGCTTACACGCACTCGCACCAAGGCTCACACATACACAGACACATATTGAAGAAGTATTGGAAATGTAATAGGTCTCACATTTGTTCGAAGTAGAGCTATTACCAAAGTAAATGGTAATGTTTTTGACGTATCTGTTATGGAGTGTATGTGTGTGGTGTGTAGTGAAATTATGTGAAATGGACTGGATTAGTTAGTTTTGGAATTGCATGGCGTAGAATTGTGTGGTGTGGATTAGTGAGGTGGAATTACTTGCCATAGTGCACTGTGAAATTATGTGGTATTGAGTATATTGGAATTATGTGAAGTGGGATTGTGTGTTATGTTGTGTAATTATATGGAATGGTATTTTGTGTTGCGGTATGTAGTGTAGTTTAATTATGAGGTGTGCTATTGAATTTTGTAGCATGATGTGGAAGTGTGTGGTGTGTTGTGTAATTGTGTTGTTGAGTGTTATGTTTGGTGTCGAATTTTGTGGTGTGGATTGGAAATGTGTGGAGTTGAATTTGTGTGGAATGGAACTGTGTGGAAAGCTTTTCATTTTTGGTTATGAAAAAAACAAAGAGGTATGAGCTAAGCTCCAGATCTGTGTGTTTGGGTGTTAAAAAAAGGAAAGTTAGAGTTATTAGTGTTGTAAATGTAAATATTTCTTAGTTATGTGTTCTGAAGTTAAGTGTGATGTGTATTGGAATTATGTGGTTTGGATTGGATAGTTAGTTAAGGCATTTGTGTGGCACGTAATTGTGTAGTGTGGAGTAGATTTGTGTAGTGGAATTGTGTGTCATGGTGTGCAGTGGTATTATGTGGATAGTAAATATGTGTTTTTGAGTTTATTGGAATTATGTGGAGAGGGAGTGTGTGTCATGGAGTGTAATTATTTGGAATGGTATTTTGTGTTGTGGAGTGTTCTCTAGTGGAGTTTAATTATGTGGTGTGCTGTTGAATTTTGTGGTATGATGTTTAATTATGTGTTGTGAATTGGATATATTTGATGTGTATTGGATTCTTGTTGTGGAATGATGTGGTTTAGTGTGGAAATTTTGTGGTGTAGAATTGATTTGTGTGGAGTTGAATAATGCGGCATGGAACAGTGTGGTGATGAGTGACATTATGTTGAGTGGAATGATGAGGCCTGGTGTGGAGTATATTTATATGTATTGTTGTTATGTGGTATAGAGTGCATTTATGTGGGGTGTATTTATGTGGTATTGAGTAGCGTGTAAATAGGTGTACTTGAATTATGTACTGTTGAGTGGTATCATGCATGTGAAGTGTAATTATTTTGCATGATGTGGAACTGTGTGGTGCTGAAATGCGTGTTGTTGAATTGTGTGGCACTGGGTTGAATTATGGGGAGTTGAATGCTTGTTGTCTGAGGTGGGCTGATGACACCAGGACAGAACACATTTGGTAGCAGCCCAGACAGCATAACAGATGGATTAACCCTGTTTCAACTAGTTTCAGGGTGGTAACGGGAAAGTAAAAAGAAACAACATTGTTTTATCTCCCATAAATGCTGCTCCCTTAGCACTGCTATAGATAAATGGACACGAAAGTAACTTTGCAGCAGGTGCTTTTAAACCTATAGGTTGTTGCTCAACATAACGCCAGCACCGTCCTCCCCCCAGCTGAGCACCAGGTGCGGCTGCACCGTTGGCACCACCATAAAGCCGACCCTGATGTCGTGCAGTGTTCAGTTAGGTGGCAGTAGTAATATGTATAGCGCCGATATCTAGTGAGAGCGTTTAGTGGCTGCAAATCAAAGAATCAGTAACAGGAAACTAGAGCGTAAAATTCTGGGGAAGAGGTCGAACAAGAAATATGTGCAAGTTATAAAGCAGGAAGCGACGGCAGATTTTGCCTGATGTAGCAGACCGTGTCTACATGGGGGGTTTTAACAGCTTTTGCAAAGCTGTCTGCATTTCAGGCAGTCAGTGGGTTTAGATTTTGATAAACGCGGGCGCAGTGTTTGTATGAAAGTCTGACAAGCACAAGTGTAGTTGCCAAGTTGTATCTACAGGGTGAAACACCTTCAACCAGTTCTGGGTTTTTAAACCGAGTGCAAGGTGTGGGCTGAGATGTGAAGTTTCACCTGTAGCAAACAAAAATTAAAGACTACAATTGGCTGAAAAGCCAATCCCCTTGGAAGGTACACTGGGGCACCCACCTAAAACCGCATCGCAACTGTGCTGTAATTGCTAAATTGTAAATGTACTTTCTTAACCTAAAATGTCAGCATTCCTTATTCTGTGAATGCCATTGCCATTTTAGATATGTAAAGTAATTAGTTTGCACACCTACGTTGAGCCTGAGTTCACAAACGCGTTGTGAAATTGGTCGTGTGAGTGTTTCGATTCACAGCAAAGGATCCCATGGGCAAAATTAGATGAACTTTACACCAGGGCAGAAATGCATCACTTCCTCCCTTGCACCATTTTCACTGACTGGCTGGTGAGGAATAGAGCAAACTGGGTTTGCTGCTCTGTGTATCCATAAAGATGTTTGTACCAGAGAAACTGGCACAAACAAGCTCCTCTGTGTTTTGCTGTCGAAAACTGACATATGGGACAAATACAACTTTTAAAACGTGAAAGATGAAAGTGAAACAGAGATTAAGGTAAAATCACTTTGCTCCGTTTCGTCTGACCATGGCAGCACCATCATTGCAAAAATCAGTGGGCGTCATTATTTTAACAAAACAAATGTATTTTTTTGTATGATTCATTGTTCCCTCCTATAAAAAAAAAAGTTACTGAGCGCGCAAAATATTATATGCAAAACATCATGTTCCTTTTCGCAATTTTTCCAAGGTATAGATATGCATCTCGCAGCCCAGTTAGCCAGAGAAAGTACTACACAGATGCCCAGAGGCGCAACTAGAGCCAAATTTCGGGGAGGACCTAGCGGATAAACATTTGGGGGGGGGGGGGGGGGGGGGGGGGGAGGGGGGAGGAGGAAAGGGGGAGGGCTAATTCTTCCAGCAATGTGATCTTGTTTAATATAACTGGTGCTCATGCAAAGGTGCCCCAATACCTGGGGGGGGGGGGGGGGTCTTGAAGTGGTATAAAACTGCAAAAAACAAAGCCTAATGTTACTTTTCAGGAAATGCATTCTCACACTGTGGCAGCTAAAGTAATTTGCAACTTTAATGAATAGGCAGAGTGAAGATGCAGGGGCTCTAGGAGCGGGTGAAAAAACAACAAAGCCTTGTTAACAAGTAAATGGTCTTTTAAAGACCAGCGAAGTACTCGGGTGCGGCTGCAGTAAGACGGACGCCACACCAGCCAGCCCACAGCAGCTCAAAAACTGTGTGTTTGCCAGGTAAGCTGTCCCAACCCAGGATGATACACACGACGGGGGGGCTGAAGCCCTTTGAGTCCTATGGGCGTTGCGTGCCTGCAGATGCTGTGCATGAAATCCCTCTTTCTGCTCCAGAGTGCTGTGCTGCAAGAGCACAGACAGTACTGCCCGGCGTTGCTCTCCATCTTCCCCGGATATGCCTATCTCAACAAAACATGTGCTACCAACCGGAAGTGTTTCCCAGATATTGGGCCCCAGCTGCATAGAGCTGTATGATGTATCCCGGACAGTGTGCTACAACACCGCAGAAAAAGATACCCTGGATGCGGTGTCTCTTTTTGCATATCGATGCGTCTCGAAGCCCTAGGGTGGTGTAGTAGTATGCTACAATGCTACAGAAAGTAATACCCTGGATGCGGTGTCTCTTTTTGCATATTGATGCGCCTCGAAGCCCCATGGTGGTATGCTGCAATGCTACAGAAAGTATTACCCAGATGCTGGGCCTCTGTCTCCGAAGCGACCCGTCCCCTATAATGGGAGTATAAATGACGTAGACACAGTGCCTCCCTCTGTAGAGTTATGCATCCGCAAGCCCGTGGACACTGATGGGTACATCCTAGGGATGGGTGGAATTTGCGTAATCGCGTTACGCAAATCTCCGCGAAACGGTAAAAAATCTCCACGAACACGCACAAAATGAGCGAAAACGCGGAATTGCTTGTTTGCAATGCTTTTTTCCTGTTCGCAATTGCTGTTTGCGTGCTCGGGGAGAAATAACTTGCGAACACGCATTTTGAGAACGTGAACAAGCAAAACATTTCGCGGAACGCAGACTTTTAGGCAACTTTGCGTTCTCCGCGGAGCGCGAAATTACCCAAATTTCGTGAGCGGAACGGAATTTGCTGCCCAGGCCTAGTACATCCACGGAAATGATTCACTACACTGTCTGCCTTTCTCTCCATGGATCTGCATGTCAGAGCCCCTGAGCGCTGCACGTCGGTGCTACAGAAAGCGCTCTCCCGACCCCATAACAGGCATAAGGTGAACACTGACTGTACCAGAACACTGCTCCGTCTTCACAGGCGGCGAGTCCCCTCACCCTGACACACCACCTTCACCTACACTCCTACAGGCAGAACCGTGATGTGCACTCTGATCTGTTCCCTTTATATCCCTTTGCCACTGCACTTCTTGCCCCCACACAAGACGCTCCAAAGCAACCCCAGCTGATAAAAGCATGGAACAAAAACACTCATTAAAGATAAAACACAGGTTTCTGCGATTTCCGGAATGATTACAACCACTTCTGGCTACTAGCTGGGTTTCTGAGGTGAATGACAGATCGCCCTTTAATCGCTAGTAATCACTTTTGAGATAGAGAGCTGTTTTCCAGTCTCCTGGGATGAATTATAGCTCGTTCTTACCTCTTACACCACGTAACTCACTGATTGACAAATGTGAGTGAAGTTGTAAATGCTTTCTAGGCATCAAGCAGAAGCAAGGAGCATTGTTTGTCAGTTACGAGGTCCAGCCCGACAGGCAATGTCCAGAGACCACAGCCAATGATCAAATGACTGTGTCTAAAGACTGCTAAAGTGATGAAGGGCCTGATGTAAAGCAGGTTTGCCCATTCTTTGTCTATGGGCACATGCGCTGTACATAAGTGCCGACATGTTGAACCCAGGAGTGCAGAACACAAACCTGGAGCTGGTTCACTACACATTGACCTAGAAAGCAGAAGACACCAGTGGAATCACCTCCATTTTCCCTCTCCTCATACACTGCCCTCCCATCTCATTCTTACCACGGTGTTATTATCTAGTCTGCGTGCCCAATCACCACACTCATACTGCAGAGTCGACGTACTTGGGAAGTTTGGTAACAAGAGAAAAAACGTGTCGATTGTGAAAAGTTGTTCGAAGGGGTATCTTGTACTGAGGACAGGAGACACAAAATGGTTATCACTTGGAATCTCCAAGACCGAGGTGTGTAAAAGAGAGAATCCAGCACTGAGAAAAGGACCGTATTATGAGTCAGCCCCTATCCCGGTTAAATGAAGCCCCGGCAATTGAGAGGTAACAATGTGGGTGGGGCATGGAAGAGTGTGTCAGGAGGGGCTCCCAGCACTGAGAACATGGATTACAAGAAGGTGCCTCTAGTATGGGTATTTACAGACTGCTCTATCCCCATTTAACCCCAACAAAACGGCAGTGCATTACAAGACACTTATACAAAGAGTTACAAATTTGTAAATAAAAATCCAATTCTTTACTCTTCACAAAAGCAAGGAATGTTAGGCATTGGCTTGGAAAAAATGTGTATTTCCGCCTGCAATTAAAATGAAAAAATGTGGGCAGCATGCTAAAATATAAAGGGCGGCACCCGTGCATATTTAACTTATGTGCATTGTCACCCATAAAGCGGGGGAAATGGTGATAACAAATCAAAAGTTTTTTTAAAAACACGAAACCGGGCATCTTAGTTGCGCAGTATAAAATAAAAGAAGTAGTCCCTAAGCGGAACAAATGAAAACTTACAGCGTAACAAAACTGTAGTTGGACGTTACTCCTTGCGATGCAACGGAAGTGATGTATCGGGAACACCAACCAATAAGAAGCCAGCAAAGAAGACTGATGCAGGAGTCAGGCTATTGTAAGCAGCAGGCGGGATTACATGCCATATACTAACTACAACAGGTCTTTCAGACATCTCATGTGCTCTGATGCGCGACCTAAAAAAGACTGTTTTTTTTTACCTTTCTCTCGTCCGTCATTCAACCCTTATTCACTGTGGAAAGAAATCTATTGTCCGCAACACAATTTTCCGTGCCTCACATTGATTTTCAACCAATATACTTTACAGTGGGGTGTAGAAATATAATATATTCTACTCAGTCAAAATTTAATTTTTCTGAAAAAAGCATTGTCAAAGTCAACAGCTAGGCTTTTAGAATCAAAGTCTATTGGCTTTCTCAACGCTTTAGTTTTTCGTGGTTTCTTGACTTTTTGATTTCATGCTGGGAGCAGAGTGTCCGAACAAAGACAATGGAGTTAGGTTCAATCAATCAATCAATCAGCAAGTCTTCTAAAGCATGGCTTGTCACCCCGGGGGTCTCCAGGCGCTGGGGAACTGCGAGCTGCGGTCACGAAACCATGTTGGTTAAATAGCCAAGTCTTGAGTTTCGGAGGAACGGAGCTCTCTGGCTGGTCAATGAAATGTCAGACGGTGTAGTCGGGTCTGGATTTGTGGAGGGACTTGTAGAAGTGAGTGAGGAGTTTTAAGCAGCATATTTCCTGGACGGGGAACCAGTGGAGAGCTTTGAGGTGAGGAGAGATGCTAGTTTTTTTATGAAGGTTGCTGCTGTGTTCTGGATGGTTTGGAGGTGCTTTAAGAGCTGTGTGGTTATTCTGATGCAGAGTGGGCTGCCATAGTCAAGTCGGCTGGAGATGAGAATGTGCGTGACTGTTCTCCTGGATGAAGTGGAGATCCACCTGAGGATCTTGCAGAGCATGTGGAGGGTGTGGAATCAGGCAGAAATGACAGCGTTGATCTGATGTTTCATGGTTAATTGGCTGTCCAGGATAATTCAGAGATTGCGTGCTCGTTGGTAGGGGTGGGAGATGGGCTGAGTGCAATGGGTCTCCACATGTCTTCTTTCTGAAGATGAGTACATCTGTTTTGTCCGAGTTGAGTTTAAGGCACTTGGCCTTTATGCAGGTGGCGGTGTCAGACATGGTGTTGCAAAAGTTGGTTCTGGTGGTGTCACCGCCTTTTGTGAAGAATAGGATGAATTGTGTGTTGTTGGCATAAGAGATGATGTTGAGTTCTTGGGTGCATGCAATGTCTGCTAGTGGAGTCATGTAGGTGTTGAAGATGTGTAGGCTTTGAGAGACACCACATGCAATGATTTTGGGTGCGGAGGAAAACGGCGGCAGATGAATCCTCTGTGTTCAGCCGGAGAGAAGGGAGGAGATCCAATTGAGAGCGTTGGCTTGGATTCCGATATGGTGTAGTCTGGAGATGAGGGTGTGATGGAAGATGGTGACAAGTTTGACTTGGCATGTAGAATTAAATAACAGTAGTTGTGTTTAAGTAGCATGGTCTTAAAATGCATCCTTGATTAATTGGTGAAAAAACCACTACATTTCATAATCATAATGAGCATTAGCATTAGGGTGGGTCAGACGTTCATGTTGTAATTGAATTGGTTCATGCTCAGAGTTAAAGCTGACTTTGAATGAATCTATAGGGTTCAAGTTGTTGAGAAAATTTGAGAAAAATTGTGGAATTTTGCATTGGACCAAGGTTGTTAAAAGTGGCCGGATTGAGAATAGAACTGTTAGTAGAAGCATGACAGTGGCTTGTTAGAAGATGAGCCAAAGAGATAGATCTATCTATCTATCTATCTATCTATCTATCTATCTATCTGTCTGTCTGTCTGTCTGTCTGTCTGTCTGTCTGTCTGTCTGTCTGTCTGTCTGTCTATCTATCTATCTATCTATCTATCTATCTATCTATCTATCTCCATCTATCTGTCTGTCTGTCTGTCTGTCTGTCTATCTGTTTATCTATCTGTCTATCTATGTGTCTACCTATCTATCTGAAAATGCCTTCTTTTGCATGATCAACCCCCTTTTTATTGGACTGATGCTGCTGTTTTTTTGATTTGCACTGGGCCTCTGATAATCGGGCCCAAGTATATGGTACAAATTGTACCCAGGGCCTGTAATTATATTTAGTTATGTATTTGATGAATTCCTCTTACTTTCCCATAGGCATTTTTCGAAGAGGAAGATGGGAAAGAGTACATCTACAAAGAACCAAAACTTACAGGACTATCTGAAATCTCCCTGAGACTTCTCAAACTGTACGGTGAAAAATTTGGAAGTGATTCTGTAAAAATCATCCAGGATTCGAATAAGGTAACTAAGGTTATTCTGCATCACTGCCGAGCAATATTATCATGTACATCTCAATGTTTCAGGCGTTGGAATCAATCACTGATAAAAGAGTGTCCAACATACGTTACAACGCCTTCATTTATCAGCTTTGTTCTTGGCCTTTTACATTTTGCTCAGGGACTCAGCTGATAGACTTAAGACAACGTTATTGCTGCAGTCTAAGCAGGATGCAGTCACTGCAAGGTCCAAGTCCACCATGCAAAGATCTGTCACTTTGTAGGTGGATTCCTGCTGTACGTGTAAGAGGCACTTTTGGTGAATAAAGTGATTAAATATGAAGAAGTCCAGCAAGGAAAATCCCAGAATTTTGTATGTTTATTGTGGGAGGGCTGGGCGTCTTATGGAAGTAGGACCAAGAAACTATTTTGGAGGTGCTATAGAAATGCAGTCACTCACTCTGATTTAATTATAGGACTGGAAGGTCTTTCGACTGCTTGACCTAGGATCATTATCTCACTTTTAAATGCGTTTAGACAAATCCGGAACTGTTGTTCCCAGACCTAGACATCTGAGAGACTGTACCTTGTTCGCTCTCTTGAGGGTCTCATGATAGGTGTTGGTGATTTAAAAAGACAATACACCAACTTTACTTGGTAGGTGATAACATAATGTGTATTTTGAAGTGCACGTTCACCCAATGGTATCTTGGTGCTGAATAACAGATCTTTATTGCCAACTGAATGGTACTCATTTTATCGACCTCAGATGGATGAAAGGCTGAGTGGACCTGTCAGGATTTGAACCTGTGACTATGGAATTGAACACAGCCCCCTACAGTGGACGTAGTTGTGTACTAAGCCCCCAGACCAGACCTGACTCGATCCTTCCCAGGAACTCTGGCACCAAGTAGATCAGTGGTTTCAAACAT
The DNA here is from genome assembly GCF_964261635.1 of Lissotriton helveticus. Lineage (NCBI taxonomy): Eukaryota > Metazoa > Chordata > Amphibia > Caudata > Salamandridae > Lissotriton > Lissotriton helveticus. The sequence continues at coordinate 1,901,789,508 of NC_136063.1, forward strand.
AGGTACAGCAGATTTTAAGGTTAACCACTGGCTTTATATTTATGATTTCCATTTATATTATTGCATGAAGAAGTATTGTATGTAGATACCCTGAAACTCCTGCATGGGACAGTCTCTAATGGACCTCTTTTGGACAAAACTGTATTAGATATGTATTCAAGACAGTTTGCATGGTCTGTAAACTCAGCTACTAAATACACATATTTACTATTGTGGGTGGAGAATGCTCGCTGATCCGCAGATATAAACTTTCCACCAAAACCCCAGCATCACCTGGGTGGGTGAATTTCTGCCTTCTTGAACTGAATAAGTCGAAGCATTCCTATACTCAGTGCTTCTAAAATGAAACTCTGACTGTGGGTCAGTACAGTATGTATGAGGCACTCATGCATGCTGATAAAGTGAAATAGCTGACTTCTGTATTGGGAAAGATTGTAGCCTCTCCATTCAGATCAAAGTAGTACACTCTTCCTGCTATCCTCAGATGAGGCTCCTGAAGGTAGTTTTTTTTCCATCTCAAAGCTTTTGTTGTCAGTGCAAGTAATTTCTCCTGGCTGGGATATATGGGTATATGGTTCCTTTTGTCTATAAATGTAAGACATTTGACAAGGTGTCTTAGGCATGCTGAAAGGTTCACCTGCTTCCGGTTTCTCAAAAGATTCAATTCTTGATGCCCTGTTTTGCTCACAAAGAGACAAACGCTACGTCTGGTTTCGGTGTTACTGACTGACTGACTGACTGAGGGTATTTATAAAGCGCACTACTGCCGAGGCGTCTTGGCGCTGGGGTAAAGTGGCTGAACATAACAACAGACATATTTAGGGTTGGGAAAAAAGCCATGTTTTGATTTCTTTCCTAAAGACCGATCTATTTGGTAACCTTCTCAAGTGTGCAGGCAGTGAGTTCCAAAGTTTGGATGCCAGGAAGGAGAACCGTTTTCCTCCACACCTTACTCTTTTTATCTTGGGGAGTTGTACCAGGCCAAGAGTGGCTGACCTTAAAGTCCGTGAACGGAGGTAACGGGAAAACAAGGATTTCACATCCCCAGCCCCACCACCAAACAAGGCTTTGTGCACCAAGCAAAGCGTCTTAAAATTGACACGTCGTCGAACTGGGAGCCAGTGAAGCTGTTTTATAGCTTTTGATGTATGGTGATGTTCAGGTAACTTGAGCAAAATTCTAGCTGCCGCGTTCTAAATGGATTGAAGTTTAGCAAATTGAGCAATGCCTGCTCCCAAATAGAGAGCATTACAGTAATCAATTCTGGACAGAATAGTGGCTACTACCACTGTTTTCCTCAAAGAGAAGGGGATGAATGGAAGAATCTTCCTCGGCCTTTTAACATAAAGAAGCAGGTAGAAGAAACTTGATTGATATGCAAGGCCCAGGTGAGGTCTTTGTCGAACATGAATCCGAGGTTCCTAGCCTTGATACCCGGCACGGGACAGGTACCGCCTGCAGTGGACCACCATAGATGATTCCAGATCGAAGCTTTCTGACCAACCTCCAGGACCTCAGTTTTATCAGTGTTCAACTTCTAAAACTCATCCAGGTCATCAAAGCAGAGGTACAGTTGCAGAAATCAGCTGCCATAGCATCCACTGACTGCGTTACAGACACTATAAGCTGAGTGTCATCAGCATATGACACCAGCGTAAAGCTGTAGATTTTTATTCATTTAGCCAGAGGGACTACATAAATATTAAAAAGTCTAGGGGATAAGGCCGAGCCTTGAGGAACTCCACCAGGGAGTATAAATTCCTTTGATCGATATCCATCACGGGGGATCTTTTGTTTTCTAGACGAGAAAAAGGAGGATAGGAGGGCAAGAGCAGTACCACTGATACCTACATCCTGTAGTCTTTGTGTTAATACCGCATGGCTCATGGTATCAAAGGCTGCTGTTAAATCGAGCAGGACCAGTATAGCCCTTCCTGCCCTCATCCATCACCTTACGTATTTCCTCTGCTGCCATAATCAAGGCTGTCTCCGTAGAAGCCATGTTGTGTATTATGAAGGATGTTATTAGTCTCAAGATAAGATGTTAGTTCTACGTTTATGGCCTCCTCAAGAACTTTGGCAGCCAGAGGCAAGCAGGAGATGGTACGATAATTCTTTTCGTCTAGTGGGTCCAACTTAGGTTTTTTAGGAGGGGTGGATACAGGCTTTTTTCCATGCCTTCGAAAAATCTCCTGAAATCAGAATTTGATTTAGTACATGGGATAATGAGGTGCTTATCTCCTCTGGGGCCAGATATAGTATATACGGCAGGCAGGGGTCCAGGGTAGAGCCTGATTTGATATTTAACAACAGGTCCGCCACATTCTCCTCTGCCAATAGTGGAAATTGCGGTAGGCCGCAGTGCTCGACCTTGTGTTCAGACTGAGCTGAAACATTTCCCACTGTATCCTTAGCTGATTTTAAGAGGCTGTTCTATACAGATTGAACCTTGCTTTGAAAAAAATTAGCTAATTTGTCTACAAATTTTTGGTCTGGAGTGAAAGTTGCATCCCGTGGACACTTTAACAATGCAGAAACTGTTTGAACAGTTCTTTTGGAGAATTGTGGCTTCTTGGATTTTGGCAGTATAATAGGCAGTATGATTGCGACCCTATATTCTTCAAGAGCAGCACAATATACTTTCTTTTGTGCAGCATCATATTGAGATCTTCAGATACGTTCTTTTTGGCTGCACTTCATTTTTACTAGCTTAAGATCTGCAGAGTACCAGTGAGACAAGACCTTTTTATGTCGAGGTTGCATAGTCATTTCAGGTGCAACCTTGTTTGCAGCTCTATTTAACCAGTTGTGAAAGTCTGTGGCAGCTTGATTAGCGTCAGTAGAGGTTGGATGCCTATCGCTAAGTGCTGACCCAAGGTCAGTTTTACTGACTGACTTCCAGGCACGATGTGTATTAGTCAGGGGTCGGAAGCTCCGTCCACTATTGGATGTTGCTAGCATGATGGTAAAGTGCACTGCAGAATGGTCGGACCAAGGCAAAGGGCAGACCTTCTTAACCTCTATATGAGAGTTATTGGTGCAGATACTTTCTAGTGTGTGCCCTGCTATATGTGTGGACTCACCAACAATTTGATTTAATTCAAAGCTGGCTAATTTGTCTAATAGCCCTGCAGTATCAGAATTATTATTGTCTTCCAAATGGAAGTTAAAATCACCTAGTATGGTAAAGGAATCTGTATTTAGACATGACTCCAGATATGTGTGGAGGGAGATCGTGAAAGAAGATCTAGGGCCGGGGGGTCTATAAATTAATAGACCTGGAAATACTTCTGCGTTGTTGAGTTTTATACTAAAAAACATTGCTTCAGCGTCTACTATAGACTCTGGAGTGAATCTGGCTGTATAGTGAGAGCGATTAATTATGGCAATTCCTCCACCCTTTGCCCCTATTCTATCAGAGTTAGTGACAACGTATCCAGCTGGAATTGCTAGATGCCAGCCAGGATCACTATTTTCATTTGCCCACGTTTCAGTTAGAAAAACCAGATCCGGGTCCCCTACTTGTATCAGACATTCTAATTGGAATTTGTGTTTCCCCATAGACCTGGTGTTCAGTAAAATACACTTAATGGGTTTAAGATTTTTATTTGTGGATGTAGAACTTCACAAGAGCTATTATTCTCATGCCATGGGTTAGTGTTACTTATGTTGATCATTTTTCGTTCACCAGTATTTGTGGTAGTTGAGGGAGATGCCACCCATCCACACAGATTGCAACACAGAGGCGTTGGAGAGGTTGAGTTCAGCAGTAGTTTGTGCAATACGCATTTGCCGTAATTGAAACATAGTAGTTGGTTGTGCGAGTATGAGTACCGGGGGAAAAGGGCAGGGGTTCTGGCAGTGAGCGCATTTCGGACACAGACGGGCTTGCCTTTGGCACACCACCAGCGCGCCCACTGCGCGATCGCTGCATCCGTGTCTATATAGGAAGTGAGGGAGGGAGCCTAAAGGAGTCAAACAACTAGAATGCTAATCTTCAGGCGGTTCCGCTCTAAGGACGGGCACCGTGTTAGCGTTTAAGTTGTGTAGTAAGGCAATATAGGTACGGTAGTTGGTTTAGAAATATAATTTAAACTAGCCACAAAAAGCAGTGCAATTCAATTTCCAAGTTAAAAAACAAAAGGAACCCACCACACGCTGACTGCGTTATGTCCGTCCCTATTATGGTCCCACTGAAAGACCCCTGAATAGCTGTGTTGATGAACAAGCTAGGATGTATCAACAGAGATAGTAATTAAGTTAGAAAGAGGGAAGGGAGTGAGAGAGAGAGAATTCTTGGACTGGAGACCACGCTCTTTGGTTTCCTCTGTTTTAGGGGGACGACACCACTTTGTTTTGATGTTACAGTAGTAGGTAGATAGGGCCAGTTGGAAGACGCAGGGCATAGAGTAAGTATAATAATATCATCTGAACAGAAAAGAACAAATAGCTACCGAAACAAGGCTAACTCATTCCAGCAGCAGATGGTGCTGTTGTATGGCATTTTAGATTCCGAATGGATTTTGCTTCTGTATGTAATAAAGCTGTTATATTTAAGTTGGAGAATTGGCAGGATACCAGTAATAAACGACTATGTTGATACATTTGTGGCCCAGTCAATTCGGGTTGCCTTGGGACCTCCCATACTAGATTTCTCAAACCTGCAACAAGCCTTTTTTGTTTCATTAGGTGACCAATAATAGGAAGTAAAGTGATGGATGTTAATATAAATATATGAATGATGACGATGCAAATTCTCAGTTACCATAGTAGAGTGCAGTAGTAGACATGATACTAAACTCTCAAAAGTAGAGGTAGCAAACATTATTTAGTAAATGCCCTACCTCTATTGTCCACCACACCCAAAAACAACAGAACAACAGCTTCGGCATGAAACAGGTCAACAATATCTTCCAGTGCATTCAATGTCAAATCTGTGACTTGGACCTTCCTCTCAACAAATAAAAGACAGGAAATATGAATATCATCAATAACATGCACTAAATACAGTTTAAAGAAAGACAACTCCAAATACCACTGCATCCAACTTTTATAGAGGTCAAAAGGGGTCAATCTGAAAGAAACACGTTAGTGTTAGATTCCTTACCTTAGAATATCACCAGGCATCAGACTGGATCCGGAAAGTTTTTGTCAGCAGGACCCCTGCGCGTCGCTAGGCGGCGTCTGAGGCTCCGCGTCTGTTGTCGCGTCATGATCGCCGGGATGACGTCGTCAGACTACCTAGACGCCGCCCTCGCGTGCTGACGTCAGTTCTTCATTTTACTCCTCAGCAAGCGCAGATTTGGGAAGAGCAGTACTCCAGTAATTTTTTGACTAACTTTTTGGATCACTTTTGATCTTTTCTCGAGTCGACCTTCGACTAGCGGTGCCGATAGGGATGCCTGGGTTTAAACCTTGCGAGGACTGTCGCCTCTTGATGTCGGTGACCGATCCCCACCGTCGGTGCCTCTACTGTCTCGGGCCGACCACGATGACAAGTCGTGTCCCGACTGCCGACCTGGCAGGTTCCCTGAACGCAAGGGCAGACGAACTCAGCCGCAGGTGCATGATGTATCACGATTGGCGTCTGAACTCGGACGTGGCGCAAGATCTCTTTCTGCAGTGGGGAGAGCCTTGGTTAGATCTATTTGCCACCGAAGAGAATGTGCAATGTCATCAGTTCTGCGCATTGGAATTACCAAGGGGGCACTTGCTTGGAGACGCTTTTCGTCACAAGTGGAGCTGCGGTCTGTTGTACGCCTTTCCGCCTATACCACTTCTGCCCAGAGTGCTGAAGAAGATCAGGCGAGACCGGGCCTAGGTCATCCTTGTGGCTCCGGACTGGGCACGAAGATACTGGTATCCCAAGCTACTCAGCATGTCAGTCGATCCCCCGATTCGTCTGCCTCTTCAGGAGGACCGTCTGTCGCAGCAGCAGGGGACGTTCCTCCACCCGAACATGTCCAGTCTCCACCTACATGCGTGGAGATTGAGTGGCGACACCTTAACCAGAGGGACGCTTTGAGGAGAGATCCGTGAAAATACCTGAAAACCCTGATTTCTTGTGCACGGCGAGTGCGCTGTTGGCAGCTTGTCCCCCCCGCCGCCGCAAACTACCAGCTCAGCGGCCGCAGTGCGGGGGGACTACAACCCCCAGTACACCAAGCGGGACTGCCATGCCCACCCGCAGCATTTCCGCGCCCGGAGGCGCTTAAGAATCCAGCCCTCCCTCGGGGGAGCGGGAGTCACCTTAACCAGAGGGACGCTTTGAGGAGAGATCCGTGAAAATACCTGAAAACCCTGATTTCTTGTGCACGGCGAGTGCGCTGTTGGCAGCTTGTCCCCCCCGCCGCCGCAAACTACCAGCTCAGCGGCCGCAGTGCGGGGGGACTACAACCCCCAGTACACCAAGCGGGACTGCCACGCCCACCCGCAGCATTTCCGCGCCCGGAGGCACTTAAGAATCCAGCCCTCCCTCGGGGGAGCGGGAGTCACCTTAACCAGAGGGACGCTTTGAGGAGAGATCCGTGAAAATACCTGAAAACCCTGATTTCTTGTGCACGGCGAGTGCGCTGTTGGCAGCTTGTCCCCCCCGCCGCCGCAAACTACCAGCTCAGCGGCCGCAGTGCGGGGGGACTACAACCCCCTGTACACCAAGCGGGACTGCCACGCCCACCCGCAGCATTTCCGCGCCCGGAGGCGTTTAAGAATCCAGCCCTACCTCCGCGTCGCGGGACGCGCGCGGGCTAAGCCCGGGCTAAGCCCGGGCAAAGGGCGGGCCCTCTGTGGCCTTCAGGGAACAGAGGGAGACGGGACGGGCCACCCCCCTTTCATCGCCATTATCCTGGGATACAGCACAAGGTGACAGTGTTATATCTGGTCAACTTATTGCTCGTGTGTCTTGTTATATTTGCTGAGTTAAGCTCTTTTTTAGTGCCCAGTACTTTATTCGTCTTTTTGGACACCTCCTACATGATGACTAAAGTCAGAAAAACCCCTGTGGCTACAAGATCGTCGACTAGAAATAAGACTGTTCCATCTACACCTCTAACGTCTATTACAGCCATTGACTTAATGCTACAAAAGACTATAGGTATAGTAGCAGATGCTATACAAAATACGGAGAGGCGTCTTTCATTGACACCAAATATGTGTTTTCGCAATCTTTCATTGCATACTACTGCTAATAACAATACTGCAGATTCTTCAATTAACTTGGAGGAGTCACTTTTATTGCAATCCTTTACTGGGTTGCCTAGTGGTCAAAGTAGTAGGAAAAATGCATTATTAGCCTCCCCTATTCCACTAAATATCATTGAAGGCAGCCCTTTGTTAATTTTTAATTCTGGGTAAAATCTGTGCTCATCTCATTTGGGAGTTATGCAATGAAACCCCCTAAGGTCAGGGGATGAACCCGTTGGAAGTTCACCTCTTGCAAATATAATAGCTGCAGATAAAACATCTTCCCCAAAAAAGACGAAACGACGATATAGGAAAAAAACTAAATCGATAGTGAGGAAAACATACCGACCTTTAGGTAATCACAAACCCTCAGCAAAGGATGTTTGGGTAAATTTTAGATTGGCCAAACCAACTAATAAAACCCCTAATCTGATTGTAATGTCATCTAACCAGGGTGTATTATCATTGCCTAATGAAATACATCCAGAGTACAATAAAACTTTCATAGACCAGACAAGCCAGACTGAAAGGGCAAGTACATCAGATAACTCATATCTCACAGAACTGGAACACCTAGTCAGATCTCTTTTGCAGCCTATAAGTGAAAGAATCACTAGTATAGAGCAAACCTTAGTGAAGTTTGAAAAGTCTCAAAAAGATGACACTACGAGCATGTTAAAAATTCTTAGTGCACCCATACCGAAGGTTAGTCCTTTACAGGTTAACAGCACTCATAAGCAAACTAACACTAAAAAGACACGAGATAAGAAAAAAAACCATAGTGATAGCTCCAATTCGTTACTTACTCCCTCCCTGGGTGCTATAGACCATAACATCTCAATCCTGCCTGTATGTGTAAATATCCAAACGGTACTAGCTCCGAGTCTGCCCACCATCCCAGATGGTTCCACAATTGGAAACGATGAGAGTGAATGGGCCGCGGAAGTTTTATTCCCTGATTCACTTGATGATCAGGTTGATCCTCAAAGGCCAATACCAACACAAAATACAGCCATAAATACACGATTAGTGCAAACACCAAAGCTGACACAACCAAATAAACCCACCCACATTAATCTCCCCCCTGAATCCCACTTATACACCATAGTAATGATTGGTGTACCGCAATTAGAAGATGGCAAGGTTGAGAGCTATGGGGATTTGAAAAACAAAGTGAGTCACTGGCTAACCACCCATAGACCAATCCCTCCTCACATAAGTGGCAAAATAACAAATGTTAGGAGGGTCAACTGGGTGGGGCACAGATTTAAATCTACTGAGGGTGATTGCATTGTTGTCAACTTCAAGGACAATCGTGTGGCAAGGCACATTATCAGTTGGAGGGATGGCCCGATTAGCAGTTTGATCCGTACCATGGATCTAAGTTACTTTTATCCCTCAAGTGATCACAGTTTAGGCAAAGTGTACCCATACTCCACACTAGAGCAGGAGAAAACTTACGATAATTTTAATCAATATCATGATGGAGTAACTCCAAGGAATCGTGGACACTATACCGTAGGAGATCAAAGACAGTATGGGAGAAATATATCCTGGGAGACCAGACAGGCTAATCACCCAGCAATTTATCACGAGAGACGGGAGGCCTCACACGAGATGTATCACCATCGTGATCACTCTCATTTAACATATCCTAATATCCACTATAATGTACCTATTTCAAATAGGTTTGACGCTTTCTATGATCAGAGTGGTTTGGAGGGGGTCGACTGACTATATGTCGCTCCAACCACACTAATACATACTGGTCATATGCAAAGCAAACTAGTACATGGGGAAATTAGGGCTATACAAGCATTAATTGTTCCTCTTCCAGCTGTTGAATTAGATACCAATAGTCAGGTAGAGCTAGATATAGATCTTCTAACGGATAGCCCCGCATTATATGAGTACACCAGTACATCGCATGATTTGCCTAAGGCTTTTAGCCCTCTTCCAACCCATGAAGAACCTAACCCTTCTACAGTTGAAATCCAGGGAGACACCCACTCAGAACAACTTAATCGATCGCTTTTAGAACCTATAACCACAGAGCTTGTCATTGGAACAGAACCTGTTGATATTTGTAATGCGAGTTTAGTCTCCTGGAATATAGCGGGTTTGGTTGATAAAATATGTGATCCTGTCTGGCTGGCATTTGTTAAGAAACACGCAGTTATATGCCTCCAAGAGACATGGATGGAAGATAATAATGCTTTTATTGAGGGTTATCAAAGTTTTTTGAGGCCAGCAGCTCCCTCAATCAGTGGAAGAGCAAAGGGGGGCCTGGCTATCTTTATTAACCTGGCACTTACCTGTCAAGTAAGTAATCGGTATCATGAAAATCAGAATATTCAAGTGCTGGAATTGAAGAGAGGTAAACATGCCTTGACTTTAATTAATTTTTACAACGCTATAAATAGTCAAGGGGAATGTAATATACTGCGTTTGAATGAGATGCTGAGAGAGGGAGCAGGCACTCTGTCACGAGATTTATTGATTGCAGGTGATTTTAATGTTCACCCGTGTGGTAACCCAGGAGTTACCCCTATGGGATCTTTGGGCTGTAATAGAGTGAACGGTTTTCATTTTGACCACTCTAGGCGTGGAATTTGTCTCAACGATTTGTTGAATGAAAATAACGTAACTGTAGCCATGTCTATGGTGCCGGAGTCCAAGGTCTTTGATGTCTCTACATTTAAAGGTTCAGGCCATGGGTCCTTTATAGATCACATATTACTATCTGCTGATCTTGCCAATCAGGCCTCCAGATTCACTATTAAAACAAACCTCTATAGTGACCATAATCCCATAACTATTAGACTGGGTGGTGGAGTATTTGAACAGCGAATGAACTGTGAAGGCCGGGGAACCTTGAAATGTATAAATGGTAAGCGTCGATTGAAATGGTCAATGGTAAATTGTGAAAACCTGTATACCGAAATCAATAGGTCATGTGGTGAGGAACTTGTGGTTTGTGTGTCACCAGCCACATCCTCAGAGCAAACCCTAGCTGTTTTTGAGGTTGTGGTGTCATCAGTAGGATCCATGTTAACAGCCCCAGTGAAAGGACAAACCAGAAGCACCCCTAAATGGTTTGACCACTCTTGTTCTAAGGCAAGCAGAGATTTGAGAAAAGCGCTAAAAACCAAACCCAGAGATTCAGGCCAAATCAAAATTCTGCGATTGATTTATAAGAAATCACTTTCTAAACGAAAAAAAGAAATTAAGGCGCGTACCTGGGAGTCGCTGCTTGACCCATTAATTCTGGGAAATTATTAATAAACCTTTTTTTGACGATCTCAGTGACATCGCACTTGGCACTAACATCCCAGAGGAGGATTGGGTCACTCATTTTAGTGCAATTTTTAAAAGCAATGAGCAACAGGCTGAACACGACCTTTCGGCTCCTATGGAGAATTTTTTGGGCTTTTCAGTCAATGAAGTAGAGAAGGGCATTCAAGGGTTAACTAGCAATAAGGCCCCTGGCCCGGATGGCTTGCCTCCGGACCTTTTTAAATCTTGTATCTCATTATGGCCCCCTGTCCTTACTGCTGTAGTAAATGCAGCTGTGGCCTCTGGATGCCCAAAGTCGTGGGGGGTATCGACTATAGTGCCCGTTTTTAAAAAGGGTGATCGTAGAAGCCCGTCATGCTACAGGCCAATATCTTTAATTAACTCGGTAGCCAAAGTGGTAGGGGGTGTAATCCTGAATAGATTAACTGCATGGGCAAATGAGAACAATGTTATATCCCCAATACAATATGGCTTCAGACCTGGTCACTCGACAGTTACCCAGTGCCTGAACCTGTATTTGATTATAGGTAAATATACCATGGCCCGGCAGGGAACAGTCCACATGGCTTTTATGGACTTATCGTCCGCATTCGACTGTGTGGACAGAGGCAAGTTATGGGACACCATGCTAAAGATGGGTGTAGAGCAGAATTTAATTAATCTACTGGCTGACCTGCACTCCGACACAAGAGCTAATGTTCGATACACCCAAGATCTGAAAGTGACGGGGATATCAGAATTAATCGGAGTGTTCGACAGGGGTGTATCCTAGCTCCATTCCTCTTTAACTTGTATATTAACGAGTTAGAGGAACACTTGCTAAAACCCGGAGCAGATTACCCCTACGTAGGTCGGAAAGGCGTTCCAGTTCTGCTCTACGCAGACGATGCTGTCCTTTTTTCAAGGACAGCAATCGGCCTCCAGACACTTTTAAAATCTTTCTTTGATTTCATGGAGTCTCGAGGCTTAAGTATTAACAACTCTAAGTCTTATGTTATGAAGACAGGCCTGGGGTCACGAAAATCCAACCTTTTTAATATAAATGGGGAAAAAATTCCAACCACCAGAACCTTCTCATACCTCGGGGTCCTTTTTGATCACCAACTATCTTGGGGCCCCGCTGTCTTGAGGAAGAAGGGCGAGGTAACCCGCGTCAATGCGGCCATACTTGATTTCGCAAGAAAAATTGGCAATAGTCCGGTGGCTGCCTTGCTTAAATTATATCAGGCAAAGAGCATCGCCGTTGCTTGCTACGGAGGCGAGCTCTGGGGCTATAGCCAGATGCGGGACCTGGAGGTTGTAGAAAATAACTTCCTGAAGCAGATATTGAGGCTGCCAAGGGGAACTGGAAACTTCTCTTTACATGAGGAGCTAGGGGTGCCCTATTTAAGCGATAGAATAGCAGCTAATCCCCTGTTGTGTTGGTTGAACTGCTGGCTAAATAATGATATACCTCTTACCCATGATATATTAAAAGAAGCCCTAACATGGGAGGGTAGGTTTAAGGTTCCGTGGCTGAAGTACATTAGTGATTGTTTTACTGAAATAGGACGGTCTGATTTGTTTTTAACCCCAGACTCTACCACTAAATTGGATGTCACCTTTGTGAAAAATACATTTATGACAACCAGGTACTTAGCCCGGGAAGAGGCCGAGCTACAGAAAGACAGTGTTAGGAAACATGCACTACTTAAAACCTGTCTACAAATGGAACCATACTTATCTTGGCCCATGACTGGCTATGAACGTTATTTATTAATAAGGTTCCGTTTTGATTTGTTTCATCTTTTACTGGCGGTACCGAGTGGGGCCCATCGAGGCCAAGTGTTGCCAGCTTGCGGCTGCGACGGAAAGTCTCCGCAAGATCTGGCGCACTTTTTATTTATTTGTCCTTATTACATAGTACCCCGGAGGCTATACTTAAAACCACGCCTCAAAGAACTGAAATTTGCACAGATTAAACCAGCACTTTATTACCTTCAACTCCTGAACTGTGACTGCACCTTATTTGTATGCAGTTTTCTGAAATTAGCAATTACATTCAGGAAAAGTATGGAGGGATAACTACGCTGCTGTTGTTAGGCATATCGTTAACTTTTTATCTTTGTTATAACTATTTATATTTTTAAAGTGTTTATTCTGCCTGTTGCTCTTGTTTTAGACTGCTCATGTAACCTCTCATTTCACAAATTGAATGGATCACTTGTTTTTAATTGTATGCTTATGAATTGTGCTTTTATGATTGTCATGCTAACAATCGAATAAAGTTATTTGAACACTGAACACTGAGTGGCGACAGTTGAGGCCATTTGACTTGCCTCCTGAAGTCTGAGATGTGATTCTGGCAGCCAGGCGTCACTCCACAAAAACGGTATACGCCTGCAGGGGGAACAAATTTGTGGCATGGGGCACAGCAAAGGCTGTGGATCCACTCTTTGCCCCCCTTTCAGAGGTTCTCTTCTTTCTTCTGTCTCTTGCCCAGCAGGGCTCTGCTCTGGGCACTATCAAGGGCTACCTCTCGACTGTTTCAGCCTTCTTAAGGCTTCCTGATCAGACTTCTGTTTTCAAGTCCCCTGTTGTAAATAGATTCTTGAATGGCATCACACACATGTTCCCTCCTGTTCCCTTTGTGATGCCTCAGTGGGTGAGTGAGTGAGCTCCAGGCTCTATCTTCAAAACCTCCTTTCCTCTCTCTCCATCCGGACAAAGTTGTTCTGAGGACTCGTCCTTCTTTCCTGCCTAAGGTAGTCACAGCCTTTTACATCGGGCAGTCCATCACCTTGCCCACCTTCTTTCCGCCTCCGCATCCTTCGAAGAAGGAAGAGAGGCTCCACCGTCTAGACCCAAAATGTGCGCTCTCCTTCTATCTAGATCGCACACGCCAGTTCCGGGTGGACGACCAGCTCTTTGTTGGTTACGCGGGCGCTAAGAAGGGACGGGCGGTGCACAAGCGGACCATCTCTCGGTGGGTAGTCTTGTGCATCAAGGTTTGCTAGTCCTTGGCGAAAAAGGAGCCTCCTGTTGGGCTGCGCGCCCAATCCTCTCGGGCCACGGCGGCTTCTACTGCCCTGGGTCCGGGAGTCCCCTTGCAGGACATCTGTCAGGCAGCTACGTGGGCTTTGCTGCACACATTTGCTAGGCACTACTGCCTGGACAGCCAAGTCCGGAGAGATGGCTTTTTCGGCCGTTCTGTTCTCCAGGACTCTCTGGTGTGATCTTGGTTCACAGACCCACCACCGGGGTTGGTATTGCTGGGGTATCTATTCTAAGGTAAAGAATCTAACACTAACGTGTTTCTTTCAGATGCACAAGTTACTTACATTCGGTAACGATATATCTGTAAGAAACATTAGTTAGTGTTAGATTCCTTACTGCCCCACCCATCCTCCCCGTTCTGCGAACCGATATCTAGGGTTAAGGACATTCCTTTCAGGGCCCTAGTTTCATGGCACCAGTGTCGGTTTTTATAATTGCTCTGCATTACTGCCGCGGAAAGCTATGTACAGAACTGACGTCAGCGCGCGAGGGCGGCGTCTAAGTACTGCGACAACATCATCCTTGCGATCACGACGACAGACGCAGAGCCGCAGACGACGCCTAGCGATGCGCAGGGGTACTGCTGACGAAAAAGTTCTGAATCTAGTCTGACGCCTGGGGATATTCTAAGGTAAGGAATCTAATACTAACTAATATTTCTTACAGATACATCGTTACCGAAGGTAAGTAACTTGTGCATCAAGTCTAGGAACTGGTAGAAATACGCATATAGAACCTATGGGAGCCTTCAACCGCATGGTCCTTAAGTGATCCTGCATTTTTCTTCTTCACAACAATTAAATAAAATAGAGCGATAACATATATGAAAGCAAAAGCTTGCATGAGTTTGAAATGCCTTAAAATGTCATCATAAGTCCCATAAATTGTGTTCAGTATTTTTCTATTAACTTTAGGACGGTGGAAGGTGATTTAGACTGGAGTGTCTACATTAGGTGGCTCGTATGATTCCCTGTAAACAGGTTTATCAATATCCTTACACACAAACACACAGAGTACCAGGCATTAGTATGAAAGGAATCATGGATTTAAACACACCTTTATGAAAGAGACGTAAGAATTTTACGAAAAGTCACACAGGTGTTGCATTTTTAGCCCTCCAGCGATTATTGGATCTATTGAAGTAAAATGTAACAGTAGCAGAGTGGGACTCATGCCCTTTGTGTGCATGTGCCATTAACAAAGGGATGTGCACACACATATGAACTCATCATATGGACTCATCATGGCTGTTCCTGCTCTGACCAGTGGCAGGTGAAGCACAAGAAAAGTGCAGTCTGTACTGGAGCTCTATCTGGCCTTTCCTGCCTGACATATCCAAGTACAGCTGCGCTAATGCACTGGCAGAGCATTGCTCTATAGTTTTCCATTTCATCCTTTTCCCAACAGCAGACATTCATTCATAGTACCTACAAGGGTAGAGACATGGGAGATCATAAGGCCAGCAGGTGCCTGGCCTTCCATTTATGCAGCTACAAGGAAACAATGCATAACCAACTACTGGGCATGTGAAACTTCCAATTTTAACCACGGTGGGTGGGTGAGTACAGATGTTTGTCTTATAAACCAGCCAGGGTCGGCTTTAAGGCAGCGCGACTGGTGTGGCAGCACTGGGCACTGACCTTTAGGTGGGCAGTGACCTGAGGGAAGACGGGACACTGTGTTTAGCAATAACTTAAGATTTAAAATCACCTGCTGCAGAGTTCCTTGTGTGTCCACTTTTCAGGCACTAATAAAACTGCCATGATAAATCTTACGATTAATGTTCCTCCTAGAGAGAGAGAGGGATCAAAGTTTTGTCTAGTGTTATTTTTGACTCGCCATAAAGTAGCTCAGAGGGTTAATGTACCTGCTGCAAAGAACAGATCTGCGTTTTATGTGGTTAGCTGAGTGGATTACGAAAGCCATCCTTTACCAGCACTTTAAAACAAATGAAATGTATTTGAGAGAGGTGCAATGGAGGGCACTTTTGCCAGGTGATAGTAAGGGAATCCAAGGAGGAAATCATGGGGAGAGGGCGCCAAAAAGATTGTCGCACCGGGCGCTACCGTCGCTAAAGCTGGTCCTGCAACAAGCCCACAACATAAATGCTGACCCTAGACTGGATTTTTGTACGGAACTTGTGTGCTACATGTGCATGTGCAAATCATCCCCTAACGCAGGTCACAGTAGCAAAGGATTATGAAGGAAGCTGTATGTTAAGTCTGAATACATTGGTCTTTTTTCTTTGCACATTGATAGCTGTTTACTGTTTGCAGGGCATCTATTTTCATACCCATTAATTGCTTGGGATAATGGTGGGAGCACCTCACTATGCCTTACTTTAACCAGTTTAAGTAGCAGGCACTTCAGAATATAATTTCAATGCTCTTCCTCCTTCCTCCAGTGAAATAATTACAAATTGTGTTGCTCTTCAGGTCAGTGCGAAAGATCTTGATCCTAAGCATGCACATATTCAAGTGACATATGTGAAGCCATATCTAGAAGACAAAGAGCTCTCTGAAAGGAAAACTGACTTCGAAAAAAATCACAACATCAACAGATTTATATTTGAAACTCCTTACACCTTATCTGGAAAGAAACATGGTAGTGTGGAAGAACAATGCAAAAAGAAAACTATTCTAACAGGTAAGAATTGCTATTTTTGGTGTGATGGAGCTGTAGCTGTAATCAAAGAAGTTATTGTCTGTCTAGGGTTGCCAATAGCTATTGATCAAAAGCCAGCCTCCTATGGTTTCCTTATGGTGTTCTCAGGAGAGTGTGCATATCTTTTTCAGCTTTTCCAAATATAGATAGAGTTTAGATTTTTAGTAACCTACCATACATCAGCAGGATATTTTAACAGTAGAAGAAGAAGCCTAATGTTGTGTGAATTATACCATCATAGGTGAAAACATATGTGCAAAATATCTGGAATGGAATTAAATAAAGACCGACGAGAAAGGGTCTATATTAATATCCTGCATTTTTTGGGTGCACCAAATCTGATAGTACCAGATCTCCTGACAGGCCACACCTTTGAAAAATATATGCCTTAAAGAATTGCCCAGAATTCCCGGTGCATATTGTAGTGTAGTTCCTATATTCCCAATATGCTCTGCCCATTGGAATAATATAAACAGCAGTGTAGACGTAGGACTGAGGTCGACTAGGTCTCTACTGACTATATTAGACTTAATTAGTTTTGCCAGCTAGCTCAGAGGTCACTAGAAACTTTCTCGAATAAACAAGGAGGAGTTTAACTTCCCTGGATAGACAAGAAGGGATTAGCTTCTAACAACCATAAAACATGACAACTTTGCTCCCTCAGAATAAGAGTGTATCTCTAGAGTCGTGTGAAAACAATAGACAGCTATTTCGCTCAGTCAATCGTGCATACTTAGTTTCACCAGAGTGCAGAGAAATAGAGAGACGGGCGTTTTCAATAAAAGGTGTTATTTATTCTCATGCAAGAGAAAGGAATTGCCATAATTGCAATACTTATTATAAAGTAAAGTGCGTACAGTAAAAGTAGTATTATGAAATAATACTGTAAAAGCATTGATATGGTTTCTTAGCCATATGATATTTTAAAATGGATAAAATATATACATACATAAAAACATTGACTAACGTACTCAACTGGTGCTTCTAATCTACGCCTACCCCGGTGTACCTGACCTAAGCCTAATACGTGGGAGGAGTAAGTAAGTAGCAGTTTGAGTTAAGTTGGGTTTTGCCAAGGAATCTGAATCAAGAATTCTCTTAAGGGTTTAGTCAGCTCCGTACCTGGGTAATAGAAAGCAGGAGGTCTGGTATCTCTCTCTCAGGACTCGATATCCCAGCAACCCGCAAGGGCGGCTGGAAACACCGGAGCTGGATTTTCACGACTGGAGAAAAACACAGCGTCTTTCTCAGTGCGTCAAAAGGGAGGGGCGGCGTCCGTGGGCTCTCGCATCAGCTGGGCTCTCGGGCAAGTAGATAGCCGCTCTGCTCCAAACCACCGTGTGTTTGCCTAAGGCAACATTGGTATATTTATACCTGAAAGGTGCCGGGTTTGACGTAAGGTTGGACACAAGACGTCAATAAAGATGTCACTAAGAACTGGCCATTCTTTCAGTGCTCGCAGGAGTTCTAGGACAAATCAAAACAGAAGCATGGGGATTTCCCAGGTTGCTGGAGGTTTGCTTTGTTTAAAGAACGCGTTGTACTTTCTAGGAGTCTGGGGAAGTAGCCTTGCTTAATTTGGACTGCATGGGCTATGACTAAATATGGATATGATTCTTATGCCTTTATAAGGATATTATTTATTATAGCCATACAAGGGCATAAATTAGGAATATCGAATTAGGGTCCTAGATAGAAATACAACACCCACTCCACGATCTAATGTCCCTCATTACTAAAACTAAGCAATAGTAAACATATAACGATGCATGTGTGTTTTCAAACCCCACCCCAAAATACATAATTCGCATTTGAAATGGTATATGGTAAATAAACGAAAAATGAGTATTGGTACTGTACGCTTTTCAAGCAGTGGTATCATTCAGTTAAAAAATGCATATATATATCAGCTGAATGAATTGCGAAAATTACACATGAAATGGCTCTGAATACAAAAGAGAAGGTCGAGACCATTTCATCACACATTAATACAAAATGCTGTACATATGCTAGAGGCTGAGGTAAAATATTGTCTCTAGAGTTCCTAAATTAGAAGCTCTGTTCTCTAAGAATAGTTCTACTTTAAGCAGAGTACTCTGTGCCAGAAAACTGTAAATATTTTGGAAGTGAAAAAAAAAAAAATTCGCTTTCAGGGGAAAAAATAGTTCCAAATGTTTTCAGTAGCTTTTGTTTATCAAAGCTGAAGGCCGAATTCAGAGTTCAGGGAACGCTGTGTGCTCGTTGCTTCAAAAGTTATTCCCGTTGTTCAGGGGAGAACATCATTTCAGACAGACTCGCAGAAAATTGGTCTACGATATCAGGTGAAAGTTTGACCAAGTTTGAAAATGCTGTAACAGTGCATGTGTGAGAATGATTGCTATCATCGATGTCAAGATCAGCAATGCTCACAGAAGGTTGTACCTGTGTGATGCTGCTCTCATCTCGTACACCACTGCCACATACTTGTAGTAGTGAAGTCTCAACGAATGCCGTCATCAGAAAAGGTAGCCGCTGGGGACAACGCGATGCATGAGCCATTACAGGACCTAGCAAGGTATCTGTATCCATTGGTACTGCTGATGGTAGTGTAAGACAGATGTCCAACACGCATTCTTCTCCGCATAGCATACATCGAAGCACAGGTAAGATGCAATCTTGCCAGATTGGTCTGAATGAAAGAAACCAGGTCATATTCAGATCTCTTAGCTGGGCTAATCCAAGGAATTTAGTTATGCGGTCCCGGTAGCGTATTGCTAGGATCGTTTCTTCCATCGTTGCTGGAGTCTTGTCTGCGGCTTGGCTTGCCATATCGGAGCAGAAGAATCAAAAATAAAATTCCTGCTACGAGTCCCAAAAGTAGAGGTAGGCCGCCAAAGACAGAATGGACAAAATTGGGAAAGATGCCCAGAACTGTTTCAAACGGTGTCAACAGTCCCGAAAAAATTGTCCTAAATACATGTGCGATGCCACTGGTATCTGACATGTTTAAGATTTGGCTCAACATTTCTACGAAATGCACGGGGCAATTTGTTGAGAATAAGGAATGTATCTCTGCTGTTGTCCTTGCGACTTGCAGATCATACGTTTCTTTAGACGAGGTCAAAGGCACAGTTGTTTGTAAAATAATGGATTTCATTCAGCTTAAAGTATCAATTCGAATAGAAGAGATATTCAAAGAAGGCCATATTGCCGCCTCCATGTCTGGAGTACTGTTTGGATACAATACTTGCATACAGCAAGTAACCATGGAACTAACGCTCACGAGATAGGCTTTTCCTGGCACCATGCCACAACAGCTGTCGTCATTTATTAGAACGTAGCTGCCGTTGGAAAGCTGTCTGAAAAATGGCTCTATCTGTTTTGCAGGAGTGCCGTGCAGGTGACATGAAAGGTTATTCGAAGACCCTTTGCAGGCTCCATGCAAGTTAATACCTTGACACAGGAGTGTACCACTTAGTGATTTTTAGGGCTCGGACTCCTCCCCCTGGGGGAGGAGTTAGAGAACTAATGTTAAAGGAGAAAAAAAAGAAGAAGAGGGCCTTGGAGAGAGAAATTCCAGACATTCCTTAGCGTTTTCTGGCATCTGGTCAGTGATTCGTCTTCCCTGTGCTGTGTATGTAGTAGCCTTGAAGTGATAGGCTGTAAGTAATGTACGCGTGCCCGATGTGGCATTTTGTGTGCGAGAGCGAGCATGGCAGAGTGATTAATCTTAATTACGAGCAGTCAGAGTGCCCGTGTAATGCAAGCCAGATGATGCGAACGCGTTCACAGCGGTGAGCGCGTTCAATGTTAAATGACGAGAGGCAGCAGGCGACGCTCACAGAAGATGACTCATACATGCTCGTCCACACTGTAGTTCTTGTTTTAAGTTGCTACGGGGTGTCTTTTTTCTGCCTCTGCGTGACAGTCTGTAAGAATAATGAGCGATGGTGTGCTGACTGTTTATTTTTAGGGTCTGGGAAGGGGAGTGTGTCCGTCCGTTGTTTGAATGTGTGTAGGTTTCAGTTCAATGATCCAGAACACGGAGGAGAGAGACGTTGTCTACGTAATCAGATTTTTAAAAACTTCACTGCCCCACAGTTTCTAGAACAGGCTGTTGACTGCAAGACTGATGCACATTCCCAGACTTCCGTAATTTCTAATGAACTTTAGGCATTTTGAACTTTCTGAACCCTGTCTGATGCAGCCACTTCACTAATACATAACAGAACAGGCACAGTTTCCCTCGCTGCTGTATAACCGCCAAATGGTTCCAAGCCCATACAGTCCATGGCCTCTCTGGAAAGGTTTCCAGGTGGATGCTAGTTCGCTGAGGGAAAAAGTTGGAAGCGCCTATTAACTGAAAGACCGGCAAGGCAACAAGGAACGGCAATGGCCGTGAGTGTGACAGTGGAGGAGGGTGAGCGGCGGACATGGTATGGGCACACAAAGTGAACTAGACGGCTAGAGTGAAGTCACCTCACATGCGTGCATAGAATATATTCTTTGAGATTTAGGAACGCGTGCTGCTTGGCGATTTGTGCTGGTGGAAGCTGTGCACAGCGCGAACAGGGCTACCCGCCCAAGGATGTGCATAGTGTAACTCGTTTCTGCACCCGTGGCAGTGCTTGCATCCAGGGTCATAGGGTCACTTTCTATGGGTCCGTCACCTGAGCAGCCCCAGATCGTTTTCAGTCCCGCTTCTTATAGCCCCTTTAACGTAATTCCCCCCTTGCTGACATATGTTTATATTTCTTACCAGGTCTAGTTTTATTATTTATTTTAATCCCAAAGCACGTGTTTGAGGCTGCACTGTTTATGGTGGTCTTGAAAAGCCTGGCAGACTCCGAGATAAAAGGGAGTGGGGGGCTGCTTCTGCAGATGGAAACAGTGATAACTCACTGAAAGAGGCCAGGGTGGGATTTGCAAAGCAGGCACCCTGTAATAGAATTCTCCATAATCTATTATCTCAACAGGACACCCAGAGACCTATTTCAAGAGATGCTGCCTCCTTCTGCGGCCCTTTCAGTTACCCTAATGCGTTATTAACCGAGAGGAAAGTCCAAATGCACAATTGCAATTTTACACTTCTGGGGGCCACGTATTTCCATTTTTTTGTCGCAAGCACGTGCTGCTATTTACGTTCTATTTCACCTTAAAGAAAGTACTTTGTGGGGCGGCGACAGAGTATACCCCAGCGGTGGGAATGAGAGGGAATTTGGGATCGACCCCAGCACCTCATTGCCATTCCCGCACATACTTAAAACTATAGTTCCTCGAATTGATTGTTAGCAGCACTTGAAGTGTTCCCTCTGACTCAATGTTGGTCGACTTTTGAAACTGTTTAAAGAGAACAACAGAAGCTTAAAGAGAACAGCAATGGATAGGGAGGAGCTATTGTAGTAAACACAGTGGGCAGTGCAAGAGGGGCAAGGAAGCACTATTTGACTGGGTCATCTCGTTGTAGGGGGGGGGCTGCTTTAAACCAAGCACGGGGCAGGAGAATGGGACGGGGGCACACCTTAATGCCTTTGCAGGGCCATTGTAGGATCACAGCGTGCCCTCTGCCGACACGTGTTGGGCGGTGCCCTTCTCTGGGGCGTCGCATATAATCGACTGTGCAGGTACTTTGGGAGGGGGGGGCTCTCTGGTGTTAAAAGAAACGTGTTATTCTGTAAACACACCACACACGGACACCCCAGAAAAAGAACGATTCGTGTATTTCCTTCCTTTAGTGACTGCAGAGTGAGAACCATGCACTTTAATCCCCAACTGGAAAATGGTTAAAACAATTGTCGACCTATTTATATTTTGGCATTGTATCGGGCACAAACACCACCAGCCGTCAGTGCAGGCTTCCACCAGGTACACACCACCAGACGTCAGTGCACGCTTTCAACAAACACACACACACACACCACCAGCCGTCAGTGCACGCTTTCACCAAGCACACACACCATCAGCCATCTGTGCACACTTTTACCAGGCACACACACACCACCAGCCGTCACAGTGCATGCTTCCACCAGGCACACACTCCTCCAGCCAGCAGTGCATGCTTCCACCAGGCACACACACCACCAGCCATCAGTGCACAATTTCTACGAACACACGCACCACCAGCCATCAGTGCACACATCAATTGTTAACGCATCCACAATTAAGTATTGTAGCAGGGTGTCCAGGGCCAGCAGTGTGTGTGTGCAGGGTGAGCAGAGTGTGAGTATGCAGAGTGAGCAGAGTGTGAGTATGCAGAGTGTGAGTATGCAGAGTGAGCAGAGTGCGAGTATGCAGGGTGAGCAGAGTGTGAGTATGCAGGGTGAGCAGAGTGTGAGTATGCAGGGTGAGCAGAGTGTGAGTATGCAGGGTGATCAGTATGCGAGTATACAGGGTGATCAGTATGTGGGTGTCCAGGGCCAGGAGTGTGTGAGTGTGCAGGGTCAGGAGTGTGTGAGTGTGCAGGGTCAGCAGTGTGTGAGCATGCAGGGTGAGCAGTACGTTGGTGTCCAGGGCCAGCAGTGTGTCAGTGTGCAGGGTCAGCAGTGTGTGAGTATGCAGGGTGAGCAGAGTGTGAGTATGCAGGGTGAGCAGAGTGTGAGTATGCAGGGTGAGCAGTGTGTGAGTATGCAGGGTGATCAGTATGCGAGTATACAGGGTGATCAGTATGTGGGTGTCCAGGGCCAGCAGTGTGTGAGTGTGCAGGGCGAGCAGAGTGTGAGTGTGCAGGGTGAGCAGAGTGCGAGTATGCAGGGTGAGCAGAGTGTGAGTATGCAGGGCCAGCAGTGTGTGAGTGTGCAGGGCGAGCAGAGTGTGAGTATGCAGGGTGAGCAGAGTGCGAGTATGCAGGGTGAGCAGAGTGTGAGTTTGCAGGGTGAGCAGAGTGTGAGTATGCAGGGTGAGCAGTATGTAAGTATGCAGGGTGATCAGTATGTGGGTGTCCAGGGCCAGGAGTGTGTGAGTGTGCAGGGTCAGCAGTGTGTGAGCATGCAGGGTGAGCAGTACGTTGGTGTCCAGGGCCGGCAGTGTGTCAGTGTGCAGGGTCAGCAGTGTGTGAGTATGCAGGGTGAGCAGTGTTTGAGTATGCAGGGTGATCAGTATACGAGTATACAGGGTGATCAGTATACGGGTGTCCAGGGCCAGCAGTGTGTCAGTGTGCAGGGTCAGCAGTGTGTGAGTATGCAGGGTGAGCAGAGTGCGAGTATGCAGGGTGAGCAGAGTGCGAGTATGCAGGGTGAGCAGAGTGCGAGTATGCAGGGTGAGCAGAGTGCGAGTATGCAGGGTGAGCAGAGTGCGAGTATGCAGGGTGAGCAGAGTGCGAGTATGCAGGGTGAGCAGAGTGCGAGTATGCAGGGTGAGCAGAGTGCGAGTATGCAGGGTGAGCAGAGTGCGAGTATGCAGGGTGAGCAGAGTGCGAGTATGCAGGGTGAGCAGAGTGCGAGTATGCAGGGTGAGCAGAGTGCGAGTATGCAGGGTGAGCAGAGTGCGAGTATGCAGGGTGAGCAGAGTGTGAGTATGCAGGGTGAGCAGAGTGTGAGTATGCAGGGTGAGCAGAGTGTGAGTATGCAGGGTGAGCAGAGTGTGAGTATGCAGGGTGATCAGTATGTAAGTATGCAGGGTGATCAGTATGTGGGTGTCCAGGGCCAGGAGTGTGTGAGTGTGCAGGGTCAGCAGTGTGTGAGCATGCAGGGTGAGCAGTACGTTGGTGTCCAGGGCCGGCAGTGTGTCAGTGTGCAGGGTCAGCAGTGTGTGAGTATGCAGGGTGAGCAGTGTTTGAGTATGCAGGGTGATCAGTATACGAGTATACAGGGTGATCAGTATACGGGTGTCCAGGGCCAGCAGTGTGTCAGTGTGCAGGGTCAGCAGTGTGTGAGTATGCAGGGTGAGCAGAGTGCGAGTATGCAGGGTGAGCAGAGTGCGAGTATGCAGGGTGAGCAGAGTGCGAGTATGCAGGGTGAGCAGAGTGCGAGTATGCAGGGTGAGCAGAGTGCGAGTATGCAGGGTGAGCAGAGTGCGAGTATGCAGGGTGAGCAGAGTGCGAGTATGCAGGGTGAGCAGAGTGTGAGTATGCAGGGTGATCAGAGTGTGACTATGCAGGGTGAGCAGAGTGTGAGTATGCAGGGTGATCAGTATGTAAGTATGCAGGGTGATCAGTATGTGGGTGTCCAGGGCCAGGAGTGTGTGTGTGTGCAGGGTCAGCAGTGTGTGAGCATGCAGGGTGAGCAGTACGTTGGTGTCCAGGGCCAGCAGTGTGTCAGTGTGCAGGGTCAGCAGTGTGTGAGTATGCAGGGTGAGCAGTACGTTGGTGTCCAGCGCCAGCAGTGTGTGAGTGTGCAGGGTGAGCAGTGTGTGACTTTGCAGGGTGAGCAGTGTGTGAGCGTGCAGGGTGAGCAGTATGCAGGGTTAACAGTGTGTGAGTGTGTAGGGTGAGCAGTGTGTGAGTGTGTAGGGTGAGCAGTGTGTGCGTGTGTAGGTTAAGCAGTGTGTGACTGTGCAGGGTGAGCAGTGTTTGAGTATGCAGGGTAATCACTATGTGAGTGTGCAGGGTAATCAGCTTTTCACCAAGCTCACACACACCACCAGCCGTCACTGCAAGCTTTCACCAGGCGCACACACACACCATTAACCATCAGTGCACACTTTCACCAGGCATACACACACCACCAGCCGTCAGTGCACGCTTTCACCAGGCACACAGAGTAGTGAGTGCAGAGTAGTGAGTAGAGTAGTGAGTAGTGAGTAGTGAGTGCAGAGTAGTGAGTAGTGAGTGCAGAGTAGTGAGTAGTGAGTGCAGAGTAGTGAGTAGTGAGTGCAGAGTAGTGAGTAGTGAGTGCAGAGTAGTGAGTAGAGTAGTGAGTAGAGTAGATTAGTGAGTAGTGAGTGCAGAGTAGTGAGTAGTGAGTAGAGTAGTGAGTAGAGTAGTGAGTAGTGAGTGCAGAGTAGTGAGTAGTGAGTGCAGAGTAGTGAGTAGTGAGTGCAGAGTAGTGAGTAGTGAGTGCAGAGTAGTGAGTAGTGAGTAGAGTAGTGAGTAGTGAGTAGAGTAGTGAGTAGAGTAGTGAGGTGAGTAGAGTAGTGAGGTGACTAAAGTAGTGAGTGCAGAGTAGTGAGTAGAGAAGTGAGTAGTGAGTTGAGTAGTGAGTTGAGTAGTGAGTAGAGTAGTGAGTAGAGTAGTGAGTAGTGAGTGCAGAGTAGTGAGTAGTGAGTAGAGTAGTGAGTAGTGAGTGCAGAGTAGTGAGTAGAGAAGTGAGTAGTGAGTTGAGTAGTGAGTAGAGTAGTGAGTAGAAAGTAGTGAGTTGAGTAGTGAGTAGAGTAGTGAGTAGAGTAGAGTAGAGTAGTGAGTAGAGTAGTGAGTAGAGTAGAGTAGTGAGTAGTGAGTGCAGAGTATAGTAGTGAGTAGAGTAGTGAGTGCAGAGTAGTGAGTAGTGAGTGCAGAGTAGTGAGTAGAGTAGTGAGTAGTGAGTAGAGTAGTGAGTAGAGAGTAGAGTAGTGAGTAGTGAGTAGAGTAGTGAGTAGAGTAGTGAGTAGTGAGTGCAGAGTAGTGAGTAGAGTAGTGAGTAGTGAGTAGAGTAGTGAGTAGAGTAGAGTAGTGAGTAGAGTAGAGTAGTGAGTAGAGTAGAGTAGTGAGTAGGACATCACAGGCAGCAGCTGTGCAAGCTTCTTACACTCACAAGGAGACCACAGGCAGCAGAGGTGCAAGCTTCTCACACTCACAAGAAGGACATCACAGGCAGTAACGGTGCAATATTCGCACACTCACAAGGAGATCACTGGCAGTACACACCACATGAACACACTCCATAACACATAGCAACAATACATTGGCATTTACAATGCCATTAGCTCAAACTCAAATAAATCCGAGCCCGATTGCATTTCTAATGCTTGTTTATAATTGTTACCACTAAGAAATATCTCCTTTTTCTTTTCATTATAACATTTGTGTGTATAAGGTAATTTCCATGTTGACTTGATGTAGCCTTTACCCAACCTTTCATACTGGCCCGCTGGTATATACTCTTGGCAATATTTAAACTGGAAAGTTGTTATCGGAATTGTAATTACCCCGTGTATTATCCATTCAATGACAGGTCTTTCTGACATTGTCAATGGTAATCTCTCAAGTTTTTCACTGCTCAGAATCGTATAGTCTGCTCCTTTTTGTGCCAAACTGATTTGTTTATCAGTAAGGTTAAAGATAGAGAATAATGACGTTGTGTTGATTAAACGCCATGGCACGTAGCTCGAACGCAGATTTTGCAACGTCCAGCCAAGCTGTACAATAGAACATATTTGGGACTGACCATGTTGTAACATTAGTAAGTCTTGCTCTATTATATCAATAGCAGATGATACGATACTGTCCAGTGAATATATTCTGGAGGACAGAGTCGTTAACCCATTGTCCACAACAGAAAGTGATTTTTCCAAATTAATACGATCAATTTCTCGTATTTTTTCTGCTGTTTCAATTTGTGTTACTTTCCAAGCTTCGTTGTACGCAGCGTATATACCGGCCGCTATGAAACGTTTTTGACGCTGTTTGCGTGGGCCCAGTATGAAATCACGCAAGTCAGCACAGTCTTTAAGTCAAGTCAAGTGTTGCTTAATTTCAGCCAGTGTGGATTTCTGTAGCCATTCGAGGCAGAGTTTCCCTACACTGTATGTTGTAACTATCCCTGGATGTTGTCTCTGGGAGTATCTAGGGTCTGGCCTGTTCAGTTTTAACCCCTTTATTTTGTTCAGGAATCTATCTTGACAGTTATTTGTGTCTGTGGGCCAGATCAACCATTTTTTCCAATCAGGATGTGTTCTGTTTTGGTGTAAAATATGGGATACGTCTATCTCCACGTCTGTAGTGCTATTACTATCAGTTATGGGCTTTGGAATAGACAGTTTATTTAAGTCTTTAATCTTAGCTAGGTCAAGACAAGTAGTCTGTTGAATGGTGTCATTCAAGAATATTAATTGTTCTGGGATCATGCAGGCTCCAAAAATTGCTTCTAGACCTTGGACCTGCCATTCTTTTGTACCCCAGATGGTTTTTGTTTCAATGTTGTTTTTCCTGAAATCAAAACCGAATGTAGTCATTTTTCCATAAAATGCTTCAGAATAAATCAATTTAGTATTTGTCATCATTGTTTTCATTCCTGTCTTATTTAACATTTTAAAATAAAACGTTTCTGCATCACTTGTGTTAAACCCTGAGAAGTATGGGAATTTCTCATAAAATGTTTTCGAGCTGCTTTTAGGTGGTGTTGCACAATGTTCCCATTGATTATAATTATACACATTTCTAGGCTGTGCAGATTTATGCAAATAGTGATGACCAAAATGATTATAGCAATACATTTCTTCATAATTTCATGAACCCTGTAAGTAATCATGTTCTGTAAATTTGCTGACATTACCAAATCTGACATCATATTGTTAATATTTTCAAAGTCCCATTCATCAGAGAAAGTACTTGGTTTTACAAAGTCACTTAATGAAACCTGAAACTGGTGTGGATATTTCAAGAGCTCAATCGGGCCAAAAATGTCATACTCAGTTCTGTCCCATGCTACCCCACCGGGTATTGGATTGGCTGTGACGTTCACTGTTGATAGTTCTCTTTTCTCGATGTGAGATGACTTGTGAGGCTTTAGGACCAAGTTGATGTTCTGACTTGCTGTGTCCATTGTACTGTATTTTCCTTCAATGAATTTTCCCAAACAAAGAACCATGATGAGCCAAAGCAGGAGGAAAAGTACACCTAACACAATCCAAAATTCAATCCATGGAGAAATCAGATAGGTTTCTTTGAGTTGATGAAAGAGTTCAGTTACTTTGTCTTTGAAAGTTTTTGTTGCTGGCGTTTCTTCATGTTCACTTGGATCATCAGAAAAGTCATCAAAATTGATGAAGTAGCCAGATGCAGTTCTGTCAATTGTTGGAATTGTTTCCGGATTTTCATTTGCTTTTGGATTTTTCTTTGTTTCACTAGCTTAGTCTGAGGCTACATCGTTGTAGACTGGTGTTTCTTGATGAACTGTTGCAATTTGGGTTTCAAGAGGCACAAGTTCCATGGCTTTGTTGCATAGTCCTTTTTTATTCACTGCAGGTTTATCAAATGTGATTAGTCTCTCAGTTTGAACCTCTTGGATTGTAGCAAATTTTGGTATTCTGCTATTTCTTGGGAGTCCACTGGGCCTACTACCTATTATTGGCCACATGATTGTGGTTTTACCAGGTCGATGGATACAACTCGGTTCTCCTTTTTACCAGCAAGGGGCGGTAGTACAAATGATCTTGTTCCGCTGACAGCTAAGACAGGTACTGCTTTTCTGTAAGAAGGCCCAAATTCCTTCTTCACAGCGATCTTCTCTCTGACCAGATCCCCAATCTTTGGAATCCAGACAGGTCTTGCTGGGACAGGTGGTTTTTCTTCAGTGGCTGTTGGCTGTTGCTTTAATTTTATGTTACTTAGGTTTCGTCTTGTTTCATTTAAGTCCTGTAAAACAGCCAAACGGTCTTTGATGTCAAAGCATTTTTCTTCTACCACCGAAGTGTGACTATCAAGATCCTGAATGTACATTCTAGTACCGAACAATAGTTCGTATGGACTGAGACCTTTTAGAGAATTTCTTGGCAGATTATTAAGACTACGTTGGACACTTGTTAAATGTTGGACCCACCCATCACCCGAACCTAATACCGTCGCCGTTATAGATTGCTTTATGTCCCGGTTTTTTCTTTCCACTACCGCATTTCCCTCAGGATGGAAGGAACAAGAGTACCGCAATGCAATGCCCATGCTGGCCATGGCCTCCTTGTAAGCGCTAGAGCTAAACGCAGGGTTCTGGTCAGAATGTAGCATGCCAATTGCGTATGTGCCGATAAAGACTCGCAAATCTTTTATAATAGTTCTGGCGTCAGCCGAGCGCTGGTGTCTACATTTTAAGTGAATCTAGTCTTAAACATTAATGGGACGCATTTTTCCTGCTGGATTTTTGCGTATAGATAGCCTTATGCTTTCTAATAGAAGGGTCCTGGCAATACTCCGGTCGGTTCGCGACTGCGATCTCTGTTGCAGTTTGGACAGCCCATTGCAAATTTTTAATGTTGCAGGCTCATCCCCGGCCACCAGTATTCTAATCGTAATTCTTTCTGAGATTCCTTGACCTCTCGGTGCCTTAGACCCAATCCCATGTGTGCGTCTGCTATTAAAAAGACTCTCCTGTTCATGTTTGGATTTACTCTATCCTCCACTCCAGGGATTTGAGCAAAAGGAACGGAGTTTGCATCAATTATGTATGTATTACTGAGTGGATAGTTCAGAGGTAATGCTGCATAGTCGCCTTTGAAAGACGCTTTTACCGCCAGCATAGTTTCTCCGCCTATGTATTTTTCTGAACGCTTTTTTGTGGCTACAGAAGCCGGTTGAGTGGCTTCCGCTGTGCCTCTGTGAGCCAATGAATTCCCTGCAACGTGAACGCCAGCACGTTGATGACTCTGTGTATGTATCACGTGAGTCTTTTGTAGTTCTTTCTGCAAAAGAACTACCTGGTCCCAAAGCTTTTTATGCTTTATTGTGGCACCTGTGTCATCTTTGTAATCGTTTTGAACCCAGTTCTGCAAGTCATTGTTGTAAGATTTGACGCAGGAATGCGAATCGCACACTATCAGTGTGGGGAATTCGCGATCGGCAATATCAATATGAGCTGAACAATCTCTTAGAGATTGAGTTATAGAGACAAGCGGTCTAAATTTTCCTTCGTGCCAACGACCTTTAACAACCGCGCACGCAGCACTGTAAGCTTGTTTACCCCCAACTGCGGGTTGTGCTGATCCGTCTGTATATATTATACAGCCGTAATGTTCCAGAGGCAGAATTTCGATTGGCAGAGGATATTCTTCTTCATATTCTAGATTTTCTAGTTTTTTCATTTTTGGGTCAAAATAGTATTTCACGTCTTCTGCAGCAAGATAGTTTTCCCATTGTATCCATTTTGGATCTAATGCCACAGTAGTCAAATTGCGTGGGCTTGTTAATGCCTCAAGGGCTGATTCTGCTGTTAAAACAGTTATTCTTCTGCCTTGGGCTCTTTTTTTTGCTACAGCAGTTTGAACCGCTATTAGAATTTTTTCAGTAGAACTGAATTTCATTTCAGCTTGTGTGTACAAGTGAGATTTGTAAGCTATTGGTACCGTTTCTACCTCATTAGAGGTTAGGTACGTGAATCCGCATCTTCCTGGGATGACTCGGATTACAAGGTTGCGTACGTTTTCGTGAGTTTGTAATTTTGTTTTAGCTAACATGTCTGTTTGCAATGATCTTAAAATTTCTGTGTGTTTCTGAGTCCAATTGATTGGTTTGAAATCAGGTTTTATTAATTCATAGAGAGGTTTAACCCTCTGCATATTTTAGAATGTACGTTCTTCTGAAATTCAGGAAACCTAGTATTGATTGTAAGTTCTTCAGCGTTTTAGGTGCTTGGAGTACAGCACACTTCTCTAAGAAGTTGTCTGCTAGGCTTTTGCCTTCACTTGATAATTCATATCCTAAAAATAGGACAGTTAGATGGGCAATTCGTGACTTTTTAAAGTGGAATTTGTAACCCTCAGCTGCGAAACCAAGTATTATGGTGTTCACTCTTTTCAAGTGAGTCTCCAGGTCATCATCTGTGAGATAGATGTCATCGACATAAGATAATGCTTCATCATCATATATTTGTAGTAACTCTGTTACTCTTGCTGAGAATAATCCTAGGCTATTCTTGAATCCCTGTGGGAGTCGACAGAAGTGTTTTGCGACCCCATTATTGAGAAAGCGGTCAAATACCTGCTTTCAGGTACAATGTTTTGACAAAAGAATCCATTAGAGATGTCTAATGTCGTTTTATATTTTTTGCGCACGATGTTATTCATCAGTGCTGCACTGTGTGAGTTTTGTACTGCAAAAGTTTTGCAAGAGGAGTTTAGGTGTCTGTAGTCCAAAACTAGACGATATAAATCGTCTGGCTTGGAGACAGGAAACAAAGGATTGTTCATTTGTGAGGTGCATGTTTCAATCACCCCCTGGTATTCAAGTTGATCTAAAATCTCCCTGACTTGTTTTTAAGCTTCTTGTTTAACTGGGTACTGCCTTTGTGCAGTGGGTTGACTTTTTAACTGGATTTTGTGGTGAGGAGAATCCTCATCCCATCCTACATGATTTTTGTATAATGCAGGAGCTTGGGACACTGCCCATTTTCTTGCAAGTGTATATTTTTTATGAATTGGAATATGATTTGAGAAGGCAGGCATAATCATTTCTTCGCCATGAGGGCACTCCCTGACAAACTCTGGTGGCCAGTCTTTCTCAGCTAACAGAATGTCATAGCCTTTCGAAAGGTTATCCCAAAAGAGACCCCTTACTTTCCTAGTCTTGTCCCCCTCTATACGTAATGTTATTTCTTATATTTTATGAGGTTTGCTAACTCTGGTATCTGCAGTTTCCACCTGAATGTATTCATTCATGTCCACTGTCTCCAGAAGATTCATCAAGATCTTGCGAGCTATTGTCACTTCTGCTGCGCTGTCTAGCATTGTCTGGGCCCACTCTCCGTTTTTCAGTTGTGTCCTTAGTATCCTCGGCATTTTTAATTATTTTAATACTGGCTACCTTCTTTCTCGGAAATTGTAATTTTTTACTTTGATGAGCAGGTTCCTTGTCTTTGGACTTGACGTGCTCTTCCTTGTGTTCTGACCGTCCTCTTCTTTCCGATTTCTGTGAGGAAGTCTGAAAAGATCGAGATGGACGTGTATCAATATCTTGATATCTATCAGGTTTTCTCAATTTATCCCTATCTCTAAGGTTGTATCTTTTCTCAGAGGGCACCCTCTGGGGGGACTTGTTTCCTTGGTCCGGAGATCTTTCTCTCCGTTGAGGAGACCTTCCTCTGGACTGGAATCGGTTTTCTTTGGGAGTGGATTGTTTATTTCCTTCCCAACTCTTTTTTGGAGTGTTTAGATTATTTTTAATAAATGTTTTTTCAGGATTTTCATGTAGTTTGGGTTTTACTGGTTTCCCACCCAAACTATCTCTACCTAATTCTTCATAGGATTTTTCTATGATTCTGGCAAGTTCAAATGGTTGGTCTGCTATATCTGTTTCTTTCAATCTCTGGCGGATCGCAACAGATGCTGCTTCTCCTTTTATGTTGGCTAACAATATAGCCGAGACCTGCTTGAAGTCTTTCAGTAATTTCATACTCAGAGTTAAAGCAGGTTCTGGACCGTATTCATTTTGAATCTGTCCTAGTACGTCTGGTATAACCGCCATGGACGGAACACAATGTGTTTTTGTGTAAATCGAAGCAAAGACTGTGCCCCAAGTGTCACAGTCCTCCACATGTGGTGCGATCCCCATTGGAAGACAGATAGTCCGAATTCTGTGTTTCTCAGTGGGCATAGTATCAGGAAATACTGCCTCTATTTGAGTGATTTTTTGTGCTAACCAGAATGGAATTTGTTCCCGTTTTGTAGGTACTTTGCCAATGGCTGATTGTATATTTTGCGGTGTGATTTTATTTGTGTTTCCCTGGTGAGGGGTGGTTTCTGGAATTTTTATTGCCGGTTGGACTGTTGAAGTCCTCATGACATATTGGACCAATTGTCTGTGTATTTTAATTAACAGTTTTAGTTGAGCTAAGAGCTCCTGGACTGACATTTTATCAATGTCTGGATGTGGTGTGTAACTGGCTAGAACCGGCCACGTGGCTCCTGGTCTACCTAGTGGACCGAGCCTGGTGATGTGATTTTTATGTTTTAGGGCGCCTTTAAACCAGAGCAGGTGGTCTTGGTAATTTAGTGGGATTTCAACCTCCTCGAAAGGAGTGTATTCATCCGGAAGTTCCTCTATTTTGTAATAGTGGAATTCTTTTGTTACAGCGTTTGCTGCTGGAAAGTGTATCCATGCATAGAATACCTCTGTCTGCCGATATTCCTGGGCCTCTACCATGAATATGACTGTACCACCTTGTGATGTCAGTCCATTTTCTATAAGTTTAATAGTTATAGTTCTTCTTATATTTGCCGGAATGAGTATAACATTCGGGTCATTTTCTTGGAGACTTGTGTCATCCGCTAGGAGTTGAGCTGCTATTCTAGCTGTCTCCCTTTGTCTTCACTTTCCACCATTTTACTGATAGAAAGTTTTGTTGCAGATCAAGTTTCAAAGGAAATAAAGATTAGGTGCACACTATTTTAGAACACTGTAGCCTTCAACGTTGACTAAACCAAAAACTATACATAGGAATCTCTTCCTACTAAGTTCCGGCGGATTTTAACCTTTTACCCACTCCAGACGTCTTTTGGAGTTTTTACAGGAAAAAGGGTTCTGTGTGAAAAAGCACGACTGAGTTACTCTAGTGTCTTGCGTTAGATTATCGCCTTACCAAACGTTGGGCGCCATGTAGTGTAGTTCCTATGTTCCCAATAGGCTCTGCGCAT
Source organism: Lissotriton helveticus (assembly GCF_964261635.1). NCBI lineage: Eukaryota > Metazoa > Chordata > Amphibia > Caudata > Salamandridae > Lissotriton > Lissotriton helveticus. The sequence continues at coordinate 1,901,823,135 of NC_136063.1, forward strand.
TGGAATAATATAAACAGCAGTGTAGACGTAGGACTGAAGTGGACTAGGTCTCTACTGACTATATTAGACTTAATTAGTTTTGCCAGCTAGCTCAGAGGTCACTAGAAACTTTCTCGAATAAACAAGGAGGAGTTTAACTTCCCTGGATAGACAAGAAGGGATTAGCTTCTGACAACCATAAAACATGACAACTTTGCTCCCTCAGAATAAGAGTGTATCTCTAGAGTCGTGTGAAAACAATAGACAGCTATTTCGCTCAGTCAATCGTGCATACTTAGTTTCACCAGAGTGCAGAGAAATAGAGAGACGGGTGTTTTCAATAAAAGGGGTTATTTATTGAACAGTCTTCTTTCTCATGCAAGAGAAATGAATTGCCATAATTGCAATACTTATTATAAAGTAAAGTGCGTACAGTAAAAGTAGTAATATGAAATAATACTGTAAAAGCATTGATATGGTTTCTTAGCCATATGATACTTTAAAATAGATAAAATATATACATACGTAAAAACATTGACTAACGTACTCAACTGGTGCTTCTAATCTACGCCTACCCCGGTGTACCTGACCTAAGCCTAATACGTGGGAAGGAGTAAGTAAGTAGCAGTTTAAGTTAAGTTGGGTTTTGCCAAGGAATCTTAATTCTCCTAAGGGTTTAGTCAGCTCCGTACCTGGGTAATAGAAAGCAGGAGGTCTGGTATCTCTCTCTCAGGACTCGATATCCAAGCAACCCGCAAGGGCGGCTGGAAACACCGGAGCTGGATTTTCTCGGCTGGAGAAAAAGACAGCGTCTTTCTCAGTGCGTCAAAAGGGAGGGGCGGCGTCCGTGGGCTCTCGCATCAGCTGGGCTCTCGGGCAAGTAGATAGCCGCTCTGCTCCAAACCACCGTGTGTTTGCTTAAGGCAACATTGGTATATTTATACCTGAAAGGTGCCGGGTTTGACGTAAGGTTGGACATAAGACGTCAATAAAGATGACCGTTCTTTCAGTGGCCGTTCTTTCAGTGCTCGCAGGAGTTCTAGGACAAATCAAAACAGAAGCATGGGGATTTCCCAGGTTGCTGGAGGTTTGCTTTGTTTAAAGAACGCGTTGTACTTTCTAGGAGTCTGGGGAAGTAGCCTTGCTTAATTTGGACTGCATGGGCTATGACTAAATATGGATATGATTCTTATGCCTTTTTAAGGATATTATTTATTATAGCCATACAAGGGCATAAATTAGGAATATCGAATTAGGGTCCTAGATAGAAATACAACAATATGATCTGTAAGTGCTAGGGAGGGACTGGTATGCATTCCAAGAGATTCAGAAAACTTCAATAGTTTTCTTCACTCGTGTTGCATATTCTTGTATAACATGGCTAGGTCTTAGCATCCCTCTTACTTCAGTATGTGGTAATGGTTTTAATAACCAACTTGTGGCACTCTTAAAGCAAGATCACATCTGTAGAGATATATATGAGACTGCCACTGAATGTTCTCCATATTAGTTTCCAGTACGTGTTAATGTCTGTTCAACTAAGCAGCATGAGTCATGCTACTTACTGTAAAAAAAAAACTCGGTTCTTATTCACTTGAATAGGTAACTTCCGTAATGTCAGGGCCATAGGTTTAACATAGTTTTAGGTTCCTTGTTTATTACAGTATATTACCATAGCCTTAATATTTTGAACAGGCAGGGAGGCTGACTCCCAGGTATATGTTGACATCTAGCTTACAGTACTAATGCAAAATACAGCGGGTCTATGAAACATCACAATGCCTACCCTGTATTTCCTTGTGTCACAGCTTCTGAAGGAGGGATTGCAAAAGGTAAATACAAACTGATGTAATGGTGCTGTGGAAATAAAAACATCTTTACTGGTGAACTTGAGACAAAAATCATTACCATTTCATATGGAAGTTAGAACAGTACTGGCCATTTCACTTTGCCTGTTAATATTTAAAGAAAAAAAGTTGTGTTAAATGGCGCTAATTTTCTTGCTGGAGTTCCCTGGAGTACAACTTGGCACACCATTAAAATGGTAAACCTGATAAGGGATGCATGTCGTTTGGTATTTCATAATCAGTGGTGCTGAGGGGAACTTACCATAACCTGGGGCCAAAGAAAAGTGAAGTCATTCTGAAAATCATTGTAAGCAGCCTTGGCCCAGGGCCGAGCTCCCCTCGCATGCAGTCAAGGGACACGACCGCTCGCCGATCAGCTGCGGAGGGTGTGGCGGCACGCGGGTCTCACCGGCCATGTCGCCAGTGTAAAGACCTGGTAATAATGTACTTATTGTCTACAGCACCCAGGGCAGCTAAACGATACACACATACACACTAGATAACTGGTGTTGCTGAGTGACCACGAGCAATCCCCCAGCCTTTATTTCTACCTTTGGGGCCACACCCTGCCCTCCAGCTGCTTGGATGTTACAAAGTATTGTATAAGCCGGGTAGCACTCTACAAGGGGAGTGCAGCATGGCAGAGGTAGGTTGGCAGAGTCCCATTGCTCATCTTGGAATCCTGCGTCTGTGATGCTGCAGAGGAAACTGGAGTTGCACCTGCATGGGAGGGTTAAGATGGGGATTCAACTCGGGTACCTGCATGGTAGGTGGTGTGTGTAGTTGGGTCCTTCATAGGCTCTTCTGCAGATGTAGTGTCTGGGAGTTTTTCATCTGGCCCTGTGCTTTTTCAGGTCCAGTGACTCCTGTTGCAACATTTACTTATTGGTTGTACAGCAAGCCTGCTCTATTTTTTAATGAGAAGGTATCTAATATGACTAATACCATTAGATGGCAGCAGATGCTATGAGTGTGCATACCAGGGCCCAGCAAAAACGTCTGGAATGTCTGCAGACAGCCTGACCTGAAGGGCATCTTCCATCGATGCTGATTCAGATGTTCAAAAGCATGCAAGCTTGTAAAGACTTGCCAGGCATGTAAAACATCTTACCGTAGCAGAAAGCCTTTGTCAACTAGAAAGAAGAAGGCTTCCGAAGAATACAGTCAGGGGAGGAGCATGCTAACACAAAGCCTGGATTCAATCCAAACCAGACTGCAACCAAATTTGACTGCATTTCAGCTTTAAAGCAATGTGAAATGCTATAACAGAGCCACGCAGCATTTCCACATTTGTGGGGATTAATATTAAATGCAGAGACACACACACTCTCTTCTTCTTTGTGGCATGCTCTGGTGAGGCAGACCCAAGGTCTCCCCCTCCTGCAGCAAACATTGAGTAGCCAGAAAGCTCAAAGGTGGATTTCCAAGGGGCGTTTGGGCAGATGCCGACGTAAGAGTATCTGATTTGACAACTGTGCTGCCATACGTGATTTGGTAATGCTGTTGGCTACAGTTCTTTTCTGAAGGAAATGCTACATTTGCAATTCCATGTGCTCTTCCTAAAGGTATTCTGTTGACTATCTCATGGAAGCAGTGACGTAGAGAAGAGTGGCAAAGTCTTACTGCGAGCAAGAAAAAATGGACGCCTTTCCAAACCAGTTAGGTAGCAAAGGGCTGCTTTAATTGGGGTGCAGTGGGCCCTGGAGTGAGGGTATTATTAGTTCAGCAAATGTACTAACACCAGGCACAAGTAGTGTGGCAGGGCCATTGAAAAACACATTTGCGGTTTTGCTTTACTACCCACCATGGGGTTGTGGGTGGCCGAGTTTCTATGCTTGAATTGGACCACTGACTCCCTTACTATGTCACTGAGTGGCATCCAATCAGTAGAACCGGTCTTATGTATTTAAAAAAAGTAGGAACTAGCACTTAAAAGATCTAAGCACCAACCCCAGACATCTAGTCATGCGAGAACGGGTAAAAGTCGAATATTACGGCCGATTGCGGTGGAGCTCGGTTTGTATACAGGAAGTGGGTTGAGCCCGAGCAGCATTTATCTTCGGGCTTAGAAACATCCTGAGAAAAATTATCTGAGAATATAAAGTACAGTGGGGCAAGGCTACAGGAGGTGCCCAATGGGGGAACTTTGTTGCCGGATAGCCGTGGGTCAAAGCCGCAGTGAAGATTTCTATATTTGGACTTTGCCTCTGCAACGGGAGTTGAAAATCTCCAGTGGGACGAGGCAGAGGGCTGTAGTCGAAGACGGTTTCACAAGGTTGGATACCCCTTTGGCGGAGGACCACTGAAACGGAATTACTGCTGCAGAGTAGAATGTAGCGGAAGAAGCTGTAAAGTTAATCTGACCGGCCATGAACCTCGGGCGGATAGGCGAACAGATTAGTTCTGGTCTCCGCCTGGTTCTCAGATGTTTTTTCCCAAAATATTCCACACGTTTGGATTTTAGCTATTTGAGCACATTTCACACCACTTCCAAGGACTGGAGGGGCACCAGTTGAAGGGTCAGGGCTCACTCAGGCTGGGTCTAGATGCGGGCATAAGATAGAGGAAGCTTTTTGTGTCCCTGTGACTCTGAACAAGAGGCCAGCAACTAGCCTCTGTGAGTCACTCTGATGTTCCTGGCAAGGTTGAAGATCCAGTCCTTGTCCCCAGGTATAAGGCAGCAGAGCAGCAAGACAAACAGAGCAGCAATCCAGCAGATCAGAAGTCCTTTAGAGCAGTGGTTCAGCAGAGTGGCAGTCCTTCCAGCAGCACACCTGTCCTCCCTGCCAGAGTATCCACAGGTCCAGATATGTACTGAAGAGTTGGCGTCTGAGGCCTTTTTATATATCCTGCTGACCTGGTTCTGGAAGGTGGGAGAAGCTTCTAGACAGTGGCTTTGAAGTCCATGGAATTCCCTCCCTCCCCTTCCCTGGCTCAAAGCTGACTGCAGTGACAATGTAGGATTATTAGGCCCTTTGTGTGAAAGTAGACCACAGGCTATTCAGTTACAAGTGGGGATGTACTCAGCTCTGCCCCACATCCTGCCAGCAGATGGCCCATTCAGGCACACCTATTGTGTGACTGTCCAGGAAGAATTTACAACGTCTAACTGGCAGTTACACCTAGTCATGTGACCCAGGCCAGGCTATAGGCCAGGTCAAATAGTGAGGATGAGAAAAAAAACCTTTTGCTCTGACCCCACAACTGAATAGCACAAGTCCTCATCAGCAGCACTACAAACACACTATATTGAATTGTATCAACAACAGGACATATTGTCCTTTGAAAATAGAACCCATAAGGCTTAGGGCTCCCTCCAAGTGGTATTCTTGGGGTGGGGTGCTGAAATAGTATTTGTCTGGATGTGGGGTATATTCCACAAGGGCTGTAAACCAACGGAGATGGGACTTCTGTTAGAAGGGATGTGATCAGTGGCTGGGTTCATGTACGGAGTGAACGGAGGGGATGATACATTTGTTACAGGAAAGAAATAACATTTGAATAGTTTGGAACAGTAGTATGGTCATCTGTCACTTCTGGTATGAAGTCATTTGATTGAAAGACTGCCCATTGCTAATTATGGCCCTAACCATCTAGAGGCACACTGATAGAAAGTGATAGAAGTAATAGAAAAAATATATTGTTACAGTGCCTGAAATAACTCTTAAAACACTGCATGAACTTGTGTTTAAATCTTGCCTTAGCACCTGTCAATTATTTGTAATTTGTACAATTCATGCATATATAAATCAAAATTTTTCTATATTTTTTTTGCCTCATATGAACTAATGTGATATATTTCCTGACTGTAGATATTGTTTCATACCTTTCCAGCTTCAAACTCATTTCCATATGTCAAAAAGAGAATACCTGTGATATACGAACATCAGATTGACCTGAAGCCTGTCGATGTTGCCATTGATGAAATAAAAGACAGAACAGCAGAGCTGCAAAAACTGTGTTCTTCAGCTGACGTAGACATGATTCAGTTGCAGCTCAAGCTGCAGGGTTGTGTTTCAGTGCAGGTATGGTGTGTAGTTAGAATAACTACTATTAACAAGCGTTGGTATTCACTGGTTTCGCCTGTGTGATGAATAATGATCTGTTTATATCAATCACTACCCGGGACAAAGTAAAGATTTCCCTGACAAGTATCACAGGAGTGGAAAGGGTGTGGTGCAGTGGCCAGAGCTGCTGACTTGAGAGATGAGGATCCCGATTGGAGTCTCAGCCTCGCAACATCCTGTGATTGTGAGCGAATTACTTAATCTCTCCGGGTGATAAGTTGCGCTATATAAATCTGATGCAAGATGAAAAAGCAGAAAGAGGCAAAACATTAGGAAAAAATAGTTCCACCAGAGCGGATGTTAACAGTATTTCACTGATAAACTGATAAGAGAAGCAGACGAGGAACAAGCATTGGTAAATGCAGTAAAATATGTGACTGCCAATAGAAATAAGAGTAAAAGAAAGTGGCAAGCCAGAAAAGAGATGTAACCCTCATTGACTTTCCTGCATTTTCGTTTAACAATCAACAGAAAGGATATTTTTAAAACATTTTTTCCATGCTAAATAAGTATCCTTTTATGAAATCAGTGGATAAAAAGTGGGTGCGGGGAAGCTAGTCTAACTGTAATTGCATTTTTACAGAACTTACTACCCTGACGAGGCGGTGAATCGTGGTTCGGCGAGTAACATGCTACTCTGGAACCCACAAAGGATTAGTGGAGAACTAATATAGGGAAATATGAAATTAATTTGAGCGGTGGACATGTGAGTCTTTTATTCGTGTTGATAAGGATAGTGGAGGGATGGAGGAGCGAGGTGGTTGCATTTATATAGCGCTTAGTACCTCTGATGAGGCATCAAATCACTTTTTGGCGAGTAGCACTCTATTCCAGAACCCAAACAGGATTAATGATGAATTAGCATTGGGAAATATGAAATTAATTTGAGATGTGGACATGTGAGTCTATTAGGTGTGTGCAAGCACAGTGCCAAATCCACAGAAACTCAAATGGAGCAGGACACAGGCACAACACCTAACATTTCCAACATAGCTTACACTAAAAACATATCTCATACTATTCATGCATAACAGGCAGCATACTCTAATCATACTGCCAAGACGTCACTGGTATGACGTGCTATACAAACGCTAAACACAAAACAATCCAGAGGAGGGTGCAGCATAGAACCTTAATCACATATAAAAAACATTAAATGATACATAACATAATACAAGTTTTTTCAATATGCTGCAAGAATATGCAAAACCAGAGTTGCACCATCTGCAAGAATACGCATTCGGGGATAAGAGGGTGATGTATATCAGGTGTAGGGGGAGGCTTCAACACCAAAATTACAAGAGGGACAGCAGCAGTGCGGCGGTGGGTGCAGAAAAAGGGTGACTCTGCACAAACCAACCACAATGGGCTATGAATGTGCACGCACTACTTGCAGCATTTGAATTAGTATCTCAGGGCGTGTAGAGGGTTTGTGTAATGACTATATTGGTTTGGGACAGTGTCCATTCAAATGTTGGAGCCAGAAACGGAGTAATCGTACACAGAAGTAGCATGTGGCTGCTCAGTCCCAGAGGTACGGGTTAATCAGCTGCTCAATCGCAGGGGTGGATCAAGCAGCTGATATGTCGCAGAGGGTGGATCAAGAGGCTGCTCAGTCCCAGCAGAGGCAATGTTGAAGTCGGAGGGTAAGGATTTTGTACTAGAGTCTGTAGTCACTCAGATAGAAGCAAATTCTTTATTTTATGTAAGGACCTTAGGTTCAAGCAACGCCAGGTATATTCTATCAGGGCTCCTGTCTACCTTCAACTGTAACACTCTCTTAGCTCCCACTCAGTGACAGACCTTGCTCAGACAGTGCCCTGGCAGAAAATAAAATGGCATCTTAGCTGCTGCTGGTAAATAAAAATGAGGCAGCAGCGGACCCTGTTTGTGTTCTCTGGCCAGTCCCTTACTGATTATATCAGAGCAGTGACTGCCCTCTAAAGCATATCTCCCCAACTCACCTAAATCACTCACTGCTGAGCTCCATTATGCTGGTGCCAAGTTGGTTGGGGATGGGGGATGATGTGTGATAGCTGGTAGTAAGGGAGATGGGAGGGCAAGGAATGGGGCCTAATTAAAAACAGCTCTTGCAGCAGGTTTAACAATGTTTGAAAGTATTTTGAACTCTGTCTTTGGAGCCAAGTGACAGGGAAGCAGGTATTTTCATGATCTTACTGAGGACCGTGCTATGCACCCTGCTGAAGACTGGCGCACTGTGCATAAGCCCAGCTCCTCCATACCAAAAACTAACCTTCGCCCACTTCTGATCACATATCAACATTCTATCTGATAGAGACTACTAGCCGCAAATTCCTTAACGTAGAATTATCCAGAAGCGTGGGACTGGATCCGGAATTTTTGTTTTGCCACAGCATTACGCGACTCTGTTCAGGTGATGTCCGCGTACGTCACGTCAGTTTTTTCCTTTTCCGCGTGCAACGCGGATCCAGGACGTGCTCCGGGCCTGTTTAGGCCTTTCCCTTCGCTTTTGCGTGTGTTTGTGGGAACAGTGTGCGGATACCTTCGGGCTTTAAGACGTGCTCGTCTTGTGGACGCCTGATGTCGGCACTGGACCCTCACCTCATTTGCATGTGGTGCTTGGGGGAAGATCACTGCTCTACTGATTGCGAGGCGTGCCAATGGTTGAAGCCGAAGTCGCGGTGGGAGCGCCGGATGAAACTTCTCTCGGCTCGCATGTACAGATCGGCTTCGTCACCTCGATCAGCTTCTGCGGAAGGTTTTCAAAGCATCTCCCCTCATCCCTCTCCTGTGCTGCAAAAGCATCGCTCCCCTGTCGGTAAGTGTCGCAGTTTGTCCCCGAGGGCTGGTTTCCGGCCTGTTGGGGGCGTGGGCTCTCCGCGGGTGATGCAGCCTGTGTATTGTCCCCCTATTCACTGTTTCCCGGTGAGGGGGCATCGAGAGCCCAGATAGAGACATACGTGTCGGCTTTGCAGGCCTCGCTAGCTTCTCCTCCTCCTCCTTCCCCTCCTGGGACGTCGGCAAATCCCTTGCGTTGTGCGGGGCCCTCCGCGGCATCGCCGGAAGCTCCGGCCTCGGCGCCAACTGGCTCAGCTCTAGGCTTGGAGGATGTGGTGCCGTTGGGGTGCGGCCCTTCGGGGGTCTCTCCTTCAAACCACGGCACCTCTGCTTCACCGCAAACTCCCGCAGGAGTCCCTGTGATGTCGCGGGAGGTCACCCGGGCTCGGGTCGCATCCCAAGCCCCTCTCGGCCCTATGGACAAGCGGTGATCTTGTCTGAGGCCAAGGTGATGCCTATCCCATGACGTTGGTGGCTGCTGGCCCTGGCGGCGCTACAGGGGTCGGCGGACCCCCCTAGTCCCATCATGGTTCAAGGATGGCGGGGGACTCCTCGTCCCTCCCCAGGCCCCTCTCGTCCCTCAATGTTGGTGGCTGCCTCGTTGGAGGTCGAGTCGGCCTTGGCGGCACCACAGGGGTCGGCGGGCCCCTCTTGTCCCCTCATGGGTTGAGGCTGGCGGGGGACTCTTTGTCCCTCCCCGGGTCCCTCTCGTACCTCTACGCTGACAGATGCCTCGTCAGAGGGCGAGTCGGCCTTGGCAGCGCCATGGGGGTCAGCGGACCCCTCTCGTCCCCTCATGGGTCGAGGCTGGCGGGGGACTCATTGTCACTCCCCGGGTCCCTCTGATCCCTCCACGCAGGCGGCCTCCTCTTTGGAGGTCGAGTCGGTGCCGTTCCGGCACCTTCCCTTAGCCGCCTCGGCTCCGGACCATCCCCGGTCCCCTGCGCCGTGTGGTGTGGAGGAGGCCTGTCCAGCATCTCTTTTGGCGCTGGACGACAATGACGTCCTGCCTCAAGTTGCGGACTCTACGGCACCGGACAGGTGTCTGGTCATGGACTCATCTTCGGACGCCCCCTCTTCCCCGGAGGTTGGGCGCCTGCTGGTGTCATCCTCGCCGGAGACGGGCCGCAGCGTTGGGGCTTTTTCCCCGGTTTCATCAAAGGACGGGTCCTCGTCGTTGGAGGAGCCACAGGTCCCCCACTCCTGCTCCCTCTTTCTCCTTTCCGGACCTGGCCTTTCCCCACTCCGATTGCCTTAGCTTGCAGCCTTCGCCTACGGAGGAGCTGCTTTCCCCACCGCAGGGCCCTACGAAGGCAGGTGCGGCCTTTGCTCGCCCTGTTTCCACGGCTGTGAGTATTTTGCGCATGGGTGATCCGGCTGCCCATTTCCCCGCAGATCATCTTCTGGAAGTTCTTCACCAGAGCTCTGGTGGGAGGGAGATGCTGCTTCCCTCTGAGGGTTCCATCCATTCTTCTCTGACGGGGGCTTGGGGACGCCCCGCCACGGGCGATCCGGTGCCCCAACACTTTCTGCAACGGCACCTTCCAGCACTGCGTGACCCGGTGGGTCTTTCCCTCCACCCCTCTGCCTCAAGCCCCCTTTTGCGGTCTGCCTTTCCCTCTGTGCCACCGATGTTGTCTCCACAATCACAGGAGACCCGCTGGCTAGACTCTTGGGGGAGCAAGATTTTCGCTTTGACTAGTGCGGCCCTGCGGGTCCTTAACACTTGTGTGTTGGCTAGGGCCTCTTCTTGCTTGTGGGACTCGGCCGCTTCTCAGGAGGATGCTGGGGTTGATTTGCGGCACCATGCGTTGGATGGCCGGGAGCTAGTGGCGTTTATTCTTCGCTCTGCTATGGGCATCTCGGAGGTGCTTGGTCTTACCATGGCTTCTTCGGTTGCCCTTCGCCGCCATGCTTGGCTTTGGGACAGTGTGTTCCCGGAAAATGTTCGGGAATGGCTGGTAGATCTTCCCTTCGATGGCACTCTCTTGTTCCACGCCCCGGCAGACTCGGCCATCCGGAGGTTCTTGGCGGGTCTTTGGCCTCCTCCTCCTCCTCCTCCTTCTTCTCCCCCTCAGTGACCTGTGAGTTGACCTGGTCTTTCGGTGCTGTTCTTTTGTTAGGGTGGGTCGCCCCTGTTGGGTGATCTGTGTGCTTCATGTACATTCGAGTTCTCTTTGTTGGGACTGTGGTTCTGTTGGCTGCCTGTCGGCCCTACTTGACTGTGTGTTTTTGTTTTGGGTTATCTACATCAGGTTGGCCCTCAGATTAGGTTTTTTCCATTTGGCTGCTTGACGAGCCTTCTGCGGGGGTGGAGGGGGGGTCCCAGCGGCTCTTTCTGTTGTCCTCAGCTGTGTAAATTTCTTCCTAAGATGGTTCCCATGTCTTGGGACTTAACATACCCTATGTGGGGTAGTGGTAGCTGTTATATAGCTTGTTCAGTGCTGGGGAGTTGTGGTTGCCTTAGGGCCTCTGCTATCCATGGCAGTTATGTACATTGCAGGTGCAATTTTCTTATTACTGGATCGCCCTGTCCGTTTGACTAGTCCCCTGTGGGACCCTCTGTTATGTCCAGGCTGGTGGGGTCCTTTCGCAGACCCTCCTTCCCCGTGGGTATGGCTAGGGTATCTATTCTACGTTGATGAATCTGCGGCTAAAGATGGCCCATGGTGCCGTTCGAAATACATCCCACACCAATTCTATCCCACCGCCATGACTAAAAAAAAAAAGGGAGTAGCGATCTTAATAAGTGGTTCCATATCCATTAATTTCCAATTTGTGCAAAAAGATGGAAAATGCCAGGTGGTTCTGCTCACCAGAACTGTGTGTAATAGGAGTGTTTTATTAGTCTCTATCCATGGCCCTCCCATCAATAAAGCCCAGATCTACACCTGACTATTCCCCTTTATAGCCCAGTACTCACATGATAATCTGATAGTCGGGGTGACTGTAATGTGACCACAGACCTCACTTTAGATAGATCACACCAGTTATGACACTCGTTCAGCCCTCCTTCTTATATGCTTTCCGGGTTAGACAACTTACTACTGACAGGCATTTGGCACATACATCACAAGGGGGAGAGGGACTGCACAAGTTATACAAGTGTCCATAGATCTCGTTCACACATAATTATATATTTGTCTCCCTTCCAATCTGTCCCTGGGTTAGGGCCATGGAGATAGGCACCAGAATACTTTCAGACCATGCTCCGGTGACATTTGGGATCGAGATTCCCCCATCCGAACCACCCACTAACAGACCCTGGAAGATGAACGAGATATTGTATTCCAAGACCCGGCCATAAAAGACGCTAAATGGTAGGGCATTATTTTAAAGAGAACGAAATGGATGGAATGTTATGGGCGACGGCTTGGACACTGCTTTGGTAGTCATTAGGGCAGAGCTTATTATTCAAACTTCCACCTTCCTCAGGCTGGCTAGGAATAAGCGTTTAGATCTTAAAGCAGAGAATGGCAATTTAAAACTCAAGTTCAAAGCTTTGGCTTCACATAAAACACAGGGAAACATATGGCGGGCCGGGGGGAACTAGATACACTACTGACTCAAGATGCCATAAATGGCTAAACAGCTTTATTTCGAGAAGTGGGTAGGGCTGATAGCCTACTCTCCCATAAGATCACAGCGCACAGAGTTAGGCACTACATTCACACCATCATAGACAAGTAAGGACATAAGATCAGTTGGTTGCAGAGAATGTTGTGCTGTAATTTACAGCTCTCTATGGGTGGGGGTGTGTGCAGTGCGAACCGAAGCTATAAGCAGTCTATTTAGCAGATGTTCACTTCCCAAATTTTGACATAGATTATGGAGGGGACCAGTGTGGTAAATAAATAAATAATACCCTATTTTTGAATGAATAAATGAATAACAGATAGCTCAATAAATAAGAGTCAAGATTCGAGGTAGTAGGAGTTTTGCAGGTTTAATACAGCATAAGGACAGGAACAGGACGACCTGCACGGGAATAGGATGGCAAGGCCCGGCAGCTGCCGGGGACAGGATCGGGAATGACGGCGTCTAACTTTTAATAACAGTACATGAGCATATATACATAACGCAAACACATAGCATTACATTGCAATAGGCGTAGCGGTGGGAGGAGCAATAGGCGTGACGCGTAGCAGTCGCGAAAGATAAGGGTGAAAAGAGGTGTAACAGGGCGTATACATAGACATGTGATGCAAACGTAACAGAATATGTCATGAATGGGGCGGAAACCATGGAGGGGGCTACCTGAGGAGCCGGGACCTCTAACCTGATGGTGCGCGCAAACTGGCAATGACGTATCACTAGGAGAAGCTGGGGGCTTCGAACTCTGTGCTAGGAGCAGAGACTGAAGTCTGGAGAGTCAGGGCGACATGTACCTAAACAGTATCTAGTATCTGATGTTTAGGGAACATGTTGATATAAACTAGAAGTCAGGAGGGGAAAGGCTAACAGACACTAAGACTGGACCATGCATTATTCTACATGTAGTGCGTGATGAAGAATATTAAATGACCATTAATACAGTATTTCTCTAACGTGGGGCCGTAAAGGCTAGACAATGACGGAAACTATTGATGCAGTTCAGTAGCTTTAGGAATGCAGAGGAAGAGGACTGAACTGATAATCTGGAATCATAACATACTCTTGGCAGACTCAGAGGCAGGGCCAAGCTGAACCGGGCACTGCGAGGCAGGCAGTAGGTGAAGGGTCGAGGATACAGGTGGGGGTTGTATCACTCCTCCGCGGGGCTTCAGGAGACAGGAGACAGGAGACAGGAGACAGGAGCTGAATCTGGTGTCCGGGCCCTTTTGAGGCCTAGAAACGGGGACTTTACAATGGAATAACGTGCACACTGAGAAACGTGGCAACGTAGCTTTACATAGGCCTGATATTCGTATTATTCACGAGAACTGGAAACTGCCATACTAGAGGTGGACACAACTGTAATTGCGTCTTTAATCAAACATGGGGAATAACATATGCATATTAATCATGCACATATAACATATGATGGAGGACGCGTAGGGACACAGAACATGGCAAAATTTACTTTTCCACATTCCCTCCTTGTCACTACGTTTCCTTCAGGAAACATCAATATTCATGATACCATCTATCATTTCATACAGTATCATTTGCTCGTCTCGAATTATCCTGGAACGGGATTTAGAACGGGGCTTGGGACTAGGAATACATGATGTAGCACAAATGCCGCAAATCGCAGGGCCACATTGTATACAGAGGCAGCAGCTGAATATAATCGCTACTGCAATACCTAGAAAGGACAAGACTTTCCATCCCCAGGCGGAAATTATATTCCAGAACCAACCGGACCATGTCCAGGTGCCTGGATCTTGGTGTAACAGATGGGCAATTTTATGGAGTCTGGTTATAGCTGAATAAACAGACGGCGCGTTATTTGGAATGAAAATGCAGCAACTAGATCCGATGACTCTACAGGCCCCGCCCCTATCGGCCAATATGACGTCAAGGACGAGACGATTTTGCAAAACTACAAATCTCATAGCAGATTGCTCTTCGGTTAAGTTACCTAGAGCAGAGGCAGTCTCATTTACTACAGCTTCAAGGGTTCTGGTTAACCTGCGGATTAGTTTACTATTCTGGATAGGTCCTATAAAGAAAAAGAAACCTCTATTGAAATCTGTATACTGTTCTAGAGCAGTTTCAGTATAATCGACAATTGGGGACTCCCTTCTATGTCTAATGTGTACTAGATGTGTGTTTCTATGATAATCAGATGGGGCTAGGAAAACTGGTGGCAGTAGGAAGGCAATGTAACAGGTTCCCTCCCAATCGAGGGGCAGACGAACATATGCAGTTTGACCACAAATAAAATAAGAATGACGTGAAGCTTTGAAGATAGATTTCCCACTGTCACTATACTTGACAATAGTAGTACAATCACTATGTCCTACGTGTACGGAACCATTATTTCGGACACATAATTCGCCTTTGACTGGTAGTACTGAAATTGCAGGTAAATCTGGAGTGGAATCAGACTGAACATTCAGGACCATGAAATTCGAAGAATAATTACCTAAATTGTAAACTTCATTTTCTAGATCTAACCCGATTCTGTGGGGGAGACCTTGCTTGTCTGGAAAACATGTACTGTTAAGAAAAGACATATCTGTTGAGGATGACGTTAACGTGGACCATGCTCCACACGAACCATTATGTGAAAACGGATAAGGAAAAAGTGGCAGAACTCCCTTCGGTGTCTGGAAAGGGGGGAGTCGACCACACACCCAACAATTAGTGGCATTGCTGGTTTGGTGTGAGTAATGTAGCATGCGGATGAAAGTATTATTTCGCATAGCGAGGCGGTAAGAGAGTTCATGAGGAGGCAGATCACTAAACGTGTGTTCTACTGTAGCATTAGAAGACGTATTTACATGAGAAACTGGGAAACACAGGTAAAATGCATAACTGGTGCAGGAAATCATAATGCTGAGAAATAATATGAAACATAGAAAAATGATACATCGGATTGAGTTTTGACTAACTCTCTCACTATGGGGGTCTATTTTATACATGTCAGAAACAGTCTAACCATTTCACCTAGGGGAGGACTTAGACAATCAAACTGGCTGACTTATTTTACTAGACCGGAGTTTCAACTTATACTCCTGCTGCGGAGTTTTCTCTAACAGGGGAGGGTTTGTAGCAATGTCTTTTGCGGGACAGTCCTTGAGAACAATATTTTGGCAATCCTTCAAATCCTGGGAAATGTTCTTTGAGACGGGTTTCAGTCCATAAAACTTCTTCACGTGCGAAAGGTGCACCCAGCCTTTGCGACCCTCCAACTTCACGGCCGTACGGGTGGCGAGGAGGACCTGTCGGGGCTCCTTCCAGCGTGGCTCCAGCGGACTTGAGCGGTCAAAATTCCGGACAAGGACCATGGATCCTGGAACGATTTCATGCGGTGCCACCTCGGTATTGTCTGGAAATGCGGCGGCAACCTGTGAACGACAAGAGTTGAGGGCAGACATCAAGGAAGCTAGGTAATCTGTCAGCATATTACTTGAAACATCGGTAATACTTCGGGGTCTAGGAGTACCCCACATGTTAGGGGGGCGGCCGAAAACGACCTCATACGGGGACAGACCTGATCTGGAATGTGCGACCATGCGCATATAGAACAAGGCAACTGGCAGAGCTACTAGCCAGTCCACACCTTTCTCTTTACAAATTTTTGCGATGCGAATTTTCAGAGTCTGGTTATGTCTCTCTACGAGACCTGCTGCTTCAGGATGGCGTACACAATGGAACTTCCACTGGTACCCTAACAATAGGGAAACGTGTTTCATTAACTCTGATGAGAATGGCTGGCCGTTATCAGAATATACGACCCTAGGGAGTCCATAACGGGGGAAGAACTCACGAACCAACTGCTTGGCAGTGGTCGCAGCTGTGTAATCTGGGACTGGATATGCTTCTGTCCACCTGGACAAAGCGCATACAACTACAAGGACATACTTGAAACCTCGACATCGCTCCATCTGAATATAATCCATCTGGAGGACTTCAAAAGGGTGGTCAGGAGGCTGGAATCCCCCTTGTTCCACCGGGACACTTTTACCTGGATTAAACTGACAACATATCATACAGGTACGGACTTTCTGCTTGGCTGCAGCTCGTAAATGCTTGTTGAACCAAATGTTCTGGATACTGTCTAACATAGCTTTTTCTCCTAAATGTGCTGGACTATGTGCGGTATTGATAATGACTTGAACCATAGAGTCGGGGAGAAACCATGTGGCTCTACCCTTCGTTAACCATCCTTGATCTGTCTGGACCCCTCCTTGTTCGGACCATTTCTTGATTTCTTCAGGAGTAGCATGTAGCTGGATATCTATGACATCTTGTGTAGGGTCCTTAACTGTCATGCATGTAGTCGGATCTGGAGTGTGTGTCATGTTAACTGGAATGTCTGGAGTCTGTGCTGTAAGCTTGGCTGTGCGATCTGCTAGATCGTTACCCTGGGAAATAATGTCAGTAACTTTCGTATGTGCTTTGCACTTCATGATAGCAATGGATGTCGGTAAATGTATGGCATCTAACAGAGCTTGAATAAGGAGACCATGCTGAATCTTGGTTCCATGAGAAGTCATGAAACCTCTCTCCTGCCAGAGCACTCCAAAGTCGTGTACAACTCCGAATGCGTAGCGTGAATCTGTGTAAACATTAACTTTCCGGTTCTTAGCGTGTATGCAGGCTTGTGTCAGAGCAACTAGCTCTGCTGCTTGAGCGGACAGGGTGTCAATACGGTGTGTTTCAATAACCTCGGTGTCGGTAGTCACTGCATATGCGGCGACTAGTTCTCCTGTACTTGTTCTCATACATGAACCATCCACATAAAGTGTCAGGTCGGGATCTGGTAACGGAATATCTGTCAGATCTTGTCTTGGCTTTGTCGTAATATTAACTACTTCCACACAGTCATGTGTGTCCGGACTTAAAGTAACTGATGGTAACAATGTAGCAGGATTTAAAACGTTGCAGCGTCTGATTTCTATGTGTGGCTGGAACAGTGTCAATTCATAACCTGTTAAACGTGCAATTGTCAAATGCTGAGTCTGTGTTCGGTTTAAAAGAACTTCCACGGAGTGTGGAACTTGTACTGTCAGGGAGTGTCCTAAGACTATGGAATCACTTTGTCTGATAGCTAGTGCTGTGGCTGCAACTGACTTGAGGCACGCAGGCAGAGCCTGGGCTACAGGATCTAATGTGCTCGAAAAATAAGCACATGGCTTGTATTGTCCTGCTTGATCTTGTGTGAGAACAGATAATGCTGTACCTTCACGTTCAGTGACGAAAAGTGTAAAAGGCTTACTGTAGTTTGGTGTAGCTAGAACTGGAGCTTGACATAGGGCTTTCTTTAACTCATTGAAACTGAGTGTATGTTCCGATGTCCAAGGGAGGACAGTCGGTACGGCTGCCTCCTGTGTCGTTAACTGTATCAGTGGCTTGGCTAGGAATGCATACTGAGGAATCCATTGTCGGCAATAAGAAGTGAGGCCGATAAAAGCACGTACCTCCTTCTGGGTCTTGGGCTGAGGAAGACTCGCTATTAACTGGATACGGTCTGGTGTCAACTGCCTACCCCACTTG
This sequence comes from Lissotriton helveticus, assembly GCF_964261635.1. Classification (NCBI taxonomy): domain Eukaryota; kingdom Metazoa; phylum Chordata; class Amphibia; order Caudata; family Salamandridae; genus Lissotriton; species Lissotriton helveticus. The sequence continues at coordinate 1,901,840,995 of NC_136063.1, forward strand.
GACAGTAAGTGTCCCAAGTAGACCACTTGCTGGACACAGAATTGAAGCTTAGAAGGGGACACCTTGTGCCCCATCTCGGCTAGGAAATACAAGACTGTAAGGGATGCTCGCTCGCAATCACGTTCAGAACGGGCTGTGATCAGTAGATCATCGACATACTGGAGCAGGGCAGTGTCAGTTGGCATGTGAATGTTGTCTAGTTGTCTCTTGAGTGCTTGACTGTAAATACTAGGACTTTCTGTGAAACCTTGAGGAGCTCGTGTGAACATATAGCTCCTTCCATTTAAACAAAATCCGAAAAGGAACTGGCTGTCTGGATGAATGGGGACACTGAAAAATGCATTCTTGAGGTCTATGACAGTGAAAAATGAAGCTTCGGAATCAATGGCTGTTAATAGGGAAGAGATGTCTGGGACTACTGGATACTGGGGAATAATACATTTATTAAGTTCCCGTAGGTCAATCACTAATCGATATACTGGGGGTGCATTTGGATCAGTACGTTTCATGACTGGAATGATCGGAGAATTACATACATTAGAGTCAGTTTCTACAACTACTCCTTGAGCGATGAGCTCGTCAATAATTTTGGATAAGGCTGCTACAGCCTCAGGTGGCAATCTGTACTGTCTGATTCGTGGTAACACTACACCTGGCTTGAGAGTCACACGATGGGGTGTGATTTGCATGTAACCTACATCAGTTGGACCTTGTGCCCATAAATGCTGCGGAACATTAGACAATCTGGGATCAAAATCTCGTAATACATAGTGACCCTTGAAGTCACGTAGGAACAGACGTATTCCCTCTGGGGAACAGCATATAACTGCACCTAATTCTTTCAGTGTTTTAATGCCTAATAGGTTTTCTGGACATGACTTAGTAAGTAACAGATCAGTAGTACGGGACAATGGACCTACTTCTAGAGTAACTGGCTTTGATATTTCATTTACGATAGGTTTTCCTGAAAATCCAAGGGAAACATTTCTTGAGCCTGAGAGCGGAGCCCCTGGAACTTCGGCGTGACTAATTGTGGTCCTACTTGCCCCTGTATCAATCAAAAACTTTCTGTCTTTCCCTAGTACTTGACTGTGAACATAGGGACCTTCTTGATCTACAGGTATCTCGATGAGAGGCAAGCCTACCTCCCTCTCTAGGCTGTTTCATGAATACTGCTGGTACTCTGGATACTCAGACTGTGCATACTGGTACATCTGCTGTGTAACATGCTGTGTTGCAGCGATGGGCTGCGGTGCTGTAACTGTCTGTGGTGCATTCTGTGGCTGAGGAGTCTGTGAAACTTGTTCTTGTCTAGGCGGACGTGGTCTTTCTTTAGTCTTACCGGTAGCTATGTTATGTTTCAGAACTGCACACTCGTTTATAAAATGACCTGGCTGTTTACAATAATTGCAGTTCCCTTTAACGGGAGCTGCAGGATGACTGGCTTGATTTGGACCCCTCTTCTGACTGTCTTGAGGAACAGATTGTGCAACTAGTACTTTCATTTTCGTGTCTTTCATACGCTTCCTTTCGTGGTCTTGCTCTTCCCTGATTCTATTCTGGTGGTATTGGAGCATCTGCAACATCTGGGACGGGGTATTAGCTTGCCAGGTACTTTCGACTTTCAAAACTCGATTTTTAATTTGTGGGCTTGAATTCTCGACTAATTTAGTAACAAAAAGGTGAGGGTATGACTCACTACTTGTCTTGAGGCCACTGTTGATGCTAAAACATTTCTCAAATCTAGAATAAAAATCACTAATGTCTTCATCCTGTTTCTGTTTACAGGCTGAGATTGCATCCCAGTCTTCTTTTCTAGTTGTCAATAATCTGGGTAAAACTTGTATTAATAATTCTGGTAATTCTTTACATTTCGCTCCAAGACCGGTACCTGGTACTCGTGCCTTATCTTCAGCTTCTAGAACTGCCCAATCGATCTTTTTCTCTCCCACCTCCCATTCTTTTTCCTTGAGCTTTTCATACACCCCTGCGGGCAGCAGAACCTTTAACATTTTAATTATATCTGGATACGTGTATTCTCCCATACGGAGCATGTCTTTTAATTCTCGGTGGAACCCTGCTGGATCTTTATCATGACAGGGAATTAATTTTTTCATCTCTAACAGTTCCATCTTTGTAATCGGAGTGTAAACAAACACTCGTTCTAGTTCGCCACCCGTTCCTCTAACTGGGTGGACTTCTCGTAACGGATTCTGTCTCTCCATGTAAAATGGTTTACTTTCTGGGGGTGAGACATGAACAAAATGCGGGTTCAAAAACGTTCTATATTTGTGACGTTGTTCTAGAACGACACTAATTAAATCGGTACCTAAACCTTTCCATCTATACTGGAGTAACTCGTTCAGGATATCATGTAACGGACCTGGATCAGAGTGTTGACCCTCATACAATGTAATGAGGTGCTGAATCATATACATACCCGCCAGTCGTTGCTCGGCTGGGGGCATTTTCAGAAACATTTGTGCCACTATTTCGTCTGGAAAAGTGGTAGAATCAGTAATCCATCGGACTGCTGATCGGACTAGTTCTTGTTCATGCATAGTACTTAACTCACTGTAACCGATTCGTGATTTCAGAATGTGATCAGTAGCTTGGAATACTTGTTCTAGAGAACCTTGTTCTGGTGCTGGATGATGGAAAGTAGACTTGTGTTCTAGGCGTAAATGACGATCTGGAAATCTAGATTTTCCTACATACGCTATTCTGTCGGGATTCTCGTCCTCTACCTCTTCAGTATCAGAGTTACTTTCTTTCTCGCTTACTTGTGCTGCTTTACGTTGATCGTGTAACCTTATTATTTCTTTACGAATTTTCTTGTACATACTGTCCATAGCACCGACGGTCTTGTGCTTACCCTCGGCTATATTATCACTCCACCTTGTCAGGGTTCTCATTTCGGCTTGATCTTTAGACGGGTAATCTTGTTCCCTTATTAGACAATTGATCAGAAACTTTAATATCATGAGCTGGGTCTCAGCTTTCCTTTGAGACATGGCCTCGCCAATGCTTTCTGGATCATCCCCTGTACGGATGAAACGATATATTCTGTCTAGATCTTCTTTCATATTCGGTAGGGTGACTAGATACTCGGCCACCCTTCTTACACGTAATGAATATAAAACCATATTATCCTCGCCTGGGACTGGATCATAGCCGCATTCATTAAGGGCTTTTCTTATTTCTGCTACAGACTGGTGTCTGGGCGTACGCTGTGACGCTTGCATGTGTAATTCGGCTGTTGTTAAACGCTTGTGTGGCGGCGGGGTCTGAGGAGGACCTCCCCCTGCGGCCCCTAAACTAGAGTCGTCTACTGATGCTCTTCGTCCTGGCAGAGTGGGAAATGGAAATGTAGGCTGGACTTGTATGGCGGGCTGGACCGGGGGTACCGTAACAGGTACTCCGGTGTCTGGAGGAGCGGGAAGTGCCTGATTTACAGGGACTGGCGGAGCGTGAACAGAATTTGCATATTCTGGGACTGTGTCGTCCAAATAGGACGAAATGAAAATATCAGCTGCGGTCGGTTTGTGACGTAGCTTGGTCGGAACCAATGGTGGCGGAAAGTTACTGGATGCCTCCGGGGTCGCTTTTGGCAAGCCCTCGGCAAGAAGAGGATACATACCCTTAATAAGAGCATTCCTCTGTCTCTCTGATTGTTCAGTTCTAATTTGTTCACCTATCTCGATTAACTCTTTTTCTTGTGCTCGTTCTGAGGATTCTCTACTTAATTCTGACTTTCTGATTTCTTTTTCGGTTCTTTTATGAGCTTCTTTGCGCCATAACTCGATGGCATCTTTCTGTGACTGTCTGGCTTTCTTTTTCCATAAGGCCTCTTCTACTCGCATGATGCACTCGGCATCCCATGTGCCCGATACGGGCCATCTATACTTTTCTTCTAACTGTTTGGTATACTCTACCCATAAATCTAGATACAGTATAGCGCTTATGCCATGCTTCTGATACATAAAATGACCTGGACTGTCCCTAGGCGGAACTGGAACTGCTGCTTCCAGCAGACCCTTTCTAGTTTTTAACTGACGTAACTTGGAAAACAAGGGCATGACTGGACTGTAATCTAGGCACAATACAATACACAATGAACACGATACTTATTCCCCATTCATACCACGACATTAAAATACATGAAGAACATTTAAAATAATAGTTCGAACAGAATACTACCTGGAATACGGAACACAGAATACATGAATTTTCTCGAGAACAGAACTGACTAGAACAGAAACCAGATGCACTGCTGAAACAGTACGAAACTTACCGGTCTCATAAAGAGACACGTCAGGACCCGCATCCACCGAAGTGGACACTTCGTTTGTGGGTCTGTGTACCACCAACCCACAGACCAGAGTCAATTAGATTGACCCTGTCTAGATACCACCCCAGTAACGGTACTCACCGGGCAGCAAGAACGGAAGGCCTCGGACTGGACTGGACTGCTACGACGACGGACGACGAACTTCGGACTTTAGTTACGGGTGGACCTCCGGATACCTCGGACCTTGGACTCTCGGCTTGGGCTCTGGTCGGGACTCGCCGCGTTCCTCCACCGTCTCGTCTGGATGCTGGACCGCCTCCTCCGTCTCCTCCGTGGGCCTGAGGGATACTTGAAGCAGAAATATCTGCCGGTGCGCAGAAGAGTTCCGTCACGACTGCAGAGGGTCAGGGGGTCGGCGTGGCTTCACCGACGCGTGGGGAAAGGGCAAGTCCCTGTTCGGGCGCCATTATGTGGTAAATAAATAAATAATACCCTATTTTTGAATGAATAAATGAATAACAGATAGCTCAATAAATAAGAGTCAAGATTCGAGGTAGTAGGAGTTTTGCAGGTTTAATACAGCATAAGGACAGGAACAGGACGACCTGCACGGGAATAGGATGGCAAGGCCCGGCAGCTGCCGGGGACAGGATCGGGAATGACGGCGTCTAACTTTTAATAACAGTACATGAGCATATATACATAACGCAAACACATAGCATTACATTGCAATAGGCGTAGCGGTGGGAGGAGCAATAGGCGTGACGCGTAGCAGTCGCGAAAGATAAGGGTGAAAAGAGGTGTAACAGGGCGTATACATAGACATGTGATGCAAACGTAACAGAATATGTCATGAATGGGGCGGAAACCATGGAGGGGGCTACCTGAGGAGCCGGGACCTCTAACCTGATGGTGCGAGCAAACTGGCAATGACGTATCACTAGGAGAAGCTGGGGGCTTCGAACTCTGTGCTAGGAGCAGAGACTGAAGTCTGGAGAGTCAGGGCGACATGTACCTAAACAGTATCTAGTATCTGATGTTTAGGGAACATGTTGATATAAACTAGAAGTCAGGAGGGGAAAGGCTAACAGACACTAAGACTGGACCATGCATTATTCTACATGTAGTGCGTGATGAAGAATATTAAATGACCATTAATACAGTATTTCTCTAACGTGGGGCCGTAAAGGCTAGACAATGACGGAAACTATTGATGCAGTTCAGTAGCTTTAGGAATGCAGAGGAAGAGGACTGAACTGATAATCTGGAATCATAACATACTCTTGGCAGACTCAGAGGCAGGGCCAAGCTGAACCGGGCACTGCGAGGCAGGCAGTAGGTGAAGGGTCGAGGATACAGGTGGGGGTTGTATCACTCCTCCGCGGGGCTTCAGGAGACAGGAGACAGGAGACAGGAGCTGAATCTGGTGTCCGGGCCCTTTTGAGGCCTAGAAACGGGGACTTTACAATGGAATAACGTGCACACTGAGAAACGTGGCAACGTAGCTTTACATAGGCCTGATATTCGTATTATTCACGAGAACTGGAAACTGCCATACTAGAGGTGGACACAACTGTAATTGCGTCTTTAATCAAACATGGGGAATAACATATGCATATTAATCATGCACATATAACATATGATGGAGGACGCGTAGGGACACAGAACATGGCAAAATTTACTTTTCCACACCAGGACCGATCGATTATGATAGAAGAGGTCCAATTGGCCATCAAGGAACTTCCCAATAACAAAGCACCTTTGCCCGATGTGTATGCTACTTCATTTAACAAGGCTTTTGCAATACTCCTGGGCCCTTACTTGATGAAGGTTTATAACTTTTTTGTAGACACTACACGTGTCACGCTCTTCAAGTATACATCCCTCTCATCCCTGTTATTAAAGCCCGGTAAGGACCCCATGGAATGTGGGCCCTACCGTTCAATAGATCTGTTGAATAGCAATGTGAATATTTATACAAAAATCCTTCCAGCTTGTTTGAACAATGTTTATCTAACTTGATATTCCCTTGTTAGTCTGGTGTAATTTGGAATAGGCATACAGGCGATAATCGTTACCTGGCATTCAACGTAGTGGACAGGGCCACGTTGGCAGGCAAGCAGAGTCTCTTGCTATCTTTAGATGTGGAGAAAGCTTTTGACAGGATAGATTGGACGTTCCTCAATAAAATGCTCAACCAGATGGCAGTGGGTCCCCATATGAAAACTTTCATCCTCGCTAAGTATAAGGCCCCAGTGGCCAAGATTCGGATCCTCACCTTTGACCCCATACAGTTAGCCCAGGGCACGTACCAGGGATGTCCCCTCTCCACCTCGATTTTTGCTCTAATGATCCAACCATTATTCAAACACATAATGGTCAATCCCGAAATTATATATAAGGCCCCAATGGCCAAGATTCGGATCCTCACCTCTGACCCCATACAGTTAGCCCAGGGTACGCACCAGGGATGTTCCCTCTCCACCTCGATTTTTGCTCTATTGATTCAGCCATTGTTCAAACACATGATGACCAATCCCGATATTAGAGGCTTAATTACAGACTGCTGGGGAACAAGTTAAAATGGCCCTGTTTGTAGATGATGTACTCTGTGTTCTTATTAATCTCTCAGTCCCTCTCCCTGGGCTGATATCGGAGTTGGAGTGCTTCAGGTAAGTAGCGGGATTCACGAGAAACCACAGAAAATCACAGTCAATGGGGACAGGAACCAAAGTAGAAGACAGCGCCCAAGTCACTGTGACTATGGCTTTCGTCTAGCCCCCACAGCAGTGGACTACCTCTGAGTGGTTATCCCCCCTCATGTGTCAGAAGTGTCTAATTGCAATGTGCCCCCACTTTTGACAACCTTTTTGCAAAGACCTATACAGTTTGGTTTGCCTCAGGATCTCAAGGGTGGGTAGGATTAGTTGTCTCGAAATTAACTTCCTCCTGAGACTGCTGTACTTGTTTTGCTCTTTACTGGTAAAGATCCCTCTACACACATTGAAGTTCATAACATGAAGACTGTGGTCCTTTGTATTGAATGATAAACCCCCTGGGATTGCCAGATTCCTCCAAGTCAGGAGCTCAGAGGAGGGGTTGGCTTGCCTGACATTGGGCGCTTTCTTTTACGGCCCAGTTAACCCTAGCCCTGGCATGGTGTCCCCCTGATGAGGCCAAACCTTAGGCTCCTCTGGAACAGGAGTCCAGCATGCTGTCACTTCATTGGCTGTTGTGGCTGCCTCCTAGAGTGTGGCGTCCTGGAAGCCACCTTTGTTTGACCACTGAGATGACTGTATGTCACTGGAATATTGAAGTCCAGAACTGGGGGTTGGCAACGTCCCCTTCCTCTCTCACCTCGGGAAGCCAGATTTTCCACCTGGCTTTTTGGATGGAGGAAATTGTGCATGGGCGAGAGAGGAGACCCTCTGCCTGGGACAATTGTTCGATAACGGTGCCCCGAAATCTAGGGATCAATATGTTAATTACTTTTTGCTACATCCAAGAGACTTGTACAAGGTGACACAGCTCCTGCACTGGGCTCATAGACCCCGGTCCTGCCCTGGGGATGAGGGAAACTACAAAGACTGAAGATGTGCTCTTGATGGGGACACAACAAAGATGTTGTCAAGACTCAACATGTCACTCGACAAGCCCACCCCTCTCTCAGAGCTTGCATACACAGAAAATATTAGGTGGTACATGACCCTGGTTTCCCTTAAGCGGATTAATGTCAGCTTGGACAATTGTTGGAAGCGATGTGCCGGGATGGGAACTTACTTGCACATGTGGTGGGTTTTGGTCTCAGATGCTAGAGGCAATTATGGACATAACTAACGTCACAGTACCAAAGACAGCCCAGGCAGTTCTGTTTAGATTGGCATAGCTGTCATGGTTTGAGATTACTTATGGGTGACATTTTCATAATTTCAGTGTAATTATGAGTGACATTCAACGACTATGAGTGACATTTTCTCGGGAGCAAAATCAAGCAATGAAGAAGAGGGAAACATATAAATATCAGAAATTACACCCATTTGAGCAACGAGAAACTTTAGCCCCTTCGCTGCGTTTGTCGGCCAACGGCCGTCGTGAGCACTACCTCCGTAGTGCTGCGCACGTCCGTTGGCTGACGCGGCCCTGCCCACTCCCCTAAACCGCCGCACCGCGGCGGAATTGCCGCCGTGGTTAAGTGGTTAAGAAGATCTTATAACTGCTGCAAAGCACCATAATTGGAAGTGCACTCATAGCTTCCAAGCTTTATGATTACGTATGTGTGACATTTCCATGATTTTATGGCACTTATGAGTGACATTAAGTGGCCAAAAGCGTGAGACTTAAGAGTGACATTTTCATGCGAGTAAAAGCACACACTCTTTACAAACATTAAAGGTGAACTCAAAGGGGTGGATTAGGATGTCAGTCTGAAAGGCTCCAAATCGAATTCCGGTCTGCTGAATCCAATTCGGAACATGTCTTTCCGACCGATTCTGAAAGCTTTACGAATGAACGATTAGATGTTGGGAAAGCGTTCAGACTTTCTGAGTAGGTTCTGTATGGCATTCAGAGGAACCGAGTCGTTTGGAGCTGACTCGTACATGTCAATGGACCATGTTTCCGACCGACCGATTTCGGTGTCAGATTCGTATAGCCTTTCCGAATCGGTTGTTCCAACACGGATTGTCGGAATCTGACTTTGGGGGCCCCTAGTAGGCCATCCTTATCCAAGAGACTTCCGAAAGGGGCACCTGGGTGTACCTAAGGGACCCCTCTTTGAAACCATGCACAGTGTGGCAGGCACCACAAGGTGCAGGATTTTCCCCAGCCAGTGTATTTGGTCTGGACCAAATGGTATTTGGAACCATCGTAATTGGTCTGGCAGACTCCCCAAGTCTGATTCAGCCGGAAACCATTCCAAGAGCGATTGATCTGAATGTTTTCCGAACAATATCGTTATCGGCCCCTAACATACAAGTAGGATGTTAATTCAAGGACAGAGAAATGGTCCTTTAATCGTCTGTCTGTTTTCATATTGCATTACAAATTTTTTTTTTTTATAAATAATAAAACAGAAGCTTTCTAGTTCACGGCCTGGGAACTTCACTGTGTGCGCCACATATTTATTCTCTGTGTGGAATTGTACATCTTAAATGTAAAGAAAAAAGATGCCTCTGGTTATCAGTACAACTAACTGGAATGGGAGAGGAGTTGGCCTAACAGCTAGGGCGCTCGACCTCGGACCTGGGGATCTGGGTTCGAGTCTCGGTAACGACGCCAAAAACCTCCTGTGATTCTGGGCAAATCACTTAATCTCCCTGTGCCTAAAATGAATGTGTGTCTGTCCTCATGTAACGTAACTGGTGCTATGTAAAGCGCTCTGATACCTGATTCGGTTCGGGTCTAGTTCGCGCTATATAAAACTCTGCAAAAAAAAAAAAAAAAGATTGGCGGCCTCGTAGGTTAATGCACATGCTGCAGAAATCAGACAAGCGAACCTCAGTGCAGAGATAGTGTGTGTTACTCACCGACTAGGCATGCAGTCCAATAGAGTCTGGGGAGAGTGTGTGGGACGCTGAGCTCTTGTCTTGAGAGTGTCTTCTAATTACTTTGAGTGGGCTGGACAGGGCTCACAAGGCTGCTACAACAGAGGTTAGACTGTGCAGTCGATGTAGGCTAAGGCCAGTAAACTCTGGGGGAGGGTCTGGAGAGCAGAGGGTAGGGAGAGCCAGTGACTCCTCTCCCTTCTGCGCTGTGCCCGCTAGCACCTGCTGCCTGTTCTGAACAGTGAGTCAGTGTCCATGGGTCAGGTGTCAACAGTAGCACGACGGAGCTGCAGCCTTGACCAGTGACCTGCAGCCAGCAGCATGCCGGAAAACAACAGAGGACGTGAGCCTGGGTCCTGTTTTCGCTGTTGTTTATTTCAAGCCCACTCCCTTTCTCTCTCTCTCCGAAAGAGACACCCCAACTGCACCAGATCTACAGCTGTCTCCTAGCGTGAGATGCCACCGGAGAACAGATGTATTGTTTCGTCCCAGAAACAGTGTATCAACATCAAGACTCGAGAAGAGTCTCAGTCACCATAGCAACCTCTGAGCCCAGGACAGCAGGCTACAAAGCTAACACTTGCCTGGGCAGACAGAGCAGCATTGCACAAAAAGTGCCAAAGCTCACTGGGCTTCTTTTGTTTAACAGCATTTAATACCCACAGTGCCCTAAATACGTGACTAATGCAGTTTAGTGTGGTTATGTGGTCACCAGCCCTAAAATGCGTTAGTCTAACACCTGATGTGTGGTAATTGGCAGAGCTGGTTTGGTGTCCCGTTTTCCCCCTCCAGCAGATTACTGACTCATTTACTCTTGGCTGCCCGACTAGTGGTTGCCCAAAGATGGAGGGGCCCATCCCTGCCGACAACCGCAATATGGTAGGCCAAAGTGTGGACGATCCACTCAATAGAAAAGCATACGACCACCCTTAGGGATACACGTCTGACCTACCACAGGGCATCAACCCCCTTCCATGTGTATGTTAAGAGGGACATAGGTGCAACTCGTCTTCAAACCGTGGTACACGCAGCTGAGATATTCGACAAACCTCTTTTGGATAGCTCCTGTCTCTGGGAGGCTAGCAGAGATTCTACCCCAGAGGTAACGGGATGAGAGTTGGGTAGGTCGAAGAGCTGGATTGGATAATGTAGCTTTTATGTCCCAGTAGATGTGGATCCAGTTCTCAGATGTTGAAATGATCTATATTATATGATGCAGCTCTAGCCACATACTGAATATATTGGTTCGTGATGAGAGCTGGCGATGACCTATGTGAGGTTGTTAAAACTTCAAATAAAGTTGTTTTTAAAAAAAAGATGAATAATCCATTAAAGCAATTAATTTGAGCCTGCAGTGGCAACTTTTATATGCTTTCCATTTTCACTGCTGTAGTCATGATTTGGCCTGTCATAAAGCAAATGATGCTCATTGTGCCAGCCTTATGGTTGATTTTTTCGCATTTTAGAGATATGCCTCAATGAAGCAACCAGTAGGGTACCTACCTATGCCATGCGTCATACACCATGTGTTTCCTTTAAGTAAAATCCTCTTGATATTCTTTCCTTAGCAAGTACTTGGGTGGTCAAGCTGTTTAGTCTGCTGGTATGAAATGTAGTCTGGGGCCAGTTAACTATGTGCCAGTGATGCACTTGAGAAGAGGCTGAATATAAGAGTATGAAGCAGTTATGCATTATATTAACAGACTGTGATTGGTAGGACTGTACAGGAGAATGAGATTAGTCATGCACAAGATTTGCATGTGCTTTAGGGCTCTTATAATAATTTTTACTTCTACCTAAACTGTTACCAGTCAACAAGAATAGTTTAGTAATTTAATGTAAAAAAAATTATTGACCCGGGAGATAAAGTGTTAAATATATTCATGTATCAAAATTGTAAATACTTTTGTATTTTAGGTAAATGCTGGTCCATTGGCATATGCCAGGGCATTTCTTGATGACAGTCGATCCAACAAATATCCGAGTAAAAAAGTGAATGAATTAAAAGACATCTTCAGGTGAGTTTTCAACGTCTGTCAGTTCATATTGCCTGATCATTTGAAAAGTGTTTTGAAGCCATATATTCTTTCCCATTGTCTATTAGGACATAGTCAGATACGTTGCTTCCATTTCTGAAAGAACTACAATCAAATGTTGCTCACGCACAGTGACAGCATAGCTATACTTCCGCATTACATACATATTTCACTCAGTGGAGGACACAAGACTCCTTTCCATGTCCTGGATTCCACCCGCACGGAGTGTTTCTCTTTAATACGTTGGTACTGTTAATAGTTTTTGAGCTGCCTATTTCTCAGTTGGAAACTCCTCAACTCATCTTAGATTTTGCATGGCTCACTCAAAGTATTCATATCATATATGTCCTTGTAAGGACCCCTCAGACATTTCTTACAATTCTTTGACTCTTTTACCCTCTATATTTCCCTATAGAGATCTATGTTTTGGGGTACACCAGGAGAAAGTAACTGTCCTGATTTCCGAGTGGCAAACAGGAACGAGCAGGTGTCTCCTAAACTATTCATTAGGCACAGCATTGCGAATTCTCTGTAACTATGACACAATGTGGCTATTCTTGAGAGATATGTCCTACCACATGACCAGAATTGAGTCCAGTGGTTTAAGGATGAACAAGTCCTCTGAGACTAGCACTCAGTGGTTTGTAGCACATTACAAAAAACAAGCCCCCAAAATCAAATAAATGAAGTACATTTAGGGTTACACCTGGGTTATGGAGCTTGAACCTTGGTCCTGGATGCATACAAATAATGTTCCATTTGAAAACCTGACATGGGAAATGTAAGGAATCTACATTTTCTCCAAACAATGCAATATCAAAATTATTTAATTCCTGAAAGGAGGAACCAGGTTAACATTTAGACGTGTTCTCAAAACTCACTGCAAAGTCTGGTCTGTGTGTGTATCCCGGCCTTTGTTGCCTTTCTGTCTGGGTTGATTTCATGCATATGCATTTGGCTTTTTAACCTTACCAATCGTAAATCTCAAAAAAGGAATAATTGACCATAGGATAGTTTCAATATTTCCTTTCAGCCCCTCGCAACCCAGCCCCATTGGTGAAACAATTACAGTCACCGGAAGAACTCACTTAACTATGTTTTAAGGTTGACTCCTCTATTGTCTCCACCAACTGATACTGTGAGGTGTGGGTCCTATGATGATTCAAGCCTCCTGAAGGTGGAGAGGGAACAGAGTCCTTAAATGCAGATACCCTTTATTAATAAGAGGTCCATATTTGAGTTTCTGTAATGAGAACAAAGAATACCAGGAAGGAAATAAAAGGAACAATAGCACATTGCAGACCCATGGGGGGAGTAGAAAAATGAAATTGACAAGAATCACTGTCATTATGGAAGACAGTTCAGTGTGGAGTAGGGAAAGTTTTGATAGTAAATGAGGTTAGTGTGCAGATTAAAGGGCAAAGAAGAGAGGACCAGTTTAAGAAGGATTGTGAAAGAAAAGAAGTGCAAAATTATACAAGTCTGAGTAAGATGCTGAAGAGCAAAAGGAAGTTCATGAAGAAGCAATCCATTGCAAAGCCTTTTAAACCAAAGAGGCTCAAAGAGTATGATTCTAGTTTATTTGTATTTAATAGAGTTTACTTGATAAACACTTCATGAAAATCATACCAACAGCATATTTAACAAAACAATAAATTAAACATGTAGCAGAGCAGAGCAATTACTCAATATAGTTACACATTTTTAAATTGTACCAGTCTTACGTAGATGAGAACTCCATTCACGATCTGTCTTCTGGAATCCTATGATCATTATCAGAATCCTTTTCAGAGGGTCACAGGACACGCAGGGGCAGCTGGGCCCAAACATGGTTGTTGAGTCCTTTTACAGCTGATGTCCCAGGCCCGACTTAATATGGATCCTGATCAACTGGGCTAAGTACTTCTTTTGCACTTGACTCTCTGTGATAGCTTTGGATGAGCAGTCAAGGCTTCCTCAGGGATGAAAATGTAGCAACAGATAAGTGAAAATGACTCCTAACTCAAAGCGCACACAGGACTTACCATAAATTAATGTCCAGTTGAATACTCACTTTTGTAAGCAAACAAGTATTTAATTTCAAACTGTGCACATACAAAAGAATAATAACATTCATGAGCAATAACACGGTCGCATTGAGGTTAGAGCTCTAGATCAAGCAAATCCCTGTCTCACCCCTTTTCTTATAGCATGGTTGGGGTTATTCCCGATTTACTGGTGGCCGCATCCAAAAAATGTGTACTAGTAGGATGTACTCAGGAGTTTGACTTATTAAGATTTATTAAATCAAATCAAATCATTTCATTTGTAAAGCGCCCTACGTACCCGTGAGGGTCTCAAGGAGCGGGGGGTGGGGGGGGGGGTAGGGGGGGGGGCTGCTACTGATCGAAGAGCCAGGTCTTGAGGAGTCTTCTGAAGGTCAGCAGGTCCTGGGTCTGTCGTAGGCTTGTAGGGCGAGTGTTCCAGGTCTTGGCTGCGAGGTAGGAGAATGATCTGCCGCCGGCGGTGGTTTTCCGGATACGTGGGACTGTGGCGAGGGCGAGGTTGGTAGAGCGGAGGCTGCGGGTGGGGGTGTAGAAGCTGAGTCGGTTGTTGAGGTATGCTGGTCCGGCTTTGTGTAGGGCTTTGTGTGCGTGGATGAGGAGTTTGGAGGTGATCCTGTTGTTGACGGGGAGCCAATGCAGGCCTCTCAGGTGTGGTGTGATGTGGCCGCGTTGGGGATATCGAGGTTCAGTCGTGCCGAGGCGTTCTGGATGCGTTGCAGCCGTTTCAGGAGCTTGGTTGTTGTTTCTGCCTGCGTAGAGGGCGTTCCGGTATTCCAGTCTGCTGGTGACGAGGGCCTGGGTGACTGTTTTTCTCGTGTCGGAGGGGATCCATTTGAAAATCCTGCCCAGCATTCGGCGGGTGTTGAAGCAGGAAGTGGAGATGGCGGAGACCTGCTTGGTCATGGAGAGCGCGGAGAAGAGGATGACCCCCAGGTTGCGTGCTTGGTCGGTGGCTTCTGGGGCTGTTCCTAGCGATGTTGGCCACCAGGAGTCGTCTCAGGCTGATGGGGTGGGGCAGAGGATGAGGACCTCCATCTTCTCACCTGACCAGAAGCGCCATCTCCCAAATCGGCCGGGGCACAGCACAATGTCTCGTGGTAGGGCTCTTTGAAGCCCAGGGGGCACCGATCATGGTGGACCTCGATCGCACCAGTCCCAGCAAATAGAGCAAACCGGGGAAGGGGGATCGTGGCTGATCCAACACACGGAGGCCCTTCAGCACTGAGCTTAGTGTATTCATCAAGTGACAATCCAGAAGGGGCTAACAACAGAACCTCTAGGAGCAACAATTAAAGTCAACACCAAGTTGGAGCATATTACTCACATTCTGGCGCGACCCCCGGGCTACTGAACTGCTGGTCAGGTTGGGCATCTGGGACATGCTCAGCCTTCTGGAAATGGCTGCTGCAAATGGAAAAAAAGATTGCACCCTAAAAGACATGCTTCTTAAAAACGCTGGGGCCCAATCGAGTGACACCACAGAGACGTCAACGGCGGAGGGGGCCGCCAATATGGGAATACCAGAGGAGCCAGTCACCCGCTGCTATCTGGAATCAATGTTTGCAGCATTACAGGAAGACCCTCAGTCCTTCAAGAAAGAATTTACGCAGGAGCTTAAGGAATGGATGTGCACTCCGTAGGTTCGGAGCGGGGAGACGTCCGTTTGACATTTGCAACGGCCGTGAAGAATACCCCTGCCATGTACCCATGAGACATTTACAAGAAGCCTGATAAATACGGGTGTATTAACAGCAACCAAAGAAACTCATGGAGGAGTAACCGTGAGTGGGTGATTTAACCACACCACCCCCTTTTTTTCTAGATGAGAGCGACGATTGGATACACGTTAGAGTGTGTCCCCTTTCTCTGCTATTAAACAGAGAATTTCCTCTTTTTTAAGAGTTTACTTTTCGGGTCCTGCTGAATGCTTGAGTGACTGTAGCTCATCTGTAAGCAGAAACATGTTGACCATATTTTATTTTTTCGTTGAAAGGACATTAGGTTCTCATTGTTATTTCCTTAATATGTCCGCTCTTTTCACATGCTTTTAATGGAAGTAGGCTATCCCTCAATTAAAATTGATATTAGGAACTGCCGAACTTCCTTTTAAATTAGCACTTGGACTGTGGGCCCTAATGGGGGTCCCCTCTCTTTTTTCTGTTTTTATACTTGGGAAACCCAATGATGATAATTAACACCTACTTGTTTTGTGTTTGAGGGTTTCTCCTCTCACCATTGATCTCTCCTCCTACTATTTTTTCTTTCTCTCCCCTCATTTTCCCTCTTGGTTAGATTCTTTCCCTTGGGGGTTCGGTTGGGGTAAGAGTGTGCTTTTATGGATACTGTTGACGCTCTTTCATTGTTTTGATTATTGGATAACGTGGGGTTTGAGAGCGTCTTAGCTATATCCCTCCCTCTCTTTTTGTTTTGAAGGAAGCTGGACAGGACCTGGTTGTACTTGAGGTGATGATCTCTACTTTGGAAGACCACAAATCAAGCAGAGACGAGGAGAGTGAACAGCTACAGCAAGAGGTCTTCTGCCTCAGGGATCAGCACCTGGACCTCCAGGCACACGCGTAGGATTTAGAGAACAGATCATGTCACAGTAATATTCGCATTAGAGGCAGACCATCTGGCACAGAGGGATCAGACATCTCTACATTTGTTATGGACCTTTTCAGATCTGTTCTCGAGGCCCCACCCTGGAGGAAAGCATTAAATTGGACAGAACACATAGGGTGGGCCCTAAACGATCTCCCACGCTCCTCCACCTGACATTCTCACCTGTGTACATGATTTCCCCTTGAAGGAATGTATCCTCCAACGGGTACGAGAAGAACGCCCATTGCAATACAAGGGTTATCATCCAACCCTATACCAGGACCTAGCCGGCATAACCCTTCAGAAACGCAAATCTTTCTGCCCTATCACCTCACATCTTCAGGCTGCTGGGGTACGGTATAACTGGGGCCACCCTCTCTGCTTAGTTTTCTGGCACAAAGGGAATCTGCATCAAACTAGATCGTTGGAGGAAGCTCACAACATTTTAGACATGGCCCTGGACACCCAGCAGGAATGACAAAGGGAGCCAGGACTAAGAGGGCAATCAAGAACGGAGGAACACAAGAGGATTCCCTGCTGATCGCAATCCAGATGCCAAAACTGTAGCCAGAGAAAAGCAAGCCGTCATTGACTCTTTATCCCACAGAGTTCGCCTTCTCCATGATCCCCGGTCCGCAAGCCACAAATTAAGGCCACCATCATCTCTTGGGTGTGATGCTCTTCAATTAAAACCGCCCTTATCATGTTACATAGGACTCGCTCTGGGTTAGGGTGGGCCAGGTGAGGGTGATGGTAGGCTTCCACAACCCCGCTGAAGAACATTCCATAGACCAACGGGAAATGGACTTTGACACTGTGTTAGTACATTTTATGTTATTAAGGTTTCTCGTCCTGATATGGGGCGATTGGTTTATCTTTGTTTGTTGGACCCGGTTACTGCCATCACAATACTCTATTGCCCTATTTTTTCATGTCATACCACCTAACAATCCTCACGCTGAATGTAAAAGGCTTTAATCTCCCCCTGAAAAGGCGCGCTATTTTATTGTATCTGGAACAATCGGAGCTCCCATTTGCCTGTAACAAGAAACACATCTCCTCTCCAAGGATGGGCATAATCTCCATCCCAAACACTTTCCCCAAGAGTACTTCTCGTCCTTCCCGAACAAAACCGCAGGGGTAGCTCTTCTGGTGTCCCGACACTTTAGGGGTAAGGTCCTTTCTAAAGAGGCAGAGATAAGGGGGAGGGGAGGATGATAGCATACTTGATACAAGCAGGTCCGAAAGCGTTAACTGTAGCCACCATATATGCGCCTAATGCAGGAAAGGAACCTTTCCTTTGGAAGGCTCAGATGGAGAAACTGGGGTCCCAGACACGATCACTCATATAGTGGGGGATGACCTTAACCTTGTCTTCGATAATGACCTGGATAGGACGGTGCAAAGATACGGCCAGACGGTGGCACTCTCCAAGGGGGACTACAATGGTTTCTAAGCATGGGCCTCACAGACATTTGGAGACATACCCACACTTCGACCTGGGACTACACGTACTATTCATTTGCACACAAATCCTACGGTAGACTGGACTACCTACTAGTCACACAAGACCTCATCCCTGGAGTGCAGGACACTACGATTGAGCCCAGATTCCTCCCTGACCATGCAGCAGTAGTAATCACTTTAGATACCCCTTAACGCAACCCATACGTTTGAGGGATAAACTCCTTCAACACCCACAAAATATACAACAGATCTCAAATGCCATAGACAACTACCTAACTGCAAATGACACCACGGGTATGACCACTTCCATTCTCTAGGATGCCCTAAAGACAGTGATTAGGGGGAATTAATTGCCATATTGGCGGCTAAAAACAAAACCCGTCGGGACAAACGCCAGCAGCTTTCCGCTCAAGTAGTAGAACTTGAACGTATTCAGAAAAGGACTGGTGCCCCCAGGGTATGGAGACAGCTGGAAGCTACCAGAGCTCAGTTGGGCGGCCTAGACACAGACAGAGCGGAATACGCAGCAATCCGTCATAAACATCAATACTATGTTGTGGGGGATAGGTGTGGGCGTCTCTTTGCCAACAGACTGTGGGCCCAAAGACAGGAGCACGAGGTCACAGATTCTAAGGGCCAGTAACAGACCGAGGACCCTTATATCACGGAGGCCTTCCGAGAGTACTATAAAGAAATCTAGAAAAGCTCAATACCTTAAGTCGGAAAACATTCAAGCCTATTTCAGGGCTGTGCACACATAAGTCCTCACCACAGAACAGAGGGATGACTTAGATAGCCTTATTCAAATTGAGGAAGTCACTTCTGGCATTGCCCGCCTACAGACATCTAAATTCCCCAGTCCGAATGGCTTCCCAGCCATATTTTATAAGACCTTCTGCAAAACCCTTGCACCCCTTCTCACATGGCTATTTCATGAACTGGGGAGATTGGCAGTTCTTCCCCCTTCTATGCAGATGGCATCGATAGTGGTGATCCCACAGCCAGGGAAGGACAAAACACAATGCCCGGCTTACAGGCCGATTTCATTGTTAAATGTGGACCTTAAAAGCTTTGCGGGTATCTTGGCGTCCCGCCTAAACCCGCTCCTCCCGGTGCTTATCGACCTGTATCAGGCCGGATACGTCACCCAATGTCAATGCAGAGACAATACTCGCAGGGTTCTCCATTTCATAGACAAGGGGCTTAAACATAGGAGCGAATGCTCCTAGCGGTGGATGCTGAGAAGGTATTCGATAGAGTGCACTGGCCATACCTCAAGGATACACTATAGCACTTTGGCCTTGGAGACAGGTTTATAAGCTGGATTTTTAGCACCTACGATCATCCTATAGCTATGATTCAGTTTAATGGGCACAAGCCCACAACCTTCCCAATTTCCAGGGGCACCATACAGGGCTTCCCCATGTCTCCGTTACTCTTCGCATTGTACATGGAACCCATGGCCCATAGAATTCAATCCAATCCAGCAATAACAGGGATTAAATTAAGAGGAGACCACCACACAGCCAGTCTAAATTCAGACAACATTTTAGCGACACTGTAGAATCCATCCACCTCTTTACCAGCTTTCCCTAAAGAATTGGAATTGTTTGGCCAGGCAGTTGGTTTCAAAGTGAACATTCATAAATCGCAGGCCTTGAGCCTAACTCTGCAGCCCCAAAAGATGGACACCCTCAAGCAGAAAGCCCCATCACATCTTTCTTATTTAGTACTTCAAATTGCCCCCACGATTTCCATGAAGGCCACTCTTAACTACTGCTCCCTGACTCGGCAAATACGTGGTGACCTTCACCAATGGCGACACTACTCTATCTTGGCTGGGGAGAATTGCGGCTATTAATATGACGATCCTTCCCCGGATTTTGTATATCTTCCAAGCCCTCCAAGTAGAACCTCCTCGGGGCACGCTCCACATCATCCAAGACAAGGTGAATTGCTTCATTTGGGCAGATAAGCGCCCTTGACATTGCCTCAAAGATTGGCTGTGGGTCCCAGATCTACAGCGATATTATCAGGCTACACAGTTGAGAGTTTTTGTAGAATGGTCCTGCGCAGAATTGTAAAAACACTGGTTGCTCATGGAAAGACCCTGGCAGGACAACCTCTATGGAGGATCCCCTTCCTCCCTAAAAATGCCCGACCTACTAACCTCTACCTGTCCTCTATCACCAAACCAGCACTAATTGCTTTGGATAAACTAGCGACTCAAAGAGACCTTACTTACTTCCCTTCCCACTGATCCCCTATAGTAGGGACCCCCGAGTTTACACCAGCCCTAAACAGCACTGTGTTTCATTGTTGGAACCACCCAGGATGTAGATCGATCAGACATTTGTTCGACATGGAGGGCCCTATCCCATTTGAATCTCTCCGGGCAGAATCATGGATTCCTGAAAGTGAGCGTTGGCACTACACACAAATACGCCATTGGGTGATGCAACCAACAGTTCGCCCAGAGGCACGACGCTTCACGCCCTAAGAATGCTGGGTGCTCTCAACCCCTACGAACTCATGTTTAATCAAACAGTTATATAAATTCCTGGATCCGCCGAGCACAACTTCTAAAACGGCAAGTCAACTCCGATGGGAGTCCGAGATCAGGCAGGAACTGACACCGAAGGAATGGGTAGATATCCACTATTGTGCTGGGCAAACTGCTCATAATACATCAGCGAATGAAACAGCGACAAAGATTATAACATTGGTACCTTACCCCAATCAGACTCCATGGTCCGTACCATCCAAATCACTGGACTGCTAGTGGCAGTGCAGCCTTACTACACATTTTATGGGACTGCCTGGTAACAGCGCCATACTGGACAAGGGTCTTTAACGATATCAACACTTACCTGGACACGGAATTCCTGAGATTCCCTGCCTATATCATCCTGGGCCTTCCTAACACCCTTAACTTCCCATTAAAATCTTGTAGAGGCAGGCAGATTGGTCTAGAGCTATTAGCGTCACTGCAGAACATACTGTCGCACTGGGGCACAGATCACATCCCGACATACCAAGGTTGGCTGCACAAACTGTGGTACATAATGGGAATGGAACAAGTGAACTAAACACTATTGAATCAAAGCACACCATTCCACAAATTATGGAAACCATTTCTGAATCTCCTGATGTCAGAATTCTGTGAACTTACCTGCCCTAAGTATCTTTGCTCACTGCGCCTTTCGGAAGCCCCTACTATTCCCACTCCAAAACCTTGAGACAGGTAATGGCTGGGTGGGGGGGGGCATACCACAATCGTCACTAGTCAGTTTGAGGCAGCCCTGGTCCGGGGTGGGGTGGGAGGTGGGGTGTTCAGCGGAAGTTAGATCAATGTATATAAAGCATCCTGTGTTCCACAGGCTATGTAGCTTAAGTTTTTGCTATGATGAAAATGGTAATAAAGAGATTTAAACCATTAATGTATTTGATGGCAAGAGCCTGTTGTATAACTAACCCCACCATGCACTCTTAAATCTGTCTGGCAATCTTGTATTCAAGAGGTTTTTAGCAAGGGGTAATGTCTGCATTTTATAAGTTACTGATCCGCCACCTATACTCCTAACACCATCTACTGAGTCTCCGTACTCAGTGGCAGGAATGACTGCAAGTCAATTACACTGAGGAGGACTGACTGGAGCTGCTAGAGAGTCTAGAAAGGGGGCTAGAGAGACAAGGAGGAAATTCTGTCTCTTCTAGACGCTCCAAAACTGGTATTGCACACCTGCCATAGAAGCTTGCCTTCCTGATATTTTTGTCCCTGATATTCCTGACATGATATTTTGTTCACATGTTATTTTTAACCTGCTATTTTTTCCAAGCACCCACAAGACGTTGGTGTTTGAGATGTTTAAGATGGCCTCTTATGAGAAACTTATTTGCACTCTAAATGATAAGGTAGAAATCTGTTTGCAAGTCTCGGTACCATTTCTAAATAGCGCCACCTAGCCAATTGGCCACCACGCAACCTTGTGCTTGTTAACTGCACACTTTCTCCCAGCCCGATAAGTACCCATGATACGTGGATAACCCCAACCCACTCTGATACAACCTACTTTATCCCACCAGTATCCCTGCGCAGATTCTCCTGCCGGTGACACATGCTTATGTGAGGCTCAAGACCTTGCCCTAGTAACACTCATCCTTCCCCTTCTCCTTCCCACCATGTACATAACATTCACAAAGTCATCAGTACTCCCTGTCCGACCCTGGATGGCTCCTGCTCACCACATACAGATAATCCATAGGATGCCTTGTCTTCAGCGACGGTCCGTGCAGGTAAGCACGGTGGGGCGAGGCGGGAGGGGTGGGGGAAGTTGACAGAAGACAGAATAGGGCAAATTAATTAAATAAATAAATCCTATTCTGTTGTCTGTCGACATACCCCTTCCTCACCGCACTTACCTGCACGGGCGGCTGCTGATTGTTTTTCATTCTGTGGTCTCCCAGCTCGGAGACGCCACAGAAGTTCTTTCCCCTACAAATCCTTTTTATTTCTATTCATACAGTTATTCTTACTTATATTATTACTTTTCTTCTTTTCTTCTGTCTCTTTTGTATTGCTGTATGATATGTTTAGCTTTCGAAAAGATCTGTTGATGTGACTTATTGCTGTATGGTGTTAATACATGCAGTTATAAATAAAGAAATAAAAGAAGAGGGTTTAGCAATGATTATCACAGTGCACATCTTCTATACCCATTCTTTGTTAAATGGGGTAGCCGCCCCTAAAAGGTAATCTGTGAAATTCTATATGAATAAATGCCTGTTTACATGCTTTCACATGATGTAATAACAATACACCTTTAAAACAAATTGGGTTTAAAATATGCTTTAAATAATAAAGACATGCACAGAGTCTTGCTTGTAACTTTTCATAATAAGCAAAACATACTAATGGCATCTGACATAAACATTCTCAATCAGACTTATAGATTTATCAATGGCTTGTCAACATAATCAATTTAGATCTGCTATATTGCACATATTTCTCCCACAACCTTAACCATCAACCCTCAGGCATACAGTCATAAAGATCTAAATATGCACAAAATCTACTTTTAATGGTCTAGTGGCTTTAGCATAGACTTTTCACAATGAGTAAGTCAGACTTCCAGTCTTTGGTATAACGTTCATAATACATGGTCCATGGCCTCTGTATATAACATTTCCAATGAACCAATCAATCTTATAGCATTTACCCTTGGCTTGTTGACACATCCAACTCAGGCCTGCTGTATTAAGTGAAGTTTACATAAAAGGCAATCATAAGGTGCATAGTCCTAAAATCAAAAATAAGTGCAATATAAAACTCCTTCAAAGATGGCCTAACATTGAGTATCGCAGTGCAAATCTTCTACCCCCATAGTTTTCAGCAGTGGTAACAAACACCAAAAGCCTTGCTTACAGCTGTAGTCTGTGAGATCACATGTAACAAAATAGCTGTTTAAAGGGTTTAACACAGTATAATACCAATCTACCTTTAAAGGCCTTTTGTCTTCAAGATATGCTCTTCGCAGTCAATAAGTTAGGCCTACTGCCTCTGTCAAAACTTTTCATAATAAGCATACTTGTTCCCAGTGAATCAATATAGTCAAAGGCAAGTTAGTGCCAAACTGCTTCCATGTAGTGATGGGGGCATTGCTGATCACAGCACGCCCAGGAAGGGAGTTTCTCATTGTGAGAAATTGGGTTGTTGCATGAGGAGGTTTTTAAGCCACAATCCCCGTCATGGTGAACCACCAAAGTCACTAAAGTAAACTGTACTTAACCCTCTGGTAGCTTGGCACAAAAGCAGTCTAGCTTAACTTAGAGGCAATGTGTAAAGTATTTATGCAGCACACAAACAATAATAAGGCGAAAATGGAACAGAGTAAATTCTAATAAATTATTTGACATCAAAACAACAAAAATCCACTTACTTGAATCAGAGCTATGCAATTTAAAAATGATCCAACATGCTTATCTGATCGTGCTGGACCAGGACAAAGTCACAGGTTCAGGCTAACCACAACGGAACATGGGCCGGATACAGAGACCAGGTTAGACCTGCTAAAAATGGTACCTTATGTACTTTATGTGGGGCATTGTGCCGCGCAGCAACAGTTCTGCATTGTGAGGTGAGGTCCTGCATCAAGATGCGTTGCACATTGTGTGTTCTAATGATCAATGTGGGTCCTCTGTCGCGTTGCCTCACCCTGTGTCAGTTCCGATGAGGAGCTGTGAGGGATATGATGATAAATCCTGTATTGGTTTGTGTTGTGTGGCATTTGTTCTGGTGGGGACCACATCTGGTCTGGCAGAGCATCTTTAATTTCTCTTCCAAGGGTCCAGGATTGGGCGGGCACCACTTGGGAGCTCAGGAGTAACTGCAGGCATAGTTCCAGAGATGGCTGGAGCCTTGTTTGTCCCTGAGACTCTAGTCAGGAAGAAAGCCAACTAGCCCTTGGAGTCCCTCTGAGGGTCCAATATTTATTCCTGGTGCCCACTTTGAAGTGGGAAAAACATCTGGAGTTTGCTCCCTACAGAGAAGTCTAGAATTTCCTGCCTCCCTGCCCTGGTCCCAGTTTGTCTGGGTACACAATAGGCTATTGTGAAGTCCTTTATGAGGGTGCAGGGATAGTGTCTTTGAAATGCAAGTTTGGTAGGTGACAGCTCCGCCCCCTCATTAAGCTAGGATGGTCCATCCTGCCAAAACCTGGGCCCTCCTTTTTAACACTGTCTGAGAGGAATACACAAAGGCCACCTACACCTAGACATGTGATCCAGGACCAGGCTCTGGGCGTCAAATCGTTAGGACAAAAATTGCCAACTATCTAAACGTGCCATTTTCAGGATTGTGACTTTAAATTATTTTGTGACCAAACTCGAGATTCCTACCTACTACCAATTAAAAGTTTTCACGGATTAAATGTAAAACTGTAACCCAATATTATCCTATGGCAAAGGTAGACCTTTCAAGGGTAGGCTTTTCAATAGTAAAACACAAATTGTAGAGTTTTTCTCTATCAGGACATGTAAAATGTGAAAGTGCATGTCCAACTTTTTAAATACAACTCACTCTGTCCTCTGGGCTGTTTAGGACCTACCCAAAGGGTGTCTTATATGTATTAAAAAGGATGATTTTGGCCTGGCAAAAGGTTTATTTTCGACCTCAAAATGACAGTTTAAAACAGCACACACAGGCTGCAATGGCAAGCCTCAGACATGCTAAAGTGGGTGGCTCAATCAGTGCTGCAGGCCCACTAGTAGCGTTTAATTTGCATGTACTGTGTACCTGCCGTACCACTTTACTTGTGACTTATAAGTACATTAAATATGCAATTGGGTTTAACCCAATTTTGCCATGCTTAAAATGAGAGAGCACAAGCACTTTAGCACTGGTTAGCAATGGTAAAGGGCACAGAGTCGTAAAAGTCAAACAAAACATGTTAAAAAAACAGGAGGGTGAACGCAAAAAGTTTAGGGATGACTGGAGCAAATCAAGGGCACCTTTAGTCAGTGTGCTGAGAATATTGTACTCTTGTGAGTGACATAGTGGATTGAAAGCTTTCAGAACAAGCATTGGCATGGCCAATAGGTCTCGGCTTGGGACCTTATGTATTTAGCTAGAACTTTTGGCTATGTTGTAGAGCATTGTGGCTGCTGTGCATCATGTTGAAAGGTTATAATAAAAAGTGTTAAGCATTTTTGTTACCTTTATACAAACAAAGACAACATTATATACAACTGAACAACCCGATTAAAAAAAGGTTTTAACATTAAAAATGTCTTCTAGGTTTTTTTTTTTACTTGCACTGCTGGCAAGTTCTTCCTGCCAGTTCTAATGCTTGTTTGTTATAGTTTTTTTGTTAGGGGGAGAGGGACATAAATAACGGGTGAGTGGAGGTTGGAAAACAGTAATTTATTTAGAACATGAGCAGCGGACGGACACTAGGAGAGAGTCAACAGATGCCAGATTTCGAGGGCAGACTGACGTGATGCTTAGGTGATGTTTAGGTGATGCTTAGGTGGTGCGCTGATTCAAAATGGTGGTGGTGAGTGGTGTTTGGTGCTCAGGTGGTGCCACTATATGGTGTGGAATTAAGGTACGTTGTGGATTGTGGAGTTAAAATATGTTGTTTGGTGCGTAATTATGTGGTGTGTATTGGAAATGTGCGGAGTTGAATTGCGTGGCCTGAAACTGTGGTGTTGAGTGAAATTATGCTTAGTGAAATTGTGTCATGGTGTGGAGTGCATTTATGTTGATTGGTAGTATGTGGTGTGTATTTATGTTGCATTGAGTAGAGTGCAATTATGTGGTGTGTTATTATGTGGCACTGAGTGGTATTATGTGGAGTGTATTTATGTTACATTGAGTAGAGTGTAATTATGTGACGTGTAATTATGTGGTACTCAGTGGTATTATGTGGAGTGTATTTATGTTGCATTGAGTAGAGTGTAATTATGGGGTGTGTAATTATGTGGCACTGAGTGGTATTATGTGGAGTGTATTTATGTTGCATTGAGTAGAGTGTAATTATGTGGTACTGAGTGGTATTATAATTGGAAACAGATGGCACTAATGCTTGCTCCCGAGCACCCTAGCCCAGGGAACAAAGAAGGCGGGACAATCACCCGCCTTGGACCAATTGCGTGCTGTCTTTTTAAGAAAGACGCATGCACAGGCCAATTGCGGATGTTCTCTGGTGTTTTGAACTCTGAACACACCCACAAGCATGTGTTCAGAGTTCAAAAGCCCTCACTAAATGCCTCGCAGAGCTGCGCATGTGCGCTGGCCCAGGCGAGACCTAAAAAGGACCTAACAAATGGTAAAGTACATATATATGAATAAGGCACTTTAAACTATAGCAAACTTCCATTGAGATAATTTGCATATTTGATGCTCATTCATAAAACTGGACTCAATTTTACTATTTGCGGATTGATGAGTCTAGTCGTATTCTTATATTTGAAGAGGAGTTTAATGCTTGTTTTTTATTTTGCAGTTAATTACTGCATTGTTTGTAAAATATGTATTTCCTGATTGCAACAAAATACAAAATCATGAAATAGAAGTGTAAAACATGTCTTCCATTCACAGAAAATGTATACAATCCTGTAGTATCGCACTGGAACTAAATGAACGGATCATCAAGGAGGATCAAGTGGAGTATCAAGAAGGACTTAAATCAAACTTTAGAGAAATGGTGAAAGAGCTTTCCGAGATTATCCATGAGCAGGCAAGTAAACGATGCACAGATTATAACAGCCCAGTGTAAAGATACAGTGTGAGCTGTTCTGTAAAGTCATACACAATTTATGTACATTATGTCGGGCCTTCAGAAGCAGGCACTAAAAGAACAGAATAGCTTCATCTGGAAATAGTCATATAGTAGTTATTTCCTTAATATTTCAGTATTGCTTTGTATCAATAAAGGTATCCTTAGTTCAGTTTTGATTTGAGTTGGTAGATAGAAAGGAAATGTATTACATTCTGCAGTCAACATATTTAAATACCACTATTTACATTCAGATATTGTGCTGTCTCCATCCACTATGCCAATATTGCTTTATAAAACAACAAGCACCTGGCAGCGCTGCTATATTTTTGGAATATTTGTGTTCTTTGGCACTGTTTTTAATAAAATGTTAGGTTCATAATCCCTTTGGTCTCTTTGCTGAATAGTTCCAAAATAACAAGGAAAAGAACATACTATTCAAGGAGAGGGCCCTATGGGATATGTTGTTTATTTAAGCACAGTCACTACAATCTGAAATTTTTGTGCATTGAATGCTGCAATGGTACATCAAACACCATAGTGATGAAAAGAAAGTCACATTATCACCAAAAATGTACTCCTTTTAAATGTGCATACATTTAACCATAATGTACGTTACTGTCCATTTAAATTACAGATGTTATGAATTATGTTTGAAGTAAAACAATGATGTTCAAAAATAACTTAAACGCAGATGTTTATTTGATAATAAATGTCAGTACCTATAATTATATATTTCCCAGATGTCTAATACTTAGTGTGTATCCAGTATTTTAGTGAAGGATCCATCCATAAGATTCACAAATTTATTCAAATGGATAAAGCATCAAAAGTCGAACATTGTTTCACCCTCATAATCATATGCACACCAACTTCATCAGCACTAGCACATTGCAACAAAGGGAACTGATTCTTGTATGACCACTTGGCTTGCTGAAACTTTTGCTGTAAAGGGATTTAAGAAAAAAACGTCAGAGCAAGTCCCTTTAAGATATGTTTTTTTTTTTTGTCCTCATCTCCCCTTGTCAAGTCTTTACGGAACTTATACAGCCTTATTCTCTAACTGGGGACGACTTGGCTTACCGCATTCACTTGGGTCACCTGACCTCTCCCCTTTTTAGGGGACATGGTGTAATCATTGGACCAACTGGTTGAGTCTTAGATTTCTTCCCCAACTCATTAGAGGATGCCAGATGTTAGATGGCTTATCCTCTGCTCTCTCATATTCCAGCCCGGCCATGACAAATGTTGCTTTAAGCCAGTCCTCTCTTTTCGGGGGGTGGGAGTCTTTCCATCTCCTGCAGATTTCTCTCCTTGCCAGTAGGATCATATAAAGTAAGAGACCTTTATCCTGCCACGAGGCAGTCTGACAAAACAAACCGTCGTCTCCAAATAGGACCAAGGATAGATTGACCTCCACCCTAGTCTTAAAGCCTCCCAGCAGTGTATACCCCACCTCTTCCCAAAAATGATCCAATTCTTTACAACCGTAAAAAATATGTATATCGTTTGCTAACGGGGTCTGACATCTCGGACATTTAGGTGGAGGTGTTGGAGCAAATTTTGCAATTTTGTAGGGCGTATAATAAAGTCTATTGGCGACAAAAAAAGGGTTCTTTTTCAAACAGGCGGGCTTTATAAACTTATATAGTGTCTTAAAAGATGATTCAAACAAGGCCGCTGCCTGCAATGCCATGGCTCCAGGTCGCCTCTGAGGGAGGGGTCCCAGGATATTCAACCTTTAATAGATAATTATACCACCAGATATTTCCTTTTTAACTGGTAAGATGGATTGACATAGCCTCTCAATTTCCCCATTACCTTTTATCTCATCCCGTTCTGCTGCATACCAGGATACTAACTGGAGATACTTAAATCTAGATAGTCCGGTCCCTACCTTTGCTCTTAAATATTCCTATGGATGTACCCCCTCACCATCCATCAATTCCGTCCAAGTAGTAATTCCTGCCCTCTTTATTAGTATTGCCAAGGTATCTCTCAGACAATCCGGAGTTCCGGGTGAATCCCAAACAGGGACCAGATCTGAATAGTAACCAACACCCCAACTAACCCTTACCCTGTACCACACCTCCAGGGCTGCTTTTATGACCTTCAGAAGAACCCGCTTGAAGAATCTCGGGGAACCAAACTTATACAAAAAGGCCTCACCTCCACCTCCCCCTTCAACTCTCACCATTTCTCCCAACAATCTGCCTCAGGTTGACTCATCTGGTTTAATGAGTAGCATCCGAATGCTCTTAAACTGGAATGCCACTGCATACAGGCTGATGTCGGGGAGAGCCAGCCCCCCTTTAAGCAGTCTTCGTATAAGCTTTTTCTAAGTCAAATAAAACTTCCTATCTTACTCTGCACCTTACTGATGTTTTTTTTTGGAAAGGTTAAAGGTATGGTTGAAAATAGATATGAAAGCTTGGGGAGAATAACCATTTTCACGAGGTTAACTTTCCCATAAATGGTTAATGGAAGATTCCTCCATCTACTAAACAGACAGTCTATTTCTCTGATTATTCTATTAAGATTTAACTGGGGGATTTTATCCAATTCCTTCACAATGTATATCCCCAGATTTCTGAACTCAGAGCTCACTGTGCCCATCCATTGATCTAAATTCCAACACATGACCTCTGTTTTTGTTCTATTAACCTCATAACCTGAGATAGACCTGAATTCTACCAACAACTCCTCAATCCGAGGAATCGCCACAGCTGGATCACTTGTGTATAATATCAGGTCATCTGCGTAGAGGGCCAATTTAGAGCTATAAGGCCCAGACCGGAATGGGTCAATTGATTCGTCTAGCCTTATGGCTTGTGCCAGCGGTTCGATATATAAATTGAACAGATTACGGGGAAATAGGGCACCCCTACCTGGTTCCCCGCTGTATATTAAAGCCAGGTGTTAATGAGCCATTAAGGAGGATCCGCGCAAAAGCACCTTTATAGCAGTTCAGTAAAGTCTGAATGAATACCGGGCCAATCCCCATTGCCTCCAAGACCGCCCATAATACACCCAGCAGACTCTGTCGAACGCCTTGGCCGCATCCAATGCGACTACGGCCAAGGGTTCCGATCTTTGTATAGCTAGATCCATATTTCCAATTAAAAGGTGGGTCTGATCTTCAATGTGCCTGCCGGCCACAAACCCCTTCTGGTCTGTATGTATCAACTTGGGTGCCAATGTAGCCAATCTCCCCGCTAGAATGCCCATAAAGATCTTATAATCAGCATTCAGCAGGGAGATTGGCCGATAGGAGTCCGCCCGGAAACGGTCTTTACCCGGCTTCAAAATCAAAACAATAATTGCCTCTTTCCATGAATTGGGCACTCTACCTGCAGGTGAATAAACAGAATTAAAAATTGTACCCAACACGGGGGACAACTCATCTATTAGGTGTTTGTAAACTTCGCTTGGAAGCGAGTCCGAACCTGTGGCTTTTTTGTTTTTTGATTTCTTTATCTGCTCTGCTATTTCTTCAACAGTAATAGGGGCATCTAAACTGTTCCTGCCCTCCTCAGATAGGATTGGCAATATTTTACTGCTCAGCCATATATGTACAGTTTCAGAGGATGGAGCGATATTTTCTTTATATAGGTCTGAAAATATCGAAAGGAGGCAGGTTTGCATATCCTCTACTTTACTTGATGTTTCCCCATTGCTATTTATAATTAGTTCTTTAATATCATTATTAGCGCGATCGACTCTGGCTTTCCAAGCCAATAATGCTCCTGCTTTCTCCCCGTACTCAAAGTTTTCCATATTTCTTGAATCCCATTGAGCTTTACATCTCGCATCCAGTTTCCCTCTATACTGTTGTCTTGCCTCGTCTAGTTCCTGTAAAATTTGCGAGAGTCGTTCTGAGTCTTCACTGTTTAAGCCTATTCTATTCAACTCTAGCTGACTAATTCTTCCCTCGATATCCTTCAATATCTTGGCCTCTGCCCTATTTTTAGCACGTATAATGCCATGTAATCTCCTACTTAGGCAGGCCTTATAGGCATCCCAAATATAGTCAAAGGTTGAGGACCCAATATTGTGTGGAAAAAATTCCGAAGAAAATGACTTGATGGAATCAATTACTTTCGTATTAAGAAGCATAGCTCTCTTTAACGTCCATCTAGACTATTGCTGCAAACCATTGCTCTGAAAGACAAACTGCAGAGGAGCATGATCTGAAAGGTGACTCGGCTTTACGACTATCTCCTTAATATCAGTAAGGGATTGTCTGTCTATAAAGACATAATCAATCCTAGAATAATGTCCAAATTTCTTACTGTAAAATGTAAAGCCCGGTTGGGCACCCTCCTTAGCTCTCCAAACATCCGCCAAACCTAAGTCGTGGATCATATTTAACAGCTTTCGACGTATCCTAGGTGCCCCTATATAGTGACTCAAATTAGACCTGTCGTTTACGGGATTCAATAGCACATTAAAATCTCCACCTAGGATATAAGGCAGTGACTCCAGCATCAATATTGATTGCAATTTGAGCAAATATGAAGAGTCATCAACGTTAGGGCCATAAAATGAAGCACAAGTTATATCTACGTTGTTTAATGCCATTTTAACCACTAACCATCTCCCGGATGCGTCAGTTTGGGTTTCCCTTATAGAGCAAGAAATGCCTTGTTTCACCAGTATTGCTACTCCTCTGTTATGTGATGTCTGATGGGACACAGTGAAATATTTAATCCAATGAACTTTGGAAAAAAATAGTCGGCTTTCAGTTATGCTCTAATGGGTCTCCTGCAGTAGACAAATCTGAGCGCTTGACAATTCCAAATATTTAAGAATTAGTCTCTGTTAGACCTGGCATCATTGGCATGAGTCTCTCCTCCATTTTTTCTGTTTGCCTCCTCTGTTTACGATGTTTTTGCTGGTAAATGCTTTGGGCACTGTGCCACTGCTGATCAGTGCCACAGTGCAAGTGCTCCCTATGTGAAATTGCTGTATTGATTGAATTCCATGTTTGGCTTATTTGGTTTACTGTCAGTCCCTAGTAGAGTGCACCAGGAGTGCCAGGGCTTGTAAATACAAATGCTGCTAGTGGGCCTGCAGCACGTGTTGTGCCACCCACAAGAGCGGCCTAGTAAAAGTATGTCTGAAGGTCTACCATTGCTAGACCACGTGCAGTCTGGTACTGTCACGCAGACTGCGCAAGTACACCTACTTGCCAGTCCCTAAACCTTCCCTTAACTTCATGTTAGTCACCCCTATGGTAGGCCCACGGGCAGGGTGCATTGTAAGCATAAGGTAGGACAAGCCTGACAAGGTTGGCATGTCCTAATAGTGAATTACAGCCATATTCGTTTTTCACTAGTGTAAGGTAACCTGCTCTCCATCAGTTAGAATGGGCTGCCAGGATTATTAATGCTATAATCCTAGTGGGCTCGGGGAGCCTGGTGCAATGTCGAGTTTGGTATCCCTGAACTCAGGGTTTAATAACGCATCCGTTTGTGTGGATGTTTTTTGGACTCTGTGTTTGAAAATAGCACTTTTAGAAAGTAGCTATTTTCTTGTCTAACTGTCTACCGGTCTCTGCTGGTTCTGGTGTGCGTGTGACAGGAGCTGGGTGGCTCCAGAGGTCTGAATGAGTCAGTGTGGGGTGAGTGGGGCATTTGCATTGAGAGTAGGGGAAGAGTAGCTCCTGATAGCCTGCCCTGCCTGATACAATGATGGCTCCGCCCCCCTGCCAGGTGACTGATGACTCTGTGCCTGCCTGGGACTTTCCTGGCCCACCTCCTGCCGGGCAACTGATGGCCCTGCCCCTGCCAGTGACAATGCTGGCTCCGCTCCTGCTGGGCGGCTGAAGACTCTGCCCTGCACAGTGAATAGGCCAGGTGCTTCGGCCTGGCAACACCCACAACAAACCCAAGATGGGGGGAAATTCCCCTGCATGGACAAAGGGATCAAAGCCAAAAAGGGGTATAAGCGAAGGACCCCTGAACCAAGAATTTAGATCACTTCTGACAAGGAAACCTGAACCAAGGACAAGAAGCCTGCTGATCTAAGGACTGCCTACCCCTTCTGCCAGAGTGCTGTTTGTTGGGGGAATCCTGCATTGCTTCTTTATTTTTGCCAAGGAACCAGGAGAGAGGAACTGTGTGTGTACTCTCAATCTTCGCTAAGAAAATCTCCAAGGGCTGGAAGAGTGCCAGTCTCCTGTTGAAGTCACAGGGCTAAAGGACTTCATCTGCTTAAAGTGCTGTTTGCTGGAACTTGTGACTCCAGCACCTCTGAAGAATCCAGCAATCTCGACGCCGACGGACGCCGCCGAATCCAGCTCGACATCGTGAGTAACGGCTCCAGTGTCCCGCACCTTCGACGCCGGCCGCCGGGCCCGATCGACGCCAGTAGCGACGCCAGTGAGTAGCGAGTTCGGCTCCAGCTCCAAGTGACCCTGTGTCGACGCCGCTGCTGATCGCATCGACATCGAGCCCTCTCGACGCCGTGAGCGCTGCTAACTCTTGCAACATCGACATCGACGACGCCGTATCCTGCTTCACCTCGTGAGCGCTGCTCCTGCCTGACTTCGGTCGACGCCGCTGCAGATCGCCCCGACTCCGAGGCCCGATCAACGCCGAAGACGCGACGCCGGACATCTCGACGCCGCTGATCATCGAGTGCTTCACTTTTCCAAGGTACTGTGTTGTGGGGGTCTGTGCGACTCCGGGCTCGACGTAGCGCTCCTGGCGGTCGACGCCGAACCTTTGGATTAACTTCGCCTCGACGTCGTGTGACTCCCGTGTGGGTTACATTGTTGCCAAGAACTGTGTTTTAGAGAAGAAGAGTTGCTTTTGATACTAAAGACTTTGTGCTAAGAAGAAACTACGCTTGAACTATTATTTTTCCTTCCAAGAGTATTTATTAAGATTGTGGTATATTTTTGTCGTTATTTGGTCTTGTGCTAAGCCTTATATAAAAGTCCTTATTTTTATAATACTACTGTGTTGTGTCCATTTGTATTGTATTCACTTTATTACTGTATGTGGTCATCAATGCTTAACGCACTGCCTCTGAGATAAGCCTGTCTGCTTTGCCAAGCTACCAAGGGGGTGAGCAGGGGTTATCTAAGGGTGTGATCCCCTTGCCCTGACTAGAAAAGGTGTGTCCCTATTTGTCAGAAGTGTATACCTCTGCCAACTAGAGACAGCCGCTTCTAACATTGGTGGGGCAGCGGTGAGGATTTGAACTTTGCATTTATGACCCATATGCAGTGATTAGTGTACGCTACATAGTGAAAGCAGACCATAGCGCATTCACAATCTACTTGGTTTGATATTCTATTTTTGTTCTCCGCTTTCCTGAAGCTTGATTTTTGAAACTGCCAGTTTTGACCATGAGTAATGCTGGAGGCACTACACCTGTTGTTGAGGAGGAATTTGATAGGAGTAAGATGAACGACTATCCGTTAAAGAAGCTGAAATCCTTTTGCAAGTAGTTGCAAATTCCTACCACAGGCATTTCAAGGAGGCCAGATTATCTCAAAGCATTGCAGGCCTGGTTAGAGGCCAGAGATCCCTCTGATCCGGTGGTGGTACCGACAGGGGAAGGGGAGGAGGAGGTGCCAGTGAATGGGCCCACATCCCCTCCTGGCAGCAGTGTTTCCTCCAAGGGTCTTTCTCCTGAAGAAAGAGAAGAAAGGGAGAAAGAGCGAGCTTACAACATGGAAATGGCAAAACTTAAGATAAATGGGCAGTTGAAAATAGAGAATGCAAGAGGCAGGAGAGAAGCTGATATGGAGATCAAAAGGTTAGAGTTTGAAAGAGGGAAGTTAGCTTTTGAGCGTGATACCAGGATGAGGGAGTTGGAGCTCAAAGCTAAAGAGTTAGAATTGAATCCCTCTGGTGGCAGCATCCCATCTGTGCCTGCAGAAAGTAGGTTCTATTTTCCCAAAGATGTGATCAAAGATTTTCAGAAGAATGAGGATATTGGTCAATGGTTTAAAGCATATGAGTTAGCATTGTTGGCCCACCGGGTCCCTGAGAAGGATTGGGGAGCGGGGTTGTGGGGTCGCTTTGTGAATGAGGGAAGAGATACCCTGTTAGACATGCCTGTTGAGGATAGGATGTCTTATACTCATATGAAAGATGCTTTAATGTTAAGGTATGGCCTAACCCCAGAAAAGTACAGACAGACCTTTAGAGAATGTAAGAAGTTGCCTGGTACCACGTGGGTGGAATATGTGTCATATTTTTGCAGAGCCTTGGATGGTTGGGTAAAGGGCAGCAAAGTGGAAAGTTATGATGCTCTTTATGATTTGTTTGCTTGGGAGCACTTGTCTAATAACTGTTTTCCAGAGCTGCGCCAGCACCTTATTGATAGCAAGATATCTAACCCTAGAAAACTTGCTGAAGAGGCGGACCGCTGGGTCAGTACCAGGGTCCACAAGGGTCCAGTGGGAGACTCAGCCAAAGGTGGGCAGGGTCCCCAGCAGAAGAGTGGGGGGGACAAGGGTAAACAGAGGGAGTTCCAGAAAGGGCCCCAAAGTAATCCCCAAGGGAACCAAGGGAAGGGTTCCCAGCCTCCCACAGAGAAGAAATCAGAGGCCCCGACAGGTAAACCTGTTCGTATGGGCCCAATGACCTGCTTCGCTTGTAAGCAGGTGGGACACCGGTTTTATGATCCCCAGTGTCCCTAGAAGAACTCTAGTGCACCACCACGTGCCGCCCCCCGTCAGTTGGCGAGTGTAGCCCTGGGAGGGGAGGAGATGGTGTAGTGTAGCTCCTATTTTCCCAATAGGCTCTGCGCATTGGAATAGTACCTACAGCAGTAAAGGCCTAGGCCAGACGTTAACTAGGTCTACTACTGTCGAAACTAGACTTAATTTTTGGGTTTGCCAGCTAAGCTCAGAGTTCGCTAGAAACTTTCTCGAATGTTCAAGGAAGGATTAACTCCCCTGATTAGACAAGAAGGGATTTAGTTTCTGACAACCATAGAACATGACAACTTTGCTCTCCCCTAATCAAGAGTCAATCTCAAGAGTCGTGTGAGCACAAGGCAATTATTTTACTCAGTCAGTACGTGCATTCTTAGTCTCATCAGAATGTAGAGAAAAGGAAGAGACGGGCGTGTTCAATAAAAGATGTTATTTATTGATCAGTCTCTTTTCTCGTACAAGAGAAATGGATCGATATTATTGCAATACTTATAGTTAAGTAAAGTGCATACATTAGAAGCAATAGTATAAAATAATACTGTAAAAACATTGATATGGTTTCTAAGCCATATGATGTTTAAAATGATTAAAATATATTTACATACACATATACATTTGACTAAACGTACTCAACTGGTGTTTCTAAATACGCCTACCCCGTGTACCTGACCTAAGTCTAATGCGTGGGCGGGAATAGAAAGTTACAGTTTAAGTTAAGTTTGTTTTTGCCAAGTGAATAACTAAAGAATTCTCTAGGAGGGGTTATTCAGTTCTGTACCTGGAATTTAGGATGAATGAGGAATGGTATCTCTTTCTCTGCTCTCGATATTCCA
This sequence comes from Lissotriton helveticus, assembly GCF_964261635.1. NCBI lineage: Eukaryota > Metazoa > Chordata > Amphibia > Caudata > Salamandridae > Lissotriton > Lissotriton helveticus. The sequence goes on from NC_136063.1 coordinate 1,901,877,766, forward strand.
GGCTGCCTGCGAGGGCTGCCCAGAAGCGCCGGTGCTGGGTCTCTCGGCTTGAGATAGCAGCGCGTCTCTCAGCGCGTCAGGAAGGCGGGGCTGCTGCCTGCTGGGTCTGCTTCTGCTCTCGGCTTCGGCAAGTATGGCTGCTCCGTCTTGTCACCACGCGTGTGTCTGCATAGGGCAAGGTCGGCAATATTTATACCTTAAAGGTGCCGAGATTGACGTAAGGATGGACATAGGTACGTCAATAAAGATGTCATACGACTTGCTCGTTAGCACATTCTTTTGCAAAAGTTCTCTGTGAAATCAAAACAATGGCCGCACGGATTTTCCAGGTTGTCATAGGTTTGATTTGTTATGAGAACGTCGTATGCCTTATCAGGGGCTGGAGGAATGTCGCTTGTCTAATTAGATCTCAAGCGTTATGACCTAATCAGATAACACGTTCCTGTGCCGTAGTGTGACTGCGTCAGATAACGGTATCTGCATCATGGGGGATTTCTTGCCTCATGGGCTGACTGTTAGTTAACTAGCTAGGTAGTTTAACCAGAATAGGGTCAGGAATAGGGGGATCGATTCAGAACCTATAGAAATACACGACACCCACTCCACGCTAACTATGGTCATATCTACTAATCTATGCATAGTATAACATAGTACAACATACTATAGAGTATAGTGTATACCTTACCACCCCAAAATACATAAATGCATTTCGAAATTTTCAAATATACTGAAAAATTGCAGTCATATATATTGTATGCACTTAAGCTATGAATTAAATGCAAAAGTAAACACGCATTGTAATGCATTATTGCTTTTTGGTATATGAGAAATACACATGAAATGGCTCTTAATATAGCTATACAGAAAGGAAGGTCGAGACCATTTCATCACATAATAAAATATTTGTGAACATACCAGCGGGCAGCTAAAGTCTATATAAAGTATCTAAAATAGAAATCTTAGTTCTCTAGGAATAGTTTCTTACTTTAAGCAGAAGATCAGTGTCCCGGGGAAAAAATATATAGAAAAATATTTTAAGGGCTTGCTGAAAAAAGTTGCTGTCCGTGAACTGGATTGTAATTGTTCATGTGACTTTATTTTTAAAGGTTGAAGGCCGAATTCAGGGAACGCCGTGTGCGAGTTTACTCAAAAGTCTCTATTTCTGTTCCGGAGAGAACATCATATCATTCAGGCTTTCGAAAAAACTGTCAACAGCTTCATGGGAAAGTTCCACTAAGTCGGAAATAGGGGTAACCATGCATTCGTGCGCATGATTGTCTCCATTGACATTCTGATTTGCATTGCTGACAGAAGGTCGTACCTGTTCGATGCTGCTTTCATCTTGAACTTCACTACTCTTCAATCGTAGTGGTGAAGATTCCAGGAATGCCGTCATCAGAATTGGCAGCCTTTGAGGGCAGCACAGTGCGTGAACCTTGGTAGGAACCAACAGTGTATCTGCATCCACCGGCGCATCCGATTGTAGCGTCAGACAGGTGTCTAACACGCATTCTTCTCCGCATAGCAGACACCTTAGTACAGGTAAAACACACCTTTGCCACATTGGTCGAAATGATAGAAACCAAGTCATGTTTAGGTCTCTAAGCCGGGAGAGTCCCAGGATTTTTGATATCCGGTCCCGGTATCCAATGGCTAGGATCGTATCTTCCATTGTCGCGAGAGTTTGATCTGTGACATGGGTTGCCATAACGAAAAATAAGGACTAGGAATAGGATTCCTGCAATTAGTCCCAGGATCAGGGGAAGTCCGCCAAAAATCGAATGGACGAAATCTGGAAAAATACCCAGTATGGCTTTGAATGGTGTTAATGCCATCGAAAATACTGTCTTAAATACCTTTGAGACCCCAATGGTATCAGAAATATTTAAGATTTCGCTCAGGATTTCCGCGAAATGTACGGGGGAATTAGTTGATAATAATGTATGTATCTCTGCAGTCGTCCTTGCGACTTGTAGATCATACGTTTCTTTTGATGACGTGAGCCTTGTAGGCGTCTGAAGAAGCACTGTTTTCATTCTGCTTAAAGTGTCTATTCGAATAGAAGTAATTTTCAAACCGGGCCATGCCCTTGCCTCCCTGTCTGGTAAGGAGCTGGGGAACAAAGAACGTCCACAGCACTTGACCTTCGCCGTCGTGGTGACGAGATAAGGAGTCCCGGGCATAAGACTACAACATCTGCGGTCTACAATAAGAATGTAACTCCCATTATAGAGTCTTTGAAAGAATGGTTCTATTTCAGTTGCAGGTGCGCCTTGCTGGTGACATGAAAGGTTGTATGAATTCCCTTCACAGGCTCCGTGCAAACTAATACCGTTACACAGAAGCGTGCCGCTTAGTGACATAGCACAATTGTTGCCACTAAGAAACACTTTCTGTCCTTTGTTACTGACACATGCATGTGAATAGGGCAGGTTCCAAGTTGTTTTAAGGTACCCCTTTCCCAATTTCTCGTACATGCCAGCCTGTATATATTTTTGGCAGTATTGAAACCTGAAGGTTGAGATTGGAATATTTATGATTCCGTGGATTATCCATTCACTGACAGGTCGTTCTGACATTGTCATTGGTAATCTTTCTAGTTTTTCAATGCTCAAGATTGTATAATCAGCACCCTTCTGCGCCATACCGATTTGTCTATCAGTAAGGTTAAAGATTTGGAATAGTGACGTTGTGTTGATTAAACGCCAAGGCACATAGCCTGAACGCAGATTTTGTAACGTCCAGCCAAGCTGTACAATAGAGCGCAATTGCGACTGACCATGTTGTAATAACAGTAAGTCTTGCGATAATATGTCGATTGCTGAAGACACAATGCTGTCCAATGAAAATATTCTGGAGGACAGAGTCATTAACCCATTGTCCACTACAGAAAGTGATTTTTCCAAATTAATACGATCAATTTCACGTATTTTCTCTGCTGTTTCAATTTGAGTAACCTTCCAGGCCTCATTGTATGCTGCATATACAGAGGCTGCTATGAAACGCTTTTGACGCTGTTTGCGTGGTCCCAGTATGAAATCACGCAAGTCAGCACCATCAGTAAGTAAAGTTAGGTGTTGCTTAATTTCAGGCAGTGTGGAAGTTTGTAGCCATTGAAGGCATAATTTGCCCACACTGTAGGTTGTTATTATCCCTGGGTGATGTCTTTGAGGATATCTAGGGCCTGGCCTGGTCATTTTGAAACCCTGTGTTTTATTCAGGAATCTATCTTGACAGTTATTTGTATCTGTGGGCCAGATCAACCATTGTTTCCAATCAGGATGTTTTCTGTTTTGGTTAAGTATATGGCTTATGTCTATTTCTTCATCTGTATCAGAGTTATTGCTAAACATTGTTGGCTTTGGAATAGACAGGTTATTTAAATCTTTGATTTTGGCTAAGCCAAGACAGGTGGTTTGTTGAACAGTGTCATTTAAAAATATCATTTGTTCTGGGATCATGCAGGCTCTAAACAAAGCTTCTATACCCTGTACTTGCCATTCTTTTGTACCCCAAACACTTTTCAAATCAACATTTTTGTCCCAATAATCAAATCCAAAAGTATTCATTTTTTCAAAGAATGAATCTGAATATATCAATTTCGTGTTGGTTATCATGGTTTTCATCCCTGTCTTGTTTGACAATTTGTAATAAAATGTTTCAGCATTAGTTATGTTAAAACCTGAAAAATATGAATATTTGTCATAAACGGTTCTAGAGCTCCCTTTTGGAGGTGTAGCACAATCTTCCCATTGATTATAATTTAAAACATTTCTAGGTTGTGCAGATTTATGCAAGAAATGGTTACCATAATGGTTATAGCAATACATACTATCATAATTTGTAGAACCTTGCAAATAATCATGTTTTGTAAATTTAGCAGACATTACTAAGTCAGACATCATATTGTTTATACTTTCAAAGTCCCAATCATCAGCAAATGAGTTTGGTTTTGCAAAGTCACTCAAGGAGATCTTGATTTGGTGTGGATATTTCAGGATCTCGACCGGACCATAAATTTCATAGTCAGTGTTGTCCCAGGCTACCCCACCAGGTATTGGAATTGCTGTGAAGTTGGCTGAAGAAAGTTCTGAAGAAAGTTCTCGTTTCTCGACGTGTGAAGATGTGTGTGGTTTGAGGACCAAGTTGATGTTCTGACTTGCTGTGTCCATTTTAGCATATTTTCCCTCAATGAAGCGTCCCAAGGTAAATACCATGATGAGCCAAAGTATGAGGATAAATGCACCAAAACCCACCCAAAATTCAATCCATGGAGTAACCAGATATGTTTCTTTCAGTTGTTTCAAAAGTTCCTTAGCTTTGTCTTTAAAGGATTTTGATGATGGCTGTGTCTTTTGTTCGCTGAAACCTTCAGAGGAATCATCGAAGTTGATGAAGTAACCAGATGCAGTTCTGTCAATTGTTCCAATTGGTTCAGAATTTTTGTTTCTTGCATTTTCACTTGGAACTTCATTGTAGATTGGTGTGTCTCTGCTAAATGTCTTTATTTGGGTTTTCAGAGGTCTGAGTTCTATTGCATTGTTGCATAGTCCTTGTTGTTCTTCTTTAGGCGTTTCGAATGTGATGAGCCTCTTTGTTAGGACCTCTGTACTGGTAGCAAACCTTGGTGTTCTGCTACTTATTGGGAGTCCACTTGGCCTACCGTTTGTTATCGGCCACATGTTGTGGTTTTACCAGGTCGATGGATACAACTCGGTTCTCCTTTTTTCCAGCAAGTGGCGGTAGTACAACTGATCTTGTCCCGTTGACAGACAAGACAGGAACTGCTTTTCTGTAAGAAGGCCCAAATTCCTTCTTTACCGCGATCTTCTCCCTGACTAGATCCCCGACTTTTGGAATCCAGACAGGTCTTGCTGGGACAGGTGGTGATTCTTCAGTGGTTGTTGGCTGTTGTTTCAACTGTATGTTGCTCAGGTCTTTTCTTGTTTTGTTTAAGTCCTGCAAAATAGCCAAACGGTCTTTGACATCAAAGGTTTTTTCTATTACCACTGAAGTCTGACTATCAAGGTCAGAGATCAACATCCTAGTTCCGAATAATAATTCGTACGGACTGAATCCCTTCAGAGAATTTCTTGGCAAGTTATTTAGACTACGTTGGACACTTATTAGATGTTTGACCCACCCAGCTCCCGAACCTAATACCTTTGCCGTTATAGATTGCTTTATGTCACGGTTTTTTCTTTCAACAATTCCGTTCCCCTCAGGGTGAAATGGACAAGAGTACCGCAATTGCACGCCCATGCTGACCATGGCCTCCTTATAAGCCCGAGAGCTAAAAGCAGGACCATTGTCCGAATGCAGAATGCCAATTGCGTATGTGCCGATAAAGACTCGCAAATCTTTTATAACAGTTCTGGCGTCAGCCGTTCGCTGGGGCCACATCCATATGAATCTCGTGCATGAGTCCACTGCGACCAAGATATATTTATAGTTACCATCCCTTTGTAAGGGACCGCAGTGGTCTAGATAAACACAGGCTAATGGTTTATCCGAGATTAGAAGGGGCGTCTGTGCTGGACGTCTCACAGTTGATACTTTCATTTTTTGACATATTTCACATGCTAGAACATAGTTCCTTGTTTGTCTTCTCATTTGTGGCCACCAGTATCTCTGTTTTAATAATGATACAGTGGCTGAGACGCCAGCATGGGTAGAAGCAAGCCCTTCGTGTGCCGCTATTATCAGTCCTAACCTATGTTCCATGTTTGGAATTGCCCTATCCCCCACTCCAGGGATTCGAGCAAAAGGAACATTGTTTGTATCAGTTATGTATGAGTATTTTACTGGAAAGCCTTTAGGGAGTGGTTCTATCGAATCCTTTTCTGAAGCGCTGACAGCTTGTAATATTTCGCTGTCTATTTTTGTTTTTGACCGGGTGACGGCAGCTACGGAAGCCGTTTGCACAGCTGCCTTCGCGGCCTCATCAGCCAATGAATTCCCTGCAACGTGAACGCCATCACGTTGATGACTCAGTGTATGTATCACGTGAGTCTTTGGTAGTTCTTTTTGTAAAAGAGCTACTTGTTCCCAGAGCATTTTATGCTTGATTGTGCCACCTTTCGCATCCTTGAAACCATTCTGAAGCCAGATCTGCAAGTATTCATTATAAGATTGAACGCAATAATACGAATCGCACACTATGAGCGTGGGGAATTCTCTATCGGTATTTTCAAGCGCCATCTTGAATGCTAGTAATTCAGCTCGCTGAGCTGTACAATCTCCTAGGGATTGTGTTTTAGTGAGGGTTGGTTTAAATTTCCCTTCGTGCCAACGACCTTTAACAATCGCGCACGCAGCACTGTAAGCTTGTTTACCCCCTACTGCGGGTTGTGCTGATCCGTCTGTATATATTATACAGCCGTAGTCATCTAGAGGCAGAATTTCGGTTGGCGGAGGACATTCAAATTCATATTGGAGAAATTCTTGTGTTTTTAAATAAGGATCAAATTCGTACATCACGTCTGTTGCAGCAAGAGAGTTAGCCCATTGTATCCATCTTGGATGGAGTGCTTTAGCATTTGGAATGCTTGCCTTTGTTACCGCCTCTAAGGCTGGTATTGGTGTAACGATTATTATTCGTTTACCTTGTGCCAGGGCTCGTTCTTTTGCTATAGCTGTCTGTGTTGCTGTAAGAATTTTTTCCGTTGGGCTAAATTTCATTTCAGCCTTAGTGTACAAGTGTGATTTGAATGCAATTGGTACCTTTTCTCCCTCATTAGAGGTCAGGTATGTGAATCCGCATCTCCCTGGGATGACTCGGATCACAAGGTTGCGTGTATTATCACGGGTTTCTAATTTTGTCTTAATTAGCATGTCTGTTTGTAAGGATCTCAAAATTTCTGTGTGTGTTTGAGTCCAACTGGATCTTTTAAAGTCTGGTTTAATTAGATCGTAAAGGGGTTTCACCCTTTCTGCGTAATTTGCAATGTATGTTCTTCCGAAATTTAGGAAGCCTAAAATTGACTGTAGGTTTTTTAGTGTTTTAGGAGCTTGGATAACGGCACATTTCTCTAGGAAATTGTCTGCCAGGCTTTTACCTTCACTTGATAGCTCATATCCTAAGAATAGGACCGTCAGATGGGCAATTCTGGACTTTTTGAAGTTGAATTTGTAACCCTCTGCAGCGAAACCAAGTATTATGGTGTTCACTCTTTTCAAGTGAGTCTCCAAGTCATCATCTGTTAAGTAAATGTCATCGACATAAGATAGTGCTTCATCATCATATAGTTGTAGTAATTCTGTTACTCTCGCTGAGAATACCCCCGGGCTGTTCTTGTACCCCTGGGCTAACCGACAGAATTGTTTTTGAGTGCCATTTACTGAGAAAGCTGTTAAATATCTGCTCTCTGGTGCTATGTTTTGACAAAAGAATCCATTGGAGATGTCCAAGGTTGTTTTGTATTTTTTGCGCACTATGTTATTCATTAGTGCAGCACTGTGTGAGTTTTGCACTGCAAAAGTTTTGCAACATGTGTTAAGGTGTCGGTAATCCAAAACTAGGCGATATGAATTGTCTGGTTTGGAGACCGGAAACAAGGGATTGTTCATTTGTGAGGTGCAAGTTTCAATCACCCCCTGGTATTCTAGCTGATCTAGTATTTCATTTACTTGTTTTTTAGCTTCTTGCTTAATTGGGTACTGCCTTTGTGCAGTTGGTTGTGATTTTAACTGGATTTTGTGAGGAGGAGAATCCTCATCCCATCCTACATGATTTTTATATAAAGCAGGTGCTAAGGCCACTGCCCACTTTCTAGCAAGTGTATATTTTTTATGAATCGGCATTTGATTCGAGAAGGCAGGCATAATTACTTCTTCGCCATGAGGGCACTCCCTGACAAACTCTGGTGGCCAGTCTTTTTCAGCTAGAAGGATGTCATAACCCTTGGAGAGGTTATCCCAAAATAGTCCCCTTATTTTCCTAGTCTTATCTCCCTCTATACGTAATGTTATCTCGTATATTTTGTGGGGCTTGCTAACTCTGGTATCTGCAGTTTCCACTTGAAGGTATTCATTCGTGTCCACTGTCTCCAGATGATTCATAAGGACTTTGCGAGCTATGCTCACCTCTGCTGCGCTGTCTAGCATTGTCTGAGCCCACTCTCCGTTTTTCAGTTGTGTCCTCAGTATTCTCGGCATTGTTAACTACCTTGATACTGGCTACCTTCTTTTTTGGAAATTGTAATTTCTTTTTCAGTTGAGCAGGTTCCTTGTCTTTGGACTTGGCGTGCTCTTCTGATCGTCCTCTTCTTTCCGATTTCTGCGAGGAATTCTGAAAAGATTGAGAGGGACGTGTATCAATGTCTTGATATCTATCAGGTTTTTTAATATTATCCCTATTTCTAAGGTTATATCTATTCCCAGAGGGGTCACTCTGGGGTGACCTTTGTCTCGGGTTTGGAGATTTCTCTCTTCGCCTAGGAGACCTTCCTCTGGACTGGAATTTCTTTTCTTTAGGATTGGATTGTTTGTTCCCATCCCAGTTCTTTTTTGGTGAATTATTATTATTATTAAAAAACATTTTTTCTGGACTTGTAGTCAGTTGCGGTTTTACTGGTATTCCACCTAGACTATCTCTGCCTAGTACTTCATAGGATTTTTCTATGATTCTGGCAATTTCAGCTGGTTGGTCTGCTATATCTGTCTCTTTTAACCTCTGGCGGATCGCCACGTTTGCTGCTTCACCTTTTATGTTGGCTAATAATATAGCCGAGACCTGCTTGAAGTCTTTCAGTAATTTCATACCAAGAGTTAAAGCAGGTTCTGGACCGTATTCATCTTGAATTTGTTTTAGCACATCTGGTATCACCGAAATGGATGGAACACCGTGCGTTTTTGTATAGATGGAAGCAAAGACTGTACCCCAAGTGTCACAGTCCTCAATGTGTGGTGCGATTCCCATTGGGAGACATATAGTCAGAATCCTGTGTTTTTCTAATGGGGTGGTGTCAGGAAACACCGCCTCTATTTGGGTAATTTTCTGTGCCAACCAGAATGGTATTTGTTCCCGTTTAGCTGGAACTTTACCTAGGCAGGATTGGATGTTCTGTGGTGTAATTTTATTTGTGTTCCCCTGGTGAGGGGTCAGCTGTGGTAGTTTAATCGCTGGCTGAATTGTTGAAGTCCGCATTACATACTGAACTAATTGTCTGTGAATTTTTAGTAGTTGTTTTAGCTGTATTAACAGCTCTGCTGCAGGCATTCTTTCGATGTCTGGATGTGGTGTGTATCCGGCTAGGACCGGCCACGTTGCTCCTGGTCTTCCTAAAGGACCGAGCCTTGTAATGTGATTGTTATGTTTTAGGGCGCCATCAAATAAGAGCAAATGCTCTTGGAATTTGAGTGGTACTTCCACCTCCTCGAAAGGAGTGTACGTTTCAGGAGGTTCCTCTACTTTGTAATAGTGGAAGTACTTTGTTACAGCATTTGCTGCTGGAAAATGTATCCATGTATAGTATACCTCTGTCTGCCGATATTCGTGTGCCTCAATTACGAATATGACTGTGCCACCTCTAGGTGTCAGTCCATTTTCTATAAGTTTTAAGGTAATAGATCTCCTTTTGGCGACCTGGATGAGTATTATATCCGGGTCTGCTGTTTGCATGGTAGCATCAGCATCTGCTATTTCAGTAGCTAATCTAATTGCCTCTCTTTCATCATCACTCTCTGCCATTTTACAGACAGGATGGTATTATGTTTGTTTGCAGATCAGGTTTCTTATGGAAACAGAGATTAGATGCACAATATTTTGGAACTGTTTTATCCTTCAACGTTGACTAGACAAAGAACCATACATAGGAGTTCCCTCCTACGAGGTTTTGGAGGATATAATAACCTTTCACCCACTCCAGACGTCTTTGGAGTATTTGGGAAAAGGGGTCTGAGTGAGAAAGCACGACTGAGTTACTCTAAATGTCTTACGTTAGTTTTATCGCCCTTTCCAAACGCGTTGGGCGCCATGTAGTGTAGCTCCTATTTTCCCAATAGGCTCTGCGCATTGGAATAGTACCTACAGCAGTAAAGGCCTAGGCCAGACGTTAACTAGGTCTACTACTGTCGAAACTAGACTTAATTTTTGGGTTTGCCAGCTAAGCTCAGAGTTCGCTAGAAACTTTCTCGAATGTTCAAGGAAGGATTAACTCCCCTGATTAGACAAGAAGGGATTTAGTTTCTGACAACCATAGAACATGACAACTTTGCTCTCCCCTAATCAAGAGTCAATCTCAAGAGTCGTGTGAGCACAAGGCAATTATTTTACTCAGTCAGTACGTGCATTCTTAGTCTCATCAGAATGTAGAGAAAAGGAAGAGACGGGCGTGTTCAATAAAAGATGTTATTTATTGATCAGTCTCTTTTCTCGTACAAGAGAAATGGATCGATATTATTGCAATACTTATAGTTAAGTAAAGTGCATACATTAGAAGCAATAGTATAAAATAATACTGTAAAAACATTGATATGGTTTCTAAGCCATATGATGTTTAAAATGATTAAAATATATTTACATACACATATACATTTGACTAAACGTACTCAACTGGTGTTTCTAAATACGCCTACCCCGTGTACCTGACCTAAGTCTAATGCGTGGGCGGGAATAGAAAGTTACAGTTTAAGTTAAGTTTGTTTTTGCCAAGTGAATAACTAAAGAATTCTCTAGGAGGGGTTATTCAGTTCTGTACCTGGAATTTAGGATGAATGAGGAATGGTATCTCTTTCTCTGCTCTCGATATTCCAGGCTGCCTGCGAGGGCTGCCCAGAAGCGCCGGTGCTGGGTCTCTCGGCTTGAGATAGTAGCGCGTCTCTCAGCGCGTCAGGAAGGCGGGGCTGCTGCCTGCGGGGTCTGCTTCTGCTCTCGGCTTCGGCAAGTATGGCTGCTCCGTCTTGTCACCACGCGTGTGTCTGCATAGGGCAAGGTCGGCAATATTTATACCTTAAAGGTGCCGAGATTGACGTAAGGATGGACATAGGTACGTCAATAAAGATGTCATACGACTTGCTCGTTAGCACATTCTTTTGCAAAAGTTCTCTGTGAAATCAAAACAATGGCCGCACGGATTTTCCAGGTTGTCATAGGTTTGATTTGTTATGAGAACGTCGTATGCCTTATCAGGGGCTGGAGGAATGTCGCTTGTCTAATTAGATCTCAAGCGTTATGACCTAATCAGATAACACGTTCCTGTGCCGTAGTGTGACTGCGTCAGATAACGGTATCTGCATCATGGGGGATTTCTTGCCTCATGGGCTGACTGTTAGTTAACTAGCTAGGTAGTTTAACCAGAATAGGGTCAGGAATAGGGGGATCGATTCAAAACCTATAGAAATACACGACAATGGTTGCCCATGGTGGGGAGGGTCCCGCAGAGATGTCCCTGGTCTCTCTAGGAGACATGGAATTGGTCCCTCCACCCCCTCTGCCTAGTAACACTAAGAAATATCGGCAGTGGGTGACCATTAATGGCCATAGAGTGGAAGCTCTCAGAGACACCGGAGCGAGTGTGACAGCTGTCAAGTGTCACTTGGTGTCCAGAGAGCAGGTTGTTCCCCACGCATTCTACCCTGTGATAGCTGCTGACAACTCCCAGAGAGAGTGTGAAGTAGCTCAAGTTTGCTTTGAATGGGGGGGAGTTTCAGGTACTCTTCAAGTTGCTGTAAGGCCCGCCATGCCTGTTGATTGTCTCCTGGGCGATGATTTAGAAGACTCCCCTTGGGCTAAGGTGGAGAGGGAGACACATTTGAAAATGTTGGGTGTGCCAGAGTGGGTGTGTGCAACCACTCGATCGATGACAGCAAGTAAGGGTGTTGATGGTGTTCTGGAGCCTGAAAGTAAGGCCCAGGACCCAGCTGTGAAGAGAAGAGGCAGGGGGTGCGGGAAGCCGTCCCCCGTAGTTCCCGTGGTCCAGGAGGAGGCAGACCTCGAGGGGTATGCCCTGGAACCCACAGGTGAACAAGTTGCTGAGCTGGGAGACCTACCCGAGCTGACCCACTGGCAGCATGATGGTGGTCCCTCCAGGGAGGAATTCTGTTCAGAACAGAAAGTGTGCCCTTCTCTTGTGGGTATGAGGCAGCAGGCCTCAGCCCAAACCGCAGGTGATCAGTCAGGGTCACATTTTGTTTACTGGGAGAACAACCTCCTGTATAGCGAGCCTAAGGCTGCTGAGCCTGGGTCAGCCCGTCTGCTGGTGGTACCCCAGCGCTTCAGTGCGTTCCTACTGGGTTTGGCTCATGACGTTCCGTTAGCTGGACATCTGGGGAACGACAAGACCTATGACAGGCTTGTCACCCATTTTTATTGGCCTCAGATGCGAAGGGATACAGATATCCATTGCAAGACCTGTCAAACTTGCCAGGCAAGTGGGAAAAGCGGGCGGAAGCAGAAGGCTCCCCTCCAACCTTTTCCCGTAGTCAGTACCCCCTTTGACCGGGTGGGGATTGACATTGTTGGGCCCCTGGACCCCAAGACAGCCCTGGGCAACAGGTTCATCCTGGTCTTGTGGACCATGCCACACGGTACCCGGAAGCCATCCCTCTCAGAACGGTGACGGCCCCCGTGGTGGGACGGGCACTGATGGGTGTTTTTTCCCGAATGGGATTCCCCAGAGAGGTGGTGTCAGACCGGGGCACCAACTTCATTTCCAACTATATGAAGTCTTTGTGGAAGGAGTGTGGGGTAACTTACAAGTTCACCACTCCTTACCACCCTCAAGGTAATGGGTTGGTTGAAAGATTCAACCGTACCCTTAAAGGCATGATTATGGGTCTTGAAGAACCAATGAGGCGTAAATGGGACGTCCTCTTGCCATGCCTGTTGTTTGCTTACCGTGAGGTGCCACAAAAGTCTCTAGGGTTCAGCCCCTTTGAGCTCTTGTATGGTCACCCAGTAAGAGGACCTTTGAGTCTGGTCAAAGAAGGCTGGGAGCAATCTCCCAGGAAACCTTCCCAAGATGTATACAGTTACATGCTGGCCTTTAGGAACCAGACTAGGCGCTTCAGAGATCTTGCTCAGGCAAATCTGGAGGCCAGCCAGGAAGAGATGAAGCGGTGGTACGACCAGAAGGCCACTCTGGTAGAGCTTCAGCATGGACAGAAAGTTTGGGTTATGTCCCCTGTGGAACCTTGTGCGCTCAAGGACAGGTGGACTGGACCATTTAAGGTTGTGGAGAAAAAGAGCGATGTCACCTACATGGTGGACTTGGAATCTCCCAGGAACCCCTTGCGGGTCCTGCATGTCAACCGTTTAAAGCCCCACTTAGAAAGGTCCGAAGTGGGCATGCTCCTAGCTACAGATGCTGGAATGGAGGAGGAGAGTGAGCCTCTTCCTGACCTCCTGTCTGCAAAAGAGCAAGATGGGTCAGTGGATGGTGTTGTCCTCTCTGACACACTGACCCCTGAACAGCAGCAGGATTGTTGCCAATTGTTGGGACAATTCCCTGATCTGTTTTCCTTGATTCCTGGTGTCACTCAGTGGTGTGTCCATGATGTGGACACCGGGGACAGCACGCCTGTGAAGCACAAGGCTTACAGAGTGACTGACAATGTCAGAGCATACATCAAGGAGGAGGTCTCCAAAATGTTTGCCTTAGGGGTGGTTGAGTCCTCTAGCAGTCCTTGGGCCAGCCCAGTGGTCTTGGTCCCAAAGGCTGCAGCGCCTGGTGCTTCACCGGAACTTCGGTTCTGTGTGGATTACCGAGGACTCAATTCAGTCACAAAGACTGACGCGCACCCCATCCCCAGAGCTGATGAGCTCATAGATCGGTTGGGGGCTGCCCGGTACCTTAGTACGTTTGATTTAACGTCTGGGTACTGGCAGATCGCCTTGACTGATGGGGCAAAAGAGAGGTCAGCATTCTCCACACCAGATGGGCACTACCAGTTCCGGGCTATGCCCTTTGGGATGAAGAATGCCCCTGCCACCTTCCAGAGGTTGGTCAACCAGGTCTTGGCTGGACTGGAGGATTTCAGTGCCGCCTACCTGGACGACATCGCAGTGTTCAGCGCCAGCTGGGAGGAACACTTGCGCCACCTCCAGGAAGTGTTGTTGGCCCTGCGCAGAGCAGGCCTCACAATCAAAGCCAGTAAGTGCCAGATTGGGCAGGGTTCAGTGGTGTACTTGGGGCACCAAGTAAGGAGCGGCAAGGTGGCCCCCCTGCAACCCAAGATTGATACCATCCTGGCGTGGGCACCGCCCAAAACCCAGACTCAGGTGAGAGCTTTCTTGGGTCTCACGGGTTACTACAGGAGATTTGTCAAGGATTATGGTAACATTGTGCACCCCTTGACTTCGCTGACTTCCAGGAAGCAGCCACGACTTGTGATCTGGACTGACGCCTGTCAGACGGCCTTTGACACCCTGAAAACTGCAATGTGCACAGCACCCATACTCCAGGCACCCGACTTTTCTAAAGAATTTGTTGTCCAGACGGACGCTTCAGAGCATGGCGTGGGGGCTGTTCTAGCTCAGGTGAATGAAGAGGGCCGAGACTTACCTGTAGCCTTCATCAGTAGGAGGTTACTTTCCAGGGAACAGAGGTGGAGTGCGATAGAGAGAGAAGCATTTGCTGTGGTCTGGGCGCTGAAGAAGCTAAGACCCTACCTGTTTGGGACTCACTTCCGGGTTCAGACAGACCACAGGCCCCTCAGATGGTTGATGCAGATGAGGGGTGAGAGTCCAAAGCTGTTGAGGTGGTCCATTTCCCTACAGGGGATGGACTTCACGGTGGAACACCGCCCTGGCACAGATCACGCCAATGCTGATGGTCTGTCCAGATTTTTCCGCCTTAGTGATGAGGACTCCCTAGGGTAAGGGTAGTCCTCCCCACATTTCAGCTGGAGGGGACACGTGTTAGACCTGGCATCATTGGCATGAGTCTCTCCTCCATTTTTTCTGTTTGCCTCCTCTGTTTACGATGTTTTTGCTGGTAAATGCTTTGGGCACTGTGCCACTGCTGATCAGTGCCACAGTGCAAGTGCTCCTTATGTGAAATTGCTGTATTGATTGAATTCCATGTTTGGCTTATTTGGTTTACTGTCAGTCCCTAGTAGAGTGCACCAGGAGTGCCAGGGCTTGTAAATACAAATGCTGCTAGTGGGCCTGCAGCACGTGTTGTGCCACCCACAAGAGCGGCCTAGTAAAAGTATGTCTTAAGGTCTACCATTGCTAGACCACGTGCAGTCTGGTACTGTCACGCAGACTGCGCAAGTACACCTACTTGCCAGTCCCTAAACCTTCCCTTAACTTCATGTTAGTCACCCCTATGGTAGGCCCACGGGCAGGGTGCATTGTAAGCATAAGGTAGGACAAGCCTGACAAGGTTGGCATGTCCTAATAGTGAATTACAGCCATATTTGTTTTTCACTAGTGTAAGGTGACCTGCTCTCCATCAGTTAGAATGGGCTGCCAGGATTATTAATGCTATAATCCTAGCGGGCTCGGGGAGCCTGGTACAATGTCGAGTTTGGTATCCCTGAACTCAGGGTTTAATAACGCATCCGTTTGTGTGGATGGTTTTTGGACTCTGTGTTTGAAAATAGCACTTTTAGAAAGTAGCTATTTTCTTGTCTAACTGTCTACCGGTCTCTGCTGGTTCTGGTGTGCGTGTGACAGGAGCTGGGTGGCTCCAGAGGTCTGAATGAGTCAGTGTGGGGTGAGTGGGGCATTTGCATTGAGAGTAGGGGAAGAGTAGCTCCTGATAGCCTGCCCTGCCTGATACAATGATGGCTCCGCCCCCCTGCCAGGTGACTGATGACTCTGTGCCTGCCTGGGACTTTCCTGGCCCACCTCCTGCCGGGCAACTGATGGCCCTGCCCCTGCCAGTGACAATGCTGGCTCCGCTCCTGCTGGGCGGCTGAAGACTCTGCCCTGCACAGTGAATAGGCCAGGTGCTTCGGCCTGGCAACACCCACAACAAACCCAAGATGGGGGGAAATTCCCCTGCATGGACAAAGGGATCAAAGCCAAAAAGGGGTATAAGAGAAGGACCCCTGAACCAAGAATTTAGATCACTTCTGACAAGGAAACCTGAACCAAGGACAAGAAGCCTGCTGATCTAAGGACTGCCTACCCCTTCTGCCAGAGTGCTGTTTGTTGGGGGAATCCTGCATTGCTTCTTTATTTTTGCCAAGGAACCAGGAGAGAGGAACTGTGTGTGTACTCTCAATCTTTGCTAAGAAAATCTCCAAGGGCTGGAAGAGTGCCAGTCTCCTGTTGAAGTCACAGGGCTAAAGGACTTCATCTGCTTAAAGTGCTGTTTGCTGGAACTTGTGACTCCAGCACCTCTGAAGAATCCAGCAATCTCGACGCCGACGGACGCCGCCGAATCCAGCTCGACATCGTGAGTAACGGCTCCAGTGTCCCGCACCTTCGACGCCGGCCGCCGGGCCCGATCGACGCCAGTAGCGACGCCAGTGAGTAGCGAGTTCGGCTCCAGCTCCAAGTGACCCTGTGTCGACGCCGCTGCTAATCGCATCGACATCGAGCCCTCTCGACGCCGTGAGCTCTGCTCACTCTTGCAACATCGACATCGACGACGCCGTATCCTGCTTCACCTCGTGAGCGCTGCTCCTGCCTGACTTCGGTCGACGCCGCTGCAGATCTCCCCGACTCCGAGGCCCGATCGACGCCGAAGACGCGACGCCGGACATCTCGACGCCGCTGATCATCGAGTGCTTCACTTTTCCAAGGTACTGTGTTGTGGGGGTCTGTGCGACTCCGGGCTCGACGTAGCGCTCCTCGCGGTCGACGCCGAACCTTTGGATTAACTTTGCCTCGACGTCGTGTGACTCCCATGTGGGTTACATTGTTGCCAAGAACTGTGTTTTAGAGAAGAAGAGTTGCTTTTGATACTAAAGACTTTGTGCTAAGAAGAAACTACGCTTGAACTATTATTTTTCCTTCCAAGAGTATTTATTAAGATTGTGGTATATTTTTGTCGTTATTTGGTCTTGTGCTAAGCCTTATATAAAAATCCTTATTTTTATAATACTACTGTGTTGTGTCCATTTGTAGTGTATTCACTTTATTACTGTATGTGGTCATCAATGCTTAACGCACTGCCTCTGAGATAAGCCTGTCTGCTTTGCCAAGCTACCAAGGGGGTGAGCAGGGGTTATCTAAGGGTGTGATCCCCTTGCCCTGACTAGAAAAGGTGTGTCCCTATTTGTCAGAAGTGTATACCTCTGCCAACTAGATACAGCCGCTTCTAACAGTCTCTGCCTGGGGGAACTCCTCATTCCATTAACCTTCCAAGTGATAAAAATGGTCTGATTACCTTTTAGTCCTTGGTCCCCCACCATCTCTTCTGTTGTCTCATCCTCCGCTTTTTTGCTTTTATTGTATTGCCTGTATTTTCATTGTTGTGTCTGTGACTGCTGTTGTCTGTCTTCCCCCGCTGCCTGTACGCGGTCCGTGCCCCTTTTTCTTTCCTCTGTTCCCCTCGCTGTCCCCTTGCACTCTCTGCCCGGTCTTTCCTTCTGTACCCCTCGCTGCCCCTGTGTCTCTGCCCGGTTTTCCCTTCTGTTCCCCTCACTGCCCCCGTGTCTCTGCCCGGTTTTCCCTTCTGTTCCCCTCGCTGCCCCCGTGCCTCTCTGCACGTTCTGCCTTCTGTTCTTAGCTGCCTCTTTATTTCTGTGTTCTGTATTTTGCCTCTGTGCCACTCGTTTTTCAGGTATTACTGTGCCCTTTTGCCTTCTGTGCTATTCGTTTTTCCCTCATTTTTGTGCCCCTCGTTTTTTCTGCCCGTCTACCTTCTGTGCCACTCGTTTTTTCCCTTGTTTTTGTGCCGCATTTTGCCTTCTGTTCCACTCGTTTTTTGTGCCCTTCTGCCCTCTGTTCCACTGGTTTTTTGTGCCCTTCTGCCCTCCGTGCCACTCGTTTTACCCTCCTTTTTGTGCCCCTTTTGCCTTCTGTTCCGCTCGTTTTTGTGCCCTTCTATGCCACTCGTTTTTCCCTTGTTTTTGTGCCCCTTTTGCCTTCTGTTCCACTCGTTTTTTGTGCCTTCTGCCCTCTTTTCTACTTTTTTTTGTGCCATTCTGCCCTCTGTGCCACTTGTTCGTCCCTTGTTTTTATGCCCCTTTTGCCTTCTGTTCCACTCGTTTTTTATGCCCTTCTGCCCTCTGTTCCACTCGTTTTTTTGTGCCCTTCTGCCCTCTGTGCTGCTCGTTTTTCCCTCGTTTCTGTGCCCCTTTTGCCTTCTGTTCCACTTGTTTTTTGTGCGGTTTTGCCTTCTGTGCCACTGGTTTTTCCCTCGATTTTGTGCCCCTTTTGCCTTCTGTTACCTTCGTTGTCCCTCACCGCCCTCGCCGCTGCGTCCCCTGCGACCTCGCCCCCCTGACGGCCCACTGTCCATTCGCTGCCCCCGCCTCCCAGCTGCTCCTCCCTCCCACCTCCCCATATATGCCGGCCGCTGGCTCACCGAAGGCGCGCCTAAGACAAGCCCGTCTGCGCCCATCCACGCCTTGACCACGCCCAGCGCCAGAACCCCTGCCCCCGGCACCTGCAACGACGACCGCCGCCTCTACGATGCCAGCACTCTGCACGCTCTCAACTCCGGGCGGAGCCACACCTGCTTGAAGGCTGCCCTGAAACACCCGCTCCACACGCAAGCATGCCGTCGAGCTATGGCACCTGCTCGACGCAACATCCCCGGATGTTGCCTTCCTGACCTGGTTTAATGACTCCTCCGCACCCGACATTGCCATAGCCATCCCAGACGGCTACAAGATCACCCACAGAGACTGCACCAATGGAGTCGGAGGAGGAATCGCCATCGTCCACAAGAACAGCATCAGGGTCTCGACTAGCACTGACGACGCGCTCAGCACCGCCGAACACATGCATTTCCAGATCCACACAGACCCTAACTCCACCCTCAGAGGCACCCTTGTCTACTGATCCCCCCCGGATCCCACCCCCAGTTCAGCGACTCCATCGCCGACTTGATCAGCACGCACGCCTTGACCTCCATCGACTACATCCTCCTCGGAGCGTGGCTGTCCGTAGTTTGTTCCCTGTGCCATTTCTTCTCTAGTTTCCGGCAGGCTTGCTTGGAGGCTATGAGTTCTGGGATGGCTATGGCGATGTCGGGTGCAGAGGAGTCATTAAACCAGGTCTCTGTCAGGAAGGCGATGTCCGGGGATGTTGTGTCGAGCAGGCCCCAGAGCTCGACGGCATGCTTGCGTGCAGAGCGGGTGTTCAGTAGTATGCATCGGAGGTGGTTGGGGTCTTTCTTGGCGGGTGGTTCATCGGCTCTGAGGCTGGTGTAGCTGCAGTTCCGGCAGGTGAAGGGGCCGTGTGTGCATTTCGGGGCTGCCTTTAAGCAGGTGTGGCTCCGTCCGGAGTTGAGAGCGTGCAGAGTGCTGGCGTCGTAGTGGTGGCGGTCGTCGAGGCGGGTGTGGGGGCCAGGGGTTCTGGCGCTGGGCACGGTCCAGGCACGGACTGGTGCAGACGGGCTCACCTTAGGCGCGGACTGGCGCAGCCGGGCTCGCCTTAGGCGCAGCCGTGCATCGTCTGGCATATATGGGGAGGTGGGAGGGAGGAGCAGCTGGGAGGCAAGAGCAGCGAAGGGGCAGTGCGCAGTCAGGGTGGCGGGTCCGCAGGCGACGCAGCGGTGAGGGACAATGAAGGTAACAGAATGAAAAAGGGGCACAGAAACAAGGGAAAACGAGGGGCACAGAGGGTAGAAAGGCACAAAAAACTAGTGGAACAGAGGGCAGAAGGGCACAAAAAACGAGGGAAAAACGAGTGGCACAGAGGGTAGAAGGGCACAAAAAAAGGAGTGGAACAGCAGGCAGAGGGCACAAAAAAGAAGTGGACCAGAATCCAAAAGGGGCACAAAAATAAGGGGAAAACGAGTGGCACAGAGGGCAGAAGGGCACAAAAAAACCGAGTGGAACAGAGGGCAGAAGGGCACAAGAAACAAGTGGAACAGAAGGGCACAAAAACGAGGGGAAAAACAGTGGCACAGAGGGCAGAAGGGCACAAAAAAACGAGTGGAACAGAGGGCAGAAGGGCACAAAAAAGCAAGAGGAACAGAAGGCAAAAGAGGCACAAAAACAAGGGAAAAACGAGTGACACAGAAGGCAAAAAGGGTGCAGAAATACCGGAAAAACGAGTGGCACAGAGGCAAAATACAGAATACAGAAATACAGGGGCAGCTAAGAACAGAAGGCAGAAGGGTCAGAGAGGCACAGGGGCAGCGAGGGGAGCAGAAGGGAAAACTGGGCAGGGACACGGGGGCAGCGAGGGGTTCAGAAGGAAAGACCGGGCAGAGAGAGCAGGGGGACAGTGAGGGGAACAGAGGGAAGAAAAAGGGACACGGACCACGTACAGGCAGCGGGGGAAGACAGACAACAGCAATCACAGACACAAAAATGAAAATACAGGCAATACAATAAAAGCAATAAAGCGGAGGATGAACAAACCTACCTACGGCCTACCACTGGCCACCAGGGATGAGGCGCAGGTGGTAGCCTGCGGGTGGTGGAGGGCCTCGAACTTCCTCAGAAGCCGCAGCTGGGGCAGGGACACACAGGTGGTGTTGTGCGGAGAGGGAGCGACCTACCTGGTAGGGTCAAGGGTCATTGATGTGAGACTTGGTGACTTTAGCGAGATAGGGTAGGAGAGAAATGGTAGTTTTCAGGTTTGGAGACATCCAGCATGGGTTTTTTCAAAAGAGGGATAACTTTTGCATGTTTCCATGTCGAAGGTGCTGACGCCGATGAGAGAGAGAGATTTATTGATTCAAGAAACACTGAGAGGAGACAGTCCTCACACTTGAGAAACAGTTCTGGCTTAAGGGTGAGCCAGATTTGACTTTATTGCACAGAATATGAAGTTCCCTAAGAGACAACAGGGAAAACGAGTATAGCTGAGGTGGTAACTCATAGGAGCCTCTGGACACAAGACTCTGGTGACAGAGGCAAAGTTTGAATAAATGAGTTTCACCTTTTTGGTAAAATACTCTGCCAATCCCTCCCATTGTGTATTGGAGGTGATGGTAGGCTCTGCTGCCAATGAGGGTTTCATAAGACCCTTCAAGAAAGAGAAGATACCTTTAGTGGGGTTGCTACAGGTTTTTATTTCCTTAGCATAGTACTCGGCCCTTAATTTCCAAATGAGTTTGTGATTTGCCTTAATAGCGGCTCTATGTCTTATTTTAGGTGAGGGTTCATAAGAGCGTCTCCAGGCGTGCTCAAGAACATTATAGTTCTTTTTAACTAAGGTCAGGGCCTCATTGAACCAAGGGCTGGCCTGGGATATCCTGCTGTAGATCGATCTAGCCGGGATACACCTATCTGATAGGGACTGCCCAGGCCGTCGAACCTGATGGGGCCCCATCCGACCCCGCAGGGTACGTGGGCTCACCAACAGCGTTGTTCCGCCTAAATACACGGTGCATGGCCTCGTAAAAATCCTTCATTTGATCGGGAGTCGCTCTGGCTCCTGGAAATGGAGGGAGTCGCTCTGGCTCCGTAGAACCGTGCATAGAGTGTTGGTGCTCCTTACCTCTTTTGACGACGGATGCCAGTTTAGGTGAAGTCGATGTCCGCTTGGCCTTCTTCTTCTTGTGCCTCTTCCCCGAGTGTCCAGATGACCTTGAATGAGAGGAAGAGGACTTAGGGCTCCGTGAGCGATCAAGAGACCTCCTCTTCTTTGAACGGGATCGTGACCTCCTCGGAGTCTCTTTCAACGGTGTTGACTGCTGGGCCACGAGCAACTTTAACGCCCACTCCCTCAGGGTCTTCGGAGCCATCCCCCGGCAGTCTGTACACAACTTCGAATCATGGTGGTGTTCAAGACACCACAGACATATGCAGTGGGGATCGGTAACCAACATCGTGCGGGAACAAGTCCCACACAGTTTAAAACCTGTCTTCCTACCTGACATCCCCCACACACGAAGTCGTCAAAAATAACCTGCCAAAAAGCGGCAGAGGGGTAGCTCTTCCCAGATATGCACTTAACTTGCGCGTAAAGAAAAGTACTGACGTCCGCGCGCTTGGTGGCGTCTATGTAGGCATTGTGACGTCCAAACAGACTCTACCGACGCCATCGACGTCAGCTGGAGCCGAATAAAGCCACCCGACATCGCGTGCAAGGGGTATTGCTCTGTAAAAGTTTCCGGATCCAGCCTGATGCCTGGGAAATTCAAAGATAAGGAATCTGCAGCTAGATAGAGTTTCTACCAGATAATGCGTTGCCGAAGGTAAGTAACTTGTTTGTTAAGGGCATGTGTGAACCAGTCATAGAAGAGACTATTAGCTACTTCCATGTTGGTGGTTGGTTGAGGGCTCTGTGTACTAAGAAGGTCACAACCTTTTTTCGAGTTAAGCTTAGACCATGGATGCCTAAAATTCTAGTTAATGTGGACTAGCAGTTTAGCACCTTTGGAGTATAATGACATAGAAATTAAGAAATGATCATTGTTGGCTGAGAGTTTTCAAATCATGCACATAAACAGGATTTTTAAATCTAGGTTAGTATTTGAACTCAGTAAAAATCCAATTTGATGGGTTAATGAAAAAATGAGCATCCATGAGTTATGTACGTACCCAGAGGCAATTGAAAAAACACATAGAACAACTCACTACTCATGCCTCATTTGTAAGTGGTAATATCTAAAATGTCGCAGAGGGATGTCTTTAGAATGAGCAGTGGAGTCAACGATGACGCATTTACTTACGTTAATCCCTTGTTGATGTTTGTATACATCGATTTTCACAATAGAAGTGAAAATAACAAAATACTAGGAAGCAATCAGAAGCTACTTCAATGCAAGATGTGGTCTGTAGCATTCCAACACTGGTGAGGCGTTTGACTGTGAAGTTCAATGCAAACTACTTTTACTGTGAATAAATGTGAAGCAGTAACTGCTGCTTTAACATACTCAAATGTAATGTATCATTTGATATTCAGCCTTTGTGCTGCATCTTTCCTGCTGACAGGCATTTTGCCGCCTTCACTGCACCACATAATCAAATTACGTGGCTGATGCAGGTGGCAAAATGGCCATAGGCAAAGTGGGAAGAGGAAGGAAAGGCATTGGGGCATCCCCTGTAAATACAAAATAACACAGGGTCATCACCGCAAGAGAAACATCCATGCCTAGAGAGCATTGAGGTTTGCCCCACTGTGAAATATCTGCAAATCATATCATCTTAATGGAAGATACTTTAATAACTGTAATTCTCAAAGGAGCACCATAGGCCTTTGTTGTATCTGGCATATAAAACAACCATACATGTAAACAAAATCAACAGAGGTTAATAATATTAAACATGTTTAACAAATACAATAAAAACCTGCACACCAAAAACAAGAATGAGAATGTTTGACAATCTTCATGTAAGAGGGTAAAAGAAGCCGTCTGGGATGCATAGCCATTATAGCAAATATATGAAGGTTGATGATGAGAAGGTGAAAGTTTGTTAAGTAAGAGAAAAACTATCAACATTGAAAATAAGGATGGCTGCATAGCAAACAATGGTAAGATTAAGTGATGCTTATAATGAATATATGGAAGGTACTACGTCTACTGTAAATGCAACTGAAGCTTTGGATAGAAAGTGGAAGGTCAACATATATGCAGCATTCAGTCCTCGCTTCCAAGCAACAGGTCCCATGCGTCGTTATATAAATGTCTTGAATATAACATGAGGCATTTCAACGTTTTGCTTAAACCATCACACATAATGTTAGGCTTATCCTTTACTGACTTTAGTTTTACTTCCCCATGCCCAGGAAAGTAAGACAGTGATCCAGAATGGTACTTGTATTGCTTTGCCCTCCCAGATAATAGAGAATACCGATCTCCCACACAGAGGCTTAAACACAAGGAAGCAATAAAAACAACCCAACACCACCTAGAAAGGGATTTCATTTGATAAAATGAAACACATCAAAGAATAAGTCATAGGGTTTTATTTATGCAATGCTTTCTAACAGAAAGGCTTTCACAGATGTCAAATGAACAATATTCAAATGTATATAGAAATATATGTGTATATGCAAGCAATAATAACACACTTGGCAAATGCAACTGTTAAATTCATGGATAATAATATGAACTGAAACACAAGCAGATAATAACAATAAAATGAAACACAAGCAGATAATGCTGTAATGAAACACAAGCAGATTATGCTGGACGTCCTGCAAGAAATCAGAAAGATATGTAGACTAAATACATCAGATGTTATAACCACTGCAGGCTTGGATGTGCATACAGACTCTCACATATCACAAAGTCAGAACTCAAAGAAAACACCTCAGATGATTATAGCCACTGGAAACGTGAGTGTGCACATCAACAGTCATACATCACAATGACTGTTATAGCCACTGGAAACTTGAATATGGACACAGACAGTCACCCATCACAATGGCAATAATCAAAGAAAACACCTCAGATTATTATAGCCACTGGAAACTTGAATGTGCACACAGACACTAACACATCATAACTGCAATAATCAAAATTAAAACACATCACCTGGTGCAAACTTCATCTTGGCCCACTCCAGACTGGGGGATTCACAGCCAGGGTCAAGAGACTCAGCAACCAGATTCTTGCACTAACGACACGCCCACGGTTCAGGCTCAAATCCTAGTTTTCAAGTAAACAAACCCCAGCTTTATAATCTCAAAACACACTAGAAGGTTCCGAGAGGCCCTCATTTGCACCAAGGCAACTTACTGGAATTGGCCACTTTCCATGCAAGCATTCCAAAGGCAAAAGAGTTCTCATGTTCCTTCTGCACTCTCACATGTGTTACAGCCTTTATCTTAATGAAGCTTATGAAAGGCTCCAGCAGTACATTCAACAATCTCCAAAAGTGCAAAAAACAACCTTGAACGTGAATAACCTAAACAACTTGAGTCATTTGGGGGCCTGCCTGTGTGCGCAAAAAGCTCAAGCAAGACAGATCAGAATTCAAGATGACATGAGGGCATGTCAAAGCCAATAGTAAGAACTTCATGATACTTGTCAATGTACAACACAATGCACATTTGTGCACCACTGCCTATAGCATCACACACCTCATCTCCCAATGTACAACATAATGCACATTTGAGCACCACTGTTTATAACACTGCACTTCAAGACCAAGAAGTACATTCCACATCTCTCTCGCTGATGCTTTCAAATGCACATCCCACACGTTCTGTTCCTGCCAAGGCTGTTCTACTTTGAAAGCTCTCCCAATTTAAAACTACAAGATTACACAAAAGAAATAACGTGCACATGCAGGACATTCAAGCCAGGATAAAATAAAACACCAAAAGTAAATTAAAACAATGGTAGTCAAAGGTCAGCACGTGGTTTCAATCCATAAGAGTACCTCTAGTACTACAGTACCCAAATTGGATTTTTCAGCCTTAATTCTGTGCTTCAGCACAAGTTTTGAGGTGAGGATCAGTTTCTCAACCCATCATAATACAAGCTGTAGTTTTTAGCCATTTCTTGATTTAGACTTTGTGAAGTGTTCTCTTGTCCTGAGTTCTCATTCTGTGAGGGAATATTTTTCCCTGAGCCAGGTCGAGCAGACATTGGAAACTCTCAGTGTGACCATTTCTGTTTTTTCCAAGGGAATTGCCTCCAATGGCACAAATAATTTTGATTCTAACATATTCACTAGAGAACAACAAGAGAAAGTGTGGCTTGTAAGGAGGGGCCCTCTTGCTCAGATCAAAACAACTAAACTCAAGCAGCTCATTAATATTTATTTAAATCTCATAGAGACTTCTAGCGGCAGATTCCTTACCTTAGAATTATCTCCAAGCATCGGATTGGATCCAAAGAAATGTTCTCCATGTGGTGTCATTGGTGTCGTCCGCGCCAGAGGTGACGTTCACGGTATCTGTATAGGTGCTACCTAGGCACGCTGACATCAGTTCCTTTTTTCCACACCAGCCAGCGCAGATGAGGAAAAAGACGACAGAGTAGTCATTTTTTGGCCAGGTTTTTTTGATGTTTTGTCAAAGTCTCTTTTGAGGTTTTCCTCCTGGTGTGGCAGGGATGTCATCCAGAAAGGCCAGTTACAAGCCCTGCAGTGCCTGTCACTGTCGGTGACAGACCTGCAGCTTGTATTCCTGTGGTGCCTGCCTCAAGTGGGATCACAACCCCAAGGCCTGCTCCAACTGCTCCACCATGCACCCAAAGGCCTTGAGGGAGCACTCCCTCAAGTTCATGGTGCCTAGACATGCTACTCCACGACGTTCACGGTCTTGATCCAAAGGAAGGTCCTGGGAGTGGTCGCAGAGCTCGAGGTCATCGTCTTGCCACTCGAGTATGTCCAAGTTCCTCAAGAAGAAGAAGTTGAAGCATGCTTCAACTACACCTCATCCATCGGCCAATGAAACGAAGGAGCATCGCCACTTGAGGCCTATTTTAGAACAGGCTGGAAGGATGGAGTGTATTTGGTACAGAGCAGAATTCCACAAATGCTGAAAGGAAATGCCAGTAAGACAGTCAGCCTCTGAATGATAACTCAAAATAAGTGTAGGAAGTAAAAAGGGGTAAAAGGACATGAAGAGGGAGAAGCGCTTGGGGGGCTTAGAGAACAACGAGTGGGTTTCTGGTTGTTTACAGGAAGCAGGTCCCTAAAAATCACAACTTGTGTGGATCGTGATGAAAAGCACACGGGAGCGAGACTACTGCCCCGGAGCCACTGCAACTGCTGCACTATCAGAGACTATGATCATGGAAATGCGGGCAAAAAAGCTAGGGATGGAAGAGAGCTATAAAAAAAAAAAAAAAAATGAATTGAATGGGTATGTCTAGGCAGGGCACTGCACTTCACCTGCTGCACAAATGGAAGCTATGGTCTAGTAAGTGCAGTGTCAGACAGGGGACAAGGAGTGTGTTAGGGGTGGCTGCGCAGTGGAGAAAGGTGACAGGTAGGGGAGATTTCACTTAACAGCTGGCGGTACAAAAGAGGTGGTGATGGGTGGAGCGTCCGAACCAATCAAACACTCACACACAGTCAACAGATCTGGGTTAAATCCATCACCGTTCTTTAGCCCACTCTGCCACCCCAGTTCAGACATGGCCATATGCAAATCAGTCTGACCCTGTGCCTCATGGGAACAGTCCAGCCCGAACTGCCAAGCCATGCCTTCCCTAGACCGGAATCAAGCTTCCTAGGACCGGTTTCTGGCATTTTAGCCGTCTTCACCCAGGCTTGCTTGAATTCAGTAGCAAAGTGTGCAAGGGACTCACGTCTGAGCATACCCTGCCAACTTATGGTGAACAAAGCGGTACAAAAGGGGGTGGTGATGGACAGAGCATCTGAACCAATCAAACACTCACAACCAGTCAACAGATCAGGGTTTAATCCATCACAGTACTTTAGCCCACGCTGCCACCCCAGTTCAGACATGGCCACATGCAAATCAGTCTGACCCTGTGCCTCATGGGAACAGTCCAGCCCGAACTGCCGAGCCATGCCTTCCCTGGACCGGAATCAAGCTTCCTAGGACCGGTTTCTGGCATTTCAGCCAGGCTTGCTTGAATCCTGTGGCAAAGTGAGCAAGGGACTCACGTCTGAGCATACCATGCCAACTTATGGCGAAAAAAGCGGTACAAAGGGGGGGGGTGATGGACGGAGCATCTGAACCAATCAAACACTCGCACCCAGTCAACAGATCTGGGTTTAATCCATCACCGGTCTTTAGCCCACTATACCCCCCCAGTTCAGACATGGCCATATGCAGATCAGTCTGACCCTGTGCCTCATGGGAACAGTCCAGCGCAACCTGCCAAGCCATAGCTTCCCTGGACCGAATCAAGCTTCCTAGGACCGCTTTCTGGCATTTCAGCAGTCTTCAGCCAGGCTTGCTTGAAGCCAGTGGCATAGTGAGCAAGGGACTCACGTCTGAGGATACCCTGCCAACTTATGGCGAACAAAGCGCTACAAAAGGGGGTGGTGATGGACGGAGCATCTGAACCAATCAAACACTCACACCCAGTCAACAGATCTGAGTTTAATCCATCACCGTTCTTTAGCCCACTCTGCCACCCCAGTTCAGACATGGCCATATGCAAATCAGTCTGACCCTGTGCCTCATGGGAACAGTCCAGCCCGAACTGCCAAGCCATGCCTTCCCTGTACCGGAATCAAGCTTCCTAGGACAGGTTTCTGGCATTTCAGCCATCTTCAGCCAGGCTTGCTTGAATCCAGTGGCAAAGTTTGCAAGGGACTCACATCTGAGCATACCCTACCAACTTATGGCGAACAAGCGGTACAAAAGGGGGTGGTGATGGACGGAGCATCTAAACCAATCAAACACTCACACCCAGTCAACAGATCTGGGTTTAATCCATCACCGTTCTTTAGCCCACTCTGCCACCCCAGTTCAGACATGGCCATATGCAAATCAGTCTGACCCTGTGCCTCATGGGAACAGTCCAGCCCGAACTGCCAAGCCCCCTTTTGTAGCACTAAACAGCTGGCAGCATACTTTGTAGTTAACATAGCCTAGTACACAATGTGTGGAAGTGCACAGTGGGGTGGACAATGTACGATGCCTACTGTACCAGTAAGGAAACAGGCTCCTTCACTCCTGTTTAAATTATAAAATAACACAATAGTCTGGTGTTCAATATGTTCCTGATTCCTATGTGTCCTGGTGCCACTGCACCTGCTGTGTGAATAAAAAATACTCCCCAGGAAGTGCGGGTGTAAAGGCTATGGCCAGGGGAAGGAGGGGTGTCTGGGTGGCTCTTTAGTGAGTAAAGCTGGGGAGTAAAGTTGTTGTTCATTACAGAAGCACATGTATGTGTAATTTGTAGGTAAAAACACAAGCAGGCACAACATATATTTATATATATATTTTTTTATAAAAGACCTTTATTGTACTCTTCCCTAATAACACAGCGTTTGGCCTACAACCCCATGGGCCGGCCGCATTGTTTCTGTATTATGCACAACGTTGTCCGAGTTAACACAGCCGTTTAGCCGACAACCCTGGGGTTCAGCGGCACTGCAAATTAAGGTGTACTCAGTTCAAACAGAACCTTTATCGGAGAACCCTAAGGTCTATGAGTTTTTCAATTTTGTTGTGTTTTCTTTAGTTTCTTCAAACCTGTAAACCAACATACATGTTAACATACTACACGACTACAGTTTCATAAGGTGCATAAGTACAATATGTTCCGAGACCATTAATCACAATTATCGCTTCTAGTGTGAAGTCCCCCCATACATTCTATCTCCGGCACCAGGGTAACACTTTCAGTCTCAGTCCCCTTCTAGCTCTTCCTCAGAGCTGGCATCGTCACCCTCTGGCAATGGATCACACAGGTCTCCCCTATACTTATTCCATGGCATCCAGACCCTATTCCATTTACACGGGCAGGCTCTGTTTACGTACACTGCTCACTCTGTAATCATTATTAGGTCCAGGTTCCTGCTCCACTGTGCTAATGTGGGTAGATCAGGTGCGCCCCATTTTTGTGCTATGTCCCGTTTTGCCACCATAATCGCCAATGTACCCCATATCTGACCATACCTAGATAGGTCATTTGGATCCCAAATGTTCAGTAGACATTTACTCGGCTCAGGAGTCAGAGATATTTGCAGTGCTTGTGACAATGTGCGCATCACCTGACGCCAGTAGGTGGCAATCCGGGGGCAGTCCCATAGGGTGTGGAAGAACGTACCCTCCTCCCCACAGTTTCGAAGACAGTAGGGATGCGGAGCTCTCTGCAATTTATGTAGTGTGGTTCTTGTATAGTATATACGGTGCAGGATTTTCAATTGTACTAGTCTGAGCTTTGTTGAAATGCCCACTTCCCTCGGTAATGCCAGCGCCTCATTCCATTCAGTCTCATCCATGTCCCCCAGTTCCTCCACCCATCTTTTGCGCAGTTTTAGTGTAGGGTCTGCTTGATTGTTCAGTAGTTTTTTGTAGGTAAGGGAAGTGGTGCTACATTGCATTAGTCCGTGAGTAGTCTATCCTCTAGTGGTGAGGATTCCGGGACTTCAGTGCCTGGGGGTAGTGCCTGCAGCAGTGCGTGTCGTATCTGCACATATCTATAGGTTTCGTTGGGGCCTAAGTCATACTGTTGCCAAAGACTTGAGAACGGCAAGACATTTCCCTTGTCCCATAGGTCTCCCACCGTAGATATACCTATGGTGTTATTTCTCAGGTGTCCTTGCGCCTTAGTGTCCCAGAGCGGGGTAAGCTTAGTAATTACACCCTTCCACCCCAGTTTTGTCTGTGCCGCGTGCCACAACAGTGCCGTGTGACTTCTGTTGTATAGCCCCGAAAGGATACTGTCTGTGCCTAGTTGAGTTCTATCCGCTCTATATGCTGGGTCATCTCGAGGAGCGTGTATCCAGGAGTTGATGATTTTGAGGTGGGCAGCCCTGTAATACAATTGCAGGTTGGGAAACGCAATTCCTCCCTCGAACCAACTTTTATTCAGCTTGGCATGTGCAATGCATGCTGGCTTATCGCTCCATAGTAGGTTGGACACCAGTGTTGTGACCTGTCGGAAATATCTCGGCGGGACCGGGTAGGGTGAGTTTTCCAACACATAGAGGAATCTTGGGAGAGCCATCGTCTTGTACAGCGCAGCCCTTCCGAGAAGTGTCAACGGCAAAGAAGCCCAATGTTTAACGTCAGTACGGAGTCGGGCCATGGGCGGGACAAGGTTTTTATCAAAGAATTCCGATTGGTTG
This sequence comes from Lissotriton helveticus, assembly GCF_964261635.1. Classification (NCBI taxonomy): domain Eukaryota; kingdom Metazoa; phylum Chordata; class Amphibia; order Caudata; family Salamandridae; genus Lissotriton; species Lissotriton helveticus. The sequence continues at coordinate 1,901,908,468 of NC_136063.1, forward strand.
TCAGTTATATGAATACCAAGGTATTTGAATGAGGATGTGGTCAGCTGCAGCGGGCAATTTACGTCAAGCTGGGGCGGAGGTCCTTTTAGGACATAAAGAACTGACTTCGACCAATTGAGAGTATACCCTGATGTTGTCCCGTAGCCGTCGCACAATGCCAGCAGGGCTGGTACACTTCTGTCCGGGTCCGTCAAGTAGACCAACATGTCATCGGCATATAAGGACACTCGGTCCTCCCAACCCTCTTTCCACCCAATGCCCTTTAGTAATGGAGTAGTTCGAATCAGTGCCGCCAGTGGTTCCAAGACCATGGCAAACAATAAGGGGGAGAGGGGACATCCCTGTCGGGTCCCTCTCATCAGTTGAAACGTACGCGAAATGTGACCGTTGGCTGTCACATGTGCCACCGGGTTCGCATACAACAACCGCACCCAAGCAATGAATTTGGTGCCAAAACCCATTCGTACCAGGACTGCAAAGAGGTGTCCCCATTCCACCACGTCAAACGCCATACTGGCATCTAACGACAGGACCACCGCTGGTTCTGTTAATGACGCGGCCCGTGCCAACACACCATGTACCCTCCAGAGATTGAGTGTCGTGCTCCTGTGTGGCATGAAGCCAGACTGGTCGGGGTGTATCAATAATGGGAGGTGGGCCATCAACCTCGTGGCTAATAACTTCGCAAGGATTTTAACTTCTGCATTAAGGAGAGAGATTGGGCGATATGATGTGTAAGCTGACGGTGGCTTGCCAGGTTTTGGGATCGCCACTATTGTGGCTGTCCGCTGATCTAGTGGGAGTTCCATCTTCTCCCTGCTTTCCCTGTACATGGCAAATAAGGGCAGGCTGAGTGTTATCCGACATTATTCTATACCACTCTATAGGGATCCCGTTCAGGCCTACTGCTTTCCCGGAGTGTATTGCTTGGATGGCGAGCTGAATTTCTTCAACAGTGAGGTCGGCTCCCAGATCCTGGGCCGCTTCTTGTGTTAGAGTTTGTATCTCTATGTGGGTTAGAGCGTCTAGGGCTATGTTTTCGGTGATTACCCGATCCGGGGTGTATACTTTTTTTAAATGGTCCGCCAGTGTGTCAACAATATCTTCTGGGTGTGTCTGCAGACGGCCTGCACTAGTGTATAGCTACTGAATGCCTCTATGACTCCCCCCTTTCTTCTCCAACCAGGCTAACAGTTTCCCGGCTTTGTCTCCTACCTCGTAAATTTTATGGGCCGTAGCTGACATATTATCAAGTACTTGTAGTCGGAGATGTTCCTTATGTCTCTGTTGGCAGAGCTGCAAAGCGTGGGCTGTGTCTATTGTGGGATCTGCTGCATGAGATTCAGTGGCCGCCTGGACGGATCGCTCCAGCTCCGAGAGTTCTTGTCTCCGTGTTTTTTTGTGCCCCGTAATGGAGGCCACTGCTTGGCCACGGAGGACTGTCTTGTACACCTCCCACAGGGTCGAGGGGGAGCGCACAGATGCCGCATTTTCAGTGAAGTAAAACTTGGTCGCTGTCTTTAGAGCCTTTCTAATACCCGGGATTTTTAAGAAGTTGGGATATATTGGGTATATTCTTTTGCGAGTTTTTGCCCGACTGTGTAATGTCAAGACCACCGGAGAATGATCTGATATGCCCCTGGGCTGTATTTCTATGGTATCCACGTCTTGTATACCGTCTCCCAACCCTGGAGGTAGTCTATACGAGAGAGGCTGTTGTGTACTACTCAGTGATAGGTGTATTGCCTCGCGGTTGGGTGCCTGAGTCGCCAGATATCTATCAGGCCCATGGCCTCTAGGAAGCCGTGTAAGCTGGTGGGGTTGGGTGTATGCGCCCTCATTGGAAGGTGTCTCCCGTTGGGAGGTTAAGTAAAAATTCTCCTAATGCCGGAAGTGCCACTTTTTGAAGGGCCGGCGGAATATAAACTGAGACAATGTTCAGCGGGCGACCCTCCCACTGTCCGTGTATTGATGCAAATCTGCCCTGATCGTCTACTTTGTGGTGTAGTAAAATGAAGGGGGAGGTCTTTTTCAACAGTATACCCGTTCCCCTGGAATCAGAGGAAAATTCTGAATGTGCCACCATCTTATAGCCTCTGCGGTACAGCGCCTGACATGCTCTACCTGTGAGGTGTGTCTCCTGCAGCAAAACCAAATGTGGGCTCTGGCGCCTGAGTGCCTGTATTACCAGTCCTCTCTTGATCTTGTCCCAGACCCCGTACGTTCCAGGTCATCACCTTTAGAGGTGGGACTACTGTATGTTGCAGTACGCCGCTATGCGCGGTATCTTGTGAGTGTTGTGACATTGGGAGGCATTGTAGGTGGGAACCTCTGCGACGTTCCCAAGGGTACCGTGAGTCGAATAGTCCTGTGTGCGGTATATGTGGTCTCTTCGCCGTGTCGTGTCGCTACTTGCAAAACTTGAACAAGAACAAATAAAGTCCCTCTCCCCACCCCCCTCCCTGCCCCCCTGCTGCACGGACATAGAACCACCCGCCTCCCCAACTTAGCAGAGTGCTTACTCCCAACCCAACCCATTGTACTTGCTTGTGGGGGTAAGAACTTCCGTGGTGACAGCGGCCCCATCGTCTCTCTTCCGCTTCATCCCGTTTGGAGACCAAGGGCAACACATTCACCCTGTTAGACTATTGTCTCAGAGCCGCCCCAGCCAAGTCTTCAGGAGTCCGGCTGTTGTTCGTCATCCACCCGCCCCGTGTCTGAGACAGTGTCCGAGTCACGTCTTGTCGATGTTTGCGAGTTCGTATGGATCTCGGTTTGCTGGTGTCGCTGGCCTCTGCCCGTGCGATGGGGTGGTTCCACCCTCCGCCATCCATCCAGCCATTCTCGTGCCGCCTCAGGTGTGTCGAAAAACCATGCTTTGTGATTATCCACTACTCTCAATTTCGCCGGGAATAGCATTGAGTAAGGCAGTTCTTTCGCTCTCAGGGCCTTTTTGACGTCTGTGAAGGTTTCCGACGCCGTGCTACCTCAGCCGTGAAGTCCGGAAAGAAGGCAATGGTGGAGGTGTGCAGTTTAATAGGGGGTGAGGTCCGTGCTGTCTGGTATGATGTCCCGGTCCCGGAAGTTAAAGAGTCTAGCCAGTACTTGTCTTGGTGGGGCCCCCGGTTTCGGTACTCCACCGGGGACCCTATGTGCCCTTTCAACGGAGAAGAAATGCGAAAGTCCCTTCGGCTGCAACTTGGTCTTAATTAAATCCTCGATATAAAGGTCCATTGCTCACTTGCCTTCCAATTCCGGTATTCCCAGGATTCGTACGTTGTTTCTTCGTGAACGCCCTTCCTGATCATCCAGTTTGTCCTGGAGCTTCTTGGTGACTGCCTCCATATGCTCCATTGCCAGCTGTAATTCCGAGGTGTCTACGACCAGAGATTTTGTAACCACTTCAACCTGGGCCACTCGCTCTGTCATTTTGTGCAAGTCCGCTCTCAGAAGGCCAACGTCTGTCGAGATGGATCCCACTGTAGTCTGTAAATTGGATAGTGTTCTCATCAGATCTTCCAACGTCACCTTCTTGGTGCCATCGTTCTCCGGGCTCTTTCCTGTGGAGGGGCATCCATCCGACTGCTGCGTGGTGGCCTTGTCGTACGCATATTTGGCCAGCTTTGACTGTGTTGTGCCACCTTTCACGCCCCTGCCCGTCATGGCCTGTACCTTTGCTGCGCCGTCGAGTTCGGTCAATCTTGTGTCGGTACGTGGTATTGGATAGGCATGTCCGGGCCTGGGTCACTGGCAGTGGTGTCGCAATGCGTCGCGGGAGGCCCGCCTGGACACGTGAATCAAGATGGCGATGCGCCTCGGGGCTCCGGCGATCCTACGGACGGCAACACCTCGGTGGAGCATTAATTCTGGCTCTCCGTTAGCATGTGATTTGTAGGACCTCTCCTGCTCCTCCAAACCCGGCACTCCCACAATGGCCCACGTGATCCGGGCGCAGTAGGCCTTCCTCACTCCTGCGTCAGCCCTTGGTTGTCCCACTGTGCCACCTGCTCACCGGGGTGTCCCCAGTGCCCTCTGCACAGACCCTCCGTGTGCCGTTGTGCCTGGCAAATGTCAATTCATGCCTCCGTTGCCATAGGCGGTTTGATTCGCCAAGATCCGGCCGCCTGGCCCTTTATGTCAAATTAGTACCTCCCTGGGTCTCTTCCGTATGTGCCTCACTCTTCCGATCTCTGCCGAACGAAAGTGCACCAGGGGGCCGGGGGGGGGGCGGACTCGATCACTGGCAGGGACGCAGAGGCAGTAGTGGTGTGTCCGCCGCCTTACCCCACGCCCGGAAACCGCACCACAAACACTCCGGCAACTGAGCTTTTTCCAACCGCTCCAGTGAGTCTGATGCCTGCGGGGGTGTACAGAGGTTCTTCACACCCGGGGTTGAGGGACGCTTGCCTCTTTCACTTCGCTCAGCCCCCTAGTAAAGATGTTTGCGGGCACTCCTCGCAGCGGGCACTTCCGGCGGGTGTCCCCGGCTCACAGGCACTTCCGCCCGGGCAGTCCGCAACTCCAGCCCGGTGTCACCAAGGCGGATCAAGGCCCACACCGCTCGTGTCGCTCTGAGTCCGGCTCTCAACGTCGGATCCGCACCGGGGTTGCGGCGGATGGTGCCTCTGAGTCTCCCCCTTGGGAATCTGCTGTCGGAGGGAGGAATTTATCGGATCAATGACCCGATTTAGGTAATGAGGCCGCCTAAGTCACGGAGCTCTTCTGCTACGCAGCCATTATGATCGGCTGCTAGCCACGCCCCCGGTACAACATATTTTAACAATCAGGGACGGCATCGCTGCTACAACATCCTGTGATTCTAGACAAGCCACTCATCTATCCGTGTGTAAAAAAAAAAGAAAAAATCCGTCATCTGCCTGTTACATGATGTGCTATTCAAGGGTTATGTTACAGCCTCATAAATGAAGTATAGTAAGGGCACCAGTGGGCTCCATGCAGTCAGCCGAAAGCAAAGTAAACTTCGAACTCTTTGAATTTAATTGTACATCCAGTAAACTTACAGACCTCTCTCCGGCTGGACATGTCACTCAGAATATAGTACGGATTTTGTCTATATTTATTGTTCTTTATTAATGAATGCATGGGACCGTTGTTGTTTGAAAGAATTTAGCTCCCCGAGGTCCCTTGTTGACTTGTTTGGGGCCCCTTGTTGTTATAAATATAAGGATGCACTGTAACACATGTTTTCATTTGGGCTTGGCCCAGGGCCTTCAGCAGTAGCATGTCTCTGCAAGACAGAGGAAAGTGCTGAGCAGGAAACCCTCCTGACTGGGCCCTGTAGCACACAAGTACAAAGGCCGGTCCAGGTTATATATGAGACACAGAGGAAGTGCTGATCAGTAAACCCCAGAACCCCCATGTGATTTCTCTGATCACAAAGAAAGCCCCAGTTGTAGAGATTCTCTTTTAACAGAATCTGTTTTCACCTTCTCATCTCTGGGCTTTACTGGTATGCTATGCCCCTTTTGTCATTCACACGTTTATGCTTGTTTTCCTTGGTCTTAAAAAGCTGCATGTTGTTGGCAAAATGGGGTTGTGGCTGCTGTCACTGGCGGCTTTGATTAGGCTTCAGTTGCTGGAAATATGAGCTGCTAGGTGCGATCGAAGCTACTGCCAAGGCGGAGGTGTGGCGTGCGATGTACACACAGGAATATGTGGTTCCGGTATTTTGGGGGAGTAGCACATCGCAACCGATTAATGGGCAAAGGCCATGATCAGCTGTCCGATTAATCCATAACACATGTCGGTGGGGCACTGCGGCTGCAACACGGAGGCAGTGGTGCCATTTTACATCACAGTTAACAACAGAAAAATATTAAAGCTTAACAAAAGCGTACCCAGAAACCCTTATTTCGGAACCCTACTTCTGCTTTAAAAAGGTGCGACAATAAGTGATCTTATTTTCTTTACGAAAAGATGTGCTCAATGGAGATTGGCATTTTAGTCACTGTTCCAAATCTTCACATCCAAGAAAACTCCTCCAGGACTTGGACTTACATTTGCCCCTCACCTACTTACGGAATAGAAGCAACTGTCTCCCTTTACATCAATGGGACTATCCTTAAACAGTCTAACCACAACCTGGTCATCTTTGACATTTTCCCCATCATCAGGAACACAATGTCTAGTAATGAAACCTCACCATCCCAAGGTCCTCCTATTTCCTCAGACAAGCCCCAAAATCCACAAAATGTGTCCTCTCAGAACCTCAACCTCTCGGAGGACCCTGCCCCTTCCCTTCCTTGTTACGCCATAGGGACTTGCGTACTAAATAGCAACTATTCTATGACACTAGGTGGGTCTTAATGCCTCTCTGCCCATTCCCAAACTAGTCTGCATGCTCACCACTCTTCTAGAGCAATTATATCAGAGTCACCTAGCCCCATAAGGCACACCATCACCCCTTCTGCACCCCTTACTCCCATGCACACTGTTGCAGACACTACTATAGTGCCCAAGACTCTCCCTATAGATATACCAATGTCACGCTCTTATTCTGAACTCCCTAACCGGGCCAGCAACGTGACTCTTAAGACCATGGTACCTCTTTGTAAGCAGTAGCTGCTCTTCCCACACCGCGACACACTTCACTTCACAAATCTACCTCACCTTCGATTGCTCTGCCTGGCCAGCATCACTCTAAGCTTCTGTACCCAAGCTCACCCCCTCACAGCCCGTCCCCAAGTATTGGGATCCCGTTCCCACACAGCATTAGTATCCAGACTGGACAAGATTTCACTTGCCCTCCAACAACTCAAAGCCTATTACACTTCACCTCTGAGTTATCTGATAATCCGAGGTTAAGTTGGTCTCTGAAGACTAAGTGCCTCAACCACACACATCCCTCTAAATCTTGCACCAGGCTTTCTGCACATCCCACACCCTTTGGGACCTCACTCTTAGTGCCCACAACACACCAAAGATGGAAAACCTCACCTCTCCCTAATGACCCCTCACCGCCATTCATAGTAAAGGACCCACTGGAAGACAAGGATATTATATCCCTTTTACTCTCTCATCATATGCTGTTAACACAGATGATGTGTGCCAAATTGAAGTAAATCACTCTGTCCCATTCAGAGAACCAAGAGTACACTCCAGATCCTTAAATAAGAACAACCTCACTTGAGTCACCACCACTATGCATTCCTCAGATGATCCCAAACCACAGCTTAAATGAATGCTTCTCAACTGTAGATTAGCAGTACAAAAAGCTGCAGACATTACTGCCCACATCCTTTCTCATGATCCTGACATCTTAGTGCTGACAGAAACCTTGCTTAATGATTCATCTGTACCAATCATCGACATGCTAGTGCCCCCAAGTTCCAACAACATCATTAAGGCTAGATACATCTGATGGACAAGGGGGGGGCAATGCATGAATAGATCATAATAATCTATCAGTTAGACAACTACAATCGGATTCTTTGTCGTCATGCAAATACCTGTGCTTCGAGGTCTCATGTAACAAGAGCAAACATGCAAATTTCACGCGCTCTACAACCCTCCAAGGGACAATCTCCCTTTCATGGAACATATCATGGAAATCCTCTCATCAAATGCTGAGTATCAAGGCACCCAGATCTTCCTTGGTGACTTTAACCTCCACTGGAATGACACAAACAAATCGTCAATCAATAGCCTCAAATCCTTCTTAGCAGACCTCGACCTCACTCAAAAATATGATAGTCCTACTCACATCAAGGGAGCTACCTTAGATCTGATCATCAGTAAGATCAGCTTCATTCATCTTGAATCTATAGCCCCTTGGGACTGGACGGACCACTATTGTATCTCCTTCCTCGTCACAGAATGGATGAGAACCAATAAAGCTTGGCTAAGGAAACCCAGACACTGGCAAATAAGTGTGAGAAACATTAACTTGTATTACCTGACTTCCCTCAGTGATAACATCCTGTCTCCTCCTCTTGACATGTCTGATGTCTGTGACATACAGACCCCTATAATCGCTCCATGACTAACATCTTAGACTCAATTGCACCTCTACAGCTAAAAACAATGTCCTCCGAAAATCCTTCCCTTGACCATCTCACTCAGCTGAGATCTCTGTGAAATATATATAACAAATGCATCAAATGCTCTTAAGCTAGTTACTTCATAAAACAACTAGAGCAAGCCAAAAACTGACCCAAAAAATTGTTTGAATTCATCAAGCTTCAATCAAACAGTCAACCTAACCCTCCCTCAATGGAACTCTGTTCGCAACCTAACTGTGAAAAGACAACAAAGATCGAATTGGAACTACTGTCAATCTACCTATCACCTATCCTCCATCTGGGTCTGGAGTGACCCCACCCGCTCCATCTCTCCTCAGCAAAAATAATGCTTCCAGGAGCTTATTCAAAACTTTGGACGAAAGCACCATTCACAAAACTCTGGCTGCACTGAAACCATCCAACCACTTCAGTGATCTCTTGCCATCGAACTTCTTTTATGAGATCAGATCATCCATACTCCCTCTTGGGACTGAAACAGTTAATGCCTCTCTACTTCAAGGTTCGATTCCAGATTGCCTACATTCTGGGCAGGTCTCTCCTCTCCTTAGAAAAATAACTGCAGACATCTTTAATTCTAAGTGCCAGGATACCCGTAGGGTGGCAGTCTGCGCTATTTAAGAATCTTTTACAAATACAATTACAATTACACTAACCTTCACAATTTTCGTCCAATTTCAAACATTTCTACTCTTGCAAAGCTCCTCGAGAAATGCATCCACACCAAGCTATGCAGCCACATGGAACAGTTCAATGCAGCTACCATCAGGTTCATAGCGCATAATCTGCTGTCACCCACATTGTTGATGATGGCTGCGAATGCTGGACCAAAATGAATTGTGCCTTTTGATCGTACTCGACTTATCGTCAGCTTTTTGATGCGGTCAAACATGACACCCTAATCGATCTACTAGAACATAGGATGGGGCTATCAGGGACTTCGCTAAACTGGCTCTCCACATTCTCACACAACAGAACCCAAAGACTCAAGGTGAATCAGTCTCTGTCTAACCCTTCACCACTCACTCTGGGGGTGCCACAGGGATCTACTCTCCCACCCACATGTATGCCGATGACACCCAGCTGTTACTGAGAGTCTTCACCCCAGAGGACATCAGGTCCTTCAACTCAGCACTTCAGAAAACACAAAGTTGGCTGACACGTAATCACCTGAAATTAAACGCTCTCAAAATAGCATTCCTCCTTATCGCCCCAGTCTAACAGTATCCAGACATCGAAGAATGGATGCATCAACTAACAGCTCTCAACTGTACTCCAAACATCATTGATTCCACGAGTTCTCTGGCAAAATGCTAGATAAGCGTCTGTACATGCAGAAGCACATATGTGCTCTCACCAAAAGAGCGAACTTCCAGTTGAGCATCCTAAGGAAAATAAAAACTTTCCTACCCCACAATGACTTCAAGACTGTGGTGAAAGCCCTAGTGATTTCTAAAATGGATAATGGAAGCGCAACCCTCTGCAGCCTTCCCAGATCGAAGATGGCGCCATATAGGGCCTCTCTCAACTCTGCTGCAAGGCTCATAACAGGCTCAACGCATAATCATCACTTCAGACCTGAGTTGAAGTTAATAAATTGGCTCCCGTATGAAGCAAGGATACATCTAAACATTGCATGCATTACTTACAAAGCCTTACATTTCAACACCCCAATATACCTGAGAAACAAACCTGAGCTCTCTGGAGACTCCAGATCCTCAAGGGGCTCCAGCACTTTACTGCTCAAGCCACAGACATTCCATTAAAAGAAAACCCTACATTCGAGAATTCTCGGATATTGCACCAAGAATTTGGAATTCCCTGTGACCTGAAATAAGACTGAATAATTCCAGTTTCCTTCAAAAGGGAAGTTAAAGCGATACTGCTGATGAAATTTCAGGGCTAGATCGCCAGCCCCCAGTCACCATAGGCCTTGCTTGTTTATACTTATCTATATTGAACAGTTATGATTGTTTCTTGTCCGGTTGGTCTATTCTTACCACTTCCTGTACCTTTGTAACTGCCAATCTGTAAAGCGCTCTGATACCCCCTGTGGTCATGTTCGTGTTATATAAAACTTTTAAAATAAAATAAGTAAATAAAATCTATCCCGCTCAAACAAAATGAAGACCGTTTGTCCCGTGCTGTACTGATAGGACTACGCATTTCCCTTTTTTTAGGGGAGGAGTCCATCGCAACCGACTGCTGGGCAAAAGCCGTGACCTGATGTACGATTCACCCCTAAAACATGTCGGCGGGACAGTGGGGTGCTGAGGCTGTACCGCAGAGGCAGCTGTGCTATTTCAAATCAAAGTTTAACAACAGGAAAACATTAAAGCTTAACAAAATTCCTCCTGCTCAAGCATAATGAAAAGAACAGAAAAATAAACCATCAAGTGAAATCGATGGAGACAGTACAGATGAGCAAAATGCAGACAAAAAAGTACTTACATTGCATCAGCAGAGGAGCACTAATCAAGTCAAATTAATCTGTACTTGAGCGGTGCTGCTCGGAGGGAAACAGAAGTTATGTATTGGATTTAGGAACAAATCAGGAGACAGCAAATACGAGCGACACAGGCGTTGACCAATGGCAAGCAGTAGGAGGGATTATCCTCTGTATAGTGATTAAAGCATGTCTTCCAGATAACGCATGCTCGCTGCCTAGGCTCGACCTAAGAGGAAGGAGGACTAAATACCTGACCACGCCTTTCCACTGAGATAACATCAGTATGACAGTCAAATAGATGTGCAGCAGCATATATACTCAACATAAAGAAGATATATGTATGTGTTTCAGCGGATATCACTAGCACTCATATGAGTAGCAAATCTTTGGACGTAGGGCCGGCTTTAACACTGGTGGCAGCCACAAATTACCTCACCACCACCATCCAACAGTGACCAATATCTCCTATTAGCCCCTCTCTCAAAAATATTTCATTTGTTTTACAGCACTTTTCATACCAGTGTAGGGAGTCAGAGCACTTTACAACACACACATTATGCAGAGCCAATTAATTAATTGTGTGTAAATCAGCCTATAGGACTTGTTTCATAAGACAATTGGGATTGCACGGTGTACGAATCGCATGTCATCCCTACTAGTAGGCAGTATATATTAAGAGTGTTTGGTCTGGAGAAGCACAAACTCAGGATATACAGGTACTACAGTGGTTGGAGTTGGCTTTACTAATAAGAATGCATTTATACCCAATTACCTTTTTTTAACAATATTAGGATAATGAAAGACTGGGGAAAAAATTGAACGTTCTAACCTATACCATGAGTTTGCATGCGGTTCTTTGATGATATTTGATAGATCACTGTGCTTTATTAGGATTATAGCTTATGAACTGCAAGTAACAAAAGAATCTCTATGAGAAACGCAGTATTCAGTGAGCTATCCACATAAAATATAGTTCGATGATCTGTATGGTACAGGTTCTTTGTAGCAGGCATATTACCCATCAGCACTACTTTATGATGGGTCAAAACTGCTACTACACAAAACTACATCTCTCTCCAGCTGGAACATTAATCCCCAGAGTTATCTTGTTATTTTTATTATTGCCTAAAAATAGCTAAACAATTAAAGAACTTTGCAGCATGTGCTTTTAAACCCATAATTCGGTACCATACACTGTGCTCCCTGAACTCAGCACCAGGTGTGACTGCACTAGTTGCACCACCCTAAAGTCAGGCCTGTTTCGATGTGATCATTAGAATTAAAAATGCGACTATGAGTTTATTCATAGTTGTAGCTACTAAAAGTGAGAAGTGTGCTCAATATGTAATCAAGTGGGAGTAAATAGGGTCTCTGTTGAACCCCCTTCTTCTGCAGTGACTAAGTCAATATGTTTATTTCTCCACTGTGAGCATGATATTTTCTCCTTTTTCTCTTTTGTGTCACCAATTATGTAGATCTTACCTCACATAATTTATTCGTGAACACAAACAAAATGTATCTTTTTCATATAGTTATAAATGTCTTCAAGAAGAAAGGAGAAAGGCCAGTTCAATTTTAAAGAGGTTCTAACTAACTAAACAAAAGATTATTGGCCAGGTTTCATTTAGGTAGGACTAGACTTTAAGGTACTTGGGATGCCCACATTTAAATAACTAACTCCATGGCCTGTGCTGTTCTGTCATTGTTTGAACTATGGAATTATCCATTGTGGTAGAGAGAAAATGGGCTGTTAGCTAGTGGATATCTCCCGAAGCCAAGGCTAGATAATATTTCTCGAAGTTGAGAACAGCCACCCCTATCAGACCTCATGAAACTTCTTTGTCCTAACCAGCATTCATTTTCTTACCAGCCCAGGCAAACTTGGTGATTAAGAAATGTAACTTATTCAAATGATTTGGCCAGGAAACAAGGAATGACCTGAAGTAGGAGTTACTGGACCATATGTGATTAACAGAAAACGAGCTTTAGGTAGTACTACTCTAAGGGGGCTAGGGCTCTGAACACATGTTGATTTCACTTAATTATAGTAATAGATTGGGTAGAAGTTGTGTGCTTCCACTGAAAAAGAGTGCTTGTGTTGCACCTTTTGTCATGTGGGACAGCTTATGTCAATGCAGCAGGAATGAGTTGGTTATGATGACAAACTAATGATCAAGGTATGTTTATTGTGAAAATATCTGTTAAATGAAGTAAGCATCACTTATTTATTGTGGGACGATTTGCTTTGACAAAGTTTTGAAATCCCTCTCTTGCACTGTCTGTGAATCCTTCAATATATTAACACTCACATGGTCGAAACATTGTGAAATCTCTCAAGTTCCTTTTGTTTTAATTTCCAAGTAACCGCTACACCTTCTGCTTCAGTGTGGTGAAATAAAATGTCTTTAGATCTGCCAGTTGCAAAACCCACTTTCACAAATACATGTACAAATAAAGTCATAAAAGATATGTTTGTAATGCCTCAAAGTAAATAGTTTTTTTTCTACTGTCTATGTACATGACCACTGTACAACCTTTCACAAATTTGCATTTAATGCTTCTTGCACAGAAAGCAAGGGAAATGCAGAATGACAGTTCGTCTTCAATGAAAGCACCCATGTGGGATCCAGTCATGGAAAAGTACCAGTGTCCATTGTGCAGAAATGTAGTTCTGCTGTTGGACTTGTCTCTCTCTGCAGGGTCACCTTCAAAAATGTTGCTTTCCCCCGACTTGTTTTGTGAACTCATTCTGTTGGCTTTTCGGAATCTGTGCACTTTGCTGCTGCTTATCAGTGCTAAGGTGCCTTTGCTCTCTCCCTAAAACATGACACAATTGGCTTATACACAATTGGCACATTTAATTTAATTGTACGTTGCTAGTAAAGGGGTACTACATGAACATGTGACTTGTAAATTAAATACAACTAGTGGGTCTGCAACACTGTAGTAAGCTCTTAGCATGTAGATGAACAAAGGATTCGACTCACAGCAGGAAAAGTAGATTTAGAGTTCAGGTTTATTTCAGATCAGGAAACCCACGACTTCTTTCAATGCCTCCAGCTTCAATATGCATTTTACAAGTTACATTCTAGATTGCCTATGTCACTAAAGAACACACAGTAGACAACATTCTTTAAAGAAACATTAGTCAATTAATAAGAAACTAATATATACATACTACACATCCCCATTTTTCAGGGAGATAAATAAAATTATTTAAATAAACAAAAACAACAGTAAATATAAAAGAAGAATAAAACAAAGAAATTATATAAAATACTATTCACTAGTTCATGACATAATCACGAAAACGAATATGCACATTTATGATTCTTCCATTCATTCTACTGCCCTCTCCCTCCCCTCTGTGAGGAGTAAGAAAAGGAGATACAGGATGAGCAGAGATTATATTTGAATCTCCTTCACCAGTTGAAGCAGAAGAAGATTGTTGTAACTGGCTGGAAGGAACCACAACATTGTCAGCAAACCATACCAATCCGAATTTGAACTATCACCAATATTAGAATCATGTTTGTTCTCACGAATTATACTAGCTTGTTTCTCTGTGATTTTAATAAGAGCATTCTTGTTCCACCACCCTCTATCTTGTAAAAGTATAGACATACGAGCAACTCTTACAACTTGAACAGATGATAAAAACTTTGATTGACCTTTGGAAACTTTCACTTGTTTTTTAATGATGACCCAATCTACTGGAAATAACGTTTTGTCTGTGACATGCATACGTTTATCGAAGTTTTGTTTCTAACATTCCTGTTTCTTAACAACAAAATCTCAGACTTTGTCAACATCAAGTGAATTATGCAGAGAATTCTCAATCAACCAAGTGGGATTGAGTTTGGAAGTAGGTGTACGACCTCTTAACAACATAAAAGATGAAACACCTGTAGTACTATGAGGAGTACAATTATAGTTCCAAATTTCGTGAAACAAAAATGAAGGGATATTTAAACCATTAGCCACAGCCGTTTGTACAGCATCTTTCAACAAACGATTAGCTCGCTCCATGAGTCCATTAGAGGATGGACTATATAAAGGAACTAAAGTATGCTTAATGTCTAATTTGTTTAAAAATAAATCAACATCATGGGCAACAAAATGTGAGCCATTGTCAGTAATCAGCTCATCAGGTGTGCCCTCTGTATAAAATAAACGTTGCAAAAACAACACTACAGCATTAGCATCAGCAGATTTGAAAAAGCAAAATAAATCCATTTCGAAAAAATAGTCAACTGCAACAATTAAATATTTTTTTTCTAAATCAAAAACTGAATAGGGACCAGAAAAATCCACACCTATTTTTTTCCATGCTCTAGTAGGCCATTCTCCAGGACAGAGAGGAGCATTAGAAGACTTCCAATGTTAGTCTGAACAAAGACATTGGGGGCACTGGTTAACATGAGCTTTGACCTGATTATCTATTCCTGGCCACCAATATGTTAGCTTTATTTTATTTACAGTTGCAGTGATGCCAGGATGACCATCATGTGCTAAGGATATGATCTGATCTCTAATACCCCTTTGAGGAATGAATTTATCTTGACGCATTAAAATATTATTAGAACAAGACAATTCGGAAGCTACTTGTGCAAAATGTCGCTCTTCCACAGATAAGCTCCTGTCCATAGGCCATCCTTGTACAATACATTTTTGAACATTGCGTAAACAATCATCTTCACCAAATTTGCAAACCCATTCATTTTGTGTGATTTTAAAGTCTTGGACAACATCTTCAATTGAGAAAACACACTCAAAATCATCATCAGAACCAACAAGGCAATGGGATACGTGAAAGACAATAAGCTCGAATATTTGTGCCCCCAGGAAGATATTTAATATCAAAATTAAATTCCTGTAGTCTTGCTAGTAGCCTGACAGGAAGAGAAGATGCCTTGTTGGAGAAACTATCAGTTAGCATATACACCAAAGGTTTAGGATCTGTGAAAAGTTGAAATCTTGTACCCCAAATATACATACAAAACTTTTCTACAGACCAAGTGCAGGCTAGAGCTTCACGCTCTATTGTGCTGTAATTAAGTTCAGCTGAAGACAATGTGCGAGAGGCAAATGTGATGGTGCATTCTTGTCCATTAATCATTTGACTGAGAACCGCACCAAGGCCTTTAGCACTGGCATCTACAGTTATAATGCTTTGCACACCATATGTAAAAGGTTTGATTGCTGGAGCATTGATAATCAATTGTGTAACAGAAGTAAAAGAATCCTGTTGCTCAGGAGCCCACACAAATTTGGCATGTTTTTTCAATAAACACCTTAAAGGTTGAACCACTAAGGCATATCCCCTCACAAAGCGAGCTTAGTATTCACTAAGACCAAGAAATGCTCTCAATGAATCTTTATCTAGAGGAGGAGGAGCGTAGTTAATTGCATCTAATAACGAGCTTTTGGGTTTAATACCTTCACAGGATAGATTGTGGCCTAAGTAATCTATATTTTATGCCAGAAAATTACACTTATTACGATTCAGTGTTAATCCTTCATGTTGTAAAGTACTTAACACTTTCTCCACTAAAACATAATGTTGATCAATTGTTTCAGAATACACCAGGATGTCATCTTGGAAAGCCTGAATACCCGGACAATTGTCAAAAATCCTATCCATCAGCCTTTGAAAAATACTTGCGGCAGATGCCAAGCCAAAAGGAAGCCTTTTATACATATAAACCCCAAAAGGTGTCACAAATGTGGTCAATAGTTGAGATTTTTCAGAAAGGGAAATCTGATGATAGGCCGCCCGTAAATCAAAGGTAGGAAAAAAATTTGCTGCAACCTACCTTGGCAAGCATTTCATGGATTTTCGGCAAAGGATGGGCATCAATTACAATGTTACGGTTTAAAAACCTTAAATCCGCACATAGACGAATTTCGCCAGAACTTTTCCTAGCTACGACCGCAGCCGAAACCCATTCAGATGACTCAATTGGACAAATTATGTCCTGGGAGCACAATAAGTCTAAATGTTTTTTGAGATCATCTTTAACAGACAAAGGTACAGGACATACTTTCTGAATAACTGGAGAAACATTCTCTTTCAACTTTATGACATGTTCAAAATGTTTGACTAAACCTATTTTGTCACTAAAAACTTCTTTATATTTATCAAATAATATACACAATGTAGGGTCTTGCACTTCATCAATAGATAAAACTGGAAAAATCACCAAGAACTACTGGTTCAGGATGGCCAGGTTTTAACATAATGCCTAAGGCACCTTGATCACGCCAACCCAAAATGTCTCTTCCATTAAGTGCTTCGTAGATTTTAGTGTATATTATTCTTCCTTTGAAATTGATGGAATCAGAAAAATATCCCTCCATAATGATGTCATATTCACCAAAAGCTTTGGGGTTAACGTCAGTAGGCAATAACTTAATATCATGCCACAAATTGTTAAAAGTTTTAACATCTAAAATAGTGATTGACGAACCGGAAGCAGCCATGACATCCAAAGAAATTGCGCCAATTAAAACTTTACAAATGGGCCCCTTAATCTTGATACTTTCAAAACCATTAATATGAACAGATAATGAAGCAACATTCAATGCATCACAAATTTCTTCCTCAGTGTACACCATATTAACTTTTGCTTTATCTTTAGGAACTCTACACATGTTAAGAAAATGACCAATCTTTTTACAGTTGTTAGACCTTTTACCTTGGGCTGGGCAATTAGAGTTGTTTCTAAGATGAAATTTCGAGCAGCACCTGTAACAAAAATAATTAGATTTCCTTTCAAAAACTCTTCTATCTCTTGGACGAGTGGTGAGAGCAATAACATCAACTTCATGCATGTTATCCTTAGAAACACTCATAACATCAACATTAGATTCATTGGTATTTTCACTGTTGCTTGAAGAATCTGCCAACATTTTCGAAGAAGTGACTGAACACTCTATACTCTTAGCAATAATCATGACTTCATCCAGCGTAGGATTTTTGCAAGTCAAAATTCTTTCTTGGATTTTTTTATTAAAATAGTTGAATACCAATTGATCTCGAAGAGCAGTATCAAGATAAGTTCCAAAATCACACTTAGATGCCAGGACACGCAAAGTTGCAAGATAATCTTCTATTGATTCCTCTGGTAATTGCTTTCTCTTAACTAAGACATGACGTTCAACCATAATAGAAGGTTCATCTTTGTACTGTTTTCCTAAACGAACCAGTGCTTCAGTATAAACATTCAAAGAGTCATCAGAACTGGGATTTTGAACAATAGGTAAACTATTAAAAAGTTGTTGTCCAACATCTCCTAAGTGATTGAATATTGCTCTTTTTCTGGAAGCAAAATACTCCAAAGCATCAATTGCCTCTAAATAATTAGTAAACACCCTAAGCCATTTATGCCAAGGCGTTTGAGGCTTACCAGGTACTTTCAAGAAACATGGAGGTGCCAAAATGCTATTGTTCGAATTTGCCATGAGTTGTAAACAAGTAAGTTATTAAACAAATGTTTACTTTATACTGTTCTGACGATGAAATGATGAAGAATATTTACCAAATCACGATGTGATAAAGCAGCGATGAATGCGATCCGATTGAAGACTGCACTTTAAAGTTGATGCAAATAGATCGAGAAAACTCAGCGTAAATACGCCGTGAAATCTATTGACAGAAATTAAAGTTTTCCCAATTGCTCAAAATGGCCGCAAAACGTGATGACACAAGCACGTATCAAACGCTCATACATCAACGTGACACGTCATCCAACGTCGGACGCTCAGAAATCAGCGTCAAGCGGTAGAGGTTCGCACGGGCCAGGAAAACACCACACGCGCTTGGAATGAAAGCGCGATCCGAAAGCAAACAGGATCTAACGGTAAGGATCTCCGTTAGTCAAAAGTTCACAACCTTGGCCTTCAAATGTATAAAATCTTGAGTACTCACGGAACGAAACAAGATCCAAATACTTGACACGAAGATTAAAATCTATTAGTAGGTCGGTGGGTCCCAGGAAGATCAATCCCCGAAATTTCTAGCTTACAAACTTTGAAAATCGTCGCCAAAATATATAGTAAGCTCTTAGCTCTTTGTTCATGTAAATGAACAAAGGATTCGACTCACAGCAGGAAAAGTAGATTTAGAGTTCAGGTTTATTTCAGATCAGGAAACCCACGACTTCTCTCAATGCCTCCAGCTTCAATATGCATTTTACAAGTTACATTCTAGATTGCCTATGTCACTAAAGAACACACAGTAGACAACATTCTTTAAAGAAACATTAGTCAATTAATAAGAAACTAATACATACATACTACAAACACTCAGAGCCTCACCCAAAGGTTCACCTGCAGGTCTTTGTCCACCGGTGTTAACTAGACATATGGAAGCACTGAACCCAGTGGTCAATGTCTTCTTCAGTAATTCTTTGGCCTTGGCAATAGTGCCTTCTCTTTGGAAACAGGAAAAGATTAAGCCTTTGCTAAAAGAAAAATGGGGTAATTTCCATCCCAACTCCTTATTGGTGGCACTTTCCAAGATGTTGGAAAAACTGGTGAATTCACAATTGCCTGAATATCTTGAAAACACAGGACTTTTACACCACTCACAGTCACTGTTTAGGCCAAAATTTAGTATGAAATCAGCGATGTTTGATGTCACAGAGTATTTAAAGATAACATTAGGCAGTGGGATGAATGCGGCCCTCATTCTTTTAGATTTGTCGGCAGCGTTCCATACAGTTTTCCATTTCCTTTTATTACAGATACTTGCTAAGGTGGGTATTTGTGGTCAAACATTGAAATGGCGTCAATATTTTGTTTTGGGACAAATATCATTCATTTGAAATGCCTCATTCTCATCAGTAAATAAAAAGCTTCCGTATGGCATCATCAAGTCTCAGCACTAAGCCCTACACTCTGTAATGTTTACGTGGCACCTTTAGCCACTTTGATTGAGTCTTTTGGAATTTAAATAGTGTCTTATGCTGGTGATACACAACTGTTTATTTCAATAGACAGTGTTTCAGAAATGTTATAATCAACTTTTAAAAATTGTTTATCTCAGGTTATTAGGTGAATGAAACACAGCTTTTTGAAATGTAACTCAGACAAAACAGAAATTCTGATCTTTGCGAAGATCAGTGGTTTAAGCATTGATGACTGGTTGCTGAAGGCCTGCCTTCACCTTGTTCCATTGAGTCAGTAGTTAACCCCTTGCATGCTGATGACGAGCTCAGCTCGTCATCAGCGTTACCTGCCGTGTGCTGATGACGAGCTGAGCTCGTCATGGAACGCGGTAATTTTTAAAATGCCGCATACCGCGGGAAAAGCCGCCGCACGCATGCGGTTAAGAATCTTGGGGTGATATTTGACAATAAGTTGTCCTTTCGACAACAAATTCTCAGCGCAACGGGAACATGTTTTTCTGTACTGTGTATCTTGAAGAAATGCTTATGTCTTCCGCCTTTTGGAACCCAGGAAATGATGGTACATGACCTCACCATCTCATGAATTGATTATGCAAATATGCTTTATCTTGGTCTTCCTAAGATTCTGATTTGTAGGATTCAGGTGGTACAGAATGCTGCTGCTCAACTGATTATAAAATGTACTATTTGTTCATCCATATTGTGTCATCTCAACCATCTGCACTGGCTTCCAGTGCATAAGCACATTCAGTTTAAAACCCTGATTCTGGCTCATTGAATATAGTACGATGTTTACCAAAAATATCTAAGAGACAAATTTCATAAGTACAATCCAGTAAAGGATCTTAGGGCCATATGTATCAAGCCAAATTGACTTCGCAAACGCTGAATTTCGCAGAATTTCGTCATTTGCGAATGCAATTTGGACTAATGGTATGCATCAAGCAAATCTGCTCGAGAAATAAGGAATCGCAAGATAAGCGATTCCTTATCTTGCGATTGCATTTAAGGAATCGCAAGTACAATCCAGTCAAGGATCTTAGGGCCATATGTATCAAGCCAAATTGACTTCGGCGTTAGCGAATGCAATTTGGACTAATGATATGCATCAAGCAAATCTGCTCGAGAAATAAGGAGTCGCAAAATATGCGATTCCTTATCTTGCGATTGCATTTAAGGAATCGCAAATTTAGCGATTCCTTAAATGCAATGTAAGAAGCTTAAAAAAATTGCAAATTGGCCTTAAGGAATCGCAAATTACCACCAACTTCTAGTTGGTGGTAAGTTGCGAATTCCTTTCAAAATGCATATTTTTTCTTTTTTCAAAGTGCCATGTGACGCACATACATGCCCTTAGGGCATGTATGTGCGCCACATGTGCACCCATGCAGTTTTCAGGGGTGCAACAGGGTGTCCTTTGGACGCCCCTGCATCCTTGAAAATATTCACAATTTGCGATTAGAAAATTGCGAATCGCACATTTCCCCTTCATTCCTATGGGCCTCCTGGCCCATAGAAATGAATGGGAAATTATTCCTTAATTGCGATTAGCAATTTGCTAATCGCAATTAAGGAATTTTTAGAAATAGCTAAAAAGAAGCGATTTTCTACATACATACCATTTTGCGATTTCTAAATAGCGATTCCTTAAAAATCGCTATTTAGGAATCGCAAAACGGAATGTTGATACATATGGCCCATAGATCCAGCAAAGCCATAAATATCAAAATTTCAAGTTTACAATAAAAAAAACTGAGAGGTAAATCTTTTGCTCTATTAGCAGCTAAATCATGGAATAAGCTCCCCTTATCGCTTAGTAAGGTGAATGAGGAAACGAAATTCAAGAAATTGTTAAAAACATGGTTTTTCTTCTCTCTATAGTTAGTTTAAGATTAATTAACTTAATTAACTTAGCCTTTCTTATTTGTGCTTAGTACTGCAACACTTATTTCGGCAGCTGTTTGTGCTTTATAAAATGTTTCATTCGTTAACTAAAGTAGCCTTTTAACCATGTCTCAGGCCTGCCGGTTCAGCCTGAAGTTCAGTTTTAAAAAGTCAATTCAACCTGGCAAAATAAACCTTTTGCCAGGCCTAAACCTTCCATTTTAATACATATGTCACCCCAAAGGTAGGCCCTAAAAAGCCCCCAGGGTATGGTGCATTGTATTTAAAAAGTACAACATAAGTTGTTGAACTTTACATGTTCTGGCAGTGAAAAACTTCTATATTCATTTTTCACTTCTGCAAGGCCTAGCTCACCTATGGGGTAACATTGGGTTCCCTTATAACAACCAATAAGTGCTTACTTTCTATTGGGAACAGGTGGAAATGTCATCTTTTGTCTCAAATTAATTTCTATTTAACATCCTCATTAATGATAAAGTTGTATTTTTAGTCACAATTCTGAATATGGCTCCTTAAATTTTTTTGAATTTTCTGGTCCTAAACATTTGGTCCTCCGGCCAGTTTTCTGGGTCACATGACCCTGCTGTTAGGCATTAAGTATTCCCAGACAGTGAGGCAAGTGGACTTAGGTGTGGGCTGGATGGGACAACCACTCAGGATGAGTAGGGGCAGAGCTGTTCAGTGCCTCACTTGCACGTCAATAGGGGCTGCCTCCAGCACACACAAAGAAGCCTAACATCAGTATTTTGCCACCTTTGACTTGTTTCAGCCTTTGCAGGGAAAGAAAGGAACCTTCCAGAACCAGACGTGGGGGTAGCCTAGATGTTTTCCCCTTTTCAAAAGCTGGCACCAGTTATAAATTTTGGAACCTCAGAGCAACTTTTCAGTACAATCCTGGCCCTGCAGAAGGCATTAGAAGGATTGCCTTGGACCCCTGTAGGACTGCCCTGCTGCTAGGAGAGGACTGCCCTGCTGCTTGAGTCTTGCCTTGAGAGTTGTCTTGCTATTTGAACCCAGGACTACCAGAGTGACTCCAAGGGCTAGTTGGATGGCCTCCTGTGTGAGCTATAGGGACATAACAAGCTCCAGAGACTTTGGGCCCTGCACCTGGCTTCTGCTGGAGTGTGTCCTGACCCACCAAAGTGTGCCTCTCTAGTCCTGAACCCTTTGTGGTGATCCTGAAGGTGCTGCTCCTGATTAACCCTAGAAGTTAGGACGTAGAACATTTTTCACCAAAAAGCCGCCGGAGAACTGACTCATACTGGAACCTACCTGCTTGCCAGTGTGCCCAAGATGCATCACCGGATAGTAGCTCCCGCTACGTTCTTCTCCGCTACAGCAAAATACTATTCTGTATGAGCTCTAGTCAAAGGTATTGTTTGACTTGGCCCTTTTGGCAGGTTCATCCATAAACGTTTTGCCTTTCTCCCCGCCTTATTTCTGACATGGTGTTAATGGTTTTAGGCCTCTGGGCACTTTAGCACTGCTGTCCAGTGTAAAATGTGTGCGCTCTCTGGGTTGAGATTGGCCTGCCCTCCCATAGGAATGCATTGGGATTCCCTGATCAGTGTGTCAGTGGTAATTCCTGATATGGGAGGAGCAGAGTGGTCAAGCTTAGTATGTATGGAATTGTAATAATAAATGCTGCGCAATGGTGTGCTCAGATTTATTATGACTATTTGAGAAATGGCACTTTTAGAAGTAAGCATTTCTGTGTGCTATGTGTCTGCCCGATGTGAATTGCATGTCTGGCTTGTGAGTGACAGGGGCTGGGAGGAGTGTGTGGCTCCAGGAGGGGCAGGGTGAGTCAGCACTAGGCTGAATGGGACATCTATGCAGAGAGTAGTGGGAGGAGTAATACCCTAACTCTGAATAGGACTGTACCCAGCCTGTACAATGCTGGCTCTACCCTCTGTGGTGTGTCTGATCATCAAGCCCCCCCCTGATAAAGGGGAAGAGGAGCTTGGAAAACAAAGTGCTCCAAATCCTCCTGAACCAGTTGCATCTGGTTCCCCCATCTCCTGTACTGCAGACAAAGAGATGGTGTAATATAAGTATAGTGACCCCATTGCTGTTCTTTTCTGTGCTGTGCTGGTGCTGTTCATGATCCTGCAGGGGCGTGCTGCTGCTGGGGCCCAGGAGGAGCTGCCATGAGGGCTTGCCTCCCTGGGCCCAGCATTGCCCTCTTGATCCCTAAGGACGTTTTGCTGCATCTTGCGCCCTGTGAGCACTGTTCTTTTTATTTTTCATGGACTTCAGGGCTCCTAGCGCCTGGGGAGCACTTTATGTTGATCTGCCAAAGAAAATGAGCACGAGGGCTCTGTAGCGCTGAGCTGTGGTCTTTCCAGAGGGAATCTCGACGTGGGGATACCGCCTAATGGAGGGGAAAGAAGCGGGAGCCCACCCGCATTTTGCCTGCTTAGCGGGAGCCTACTCCGCTTTATGGATCTTGGAAATTCGTGGGTGCCCACTCTGCTTATCCACTTATTTTAATTGCTGGTGCCCACCCAGCTTGATGCTTTTGATGACGAGCAGGTGCCCACCCTGCACTTTGGCCGAGAAGAAAGCCGCCGGCCCGACCAGGAAGCCAGACAGCCTTGCCTGACTGGGGGCGGCGACGGATGCCAGAGCCTCGCGGGCTCCATTTCCTCCTTCCCCTGTAGCTGAAGAGAGGAGGAAGGCAACCAGGAAGCAGACGAAAGCCAGCGGGTGCAGAGCGGGGCTCCCTTGAGCATATGGAGAGCCCTGCAGTGTCTGGAGAAATGAGGAGAGAGGCTTCTAGGTCGGCAGGACCCACCGAGGCACATTGTCGGTGCCTGGGGACTGCCGAGTGACCAGCAAAGAGAGGAGACCGGAGGAGTCCTGCCCAGGAGCCGGGTGAGTGGGGCTCGGCTCGATATAGGGGCAGTCCTTAGTTCTGAGCAGTTCTGCAAGATTGCGGGCCGCTCCTACGATCATTAGGCTGCATTTGTTTTACAAAGTGGGGGCATTTCTCGGCACTCGGTGTTGTTAGTGCCAGTCCGGAGCACCGTGCCAGAGACCAGTTACTTTATTCCCAATGGAGCCGCCGTAGTAGGCAACTGCAATGTTTTTGTGCACATTGGCTCTAGTTAGTCCCTGAGTGGGGCAGGAGAGGGCACAGTGAGTGCCAGGGCCTACAGGGAACTTCACAGCTGCACAGCAATTAGCGGCAGCTGCCACGTTTAGGCCATCAGTTCTTGAGGGCATTTTGAATGAGATGAGAGTTAGATGCACTCCTCTGATCCAGCGCAATTGCGCACTTTCGATTCCTGCTGCTTTGGCAGCCGTCCTCACATTATGGACATAGGGCATTTGAGCCCTCTGAGAAGGCCAGTTGGCCAGGGGGACTGTGTGAGGTTGGGAGGGCGCCAGGACCTAATGTGATTTATGTGCTAATATGCTAAATGTGATTTACGCACTTTATGCTTGTGAGGTTATGGTCTAATGCATTTAGGCTGGTGAGGTTATCGCATAATGTGTTTATGCGTGTGAGGTTATGGTCTAATGCGTTTAGGCTGGTGAGGTTATCCCATAATGTGTTTATGCTTGTGAGGTTATGGTCTAATGCGTTTAGGCTGGTGAGGTTTTTGCATATTGTGTTTATGCTCATGAGGATGGCGCAGAATGTATTTCACGCCTAATGTGATGCTGCTTGCATGATATAATTTATGTTGCAGGAGATGATGCAGAGTACAGTATTTTGCCAGTAGTTACTGGTTGTGTTCTATATTTATTATTGGTTCTACATTTATTCTACATTTATTATGTGTACTTGTGATGGTTCTGACAGTGGCCCAATTGGCCCTGTCATCTGTCTGTAATCCTCTGTAAATATTCTGTAAATATTCTGTAAATATTGCCTAGTGCCAGTTGTTAGAGTGTATATTTTGTGATTACCATTCTAATGTGTTTATGGTAATACAAAGGCTATTTTTATATATAACCTTGTGTGGAGTTCCTTTTGTAATGTGCCTAGTGGGTTGCTGCTGTGTGTGTGTGTTGCCCAAACGCTTTACACATTGCCTCCGGGATAAGCCTGACCTAGTGCCAAGCTACCAAGGGGGTGAGCAGGGGTTATCTTTGGCATGTAACTCCCTTGCCCTGACTAGAATGGTGGTCTCTGCCTGGCTTTGGCGGAAGCCTTAGCCAACCAGAGATCCCATTTCTAACAGGTATCCATCCTCGTGGCGCCCTCGTTGACCTACAGCTTGCAGCTTTGTCCTGCTGGAGATTTTTGACTTCCAAAAAAGTGACAAAGTCCGAAGGTAGCAAATCTTCACTGCGACTTCGTCCAGTAGCTTCCTGATGACGCCTTCTACTCGGACACCACTGGCTGCCTTGTCACGCTGAACTTTATTTCTTCTAAATTTCTTCTACGTGCAAAGGTAAGCTGAGACTTGGCCCAATCCACTGTGTGTCACCGAACCACGCTCCAGCCTTAACTTTTGACTTTGCCCTAATCTCACATGACAAATACCTGCGTCTGGCGCATTGATCTTTGGTGCGCTATTTTTCACTAAAAGCTTCACAAAATTCATAACGTTGTTTCTACTGATTGATTTAATTCGTATTTCTGTCATTTTATTTATTAAACTGTACTCTATTTTTCTCAAAAGGTGTGGGATTTTTCTTGTGCTGTGTTTTCACTTTATTACTGTGGGCGTACTGCATAAATTCAGTGCCTATATATTTAATCTGACTACTTTTATGCCAAGCTACCAGAGGGTTAGGCACAGGTTAATTTAGTCACTTTTGTGGTTCACCTTGGCAAGGATGATTGTTGTTGCTTGAGAAGGGTTTACACCTCCCTCAACCAATAACCCAATTTCTTATACCCACAAACGAAATGTGGTGAAATGTATAATTACGGCGCACATAACATTTTGGAATCAAGCACTGCTTCCAATAAATCTGCTATACAATTTATCTGCATTTGTGGTAAAGTTTTTGGAAAAATCATTTACATCCTTTTTTGGCAAACAAATGGTGAAAAGATAATTTGTGGCTTTTTTTCTCTCGCTGAAACTATTCTACCAAGATCATTTCCCCCCTACTCTCCTTAGAAACTTCACAAATGAATGTAAGCAAAATCCTTATATTTGCAGGCACCTAGCTTGCAAGGGCTCATAATGGAAGTTGACAGAATAGCCTGCACGGAATATTTTAAAGACACATCATCAGGATGTAATTCCTAAGAGACAACTTGATAGAGTGCACTATACAACATCAATAAATAAAAGCACCAATTAATGAGATGGTACTCTTAGAATATACACTGTTAGCCGTTGGACATACAATTTGCTTTCCCCAGCGTTGTACAGGAGTTTTCAAATAGGTGATAGGCAGAGAATAACGGTACTGGGCAGAAACACCCTGGCATTCTGTTCAGGTTGTGGAGTAACTTGAGTGTAATACGTGAATATTATACGTCCTCTGGGCAGACAAAGGTGGGTTGTGCCTGTGGCTTTGCTAATATCTGCAGTAAACCACGCCCACTGATAGGTTTTTGTAAGCAATGTGCAAGGTTGCAGAATCTGGAACCCTCCAGCTGTGAACATTCAAGGTCATGTTGATTGTACCAGGTACGATTGGTTTATCGATTCGTAAATTGTAGTGTTCAGGCCGTTTGTGTACAGCTGCCAAAGCCCGCATACTTGTTCCAAACTAATATAATATTCAAATCAAATTCAAATTTAGGGAAGAAATGCAAATTCAAAACCGCTGTCTATCACAGACGCTTGAACAAATATGTACGGTTATTGTAGCTCTGTTTTTACGAGAACAGCTTTGTAGAAATGAATAACTAGGCTCTTTTGTACCGTGGCTTGGAGAATATTTGCAGAACAAAGAGATAAACATAAAAGGCAGGCAGAATTTTGCAGCAATGGAGGCCTGTTCGCTTCAGCGGGTTCCCCATGTCATTGCCTACTTAATATTACAATCATGCTGAGCCTTAAGCAAATATCCCTTCTTTCATGTCAGTATAGCTCTACCTATGCATGCCCTAAGTATATATGCACCCCATTCTTGAAAATGATTATTAATTGTGCTTCCCACCATGTAGAGCCTACAAGCCAATACAGCTGCCTTTAACCACAATCCTCCTAATGGCAGATTTGCCATCACCCACCCCTACTTATTACAGAGGCCACGGGACTCGGGTTCCCAATCGTAAACCACGAGAGTTTCCGTGTGTCGTACTGTTACTCATGGCCTGATTGGAACAACTTATCACTCTGGCTCAAGCACATCACCCTTAACCTGCTGCAGACTTTGGAACTTAGGACCCAGGTACGAATCCCGGTGTCAGCTCAACATCCTGAGATTCTGGGAAATCACTTCATCTCCCCATCCCTAAAAAAAAATCTAATGTTGTAATGTAATCTAGTGCTCATTTAAAGCGCCTCGATGCCTCTGGGCCAAGTTCACTGTTCACAGTATGTGTAACTGGAAAGCAAAACCGGCCCCTCCTTCCCGTGTCCAAAATCTCACTGATGGCTTTGTATCTGCGATGCAATTACTTCACCTACAGTGACCCCCCCAGATCAATTCCAGAGTCACTGGGTCGTTTCTCAAGGCACAAAGAAATGAATGAAGCATGGTTTAGACATTAAAACTGCTCTGATTTGCCACATGTTGCCAGTAATTTTCTCAGGTGATAGATTTCCTATATGGTCTGCTAAACTCAGAGGGATAACTAAACCCCCTGCCATTCAAACTGTATTCACAGGTCTATACCTTCCCTGCCCCAAATGTTTCAAAGTTAGTGGATCTTTAGTGAACTAAACATAGTTTAGTCGTGAAGAGATGCAAAGTCTTTTATGCTTTTGGACTCTCTGGAAGACTTCCTCTTCTGAAGCTGGACCCATTTATTACCATATCGTTCGGTCAGTCTCACTGTTCCACTGTGGCGTACTTATTGCACAGATCCTTATATTTCATTGATCAACAACAGAAACCCTGTCTTGAGGACGTGAATTATGTCAATAAATTTTATAACAGAACAGTCAATTAGTACTGATAACTGTTATCCTCCCCTATATATTATATAAATGTTATAACAGAACAGTCAATAGGTACTGAGAACTGTTATCCTCCCCTATATATTATATATATATAGGGGAGGATAACAGTTATCAGTACTAATTGACTGTTCTGTTATAAAATGTATTGACATAATTCACGTCCTCAAGACAGGGTTTCTGTTGTTGATCAGTTTCTGAGTGGAGGGCAACCCTGTCCGTTTTTTCCCTTTGAGCTCCCCTTTTGTGATAGACCTTATATTTCATTACCTATTGATTTTACAATAGACCATACTGTAACTGACGCTCTGTGGTTAGAGGAAGCTACACTACTCTACATCATACCAGTGGGGCTCTAAACTAGCTTCTTGCCCCAAGCATCTCCTTATCTCCCAGAGTAAGTCGTACACTAACAACATCACTATCTATTCTAGACTCACCAGAACATGGAGACTTGAAATGGTGTGGTGGATCACAACCTATCTCTTGTCACCATTCTTTCTTCAGGAGTCTTACAAACAGGGGCAAAGTGACTAACAGATTCCAGAAATGGCACCTGAACCTAACATATCTATATTTAGTATCAACACCTTCCCCGATGACTGCATTTGCTTATCTTTGGCTCCCCTACTGTGCTTGGCAGATATTCATTTGTGGTTCTTAAGGTTCACAATTCATTGACACAGAATGCTCTTAATGCATTCCACACTCTTATCTTATCTGCAGCATGATTTCCATATTATATTGGTGGAAACCTTCGACTGGTACCTGTAACAAATTTTCTTAGTGAAATTGGATCTGACATTTTCCAGAAAGAAGGGGGACCTCCTCTGCTAGTGTTGTTGGAGGTTTCTCCACTCCTCTGTCAATCAACCCAAAAGACTGGCTCCTGAAGATCTATTGCTCTATATTATAGCCTTATTCATATATAGATCAATAGATCTATATATGAATATGGCTATAGGCCATATTCATATTTCAAAGTTACTTCATGAAGTACTCAAGGGAAGCCTAACTAAGTAGCAAGATGTTCTGCTTCTATTGAGCTGAACAGCCAAACAAGATCAATCAGTTGCCTCGTTTGTAGTTTTATAAAAAATGACAATGCCAGTCCAGAAAAGGGCTTCTTGCTTTAGTGATGCAATAAGAGTCCATTTGATATATTTATTTAGCAGTTTTTCTATAGCCTGGACTATATACGAGGGTGTCAGGTTGAAAACCAGTAATTAAACATCAAGTAACTGTAAAAGAGATGCAAAAGTGAATGCAGTATTCCCATCAGACAGTTCAAACAGAAACAGATCAACTATGTATGATCCGACGCCGATATGCTATTGCAAGTCCAATCAGAATAGGGATAGAGAAGATGAGATTGGGAGTACCATCTCACGTTATGTAGAGTTAAGAATATAGTTCATGCATTGTTGACTTGAGAATTTAGGATTGGACCATCTGTCTGTCTGAGGTTGTTATTTTGGAATCTACCATTACCAAATAGGAGACCAATCTTCTAGACGGAAGTTCTATGTTCTTTGACAGAGGGGCGGTATTTGAAAAATAGGTTTTTCAATTTCATGTTAAATAGTTAAAAGTAAGATATCTTCATTTCTGGGGGTGTGGAGTTCCATAGTTTGCGAGCATCTTTAACATTTTGAGGAAGAGTGAATCTGAACACACAAGTCTGTGTTACCTACATGAGATCACTAGATTCCTCACAAGATTGTTCAGGGTACCATCATTTATTGTCGAAAGCATGATGCAAGTTAGTTTGAAACTATTTACAGCTTCAGTTTGGAGCCAGTTATGCAAGATCAGGATGTATGGACTATATGGTAAAATGTTCTTGTTCCTAATACCAATTCCATTTTGAAAGGTTGTTTGCCCTGTGGGGACGATCGGCCTCAGTGGTGCCTAAATAGTGGCAAAAGTAATTTTGAAATTAGTTTTTCACAGACTTGACTCAGCCTTGGTGATCTTAAAGCTAACTACTGCAAAGCACTAAACAGTATTTCATTCCAAAGTCACCTCTAATGTTTATGTTGACAGGTGACATCACTTCCAATCTTACCAGTACAACTGGAGCTGAAGGGATTAGTCACAGTTTGGAAATCAGAAAAAGGTTTGAAGAGGTATACCAATTATACTAAGACCACTGGGCATTCATCTAGGTGCTTTGATAATGTACTTGCCATGTAAACATTCGGCTGAAATCCTAAATAAAGTATCATCAATGACAAACAAGAAATTAAAGTAAAGCAATGCAAGTCCATCATATTTTCTAGCACTGGCCATAGAGAACTGACATTACAGTGCATTGCAATGTTCTGTAGTGGTGAACAGACATACCTCACCTAAACAGTGTACCTTGAGTAATTGGGTCTCGCAGACCTAGCACTGGAGCGCGCATGCGCTCCTCGATCTGCGAGGCTTATTTCATCAGTACGCTTTCAGAGGGGGACTTAAAGCCTCACCCATATTTTTGATTCGCTGGTGTCAGCCTCCATGCTAAACGCTGGCTCACGATTGAAAAGGAGGCTTGTTAGTTGTTGAAAGTAAATACCTCACAGAAGTCCGGGTAGTTTTTCCAAGTGAGAATCTTTATTCGGATTGAGGTACAAAGGTGGTAAGTAAGTAGGTCAGGGTAATAGGAAGGCCAAGATGAAGATGGTATGAAGGCCCCACCAGGAGGTGTTTCCTTGAGCTCAGCCAGGAGTCAACTGACACACATGAGTCACATCAGATTTTGTGACATCATTGAACATTCTAAGTGTCCTCAGACTGAACAAGGAAGGAAGACAGTGTGGAAAGGAGGCAGAGAAGGAAAGACCTTACAACATTAGTCCCTCCTTGTTACCATTTGTTGTCTTCTTTTGGCCCCGCCCCACGGACTGGATCTTTTACTTGCAGCATTAGACGGTATCTTTTAATTCCTGTGTGAGCACTTTTTTTTGTTCATTTGCGTAATGGCGTGGTGACAGCTTGTTTAGGTTGTGCCCGGGCCTAATTGTGATCCCAATCTGACCCTGGACACAACCATAGAATGTGGAATAGGGTGCCGGCATTACTGCAATCGCTCCAGCATTCCCGCGAGTTGGCCACATTAATGTTGTGCAGTCGATGTGGCGTTAGGTCCCACTGATACAAGATTTTATAGATATTTTTTACACTTCACTTTTCCTCAATTCTTAAACAGTATTCATGCCCTATCACACAGTCTGAAGCACCGGGCCAAACAAATCCAGCAAGTAAAGTAAGTAGCCCCCATCCTCAGCTCCAGAATCCTCTTAAACTTATGACACCTCCAATCACTACGCAGTTAAACACTTTAGTGATATGCCCGAAAAAAGCAACTTCAGCAGCCACAATTGCTCTGACTACATCACAAATTACTACACTCAACCTAAATCGTGATGTTTTATCACGTGATATTATGTCATCGCTCATGGTTTTTCCTCTAATGCAATATAGTTACCACCTTCTTATGAAGCACGCTGCTTCCGGGTGTGAACAGGACAGTGTGCATGCACATTGCCTTGTACTCAAAGTTTGGGGAGATTGAGCTTGGACACGTCTATCGGGAGTAACATACAGGGGTTTAAGGTGAGGATTTGGATTGCTGTATCCTGGTTGTTAAATGTGAGTGGATTCCGGGGTTTGGGGAAGTGGGACCTTCCTGGAGCTTGAGGGTTTGCCTTTCAGGAACTGTGCAGAAGGCAGGTAGGGTGGGTCTAACTGTGGGCACAACCCTTCCTGCTGTCCTGCACATCGGACAGGGCTTGTCTCAACCCTGAGGTTGATAAAATTCTTTGGTATGGTAACATCTGCGTGCACCACAACCCTTTTTGCTGCACACTGGGGAGAAGCCAGGGTGCCGCTATGTAGGAAAAGGGATGCTTATTCACAGAAGGACTGCATATTTCAGCGTGCAGAGCAAGGCTAATTACCCCTTGTCTTCTCCCAAAATATTAGGCAAGGGTCCTTCCTACGCATAGCGTAGGAAGTAACCGGGGCAGGAAATGGCAGGCGGTGGCTGGCCGCGGGCACTGCCCTTCCTGCCGTCCACGGCATAACCAGCACTGTCTTACAGAGTTGAGATCATGGCACGCTGGTGTTAGATGCCTGCCCCGCCTTTGCTGCACCACTCAAGCACGCAAAAGGCGAAAACAGGGAAACTTTCCCCCCTTTTTAGGTCTCGCCTACGCATCGCGCATTGCGCTGCATAGGAGTGACCTAATGCCATCGGCACAGCTTTAGGGGCAAAAACGTGCACGATTTGCATTGCCTGCAATGGCAATGCGTGCACGTCTGGCGATTCCCTTGCTGGAGCGCAAGGCGCCATATGGTGGCGCCATATGGTCGCAATCATCGCGCCTTGCTGCACGCTACCGCAATGGAATTGCGCAGGCCTCCTCTCCCTGCTGCCGCGCGAGGCAATTTGCTTTACGTTTAAACAGCATGGGACTCAGTAAACACATCTTTATATGTGATATGTTGCTAGTGCCGGGGCACATTGTTTCAGTGGTGGAACAATACTTGTTGTGTCCTTATTCGGAGATACTTCCTGACATGTTGGTACTGCTAATAGGGACCACTCCCTTAATATAAATAAACATATTCGTCATGCCTTTACCTGCAAGACCGATTTAGGAGCCTCTAAGATTCAGAGGTTGACACGGCCCTGGGGAGAAACTATAAAAATTACCATAACTCCCGAGTATAAGCGCTGGGGTTTTTCTGCCAATTCAAGAAAGGGCACGCAATTGTCCCTCCTCCAGTCTGCCACATAAGAATCATGATTGCAGCTTGGCTGCTCAACCCAATCTTTCGGTAAAAATGTAGAACCCAAATGGCGTGTGGTATGCCATTAAACGGTATTGTTCACTGTCTTGACACAGAAAAGCTTTCCTGCTGCGTTAAAAAATATGCATTTAAAAGCTTTTTATTGAGTTCCTTTGCATCTTGCTGAAACAAGCCCGCCTTGGCCGGAGGCTGATCGGAAGTATTGCACATCATAACCTTGTTTACTGCAGTGAGGAATAACAGACACAGTCTGCAGTTCACTGGCAACCAAATCAGCAACTTGAGCACCATCTCGTTGCAACATGGAGATGTAAGAAAAAATATGACTCGTCATTGAGTGCTGAGTGTATGAAGTCCCTGCTCTTGACTCTCGTTCCCTGTGTTGGCTAACAGCAGCCCACTTCTTGCATGTCTGGCCCCATTACTTCAGCGATTCATCTTTGATTCCGACTCACTATAGGGAGGTCTAGTTCATATGATTTAATAATTGTTGCCCCATTTTTGTTTCTTAAATTGGCCTCTTTTTTATTGTTGTACTGAGAAATAATATTTTTTTTCAAGTAGGCAGTTAATTTTTTTAAAATGTATTCTGATGAAAATAAATATTTTTTTAATTTTGAAGTTGCCAAAAGAAGAAAGTTCTGAGGTCTGTGACTGTCAAGGCCTGCAGACTAGGCCCACAGTGGCTTGTGCTTGACTGATCTATGCAGGGAATCGTGTTCCTTAACATTGTGATTTTTGTAGGTGTGTACAACGCTATTTAAGATAGAAAATGACCCCTGCTGTGTTCTCCCAAGCTACAGTCCTTGAAGGAAGCGTCTGGACATGTTGGTTGTCTTGAAGAGCCATGACCTAAGGGCAGTAAAGCTGATGATTCCATATTCAATCTGCTGCCCATCAAACACTTTCCAACTCTCTCCACAAGAAAGGCCATGACATGACCAGAAGCAAAAGAGGGTTTAAGTGCGCATGTCGGGCTGGACAAAGCAAGGCACCAGTCCACCCCACCATGCACACTTCACCTGCCTGTCAAACCTCAAGCTCCCAGTCACGCCCCTACCCCCCATGTTCGCCCACTACAGCTGGCTGTAATAAAGCCATTCTGCGCACTTGCATCTAAAAAATAACAATTAATAAAACAAATGTATATGTTGGTTAAGTAAATTCAGGGCACATGCAGCAATAGAAACAGGGGGGCGAGCCCCCACACCCTACAAGGAACCCGCCACTGGGTGTGGCCTCCTGATATTTTTCTGTCCTATTATGATTTTCAATCTAAGCTTGTGGATGCTGGGACATATGGCTGCAGGTCACAGCATCGCCATACATCTGTCATGCCTTATGAACACAGGGCCTACTCGTCAACATACAACATGACAAGTGCCGTCCACTAGAATGAGGATACCAGTTCAGGTGGCTGTACAAAGTGATGCTGTGGTATGAATTGTTCTCAGAACACATCTATTCTAAGGCCTGCATCGCTAAGAAAACCAAGACGGCATTCTATGAGGTCTACCTCTGGAAAGAGTGACACCTTAATTACTAGAAACCAATATAAGATCAACTATTCAAGCTTTTGTTTCCTCTCACATGGATGGAGGCAACACTCTTATCAACAGCCTCCCCAAATTGACATTGCTGTAAGGCATCCTGCAAGCTGTGGTTTATTTAATCAAAGGCCAGAAGAATTTAGACCACAGCACTCCACTGTGAAAAAACGTAATTGGATTTCCCTTCGCCCCCCCCATCAAAGTTCAGGACCAGTTGCATCACATACAAGTCCTTCAGAGCTAACATTCCATGATACCTCCAACACTAAAGGAAGGCACTACCGGTCTCTCCTTTGCCATTAACACAGATCTCCGTGAAGACGGTTTACCCGCCCGTCCTCCAGTGTGTCTTAACAGGATTTACTCCGAATGGTACTTCACCTTTACCCGTTCATGCCGGGTCAGAATTATCACCAGCTACTCGAACCCTATCTGTCAACAATCCCACAGCCCTGAAGAGTCACGGGTTCAGCGCCCTCTTGACGAAACACATGTTGGCTGGCTGTTTTCTTTGATGTCACCCTTCCAGAAAGGAAGGTTCAATACATTTCATTTGAAAGAAACCATTCATTTGTGTCTACCTTGTTTCTCTTACTACGAATTTGCTTTTCACTTTTGATGACATTTATATATACCTTTCATAACGTGCACACACAGGATTTTTGTTGTACTCACTGAGTTGGCCCTTGCCACTACCTGCAGAGGTTTTGGGGTCTCCTCTAACCTTGTAGCACTGTTTTATTATTGTTGCCTCTCATTAAATACCTACCGCTACCAGCCCAGGCGCCATTCTTCCTGCACACATAAAAACCCATCACAGAACCCTCATTCCATGATACCTGGCTGAGAAACTAGCCCTCTCAGACAGACAAGGCCACATTAGGAGGGAAGAGATTGTGAAAATTACCAAAAAGCAATCCTTCTCAGTCTTGAATCTTGAATAACAGACTGATTAAGATCGGTACAGCTCTCAGAATTCACTTGTCTTTTTGTTATTTTCGAAGGCCTCTTTTGCTTCCTCCTCGGTGCAGACTTCTTTCCTGCACTCATCATTGATGTTCGCATATTTTATCTCTTTTAAGAAACTGTTGACCCTGGGGTCTTATTTCAACTGTGCTTTATCCTCCGACAGGACCACACCGCCCATTACATTCTTAAACCCCAGCCAGAACGTTGGACAATGCAAGTCTGTTGTGTCTCACCGGCTGTTCCCCAGCAGCTGCTTTAATCCACGCTGTCCCAAACTCACAAATCCTCAGCTTGGCCAAGCCTAACCTCTCCCTGCCACACAAGCGCCTCGAGCAAGAGAAAGGGGGTGGCCAGATAGAGGAAACTGGGAAGGTAGTCCACCTCCCCACCCTCCTGCAGTCCAGAAAGGAACTGACATCTGAATCAGCATTGCAACTCTTACAGGGGCTTGGTCAGGACAAGAAGAGGATCATCTGATCTGTAGGTGATCCAAACTGCAAGGCAAAGGTAGTAAGCCTTGTTTTCTCCTGTTGTAGTTCTTAAACGTTAGCAAAGCCAAATGTTATGGATTTGACTGCCGTACTATATGCTATGCATTGGTTGATTCGTTTTTATTAAAGTATAACAAACACTATTCAAAGTTCGTGCAGATACATGTAGATTCACGGTGCCCATCCTGTAATGGTTTTATATACTTTGTGAAAAAAACACAGAAAAATAGCTACCCATGCATGCAGAAAGCTGTTTTACTCCTTAAACTCTCAAAATTCAACAACATTCCTGTTTGTAAATAGTAAGCCTCCTGTTCAACACATATTTACATTCCTAACTCTTCCTATTTCTGTCCTGCACTTCCATGATGCTGTGATCGACTATTACAAACTGTCCCATGGTATCTGCAATACCTTTGTATGTAACTTCCATGTTCTCTTGTTTAGTACCTGCACCCTGTCCTCCAAGTTATTCTAGTTTTGCTTCACTGGAATTCTAGTCTTCTAGTCTTTCTACAGCTGCATGCTCAATTTATACAGTGGCAGTGCAAACACGACTTCAGATCTGCCATTGTAGCCTGACTGGCATTTTATAAACTGCCTTTCAACCTGTCAAAATAACCTCTTCAGCAGGCCTAAACTCTTCCTTTTAAATATTAACAAGTCACCCCTGTGTAGGCCTTATAACCCATAAGGCAGGATGGATGGTATTTAAAAGTAGGAACTTAATATTACATATGTCCTTACAGTGACTCGCATCAAACAGCTATTTTCACTGTAGCAGTGCTGGCTGTACTATGAAGAACCAATGTGATGCACTGTTACATTTAATATTGCTGTCTTCGGCTAGGAAACTACTAGAAATGTCATTCTTGGACTTTATTAAACACCCAGTTTCCTGGTGAAGTCAGATCTCATAAGGGGATGCCAACATATGAATAACTTGACAAAGGTGCCTCTTAAATTATTGTTTACTAGTGTGATTATTTTGTTTTTTCAGCTAAATGAAAACAAATCTTTAAGTGGAAATGGTCTATTTTAAATGTTTTGGGCACCTAAATAACCATTAAACAACTGTGGTCTTTACGCTTGACCTAAGTGCAGTACCATAAGACACATTTTATGGATATCAATAGCAATCAAATCCTTGAAAAGGTGCAGTTGAGTGCCAGGCTATAGTACACACAAGACCTTTGTACATGCCTTTTTTAGATATGGGTTGGATTTGTATCTTGTCTGTGATGAATAATGTACTTCCATGAGAATCGTGAGACAAATTAAATATATGACTATTTAGTTTGTTTGAATAGCGTTGGTGCAGATGTATAACTTGTGTGGTGAAGTAATCAGTAAAACTATCAGTGCTACAGAAGCTTTAAAATTGGAGAATCATTTTCATCATTAAAGCATATTTAAATACTGGGCATTTTGGCCATAATTCATATGTAAACAGGATTTTTGTGTGTATGTCAGTAAAACTCTGCTTTGGAGTTTACACTTTTTGGAAAGAATGAAAGGTTTCTAGTTGTATATTTCGCCTTCAAATACTAGATTGTAGGTTGGAGGCTGGAGTGACGCCTGAGATTCTGCATGTTTTGGCTCTTAAGCAAACTGAATACAGGGCACTTGTGACCGCCGCTGCTGAGGCGATGCATCGCATGCAGCAAGGGCGACTTTATGATGTGGGTGATAAGGCCGGGAAATTGCTTGCGTGGCTGGACAGGAGAGACAGATTGAATCGTGTTGTGCCAGTGATTGTGAGAGACGATGGAGTGCGAGTCGTGGACCCGGTGGAGATAGTTGAGGTGTTTGCTCAGCATTTTCGGGTCGTATATGCCCCGGTTTCCGGTCTCCCGGAGGAGGACTCGTGCTTGTTACTTCGTGACCTTGTGTTGCCCAGACTCTTGGAGTCGGACGTGGTGTTAATGGAGGCTGATTTTTCCGCCGATGAGGTTGCGCTTGCCATTCGCTCCCTTCGCTCGGGGAAGGCCTCGGGCCCTAATGGTATACCGGTTGAGTTGTATAAACTGTGTCCGGACAAAATGGCGCCGTATTTGCTGCGTATGTTTGCGGCCTCGCGAGATCTTGGTTCTCTTCCCAGGGACCAGAGGTTGGCTTCCATTGTGGTCATTCATAAAGATGGTAAGCCCCGCGAGCGTTGCTCATCGTATCGTCCGATCTCCCTTCTGAACGCTGAACCGAAGATATTGGCAAAAATACTGGCAAATCGGCTGGTCACGGTGATCAGCGGACTGGTTCACCCGGATCAGTCCGGTTTTATCCCTCAGCGCAATACTGCTCTCAATCTTCGCCGTTTACATGGCGTCGTTGCGAGAGCGGGATCTCTTCGTGAGCCGGCCATCTTGGTTTCTCTCGATGCTTCGATGGCCTTTGACACAGTTGAGTGGCCGTATTTGTGGGCCGCCCTCGCCAAGTTCGGTTTTGGCCCTAAATTCATCACTTGGGTTAAACTCCTGTATGAACAGCCACTCGCGCAGGTGGTGGTTAATGGCAGAGCTTCGGCGCCCTTCGCTCTCGGGCGTGGCACGAGGCAGGGTTGTCCTTTGTCGCCGTTGTTGTTTGCGCTTGCGCTTGAACCGCTGGCCGCCTGGCTTCGGTGGGAACCCTCTCTGAAAGGTATACGCTGGTCCCCGGATTTCGAAGACCGAGTCTCTCTCTATGCTGATGACATCCTGTTATATTTGACGTCCCCCCGCAAATCGCTGGGAGTTCTTATTGACGTATTGCGCTCTTTTGGCCGCAACTCCGGGTTGGTTATCAATTGGTCTAAATCCTGTATCTTCCCGCTCACTAGCGACCCACTTTCTCTGCCTCGAATATGTCCGATCCCGGTCTGCATTGATGGCTTTAAATATTTGGGGATTTATATTTCACTTGCCCTGTGCTGCGTTATGATCGGAATTTGCTGCCCCCGATCGCTCGGCTCCGGTCGGACGTTGCGGCGTGGTGCAATCTGCCTCTCTCCCCCTTGGGACGTGCGGCGCTGTTTAAAATGATGTCCCTCCCCCGGTTCCTGTATGCCGTACAAAACACGCTAGATTTGGTGCCGGCTCACTATTTTCGTGAAATAGAGTGCCTCCAGAGGAAGCTGGTGTGGGCTGGTCGGCCCCGTATAGCACTGGCTAAACTCACGCTACCCTGGTATGACGGGGGCATAGCCTTACCCGACATACGACGATATTATTGGGCATCCCAGTTGAGTGCTGTGAATCATAATATGTATGGTCCTGTCCCGAACCCGGCTTTTGAAATGGACCGATGGCTCTTACCTGGGGGGGACTACTATAGGGCATTTTATTCTAGGAGTGATAGGAGGAACTTGACGGGTCCCACGGCAGTGGCGGTGCGGGTTTGGAGCAGCGCGACCGCGGCTACTGGGTGGTCGGATAGGCTTACCGGGGCGACCCCTTTATTTGCTGCGGAGAGACTGGGTGAACTATGGACGTCGAAGGGGTTCGATAAATGGGACCTCATCGGGATTAGTAAATTGAGCGATATTTGGGTTAAGGATAGAGTGAAGACCTTTGCGGAACTACAGCAAGAGTATGGTCTGCATGACTCGGAATTTTTTCGGTATCTTCAGGTTCGCCATGCCGTTGGGTCGGTTTTTCCGACCGGTTCAGATGTTCCGGAGAGTTCCCCTCTGGAGGATAGAGTGCTGGACGGTCATGTTCCAGACAGCACTATTTCTCTTATTTACAAAAAACTTATTAATGTTCGGTCGGACTTGCTTGTCCATTTGCGTGGCGCCTGGACTGCCGATGGGCTGGAGCTAGACGATGAGGATTGGCAGGCTGTGGTGTCCTCTCCTAAAGAGGTCGCGATTCCGGCGCGCCTGCGACTTGTTCAGCTGAAAGTCCTGCACCGAGTCTATGTCACTGGTCCCCGACTGATGCGTATGGGTTTTTCTGAAGGTGGACTGTGTCGGCGGGGTTGTGGTATGCTTGCTACTTTCCTCCATATTGTATGGGAGTGCCCGGTGGTTGAGTCCTTCTGGAGGGGAGTGCATGAAGTGATGAATGAAGTCACGAATGTTCGGCTGCTACCTGAACCTAAGCGCTGTCTATTGAATGTGTGGGAACCGACCGACTGTAATGTTGCTCAGACTCAATAGGTGACTCTGGGCAACATGATTGCAAAGAGCGACATTGCGCAGTTATGGGGGTCTCAGAGGGCACCCTTGGTTTCTGGGTGGGAAGATAACATGGACTGGTGTATGTTCAGAGAGAAAATTGTCTACATTTCCCGTGGCAGGCCCCGAAAGTGGGGTAGGATATGGAACCAGTGGAATGCATTCCGTGGGGACATTTGTGAACCCCCCCCTCGTGGATCCCCCTGATACTCCTTGTTCCCCTTGACTGTACACTTCGGCTCTCACATGTACAGACATATCGATATTTCCATTTGCTCTGGGCTCCCGTTCTGTCCCTCCCTCCCTGGCTCTTCTCCTGTCTACCGTATTGTTTCCTGACCGCTTCTTCCTGCCACATATGTAATGACCATACTGATCGGAGTGCAGCCTTGTTTCTCTTGTTGTTTGAATGTTATAAAATGAAACCGCTCGTATCCTGTTGTTTGGAACTTAACGAATTTCTTACCATGGCTGCCGGACCCCTGGTTGTCGGCTGATGAGCTGTGTATTATGCTATACCTTGTGCTGTTTTCTTGGCCGGCCCGAGGGGTTGTAGGCGAGAATCTGTATTTCCATACTTTGTTAAATAAAGGTTTTTTTAAAAAAAAAAAAAAAAAAAAAATACTAGATTGTATGATTATGAGGCAAAGTACTGAATTTTACTAAACCGTTATCCTAGACTGCACACATTACATGACTACTGAACACACTTTTGAGTGTAATGTTAATATTCTGTTTCTATTATATGTTACATGTATATTGCAAATAATGCTTGACCATGCATACAGTCTTGATTCTCACATGTACAAAATGACGCCATATGTAAACATTCATTTAAGAGTGAACCACCTAAAGGAAAGGGTGGACATATATCACAGTAAATAGAAGATCTCACATTAACCAATAACTATGTGTACTGTGTGAATAAAAACTCCACCTGCATTTCATGTGCTTGCACTTACTTCAGAACTATCAATGGGACTCATGTTCGATCATGGTCTAACAAGTCATTTGGTCCGGATACTATTACACATGCAGCATGAGTACAAAAAGTTGCACTGGCTACAAATGTTTGCTGCAGCTCTCAGTCTAATTTAGGCTATATAAGTTTTGGACTTATACGGTGTCATTTCAGTACCCAGGGAACAGCAGATAACAAATATATTTGATGTTTAAATGTACTATATTGAAATGGTTGTAATTCACTATCTTGGCTCTATGTTATTCTCAACTTTACATCACCTGACTTCAACCTCCCAGTATTTATTTGTCTTGTATATTGCAAGCTTCAAAACACGTCAGAGAAAGTTATGAAAGTCCTTAATGTTTGTGATGAATAACCTGCATTTATTTGTTTTATTTTTAATGCTGCGTTGCTCAACAGCTTTGAAGACTACTGGGTAAAGTTATACTAGGATATTTCTATGCAGAGTGATGACATTTGAACTATACAAATAACAGTTCGTATATTTATTGTGCATTTTATTTTACTCTAGATTTTTCAAGAAGATACATTACATTCCTCCTGGATGCAGAACTCTTTGCATGTATTTTGTGCAATCAGTGGAACGTCAACAGATTAATCTCTCAGCAGGATGGAGGAGATTAAATGCCAATACAAACTTTGATATTCTTCTCAGGAAAATATTACATTGCAAATAAATGTAAAAGTAAAAAAAAACGTTTTAAATGCTATTCTTTATTGCTAACCTGTCTTACAACAATCACCTATGCTGTGTAGCCTCCTTTGTTTTTTTGTAAATATGTGTACATTTATACATATAGATATATATATATATGTGTGTGAGTAACAAGAAAGTGCCTGGTAACTCAACCACCATGCCTGTAAACATTGTTTGTTTGGTGTATGCATTTAAACATTATGTCAAACCAGTATTTTGCTACTTTGGGGGCCTGCTTCAAATGTAATTCTAAGGTTCTAGAGCAAGGTACAACAAAGTATGTCATGTACATCAGCCTCCGTATTTGTAACACAAAGGTCTACATAATCAAATCTTGACATGAAAATAAAAATGAAAATCTGAATGTGGTACGTGATATTTAAGTGTTTTGCTTATTGTGATTCTTCATATATTTGCTCATCGGAATGCTGTTTTTGCACAGTATATACACTGAGGCTTTCCTGGCACGTTTTGGAAAAGTTTAAAATGTATTTTCTTCCCAAATGTATTCCAACTGATCTAATTGCTAGATGGTAATGAACTCAAGGATGATCTGCTACTTTTCAAAAAGCTTTTCAAGTGACCAAAAGGGCTAACGTTTCCAATATGAACTGGGCAAATGCACAAGAGTCTGACGAATCTATTCACCATAACGAAAAAAGCTACTGAACATTCAAATTTAGATCATGCCCATCATCCAACACCCAATCATTTATAATAATTGATATTAGTCATTCGAATAATATGTGCAGGTTCATTTGAACTTCACAGACCTATTTCTTTCCCAATCGCAGTATACTCTAATCTTTATTGGCTCAGAGATATTCTTTGATTTATGTTTATTGGTAATTCATTGGGATAATCAGACTTACATAAATAAAAAATGTCAATGTGCAATACGTGGTTTGAGAAATTAGATGCACAGTGAAGAATCTAAGGAGCACATTTAATAATATTTCATGCAACACAGCACTACAAGGTGCTTCGCTGCGTTACGTGAAGGGGACAGCGCAGAAATGCTCCATCTTGACAAAGAGATGCATCATCTTTGCTCTCTTTGCTGGTGCACAGTGTGCACCCCTATACAGGGCCTCTTGCACTATGTTGCTAGGAGGCCTGCGTTATAGGCAGGATAATTAAGATATGCATAAAGATATGTATAAAGCAGAAATAAAGATATGTATTCATCAATCTGTCACAAACCCTGGTTTACAAGTCTTTGAAAACCTGGGTTTAAGTCAAAATACATGGGTGGATGCATGGGAATGCCCATGCTCTATCAATGTTATGTCTGCCAAATGCAAAGTAACTATGAGCTGCGTTGCGTAACTTTGTATTTACTAAAACACGCAAAATGGGTTTGCGTGGCTTAGTAAATGCCAAAAATTATTTTACATTTAGGCTGCCCCACAAATTGATGCAAAATCATAGTTAATCTGGGCTTCAGTGTCCACATATAGATATATAGGTTAGCATATTTATTCTGCAGATGTCTCTATTCTCCATGTTTTCATCTAAATGTTCTTTGTGACAGTATCAATGGAATACTTTTGATTTTTCCCAAAAATGTAGTTTTTTCATTGATTGATTTATTTATTGTTTTTGTGTGGGTTGGATACTTCTTTCCTCCCCTTCCAAGAGATGTTGTTTTGTACAGGTGCTGCTACATGTTATCCCCAGTATCATCGCTTTCGGTTCTGTGCTTTTCTATTACTTATTTTGTTAACTTGTGTTGTTCTTAATACCCTGTGTTTTAACGTTTGTTCATGCTATTTATCTCTAACCTCAGGCACCAGCCAGTAGTTCATTAAAAAAAATGTACATGGCATCACCTGAACTGGGTCATCTGTACACAGGAGCATCGTGTTCAGATCCCAGCCTTCTTACTTTTATACTAGTGACAGGCAGTTTTACATAGTCGAAATCCATCAGGCAGAATGAAGAACATCTGAACTTTATAACTTTTTTAGGAAATTATCTCTAAAAGAGTATTTAAATATAAAATGCATTCCACATAATTAATTTGTGGAACAGCTTTTCTGATAAGAAAGAGCAAAGCCTCAGGCCAGTCTATTCATCAGCCTTTTCAATTGACTTTCAAAGAATCTAATGACAGTATCAATAACAGAAATAAAAGCAGGGCTAATACAAATGGGTGACTAGCTAGAGTGCTAAAGGTATTTACCCTGACTAGATCAATGGCTCAAGAAGACAGTAGTGCAATCCATGTGAAAAAAATTGTTCCATTGGCATTAAAATATTTCACTCAAATGTGGCTCTTGATTCTCAGGAGCCTGCTAAGTTTAGGGGAAGTTTGAATATGCCTATTAATTTAAAGCTAAACAAGGTATTAGTTCAGCAGCAACGTCATAATAATTTGGAGGCAGCTTTCCATGATGATTTTCAATCAGGCTTACATAAAGGACATGGTGCGGCATCAGTTCTGATACTTGGAGATTTTCAGCTGCGTAGGACATAGTATCGCCTCAGACACTATAGTAAAAAATGGACTATGGGTGGGAAGTGAGAAATTAAATCCAAATCTGGCTGACGTCACTTTTGTCCATGTGGAGCTAACTAGTGAAACGTGGGTCATTTTCTTTTTATCAAGTGAGACCTATGAATTGGAGTGTCCCCATGGCTTTGCCCTCTCTCGCCATTTGCCTTAATGTTTACAAGTCACTGCTGGCAGACATAGTCAATGCATACAGGATGGACTTCAGGATGAGAGGAAAAATAAACTGAAGGAGGTCAAACAATTACGAACTTCCTTACTGAGGTGTTACACCTGGGTGTGCAGTGTCCCTCCCATG
This sequence comes from Lissotriton helveticus, assembly GCF_964261635.1. NCBI lineage: Eukaryota > Metazoa > Chordata > Amphibia > Caudata > Salamandridae > Lissotriton > Lissotriton helveticus. The sequence goes on from NC_136063.1 coordinate 1,901,953,274, forward strand.
TACATTACCATAGGCCAGACGAACAAGTCACACCCACAATGATCAAACCAGTTACTAAAAATCCCGCAATGTATTCTGACCATTAACTCAACAAGGACACACAAAATATGAAGGAAATCAAATGCTTTAAATTTCATCCAAAGATTCCATGTATAAGTAAACTTTTCTGAATTGGTCCAAGATGCTCAATTTGAAGTTGAAGAAGAGGCCGTACATCATACAAGCCCTGATTTCAGGCATCAGTACAGAATTCCTTGAGCTATGTATTCAATAGATATAGACTGCCTCAACCATTGAAATTCAAAATATAGATCAAACTGACGACCTGGGATTTAAAAAAGCAGTGTCCGGAAGATAAACACTAGACTCAGCAGATTTTACAGCCTAAAGATCTTTAGGAGGTAGACAAGCGTATGGCAAGACTTACAACTACTCTTTTTGAAATACATTTATATATAGTTGATACTGACAGGAATTACTATTTTCTGACGGGCTAATCTCCACACCTCCAAGCAACCTCAGGAATAGATAGCGTACTAAATTCAGATTTATAGTACAATACATTATTTTGTGGTTTATGTGCCTAACCGCAGTATTGTATGTATTGTATTTCATCAATAGTCAGACAAATGAAGTGATTAATAGCAGTACTTTATTGACATGCCATGATTTCCTTTTTTTGCGTGCAACATTTATTCTTGATAATAATAAAGTCTACTTTCATTAAAATAAACTATAATGAAAAACAATGAAAAATAACAATTCATATTGCATGCATTCAAGATTTATCTTTTTTTATAACTAGCCGTCATACTCAATTAGGTCCCTTCCCATCTTTCTTCAGTCTAGGATTCCTTTGTATATATATCCTGTTAAACTTTCAGTCAAATGTTGGCCTGTTAGCCCTAGAAAAACTGTAGCTTGTGTGCTATTTTGGAAAGAATATTAGAATATGAAGTTCAGATACAACACCAAATTCTCTGACTTCCCTTCAATCAATAACGAAAATACGCAAACTGGACATACTTAATGCTAACTCGTTTTAAGTACATAGAAAAAACCTAAATACAACAATCTAAACCCACCCTGCTGCCATGACAATGTTGCTCAAATATAAATTTACCTTGAAAATACAAAGACAAGAGGCGATGGAAAAAAGGGACAGTTGGTTTAATTAAACACTTTGGCTGGGATTACAGCCCACCGAAACAGGACTGTGGACTGTCTCAAAGTACAATTTGTGCAGGTTTATTTGCAATTTTGGGTACAATAAAAGTACATCTGGCTATTCTTGTTTGGCAAAGAATATGGACCTTGTCTGTGGAGCCATAAATAAAGGCTCTTTTTTTTTTTTTTTTTTTTTTTTTTTTTATTGTAAGACATATATTCTGCAAGAAAGAGACAGAAGAATTACACTGCGTCACGCCAACAACCCGGAGGCAGGCCGCAATCAGGTGTACAAGGCACAAGAGGCAGTGAAACAGAACGGGTTCCAGGACCCGTCCAGGATCAGCACCTCCATATATATACAAAATCCAGCAAAAACTGGAATGTGAGCAGTGCAATTTCAGCGTTTAAGTGGTCTTACTTTTCTCCCAGCGAGGTAGACGCGCAAATGATTCAGAAATCAACTAAGCCGCCACAGAACTAGCAGCGGTCAGTAACCCGCTGCTGCGGCAGGTGGAAAGCACACGTCTAACAGCACTGTTTTCTCCCAATGTATCACACTGACAAACAAGAAACGAAAACAACAAACTTCGGTGCCAGTACACAAAGACAACTACCCGACATACCATCCATTCATGGGTCTGCGCGGACCTGTGCCGGATCACCATGAGCACAAGGCAAGTCACGTATAGAGTGGGGGCGCGGAGACCTCCACATTGTTACGTGTAGGTGGAGGGGGTGGGAGAAGGGGGATGGGGGGGGGGAGGGGGAGGATGCTGAGTGGGGCCATCTACCTAGTTTTGAGGCCGAAATAGAGACAGCGGGGGCAGGGCCAATGGCACATGCAGGAACAATGGGGTAGCAGGTCCAGAGCGCGTGTCAGTGCAGGGCAGGTCCGCATCAGCGCAGGTGCTCTGAGCAGCAATCACTCCACCTCATAATGAACACATTCAGCCCATATCATCCGAAACACCCGCATCAGGCGACCCCCCCGAGGTGTCTGAGCCCGCCCGCTCTCTAGCCCATTGTATGAACGGGTCCCAGATATCAGTAGGTCTGGAAGCGGTAGGCATTGTCTCCCAGTAGTGCGTCAGTTGAGCATGACCATATGTCACATCCCTAATCCACCCTTCGAACGAGGGAAGAGCCTTCCTACCCCAATGTAGTGCGATCTGTCTCTTAGCATAGAGAAGGAGTAGCGCATGTAATTTTCTGTCGCAGGGTACAGTATCCTGAACGTAGCCCAGCAAACCCAGGAGCGGTGTCGGTGTGTCATGTCTATGTATGATTTGATTAATGGCTGTAAAGATCTCCGACCAGTAAGCGTCCAGTTTAGGGCAGCTCCATGCCACGTGAAGAAAGGACGCATCTTCCCCTCCACATTTCCAGCAGGAGGCGTCCGCGCGGATGCCCATGCGATGTAACAGTGTCGGTGTGCGATAATATCTGTGCAGAAACTTGAAGTGGATGAGCCGCAGCCGATAGTTCGGAGACAGTGCCATGAGTTGCCTACAGCAGTATTCCCATACGTCATCTGTGAAAGGGTCAGCCAGGTCTGCGGCCCAAGCCTGTTTGGCCGTGGCCACTGTCAGCGGGGCCTGCTCCTGCATACAGTTATACAGTCGCGATACCAGCTTTTTGGGGGAGGGCCGTGAAAGCAAATTCTGAAGGGCGTCCAGAGTGCCCGGCTCCTCCGGGAATTGGGGCCCCAACTTTTTGCAGGATTCACGAAGGGAATGGTATAACAACGCGTCTGCAAAAGATTCAGGTTGGACATCTGCGCACGCGTTCATCTCGACAAACGTACCGCCAGGGTGTATATCAGCAAAGGTGTGCAGTCTCTTCCCCCTGATCATGAGTACATCTCCTCTGGCTGCCAAGCAAGGCAGCATCGGGTTTCCCCGTAGGGGGATGGCCGGTGCGTAAAGCAAGGAGAGTCCCGCTATTTTCTGAAGTTCTCGCCAGGCCCAGCGAATCATTTCCACGGTATCAACCTCCCTCGACGGGCAAGAAACTTTCCCGTATAGTGCCACCCGCAGCGGCAATGGGGCCACCGCAGCCAGTTCCACCGCCACGTGTGGCTGGTAAGGCGTAGGGAAGGCCCAGAAGTGTAGAAATTGCGCTTGTGCACAGAGGGAGTACAGCTTCATGTCCGGAGCCCCGAGGCCCCCTTGACGGAGCGGTAGTGTGAGCAGGTCCCAGGACACTCTAGCCTGTCCTCCAGCCCACACCAATCTCAACAACAGCGAGCGAACTCTAGCGTGAAAGTGCGCTGTCAACGGCAGCGGAACGTTCACGAACAGGTATAAGAATTTGGGGAGAACCACCATTTTCGCCAGGGCTATTCTTGCGACCAGAGATAGCGGCAGTTTGTTCCACACCTCGATTTTCCCTTCCAGCCAGTCCACCGCCCTTCCGAAATTGAGCGACCACAGCTCCTGTACATCACGACTGACCCAAACACCTAAATATTTTACAGCATCCGTCTCCCATCTCAGTGGGTAGTCCGGTGTCGGGCGACAAGTCACCTCCGTCAGTGGGAAGGCGACAGACTTAGACCAATTGATTGACACGCCCGCCAGGCCCTCAAATCTCACAAATTCTCGGAGCAGCGGATTCATGTTGTCTTTGGGATTGGTGACATATAAGGTGACATCGTCTGCATACAACGAAATCAGCAAGCTTCTGGAGCTGAAGCCTATGCCCCGTGCAGTGTGATGTTGTCGTACCCGAGCCGCAAGCGGCTCCATTGCAATGGCAAAGAGGAGAGGGGACAGAGGACACCCTTGTCTGGTCCCCCTGGAAACACTAAAGGGCTCGGACACGAGGCCATTTACACTCACCCTGGCTCTAGGTCCCGTGTACAGCAGTTTGATCAGGGTTATGAAATTCTGGCTGAATCCCATCCTCTCCAAAATCCCAAACAGGTAAGGCCACTCTAAGGAGTCGAAAGCCTTGGTGGCGTCTAGAAACACCACCGCCGCCTGCACAGACGGGTGCAAGTAGTGAAGGACAGAGAAAATGGTCCTCAGGTTATGCGATGTTGCGCGGCCAGGGATAAACCCCGATTGGTCAGGTAGTGCAATCAACGGTAACATTGGCTGTAATCTGTCTGCAATGATCTTTGCGTAGATTTTAGCATCCACATTTATCAGAGAGAGGGGCCTGTAGGAATCCAGGCGCAGCTCATCTTTATCGGGTTTCAAGAGCGTAATTATTAGGGCCTCACGCATGGAGTCTGGCAGGGAGTTCAATTCAAGGGCCTCGACAAACACGGAGTGTAGTTTTGGCGCTAGTTCCTCAACATAAGTTTTATAGAAGGATGTCGTAAGGCCGTCAGGGCCAGGGGCTTTGTTGGCCGGCATGCTCTTAATCACCTGAGTGATATCTTGGACAGTTACAGGAAGGTCCATGTATTGTCTGTGGTTGTTATTAAACCAGACGAGGGCAATAGAGTCGAGAAAGCTCTGCAAGGAGGCTGGGGCCGTGGGTTGCTTGGAGGTGTAGAGGGATGCGTAGAAATCAGCGAAAGCACCTAACACTGCCTCCTGGCCTACTGCCAGGGTTCCCTCCTTGTCATATATGGTGTGAATGTAGTTAGATTGTGTACGAGGAGCTATCAGCCTAGCAAGGGTCCTGCTCGGTCTGTCACCCTCCCCATATCTGCGTGCCTCCGCCTGCTTCCCCAGGAATCGCACCTCGCGCTCCGCCTCCTCAGTAAAGGTTAGTAGCTTGGTTTTTAGAGCCCCAGCAGTTTCTAATGACGGGTCGGTGCTAAAAGCAGTGTCCAGATCTCTCAGCTCTCTCTCCAGTTTAGCTAGCGTGTCCCTGATGGCGCGCAGGACACCTGCTTTGCGTGCAATGCACTGGCCTCTGATCACGGCCTTGAAGGCGTCCCATTCGACGGCCTTAGTGGAGACTGACCCAGCATTTTCAGTAAAATATTGAACGATGTCTTCTCTGATCTCCTCCACAAACACTGGGTCCGTGAGCGCGTGTGGTGGAAGGCGCCATGTGAATGCCCTGTGAATAGTGTCTGGTGGGTGTAGCTCCAGCATACATGGGGCATGATCCGACAGGGACCTAGCTAGGATATCAACACTCGACACCCACGTTGCAACCTCAGGAGATACTAGCCAGAAGTCTAACCTAGACCAAGCAGCTTTGTGGCAAGTGTAGCAGGTCCCCACTTTGACATCCGGATGTCGAGCTCTCCACACATCCAAAAGCTGCCCCTCACTCATTACATCCAGGACTGCCTGACGCGCTTTAGTATGCAGTGGTCTGCTCACACCCCGTCGATCCATGTCATCATGCAGCACAATATTAAAATCACCACCCAACACAACCGACTGGCAGTCTAGCAACGCAATCTCCGCCCAAACACCCCGGAAGAATTCAGGATCGTCTACATTTGGACCATAAAGTGCAGCCAACACAATGGGCCGCCCTTGTAAAGAACCATGCAGTATAACATATCTCCCCTCCACATCCTGCACGCGAGCGTGCTCCCGCCAATCCAGCCCTCTGCGGATGAGTATGGCCACACCCCTCGCGTAGTTAGAATAAATGGCGGAGTGCACATGCGCCCATCGGGAGTTCTTCAATCTGGGTGAGGGGGTCGTATTAAGGTGAGTTTCTTGCAAAAAGCATATGTCCACATTGTGCCTTGACAGTATACCATGCATCAGGCGGGCTTTCTTGTAATCACCAAGGCCTCTAATGTTCCAAGTCCATAGCTTAATTCCCCCCATCTAGGAAGTGACTTACAGTCAGATCAGTCTCCCATTGTCCCCATCCCCCAGAGCCACAGGGCCGCCCACTCATCGTGACCAGCAATCCAATGCGCAAACAGGTAGTTCGAAGTAAAAATACAGTGCACCTTTTTAGAACTAGAACTTGCAACTTCATAAACACCCCCCTCCGCCCTCCACCCTCAGCAACCCCCCAATCAGGTCGTGACATATCCCAGAAGCAGGCACGCAGGGCGTGCAAAAACCCCAACATCAGTAACAATGGGAAGCACCCCATGAGGCGTGACGCGCCCAGCGTACACCCCCGTGTGAACGGGGTGGCTACACACAAATTGGAACTCTCCTGGGTCCCAGCATTGCCCCCACCCCAGGGTCCGCAAAACCCATATGTAATCATAATCACAAGGAGCACTTGAAGTCAGTAGCCTCAGTTTGGCACCCGCAGTCACGGCAGTGACTCCCCTCCACTTACTCAGTGTAGATTTAACAGCCATGGGCATAAGGAGTGCTCAGATGCCCACATGGGGAACGAATGAGATGAAGGTGCAGGTACACAAAGTCACATCGGCAGCCCCCTCAGTCATTGTCACTGAGGTGGTCCGAAGCCTCCTCCAGTCGTGGTGACTTCCGCCTGGCCCCAGCACAGATATGCTTGGCGAACTTGAGTGCAGACTTGGCGTCAGTGAAGAAGTGTGAAGCGTTGTCATGCTGTACCTTCAACTTCGCTGGATATAGCAGAGAGTAGGGCACACCAGCCTGTAGCAGCACCTTCTTCGCCGGTAGGAACTCCTTGCGGGCCGCTTGAACCAGGGGGGTAAAATCTGGGTAGAAGGAGACATTGTTCCCTTGATGTGTGATCCTACCTTTCTCTCTCGCCAAGCGAAGGATGAGGTCCCTATCCTGGTAATTGAGCAGTTTAGCCAGGATCGGGCGAGGTGTGGCCCCGGGCGGAGGTTTCTTTCCAAGCGACCTATGCGCCCTCTCAACCGTGAAGACCGGGGACAAACTCGGGTCAAATAGTTCATGGAGGAGGTCTGCCACAAACGTCTCCATCTTGCTAATGTTGGTTGTCTCTGGAATGCCCGTAATGCGAATGTTGGATCTCCTGGAACGCGCTTCCAAATCATCAGCCTTGGCGCGTAGGTTACCTATTTCTCGCTCCAGGGACGTGATGTGTTGCTTGGCTTGCTGTTGGAATTCGCAGCATTCAGTTTGCCTGTTTTCTAGGCAGTCCAGTCTGGTTTCGTGGGCGTCCACCTTAGATTTCACAGATTCTAGCTGCGATGCCATGGTATCCAGTTTGGCGTCGATACTCTTCAAGCTGGACCTCACCTCCATGATAAGTGCCCCAAAATCTATGTCTGAAGGTACTCCATGCGATGACGACTCGCCTCCATCCATCTCAGCCGCTTGGTTTTTCGGGAGTCTCTTGTTGTCAAAGCTGATTTTGGGCTGCCTAGCTTCGTTCTTCCCCATCACTGAAGCCCGGAGTGATCTCCCAGCGCCACGAAGGAGTAGCGTCGCTGTGCGCCTCACTGCAGTCTCGTCGTGCACTGGCTCGAGTTATGCCAAAGTGAGTCAGCCTTATCTGAGGGAGAGTAGTGTATCGGCAAAATATGAAGTACTGACTGCGAGGCTGGCCAGCCGCACCTAGGAGCTACAGCGTGCAAATCAGGGCAGCGCCAAGTTACAAAATGGCGGGCTCCGGGATCACTCCAGCAAGACCCCACGTCGCCCAAGCCGCCACCGGTATCAGGGGCCCGAGCGAGTCCCCGGGGATCCAGCAAGCCAGTGAAATAGATGAGCAGGTGGCTCTCCGCGTTCAGTCACCGACAGCAGTCGGCGCGGTGTGGCAGAAAGGCGAAGCGGGCAGGTTCCCGCCTCGCCGCAGTGTCGCTCCGTTCCGTCCCCAACCTGCACGGAAGTGGTGCAAGTACAGACACCACCCTGCAGCCGAGTCCCGGGGGGTCTCCCACTGTCCAACGCCTCTCCGGGCAAACGGCTGGGCGACGCGAGGCGCCCCGACAGGCTTCCCAGCCAGGGTGAGGGCAACGGCCGCACTCCTCAATTCTCAGCGCAATCGCAGCCAGACCGCACCGCAGGCACAGCCGGGACTCACCGGCACCAGACACGGCGGTGTCCCCTCTGCAGGTGATGTTTCGCGGTTCCGCTCGCCGGATCTCCAGGGGCCCTCGGAGCCTCGGTCTGTGGCGCCACGCAACGCCCAGAGTCAGGCACTTCCGGCGAGGAACGGAGCTGGCGCGCAGGTCGGCAAATGTCTAGGCAGCCGCCGCTCCGCAGGGTCATCAGCTGAGCGCCCCAAACTGAAGCCGAAGGATCTTCTGGGTGTCCGACGGCGACCCCCGGGGTATGTGGGGTCCACAGGTACCAGGAGCAGGATAAACTCAGGATTAATGAGTGTAGCCGGCGGAGCTCACTCACAGAGCGGCCATTTCGCTGCTCGGCTAGCCACGCCCCCCAAATAAAGGCTCTTTGATAGCAAATGCTGTTGGCTCTACCATGAGTGGACACAATGTAGACCAGTGGGTAGTGTGTCCAGATGTCTGCATTAGAGGTGTGTGTGATCACTGTGTGTACTATGTGTGCTGTGTCCTGATTGGCTTTGTGTTCCTAACTGCATGTGGCATCTCATTTTATGGTGTTTGGGAATAAACGCACCCCTATGGCCATGTGTGCTTATTGAGGCTAATTTCCCTGGACCATTATGATGTCTCATGGTAAAAACACGCGAATGCGGAAACGCATTGCTATTCCCTCAGGTTTTGCCGTCAGGATCGGTTTGCAGTTGGATGAACTCGAGTCGGCTGGGGGTAAGTTGACACGATGGTGTCCTTTTCCGCCCAGCCTTTACCAACTGTAGTGCTCTTTAGTTTACTTAGTGGAAATATTTACCGTTCTCCCCACAGCTACCGGTGTAACATTGAGGAGCTTCACCGACCCTGTTTGGAGGATCGTAATTGTGTGGTATTATCCACTAGTTTTTCAAAGACAACGGGGGAGTGAAATTGTACACGTGATGTGGAGCGAACGAAGTGAGCCTCCCCAGTAAAAGAAACAAATAAACCCCCACCCCTCCTTTTCTCTTGACCAGGTAATTACGCTCTTGAGGTATTGAATTCATTTTTGCCTTAATACACAAGCTGTATGGTGTCTGAAGTATACGCTATTATTTATTTAACAGGTACCGACTGTGTACCACTTCGGACATAATTCAACAGTGAGGAATTTGTCACCTGGCTAGCGATATTAATCAATCAGCAGGGTAAGACACTGTAATTAATTACTCTCACTTGAGGACGGAATTAATTCCAACTTCAGTCTGAAGGAGACTTTGTTGTTATCTCTCTATCATAGGTATCATCTATGTGATACTGTGCTATCAATCACCAGTAAGGATTGTATTAGCCATGTTTTGGAATTGAGACCATCACCTATCCGTATTTCCCAACCAGTAGGGTAAGAGCAATGTCTTTACCATTTGTGGAGTCAGATAGGTTTTTAATTTTAATTTTCATTTGAATCTTTAGGACCACGGTTAGTAATTCTCTTTATCAATCTCTTTAGGGTTATCCTTATCCCTTGGTTGCCCTTGTATTCTCTTCGTCCTGATGAAGACTCGCACTCCACAGGTTCAAATCTCCGTATGGGCATAAGACGAGTCGAAACGTCGACGTCATTTGTAGTAAATCTTGGACCAACTAATATTGTATATAGTGCTAAATAACTCTAGGACTGATATGCCTAGTTGCAATAACATTGTTCTTTGATCTTATTATTTGGCCAGGTTTCAAAAATACAATATACATGTTGGATATTGTTGTGTTTAATATTATGACTTTTTGAGCACCTCTATGATCTCGTCTCTCGGATCATTCACTTTACTTTCTTGAGCACGGCTTTTCTTGCACTCCTTTTTTCCTTGTTTGGGCGACCACTCTGTTTTTATTGACTCAATTTTTGATGATGTATATAAAAATACTTTCTATATAAAAATGTTTGTTGTAGAAAATGGAAAACGAAATTAAAATGTTTTCTCCTAACCGTGGTTTTATGTTAATCTTGTGGTACTAAATTTTCGGTACAGAGCATACTGTGTTGTGGGTGCTCCTTGGAAGTAAATGAAAAGTCACTAAAATATATTAGGTTTGGAATTCATAGGTTCAGGACCATTGTCTTTTGATAACATTGTATACCCAGGTCCATGCCTTAGGGCTACCCCATTTTTTCTTAATGGTCAGAAAGTACAGCACTGTACCACTGTTCTCATTTGTTCCCATGAAAATGGTTTCTTTGCCTCTAAGACACAAGGAATACAGTGTAAGTTCCCATACAATTAAGGCTTGCCCCTTCCCTTCTAATCACGTGTATTTACTTCAGTCTCCCAGATTTCCTGACCTATGCTGTTATTCTACCCTGCCCTATGAGACTCACTTCCCCTGACATCATCACGGTGGATGGCCCTACAATGAAACTCCATGTGTGGGGTCCAATTGTTATTAAAGAAGATAGCTCCAGAAATGCTAAGGGCCATCCTGTGACTACAGATGGAGGTGGGAACAGGTATGTTCAAGCATTGGTATGGTAGCTTTGCTACCTTCAAGAGTTTCTTTTTTGGAATGTCTCACGGCCAAACAATATCCTACCCTATGGTGTCCATCCTGCACCTCCTATCTAGCTCTGTTTGAATGTCGCTGGGCTCGCTGAATAGATAAAATATTGTTGGATTGGTCTCATAGCGGGTCAGATTTACTACTACTCTTTTGGGTTCTACTCTGTTTGGTTGTATCTTGACCCTAATCCTACATAGATATAGATGGAGAAGGCATTTTGCTCGTTCTGTGGCTACCTCTTGTGACAAGAAAAGCCTTTCTGTGCGTACTACATGTGGTATCAGTGAACAGACGTAACCCGATATGGGAAACATCCTTTACGATGCAACTTTTACCACGCAGTGCCTTTACAACGCAGGATTTACAACGCAAGTCATTACAATGAATTGCGCTGGGGGGCGCTCTAGGATAGGTAATAGTTTAATTTACTATCCAACACCTTCTCTACTATCCACGGGGACTGGTGTTGGAATAGTAAATTAAACTATTCACTATCCAGCACCCCCCAACGCAAGTCGTTGTAACGACTTGCGTTGTAAATCCTGTGTTGTAAAGGCATGCGTAGTAAAAGCATGTGTTGTAACAACGTACATCCACCCGATATGGCAGCTGTCTTGGTGCCCACTGCGGTCATGTGCTGATACCATAGATTGTGTAAGTGGGCGCTGTGTTTTGCTTGTGGAATGCTAGTGTTGGGTTCAGTGTAATTGCAAGTGATGTTGGAGACTTTCCTATGCACGTGCTGTGATAGCTTTGGGGTAGGCTCCTTCAGACTTGGCGGTGCATTGATGACAGATGGATGCAGAAATACTCATAGCAATTAAAGGGTACATAGAAGTGCAACAATACATAACTTATGGAGCATTGTAGATCTTGGGGGTGGATCCAGGGTGGTGTTGGTGATCCTCTGGCAATTGGAAATGTCTTTATTTAAAGAAAGTTTAAGGCAAAATGAAAATTCCCTGTACAGTTTGTAGGTCTTAATGTGCATGCTTCAGATCTTGCTGGGGTGCTGAAGTGGCCACTGAAGAGGTGGTGCACTTAGATGTTCGATCGGCAACCTGTTAAATAAGAGCTATGTTTGTGTGATTAGTTAAAAACAGTAAAACATTGCATGAGCCTTCATTTTTCTTCTTGGGTCCTGGGCTTTTCTTTTGAGGGGTATGCTTTTACCCATTCATTCACGCCATTTTAGTGAGGCATGGTATGAAGGAATTGTGGACCCGGGCTGGAGGCCAGAGAATTGGGTCCCTTCAATCGGGTTATTGGAACCCGACCCAGTTGGACTTGGCTGCGAGGACCTGGGTACCTGCTTTAAAAACTGGATGGGGAACCACCCTGACCCCTAGCCAGGAAGACCTGGCCTGGCAGTTCAGGCTGGACTGTTCCCATGAGGAGCAGGGTCAAGACTGATTTGCGTATGGCTGGATATAAACCGGAATGGCAAGGGGAGCAAAAAAATGATGGATTTTGGCCCAGATCCCAGTGCTGGGGTGAATGTTTGACATTGTTCAACATTCTAGCCATCAATTGTTCTTTTTGTATTTGTCACCCCAATTGGTAGGGTCATTCCCAGACGTGGGCCCCATGCTCTCATGCCACTGGTGTCAAGCTAGCCTGGCTGATGAGGGGTGAAACCTTGAAACCGGTCCCAGGATGCTTGTTTACGGTCCGATCTATTTTGGGCTGGACTGTTCCTATAGGGAGCAGGGTCAAAACGGATTTGCATATGGCTGGCTTTTAACTGGAATGGCATGGGGAGCAAGAAAACAATGGATTTAGGCCCAGATCTCTGTCGCAGCCTCAACTCTTGTCTTCTATGCAAATCCTATCGGCTAACAGGATCCTCGTCCTTCTGGCTGTCTCAACTAAGACTCGGTGCTGCAATTTGTCCACTGCCGAGCAAATCTGCATAGCTTGAAATAGATTTTCGCATATCCCAACACCATCGCAGCGAAGGGGATCTTATTTGTGGGGCCTGTTCATGTGCGATGCTGGAGGGTCTTGGTAGCCTGGGTTCTGGGGAAGGAGATCCAGGAGAAGAGCAGACCATGGCCTCATTGTCTGTGAATTGGATGGACCTTCCTAACTTGGCCATCAGGTCCTGCCCTGGTATGTTAGCCGGGGATGAGGAAAAGTATAGTAACTGCTCCCTCATCCTATTCCCCCTACCTCTGATAGGTTCCATGTAGGGGACTCCTATCACCGTGCCTGAGAATCCTTGCACAACTGCGGTTCTCCTTGATGAGGGGAATATTCCTTCCCTCAGGCAGGACCTTATCTACCCATGTCTACTAAGAACCTGTAAGGTGCGTTGTTCACAAGTACCGTGACCATTGAATCTTCCTCTGATTGGTATAGGGTGGAAGGTAGGGTGTGTGCCTTGTGATACTGTTTCCACTTTTGGCATGGATTCCCTATTCTTCACCTTGGTCAGCTCGGCCAAACCTGTGGGTTCTTTCTCAAAACCAGAGCACTAGGGCCCCGTTCCTCACCCACACTAGTCGCATCAGTATCCAGAACAACAATGAACCTCCCATCGTTTTGGAGTCCCAAATAAAGGAGTTAAATGCAGAATGGAGAGATCTTAGGCTTTTTTCGTTAAATGCTAGCGGGATATTCTGCAAAATAAAAATTAACTTGGCAGAAGCATCATTTTTATTAGGTTAACTCTGCCAACTAGCGTTAGAGGCAAGTAAGCCCAGGCCATCAGGGAAGATTTAATTTCCTTAGCAACCCTTTGCAAATTCAATTCTGGGATCTCAGCAATGTTTTGACTAATCTGTGTTCCTAAATATCTGATCGTACTATTTATTTGAAGGAAACATGTACTCAGATTCCATACCATGCACTCTGTTTTTGTGGCGTTAACTTCGTAACCTGAGATACTACCAAAGCTATTTGCTTCCTCATATATCAAAGGGATCGCAATATTCGGCTCTGAGGTGAAAATCATTAAATCATCAGCGTATAACGCCACCTTCCTGTACCAATCCCTAAATTGGAAAGATTTTATGCCTGAGTTCAATCTAGTTTTTTCGGCAAGGGGCTCGATGTATAGGTTGAAAAGCATCGGAGATAAAGGACTCCCCTGCCTAGTGCCTCTCTGGACTTTAACTGGTGCGGACAAATTCCCATTCACTAAAATTCTTACCATGGGAGATTGATATCACAACGAAACAGACGTACACAAGTTTTCCCCTAGATTGTACTCCTTTAGTATATGTTTTAGATAGACCCAGTTGACTCTATCGAAAGCTTTTGTGGCGTCTAATGTTATTATGGCTAGTGGATATTTATAAACAGTTGCCCCTATCAAATTGTAAGTAAGTTCAGCTATGCCTCTACCTTTAATAAATCCTTTTTGATCCCTCTGTAGAAGATCCTTTGCTACCCCATTTAACCTCTCTGCCAATATTCTTGTGTAGATCTTATAGTCGATATTGAGCAGAGAGATGGGTCGATATCAATCGCAAGATCTTGGTGACTTAGAGGGTGTAAGTATCAGGGAGACCGTAGCTTCATTCCAAGAGGGAGGAATAATACTCCCTTTTTCAAAGATATGGGCAAAGAGTATAGTGAGAACTGGGGACAGAACATCCCTTAGAGCTTTATAGAGTTCCGCAGGTAGCCCATCCGGGCCTGCGGACTTTCCGTTTTTTCCTAGATCGACAGCTTTCACTACTTCAGCTCTGGCTATCGGAAGATCCATATTTTGGGCCTTCACCTCGGAAATCTTCTTAATGGGGGTACAGCCCAACCAATCATTAACCTCATGTGGTTGAATATCTTGGTCCTCCCGATATACCTCATTGAAGTGCAGCTGAAAGGCCTTAGTAATTTCATCTGGGGCCTCAAGTATAACTCCTGGGATGGAGGAATTTATTTCAGTAATAATGCCTCGAGCCAGATCTTGCTTGGTCTTCCATGCCAGGTGTTAGAAATGGGGTAGCCAATTCTATGGGGGTAGCATGGTGCAGAGCGGGCACGCCAAACTCCTGAGGACATGTACGAAGCATCCAAGCAGTACACACGTGCGACACACAAGGCACACCACAAAAAGAGACACAACAGCAGTTCAGATGGAAAAGAATAACTTTTGTATTGTCTCAAATCTGCAAAAGTAAACACAGTAATCACAATACTGCGCCAGGGTAATATGTACACGGGGATTATTTACAGGGTAAATGAAGAAAAAGAAGGAAAAAAAAACAATGCATTAACATTTGATATAAACAATTTAGCAGACCTAAGTCATGAGGCAGGAAACACAGTGCGATTCAGCCACAGCGGGCATAAAATTAGCCTGGAGGCCAAACATAGTATACTCAAAACAGTAGGCCTCAGGAGCATTAGCATTAGGCATAATCAACATCAGGCACCATAGTATGGGCAGGACACAGGGCCTAAAAACCTTCCCTGGCAGGAATACATTAGCTGGGCACCTATCAGGCTTCTAACATTAGGTGCAAAACCTGGAGTGGGGGCCACAACCCTATTAGCATAACAGCAGGGGCCACCTTTCATAAGATCACTTCACAAACATGACTCTCCGCTCGGGCAGGCTAGACCACATCACTTCCACATAACAAGAGCATCAAACGAGCTGGATCATGAGAAGGCAGTACTGCGATTATTCAGGGTAACATTTTACCGACATGCATAATTTACCAACATGACACCATAATCATTCCCCTGCAGGTTCACTCTGGAAGTAGGACAATCTCTATCTGGGGTAACCTCTGGTGCGATTCCTATGCCTAGGGCAGTACATAGGGCTACGTCCGACGGCAGAATGTCCACAAGTCGAAACGGCCCAGGCCCACCGCTATCCAGCGTGGTTCCCCACTTACTCCAGGACTCAGCAGGTTGATCCCGGCCAGCCAGGCTCAACAGCAGTCCTCTGGGGGGAGGCAGGGCAGGCGCGGGGCTGCCTCACTCAATCCACCGGCTCCTGTGCAGCCCCGCCGCCTCCAGTGTCTCTCTCCCTCCCCGGGGGAATTTACCTTTAGTCTTGGGCCTCTTGTCCTGTGGGCCAGTCAAGGCGGTTCAGCGGGGGCACAAGGCCCACGGGGCTTTCCGCATTACTCCAGTGCTCTTCCCTGGGCCTCCCCACAGCTTCGGACCGGCTCTGGGCCTTCCGGGACCTTCGACAGCCCAGGAACAATGGGGCCGCAGTTCTGGGCGGGCACGGCGTCAGCCGCCAATCAGGATGCGCCCTCCAGTGGCCGCGATGGCAAGGCCCAATCCGCGCGCGGCGGGCGGGGGCACGGACGGTGAGGTGGCCGGCACCCCAGCCACGTGACACCGCCCTCCTTCGCTTCACTAGGCCCGGCGCGGGCCCCCTCAACGCCGCGGCGGCCCCCTCCTTGCTCCGGGGGCCGCGGCGGGAATGCAGGCAACAGCAGGCACCGCAACGAAGGGGCGGCAGCCGCGGCGGTGACCCAAGAGGCGCACGCTTCTTCAGACGGCACTGGGGGCCGCAGCGGTGAGTACCTCAGCAGCGCTTCACACGCGCTTACACACGGGCATTCTAGAAGGGCGGGGTAGCCTCCGCCTTCTGTTTCTCGGCACTTGCTCCTCCGACACACAGCTCTTATTCGTGGACAGCGCAGGGGGCCGCAGCAGTGATTTCCAGCAGCACTGACAGAGTCAGTAGCGCTTAAAGGGGCTCACAGAGGCGACTTGGGCTGCGGTGGTGAATCCGGCAAGCAGCGCTTTAGGAATGCAGCGCTTTTGAATTCCCAGGCACAGTCTCCTAGCTACAGGGCAGGCAGTCCAGGGGCAAGATAGCTGAGGCAGGACAGCGCTCTGGGATTATAGCGCTTAGGGGGCAGACAGTCCCAACAGCAAGCCTCAGGGGCCCCATGGTAACGCTCCTCACCTCCTGGGGGTCCAGTCCAGCCCCAATATAGCGCTCTCGTCTTCAGGGGCTTTCGGATGTAGCGCTCACGCGGCGCAAGGTCCCAGCCGCCTCAGGGACCTAGGATGGCGCTCCTTCCTTAGGGGCCAAGTGGCAGACCAGCAGGCACTACTGGGCAAGGTCAGCAGTCAGTGGGTACTCATCAGGACAGGGCGGTAGGCTTTTACCATCCTCCACTGTAGCGTGGCGCTCCTTTTGTATAGCAGCCTGTACTCCTGCTGTGGGGCTTCCACTAGGCCTGGGGGACAGCAGAGGGGTTTTGGTTGGGTGCAGGGTCCAGCACACAGGCCCAAGTGGCGGTATCCCCTGTCAGAAGGTCTCCTCACGTTCCTGTCCCTGCTCTGTTCAGGCAAATGGTGGCACAACCCCCTTACTTATATGCCCCTCACCTCACCTACCAGTCAGTGCCAGAAGCTTCTAGAATCCTCTGGGGAACTGGCTGTATACGGCTCAGGGGGAGGACTAGAGCACCCTGGGTGCCAGGCTTTCCCTCCAAATGCTGGGATGGTTGGGTACCAAACAACTAGACTGCTAACCTACTGCAGTTAGGCGGCACAACACATAGCCATGTCATCCATTTTAAATGCGACATTTCACCAGGGTGCATTTCTACAATGGTGGGAAAATAAGTGCACACACCATTGCGTTACTTCTTTCCGACACCACCAGTGTTTAAGAGAATGGTAGTACTAAGAAACCCCCTTTCGACAAAAAAATAAGATTGAGTTGCTGGCCCGATATCACACCCATAGCATATGTGTACCATTTGTATCACGCCCAGTGATCCAATCGCTAACCCCGCATCACACCTAGGGCCAAGTGTACCATCTGTATCATGCCCAGCGGTCCAAGTGACTACCAACTTCACCATTCCTAGTCTGTTCACTATCGAAGAAAGGTGACCTCCATGGGATTGCGTCTGAGGCTGCCTTGCGACTACTCAGTTTGAGCACATAAAGTGTGTGTAATATGCCATATTTCTGTCAGTGACAGGGCGCTCAGCTTCAATTTTTGCGCTTCTTCCTAGTTTGCCATATGCCAAATGCTGGGCACTAAGATTCCGATGTGGTCTCTAACCTTTCTGATGGCAGTGTTAGGATGATCCTCCGCCCTGCAGATTCAGCAGAACTTTCAGTCAATTACGGTGTCTTCTCACCTTCTTCGCTGTGCAGATGTGCATTTATCCGGGCTGAGACACTTCTCCTCCAGCTACAGTCGGGCTCAAAGTACCAATCTTTCCTTTCTGTCTTGCCAAAATGTTACTCAAATATGAATTTACCTTGAAAAAACAAAGATAAGAGGCGGTTGGCAAAACAGGAACAGTTCTTCTAATTAAACATTTTTGCCAGGAGTACAACCTACAGAAACGGGTCTGAAGACTGTCTCAAAGTACAATCAATTTTTGCGGGCTAATATACAGATATGGGTATAATAAATTGTACATCCGGCAGAAGAACGTGGGCCTTGCCTTTGCAGTCATAAATGTAGGGTCTTTGATAACAAACGCAGTTGGTTTGACCTTGGCTGGATACAATGTGGGGCAGTGCATAGTTTGTCCATATGTCCGGTATGAGGGGTGTGTGATCACTGTGTGTGCTGTGTCCTGATTGACTGTATGTTCCTAACTCCATGTGGGATCTAACTGTATGGTGTTTGGGAAGGCACACACCCCTCTGTCCATGTGTGCTGTATTGGGGCTAATTTCCCTGGACCATTGTGGTGTCTCTGCATTTATCTGGGGGATGGACCTGAGTTTCCTGTTCACTTGTTTGTCTGCCGGCTATGTGCCACCCCACCTGTGACCTGTCAATTAGTTACTGTGGAATGTGGTTGCATAACCTGCTTGATTACATATTTGTAAGTTGGGGTTGATGGAGAGTTCCTGACAGGTGAATTTGACAACAGCGATGCGGTTCCTAAATGCGAGTATACACCCTTAAGAATTTGCATTGTTTTTATCAATTTCAACCACACCATGCACTTTTCTTTCCTTTAACTTAGAATGTATCTTCAAGTTCACATTTCCTCTCAGATTACCCAAAACATGCCTACTCCTTGTGCAGCTGTAAAAACACAGAAGGATTATAATGTTTTTAAACTACAAGCCAATCACAAACCTCATTCGGATAGACAATGCCAACAAGAAATCATGGATAATAAACTTTCATTTCAAATCGACAAAGATTAACTCCTAGTATGCTTCTTCGAGAAATAGGGTTTCTAGTTGGCAGAGGTATACACACAGTCCAAGCAGGGACTACAATCGTAGTCAGGGTAAGCAAGATGCACACTAAAAGATAACCTGTGCTCACCCTCTGGTAGTTTGGCACAGAGCAGTCAGGCTTAAGTAGCGAGGCAACCTGTAATGTATTTGTGCAACACACACACACTCACAGTAACACAATGAAGACACCATAAAATACTCCACCCTGGTTTAGAAATACAGATAATTTTATAAATAAATCAAGACCAAATTGACAAAACTCCGATAAATAAAAGTAAAAATATGAATTTGTAAAGAATAAAAAAAAGTTTTAGTGCCTAGAATCAATAAGTGCCAATGCGGGTTAGCTGGTCCCCCTGGGCTGGGCCAAAGTCAACAGTTCAAGCTGACCGCAAAAGAGTGCTGGGCAGAAACAAGAGCCACGCAGGCCCTGTGAACAGAGTACCTTGATACTGGGTCGCAAGAGTAAGATGCCGGATGCATATGAGCGATGCGTCGATGCTGAGCTCGCAGTTGAGATAATGCGTCAATTGTCTCCATGCAGCAGTGGTGATGCGTTGGTTTCAAAGATGAAGCACCTAACTCAGATGTGTTGTTACCAAAGTGCGATGTGCCGGGTTTCTCCACGCAGTCAAGAGGATACGCTGATCTCTCTGCACTACTGCGGCGGCGATGGACACTTCCCATGTGTTGCACCAATTCTACTCCCATAACACGGTTGACGTGCCGATTCTGCTACACGCGGACTGGAGATTCATCAATTTCTCTGGTGCAAGTATCTGGGTCCACTTACAGTGAACCAGGGACAGGAGTAGGGGTAGAGACTTTGATAGCCCGGAGTCTAAAGCAACAGGAGGTAAGCCAACACGCCCTTGGAGATCAGCAGGGTCAGAGGGCAGCAGGCAGCAGTGAAACACAACAGAAAAGCAGGTCTTACAGATCAGCAGTCCAGGAAATGGCAGTACTTGATGCATCACAGCAGTTCTTCTGACAGAGTTCAGTTACAGGTCCAGAAGTGTCTGATTTGGTGGGGTCAGAGCCCCAGTACTTATATCCAGTTGTGCCTTTGAAGTCCCACAGACCACTGCCTGCTCTTAAAAAATGAAATCGAAACTTTTCATTTTTCTGTTTTAACTGCAACCTGCTTTTCTTTAAGGAAAATTGGCTTATTGTTTAAAAAGTATAGCTTTATTTAAAAGCATAAAAGCAATCACAGAAATTGTGGTCTGCTGACCTCAGCAGGCCACCATCCACTTGATTTTAGCGATTCCTAATGGGTCGCAAATTGCCACATACCTCATTAATATTTATGAGGTAGGTCAATTTGTGACCCACTAGCAATCACTAAATGAAACTCATGGAGTTCCATACATTAGGAATAGTGATTGCCTGATTGCGATTTGCAGAGAATTGCAATTAGGTAATCGCTCTTTCCAGTAATGATACATAGCCCAAAGTTGTCATAGTATCCTAACCACACATATTCCCAGCCCTCAGATCCCAGGCTACGAGTTATTGTAGCCAAAGAGTTCTGCCATCTTGAAAATTCCCAAAGTAGGTAGAAGTAGCCCAGGCACATTTACCCCGTTGGTTAGGGCATGCCCAGGGGTCATTTCGGCCCATTAGCTTTTGCCTGGACTAAATATGGCATCTACATGCACTTCTGGACCTGAGGAAGATCAGAAGAGGACTGAACCTGCTGTCTACCACCTAAGAAGAGCTCAGGCGGACCGGTCTTGCTCTCTCTTGGAGAAAGAAGTGGACTCCATGGGTCATAACCTGACCTCCTGTTCAAGCTAAATCAATACACAAAGTTAAAAGAGGCTTTTGCTGCAACTGCCCAGCTGATCAGTAGCGACTGGACTGGATCCCACTGTTTGGCTTCTGCCTGGCACTCTGAAAGTCTCTAAGTGCCTTCCTCAGGTTCTTGGCTCTTTACAAGTATGCTCCTGGGGTGTATTGGGACTTAAAGGACTAAAGTCAGAAGGTAAAATCTTTTGTCCTGGACAAACCTGGTTGGTGTATCCAAACAGTGCTCTATCACGGTCAGCCTCAAATTGCCCCTGGCCCTGTTCTACAGCACCCATTGACTATCACTAGCACTTTGTGCTTCATGGTGCTTGTTAGATCTGGGGTCTCCAGTTGGCAATGGTATTCACCTTTGTCCAAATAGGGACCCTTACTTCTAAGTTAGGATAAGGGGATTACACTCCTTAATAACCCCTGCTCACCCCCTTGATAACTTGGCACGAGCAGACAGGCTTATCTCAGAGGCAGTGTGTTAAGCATTTGTCAATATACAGAATAATACAGTGAAAACACTACAGATGGAAACAACACAGGTTTCATAAAAATAAGTATTCTTTATATAGACTTAACACAAGACCACAAACGACAAAAATCCACAATACTATACTTAAAGTTAACTTAAAGATGATTAAAGTTGCTTAGTTCAAGTTGATGATAAATGCGACAAAGCTCTCAACAAAGTACCTGGATGTGTAATGCTAAGTAAACAAAAGACTTGCAAAAGGGGAGATGCGTAGGTTCCGTGATCCCGGGGAAATGATGTGTCGTGCCTCAATGCTTGCACAGAGTACGGGATGCGTTGTGATCCTTACCGGTGCGGAGGTGATGCGTAGATTCTCGGCCTGCGGGCCCGTTGGGGTGCGCAAGATGGCACCTTGATGTAATGTGATGATCCGGTGGCGATGCGAGAAGATGGCGCCCTTGATGCGACGATGCAATGACGATGCATAGGCGCCCTGGCAGCCTTGTGACGACTCTGCACTTTGGAGCTGCGACAGGCCCTGCGACACGCTTCTCCGGTGATGCGATGGCAACTCTCTCTATGGCGTCACGCTTCTCCGGTGATGCGACAGCAGGCAGCTTCGATGAACACACGCTTCCAGGGAGATGCGGCAAAGGCTCGCTGCTCCGGCGATGCGACGATTCCAGCTACGGCGGCGACACGCTTCCTCTCGATGCATCGCATTTCCAGCTCCCAGTGGCACACAAATGTCTGGAGTTAGAATTCCCAGCAAGGAAATTCAGAGGTGAGCTGGAGATGAAGTCTTTTGTCCCGGAGACTTCAGCAGGAGGCAATCACAGTTCAAGACCTTGGAGAATATTCTGTAGATGATGAAAGTCCTTAAAAAGTTCCTTCTCATTTCCTTGGCAATGAAGAAATCACTGCAGGCCAACCCAGCAAAAAGCACACTGGCAGAGGGGCAGTCAAACTCCTGCAGCTTCCTTGGTTCTTCTCCTTGGCAAAAGGTTTCTTGTTTCAGAATTGATCTAATTTCTTGGGATCAGGGTCCCAATATTTATACCCCAAAATCCTTTGTTCTCTGAAGACAGAGAGGCCTCTACCTAGTCCAAACCAGTTCCTGAGCACTTTGTTTACATGACTCTCTCCTTCCTTTCACTGTGTAGGGCAGAGACATCAGACACCCCACAGGAGGTGGAGACAGCACAGGGGAGGGAAGGCACAGCTCTGGAGCACTTTGTTGACAAGATTCTTTCTCTCTTTTCACAGTGCAGGGCAGAGACATCAGACAAGCCACAGGAGGTGGACCCAGCTTTGTAGAGGGAAGGACCAGCCCTATTCAGGTCCCAGGTGCAACTCCTCCCTCCCATCTAGATGCAGATCTTCTATTCACCACTGGGTTGCCCCAGCCTGTCTCCTGGAATTCCCCAGCCCTGTCACTCACAAACCCAGACAAGGAATACACAACCAGGCAGAGGCAGGCCTGGACAGTTAGGCAAGACAATACCTACTTTCTAAAAGTGGTATTTTCATACACAGAATATTAAAACCAACTTTACTAAAAGATGTATTTTATCATTCTGAGTTCAGGCATATTACATTCGAATTTCTACCATGTTCCCTCAGTCAGTTAGGATTATAAGAATGTAATAATCTAACTGCCCATTCGAGCCTATGGAGAACAGGTAGCCTAGCAGTAGTGAACAACGAAAATGGCTGTAGTTCACTATTAGGACATGCTAACCACACACCAGAGCATGTCCTACCTTATACTTACAATGCACCCTGCCCATGGGCCTACCATAGGGGTGTCTAATATGAAGCAAAGGGAAGGTTTAGGGACTGGTAAGTGGGTGCACTTGCCAAGTCGACATGGCAGTACTAGACTGCACACAGGCCTTGCAATGGCAGGCCTGAGAGACACTTTACAAGCTGCGACTGTGGGTGGCACAACCAGTGCTGCAAGTCCACCAGCAGTATTTGATTTACAAGCCCTGGGCACACATGGTGCGCTGATCTAGGGGCTGACAAGTAAATCAAATAACCCAATCATGGACTCACCAATTAGTACATCAATTTAACATAGGGAGCACTTGCACTGTGGCACTGAATAGCAGTGGCACAGTGCCCAAAGCATATAACCAGCAAAAACATATCAAATATGGGAGACTCACGCCAATGATGCCAGGTCTAACAGTGCTATTTTTACTTAACTTTAAAAGTTCATATCTTGGTTCCTTTTACTGAATTTTGTCATATTGGTGTCAACCCGGAAATAACACGAACCACTTCCGGTTCGGTACGAGCAGAGCAGCGCGCACAACAGCGAGCTGAGGACGAGGCGCAATAGGTAGCGAGGAGACAGATCTGATCACGTCCACAAAACCGCAAGTATAAGACAGCCGCCCTAATAATTCCTCACTTTACCTCCCCTTTAGCCCGCTCCAAAATCTCTACCGGCTGAAGGAAGTGTGCAAAAATAATGCGCGAGGTAAACGCTAGCAATATCACTAACCGGCCTATGTATGTGTCATGACGCCGCTATAGACACCTGCGTTTCAGCTCACCAAAGCGCTCAGTATGCCTTGCATGCCACGACTAGAGGTCGAATCAATATCACATTCACCTTGGTAAATGATTAGCAGACACAATCACTACCTTAGCATCACTATAGTCTGAAATGAATACGAATGCACGATACTATAAAAAATACACTCTGTCCCATTGCAAGCATGCTATAGGTCGGTGCTTGAGTATGGAAAGGATAAGAGAGAGTTGACACTTTAATGAATGAAAACGGTCTACAAAAGTATTGCCATTTTTTAGTTGTTTATTAGTTGATATTTACAGCAGTATTCTGTTGTGGGTGTGTGTCTCTTCCCCATCCCCCACCCCGTGTGTGTGCGCTGAAATCATGTGTTTACTCATTACAGGTACCATAAGACCTCCAAGACATAGGAACAGGTCAATAACCTTTTTCCTTTTCACCTTTTAACACTATATTTAATAATTCATTGCACGTTATTTCACGGTCCTGATGAATGCCCGTAAGTCCTAGAACAAAGGCCATTGAGGCAGAAACATGTCGACCAAATTTTTAACTTTTTGATACTCAAAGTGCAACTATAACTCATTAACCAGTTAACCAGATGCACTACAATTGAGTTTACCAGACCCAAAACCAGACCTAATAAAAATGTTTGTCTTCCTGGCTTTTCGGTCTTTTTATCTCTGGCTCACTACTGCACCAACCTTGGGCAATAACCTCCTGGTGGAGGCTGCATAACCTAATAGACCTAATGATTATGCACACACGTGAATCATAAGCGGAGAATCAAGATATACCGCTTAAAGACACCACCATACCCATCACGTGCCTGAGGGTCTTAATATTGGGACAGAAACCCCCCCACCATCCTGCAGACCTAAGGTTGATCAGGACAAGTGATCCTTTCTCCTTTGATTATACTATATCCTTTGGAAAATGAATGGATCAATATTCCATCTCCCCTACTTCTGATTAGAAGGTCATTTTGTTTAATACATCTTATTCTATATTTCTAATACATTTTGGGAATTCTCGTTGTTTTGCATTTCAACTTTATTACTGTTTTTAAGGTTGCATAAATAATTTGCACATTACCTCCAAGGTATGCTTGTCTGTGTATCATAGCTAACAGGATGTCAAGTTTCTTTAAGTGACTTCAGGGGTTCACGAGGCGCGGGTCGTGATCCGATTCTTTCGCCCTTGCATTATAATGCAAAAGCTCACGCGTGCGACCTAATCCTATTGAAACCTATTGGAAAATGCTGCGCGTGGCCAGCTCCTGTTGCCCCTCGTTTTTCAGCTGAGCCGACAGCTATAGTGCTCTCTGCGAGAGCGCACTTTCGCGCGCTTTTCGCAGCGAGCCCTACAAAAACGACCTTTCTATATACACTCACAAATACCATTGCTTCTGCTGGACCCTCAGACCCTTGGAAGGTGGAGAGTGAGTCAGCGAAGCGCACCGAGCAAATAATCACCACAATTTCTAGTATAACGCACTCTCAGGACACAAAGGGATTATCTAAATTCTCAGTGTAATTATCATCTCCTAATGAATTTCGGCTGTCCCGCAGCCTTGATCACATGTAAAGTCACCACAGTGCTTGTACACAAATAAAGAGTTTCAAACATAAACATAAACAAAGGACTGCTTTCATACATATGGTATCTTGCCAGTCGGCAAAACAATAATGATATTCGGTCGGTACCTCGTACAGGAAGTCTAGCAATTAATCTTAATATTGACATGGGTCGATGTAAGAATGAATACATTCATACAGAAGGTACAGAGAAGTGCAGGATCTGCTCATTTGATGTACATAGTGTTCAATTACAAAACATAACAGACGTCCAAGTCCAGAAAACTGTCAGCCATATTGTAATGGCAAAGATTCCTTCACGTAAATACTTGTTAAAAAGCATTCTTAGTATGAGTCCCATGGACGCTTAATATAAATTTCCAAGATCCTAATTCTTTGCAGCATGTCTAGTAAGTGACCATACATTTTGTATATATAAACAAAGTATACCTTAAATAATGCATATGAATGATATTCTCGCTCAAGAACTGCAAATAGCATATACTGACAGTAATGTCCAAATATGTGTAGGTCAGCCATGTCATATGACCCAAGACTAGCAGTTGTGTATTTCCCAGAGATATTCCTGGGCTCTTTCAGTGCCTGTCGATTTAAGGAATTGTAGCAACACATGGTGTTGCAGATCACGGTGAGCGGCAGAAGAAACCTGGCATTGGTCCAGGGGGACACCCAGGAAAGTATATTGGTTAATACTCAGTACTTGATATGGAGTTTCCTTACCACAACCACCTAAACATGGAAGAGGATACAGAAAGAACAGCAGCACAAACAGCGTTACATAAAGCTCATTAAACTGAGTATCTGGATCATCCCTGTGTGTCCTGAGAATGTGTTATTCTAGAAATTGTTGTCTTTATATAAACAATAGCAGCACATAAAATTAATATATCAACTAAAACACATTCAGCTAAATAAAAACGCAATTTTTAGCCACTATATTATTGAAAATTATATTCCAAACAGTGATATTATTTAAAACAATACTACTTACCTCAAAAAATGATATTCTGAAAATTATATTTGTGCATCATGGTATGTTTGTCTCACAATATTTATTTTCCGATATTTCTGCCTCCCGATATATTTAAATCGATATTTTGGGCAAACACCTTAATCCCTCTCCTCTTCTTTATACTTGTGCACGTCTCTGGTTAGAAAGTTATCTGTGAAACCGCTGAGTAAAAGAAATGGAATGGGTCAGGATATAGGTGTTGGACTGATACATAAATGCAACAATATAGCAAGAGATATGAAGTAGAGCAGGGACTGCTCCTCTGCTATGGCGGAGGAGCATCACCCCACTGCTTTTAAACAGTGCGAGGAAGAAGAAACATAAAATGGTAATAACTTAGAGTTAATATCGTTTTATGTTTCCTGCCTCTTTACGGGTGGGCGGGGCTGCTCTGCTCGCACAGCAGGGGAGGAGTGGTTTTCACAACCCTAAGTGCACAAAGACTGTTTGGTCGGCCCTCTCAGGCGGCCAAATCAGTCATGCGCACTTTCCCCGTTCTCCATACATGCTTCATTACAGCCTGCTTGGAGAACACGGCCAGGCCCCCATTCACTGGTTGACCATCAAACCAGGATACTCAAAGCCAATCACAACGCTGCAGTCCCGCGTTGTGATTGGTCAGGCGAGCCTGGCTGTATTTCTTGTACCTATCTGACGAGGAGAGCAGAGATGCAGGACCCGGTTGGGCAACATAAGTGTTTTTATTACACATTTTTTAAAATGTTTTAATTGCCCACAGTTCCCCACCTCCACCGCTATCACACACCCCCTCCACCCCTGCACGCCCGCACCCACCCCGCCAACCATGCCAGCCGCCACTGAAGTAGAGGGAGAAGGGTGGAGGGACAGAGATAGAGATGATGTAGAAAGGGTGATGGTAGGGAAAGATGTCAATAGAGAAAGGTGAGGTAGCCAGATGGAAAGATAAAAATATGTAGAAAGAGGGAAGAATATCCTGGTAGAGGAAGAGTGGTGAGAAGATAGGTAAGGTTTTAGAGTGTGGCAGAGAGAAACAGATATCGGAAGAAGAAAATGTAGAGAGAGGCAGGGGTACAGTATTCCAAAAGGTGCGGTAAATAGAGGGGTAATGAAGAAAAAAGAAGTGAATTGGAAGGTAAAGTTAGCGAGAAGTAGATAGAGAGATTTATGGCAGAGAGAACAAAATGAGAAGAGGTATAGAAAAATAGGTCAGGAAAAGAGTAATGATGAAGAGAGATACAGAGGGGTGAAGGGTAGAAGGAGAAATGAGGTATAGAGCAAAAAAAGATAGTTTGGATATTAAGATGGTGATATTACAATTTCTTACTTTGATTCTGGACATCTTTGCTGTATGATCATTTTGATATTTCACTCTGTATTGTCTTACTAATGTTTGCATGTGTCTGCTTTCAGCTACCTCTGGAGCAAGGGAAATGCTTGCCTTCCTTCAGGGAACATGCAGGAGGGTCACACAGAGTCTGTGGCTGTCACACAGACTCCAATGGCCTCCGTGGTACACAGTGTGAGGAGGCTAGCCAGGTGCACATACTGAATCTGACTCAAAGGTCTCCAACTCTGGGCAGCTCATTGTGGTGGTGGCTGAAACACCAGTAAGAACATCAGAACCTTTGTCCACCACTATCAACACCATTATCACTTCTGCTCCCTCCCCCAGACACCAAGCCAGCACCTAGTCTGAAGACCAAGGACTGGGTTCTTCTCACCCCAGGCATCTCTTGCACTGCACCTGTCCCACAAGCAGTCGTGTCTGAGGAGAAACAGCATTTGCTGTGGAACATATCTGTAGGTCTGACAGCATTTTTTGCTGTCTTGCAAGGTTTAAATCGAAGGTTTGGTACAGTGATTGGCATCCTGGGGGATATATGCTCCGTGCATTCTGCCTCACAGAGAGATCCTGAGGGTGGGAGTGGCTCCTCAGCCACCAGTGATACAGGGACATCAGTCCAAGGTATAGCTCCTGCTCCACCTTGTCCCAAAAGATAGGTGCCTGACACACCTTCTGCTCCAGAGGATAGCTAACCCCCTGAGGAGAAACATTGATGAATTGGGAGGTAAGCACCCAGACTGGTGCCCTGCACAGACATTGTTTTTTTTGTTACAAGGCACTCCCACTCTTTTAGAACTGTGATAGGACCCTTAACACCTACCCCAAGCTTTTTGTATTATAGTATTTATCTTTTACCTTGTTTTGTATTTTAACTTTTGTTTCCCCTTGGATTGATTTGGATTTTCCCAGAGGGTGAAAAGTTATGTTGCTTATTGTTAGCTTTTGTTGTGGGTTCTCGAATCGGATTCACTGCCAATGTCCTTAACTGGTTCTCCTCCTACCTTTCCAACCAACACGTTTGTTCACATGGGCATCTCCAGGTCACAAATGATCCCTATCACCAGTGGAGTTTCATAGGGATCCATATTGTCTGCAGTCATTTACAACTTTATATGGAGCCACTTGGTGCCCTACTCACAGATAACAGGACAACAACAAATGGCCAGATAGATTATTTAAAGAACAAGATTGAACCTCACTTAGCCTAAAAAATCCTAAGCGGGCACACTTTTCATTCAGTACTTTTTTACTTATTTCATGTTTTAAAAAAAAAAGCATTCACATATGTCCGAGCATCAAAACCTTTTCAATAGCAAAATTCACATGAAATACAATAAACACAACACATTTTTTACAAACATTATAAATGAGACATATTTAAAGTAACACCATGTATATGAAAAAACACACAAACAGAAGATGCCTCTGTTCAATAAATGCAAAGGGGACCAGTCCTGATATAAAACCAACAAGCAAGGGGCCATTCGCTGCTTTATGCTGGCCTACTAGCTTGACTGTGCTGGAAACCAATACATCCAAGGGTCAATTCTCAGGTAAACAATGTCTTAATTTACATTCCTGATATGCCGTTCCTGAATCCCGTTCCAACACAGAGTCAAATTAATTGCAGTTTGGAGGTACCCGGTCCTTCCAGATGAATTTTACCCCGGTGGGATCATAGTTGTCACAGGGATGTTCGTATTAATTCCTGCCTCCTGAATTTCTGCTCCGTTGTGTTGCGCTCGATGCCGCCGGCCGCTTGCAGCTTCCGCGTTAGACGTCAACACAACAGAGCAGAAATTCAATTAATTGAGGACACAACTACCGCGAGAATCCTAGTGCCCTTGAGTGAAGCAAAACTGTCCCTCCGTCAAGACCTCACATCAGTACAGGACAGTCTCCAGTCCAGGTCCTGAGGAGAACCCCCCAAATACAGCTGGGTTCGAAACGTGTTGGAACGGGATTCAGGAAGGGCATATCAGGACTGTAAATTAAGACATTGTTTACCTGAAAATTGACCCTTGGATGTATTGGTTTCCATCACAGTCAAGCTAGTAGGCCAGCATAAAGCAGCGAATGGCCCCTTGCTTGTTGGTTTTATATCAGGACTGGTGCCCTATACATTTTTTGAACAGAGGCATCTTCTGTTTGTGTGTTTTTTCATATATATGGTGTTACTGTAAATATGTCTCATTTATAATGTGTGTAAAAATGTGTTGTGATTATTGTATTTCATGTGAATTTTGCTATTGAAAAGGTTTTGATGCTCGGACATGAATATGAACATGAAATAAGTAAAAAAGTACTGAATGAAAAGTGTGCCCGCTTAGGATTTTTTAGGCTAAGTGAGGTTCAATCTTGTTCTTTAAATAATCTATCTGGCCATTTGTTGTTGTCCTGTTATCTGTGAGTAGGGCACCAAGTGGCTCCATATAAAGTTGTAAATGACTGCAGACAATATGGATCCCTATGAAACTGGTTCTCCTCCTACCTTTCCAACCAACACGTTTGTTCACATGGGCATCTCCAGGTCACAAATGATCCCTATCACCAGTGGAGTTTCATAGGGATCCATATTGTCTGCAGTCATTTACAACTTTATATGGAGCCACTTGGTGCCCTACTCACAGATAACAGGACAACAACAAATGGCCAGATAGATTATTTAAAGAACAAGATTGAACCTCACTTAGCCTAAAAAATCCTAAGCGGGCACACTTTTCATTCAGTACTTTTTTACTTATTTCATGTTCATATTCATGTCCGAGCATCAAAACCTTTTCAATAGCAAAATTCACATGAAATACAATAATCACAACACATTTTTACACACATTATAAATGAGACATATTTACAGTAACACCATATATATGAAAAAACACACAAACAGAAGATGCCTCTGTTCAAAAAATGTATAGGGCACCAGTCCTGATATAAAACCAACAAGCAAGGGGCCATTCGCTGCTTTATGCTGGCCTACTAGCTTGACTGTGATGGAAACCAATACATCCAAGGGTCAATTTTCAGGTAAACAATGTCTTAATTTACAGTCCTGATATGCCCTTCCTGAATCCCGTTCCAACACGTTTCGAACCCAGCTGTATTTGGGGGGTTCTCCTCAGGACCTGGACTGGAGACTGTCCTGTACTGATGTGAGGTCTTGACGGAGGGACAGTTTTGCTTCACTCAAGGGCACTAGGATTCTCGCGGTAGTTGTGTCCTCAATTAATTGAATTTCTGCTCTGTTGTGTTGACGTCTAACGCGGAAGCTGCAAGCGGCCGGCGGCATCGAGCGCAACACAACGGAGCAGAAATTCAGGAGGCAGGAATTAATACGAACATCCCTGTGACAACTATGATCCCACCGGGGTAAAATTCATCTGGAAGGACCGGGTACCTCCAAACTGCAATTAATTTGACTCTGTGTTGGAACGGGATTCAGGAACGGCATATCAGGAATGTAAATTAAGACATTGTTTACCTGAGAATTGACCCTTGGATGTATTGGTTTCCAGCACAGTCAAGCTAGTAGGCCAGCATAAAGCAGCGAATGGCCCCTTGCTTGTTGGTTTTATATCAGGACTGGTCCCCTTTGCATTTATTGAACAGAGGCATCTTCTGTTTGTGTGTTTTTTCATATACATGGTGTTACTTTAAATATGTCTCATTTATAATGTTTGTAAAAAATGTGTTGTGTTTATTGTATTTCATGTGAATTTTGCTATTGAAAAGGTTTTGATGCTCGGACATATGTGAATGCTTTTTTTTTTAAAACATGAAATAAGTAAAAAAGTACTGAATGAAAAGTGTGCCCGCTTAGGATTTTTTAGGCTAAGTGAGGTTCAATCTGGTTCTTTAAATAATCTATCTGGCCATTTGTTGTTGTCTTAATATAGAGTGGTCTAGGCCAGTTAGTATATAGACCCAAGCCTTCTTTGGTTTCACTACTCACAGATAACAGCATCAAGATCCATCAACATATTAATACTACACAACTCTACTTGAACGTCTCCTCTGCTTCAGACGTCCAGTGGCAAAAACATTACTTGCACATCATCCAGTTCTAGAGGTCCTGTCCCTACCTAAGACTCAACCCATCCAAGATAGAGTTCCTGAAATTAAGGCGAACTTGTGGCTACAACTCCATGATAGCTGTCGATCAAGGGACAGCGGTCACTTCTGGCGAGTTGTAAAATCTCCCTTCCTGTCAGACCCGTCGTCGGTTCAACATCTTGATGTCTCAGTGACAGCAGAAGAATGGGTCGCCCACTTTTCAAGAATCTTTGGTGGATCTCAAACAAACCTTACAGAGGGGGTCTCTTTCCCAGACCCCACACCGGCCCCAAAGATCTTCCCATTAAACATCTGCTTTGAGCATGGCGAGGTGGATAGAGCCTTAAAGGCGTCAAAATCAGGTAAGGCCCCCGGTCCAGACAGGGTGCCGGTGGATATTTTTACTCATAACATCGAGCTTTGGTCTCCACTTCTCATCCAGGTCCTGGCTGCGGTAACATCATCAGGTCTTATTGAATCATGGTCTTCATCTATTCTCCTCCCCATCTTCAAAAAGGGCGACCGGAACGATCCGGTTTGTTATAGACCAATCTCTCTCCTGGACTCCCTTGGCAAGGTAGCAGGACGACTGTTACTGGTACGTCTTCAGGAGTGGGAAGCTTCTAACAACATCATGACTGACCTCCAGTATGGGTTCCAGGCGAGTCTTGGGACTGTGGAGCAGGCCCTGAATCTGGCTCTTTTGATCGGAAAATACGTGAGCGCCAAGAAGGGTCATCTATTCCTCGTATACGTCGACCTCAGTGCAGCGTTCGACTGTGTACAGCATTCTAAACTCTGGGCCTTGATTGGGGAAATGGGCGTTGATCCCGCTCTTATTGCATTCCTGCGCGAACTATATTCGAACGCAACGGCGAGAGTAAGATACGGGATCAATGGAGAACTCTCTCCCCATTTTCAAATCACAAAAGGGGTTAGGCAGGGTTGTGTACTGGCTCCCTTCCTGTTTAACTTGTACACCAACGGCTTGGAGGCAGCCTTGCTAGAAGGGAGCCAGGACCTCCCACAAATCAACTACCGTCCCATACCAACACTATTATACGCGGACAATTCTGTCATCTTCGCTAGAACGCTGACTCAACTTCAAGTACAGCTCAACAAGTACTGCTCCTATATGGATTCCCTGGGCCTTAAGGTTAACATAAAAAAGACATTTGTAATGCACCTAGGACCAAAAATAAAGAGCCCTAAATCCATTTTTGTTGACAAGACCAAGCTTGAACGAACCCGTGTCTATCCCTACTTGGGCATCCTGGTGGACGATGCTTTGAGCTGGCGGCAGGCTGTGGCAAGCAAAAAATTGTTTTTCCAGAGAACTACTTCAGCCCTAGTTTCTTTTTCAAGGAAACTGGGGAAACCAGCTCCCCCAGAACTACTCAAAATTTACTACGCTAAATGCCACAGTGTGGCAACGTATGGTGCAGGGGTTTGGGGCTATGGTCCAATAAACCCACTGCAATCAGTTGAAAATGGGTTTGCCAAATATTTGTTGGCCCTACCAACCAGTGCCCCAACTTACGCCTCACTAGCAGAACTAGGTATGGACTTTATTACGGACACCATTCGTTGCCAACCCATGCTTCTGTGGCACCGTATATGGTCCAAAGAGGAGTGCCACTTAACGCGTTCATTAATCCTGGATTGCACCGCCCTCGACAACTGGGAAAAAATACCCTGGCTAGTATACATAAGGAACTTTAGTCGGGACATGGACCGTAGTAATTTTTCCCAGGACCCTCCCAGCATGGGTGACATTTCGAGGAAAGAACTCAAAAAGCTGTGTCTGAGCCATCTGAGAGCTCTCCGATGCTCGGTAGAACTGGCGAAACCCACAAACTCTCAAACTATTGCTGTTCAGACCCATCTGGGCATTCAACCATACCTGACTTTTTATTTGAACAATTATGAAAAGTACCTTCTTACAAGGTTTCGTTTTAATTTCTTTTTCAGGCTTGTCACCTTTCCTAATGTTCAAGACTGGTCTCCCACAATCACTCATTGTCCCTGTGATGACCTTTCACCTCAATCAACAATACACATTTTATTTTTCTGCACATTTTATTCTTTTCCCAGAAAGGTTTGGATTTTGCCCCTACTCAGATTAATAGGTCTTAGATCCTGTCGCCCTGCGTATCTATCTCTGCAATCTCTGGAGTCAAGTTTTATTGCGAAGTTCATAGCCAACTTTTTAAAAGCCTGTATTAAATATCGATGCAATCATGAGTAATTTATATTTTCAGTTAGTGTTCTCAACATTATGTGTTTCTTTCTCTCTCCTTATCCTGTACATAATATGATTGATTTGCTCTGAAAAAGGTCTTTTACTAAATGTATAATTTTAAATGCTTTTGTACTTTTTATGTTTGCAAAAACAAATGGCAATCGAATAAAAGTTTATGAAACGAAAAACGAACGAATAGTTTCTATCAACTATCGAACATGCTAACCATGACCCCTCAGGGTTCATGGAAACAGTACAGTACTTTTTCCCTCAATCACTCGTGCTCACTTTGTCTCAGAGAGATACACATAATAAATAGTGGGGACGTTTTCAATAAGCATTTATTGAACCAGCGTCATTCTGGTTTAAAATACTTGTGCTGCAACAACCATGAGACAGAAACAGATATATACCGTTATAAGCAAAGCAAAGGGAAAAAAATTGAATTCTACCATAGTGCTAAAACAATGAATGTATGCAGGCATATAGATACATGACAGTAATAATGTGCACTTCTACAATGCAAACCCCAACTAAATGTACCCAAGTGTACCTAGCATTTATGTAGGTGTATAGCCAAGAATCCCCCTAGGAAAAAGCCAACCCCATTACCTGATGTGAGAGAACGAAGGACCCCGTCCTGGTCTAGAGATGGACACCCTGCAAGGGATGTCAGACCACTGCTTGCTGGAGTGTCTGCATGCAGGGACCTCAGCGTCTTGTGTCAGCATGGAAGTCTTTTTCTCCTCTGGGTTGCCCAGCATAGATGTGGTGCTTATATACCCAAAGGGTACTCTCAGGGGCTCTACCTAGATGTGTTATAGTACTGTGGCATGTCGGACAAGGATGACGATAGTGGTGATGACCCTTATACAGAGTTATTATGCAGAAGATGGTAATCCTGCTATGATACTAAGAATCATCAAGCATAATAAATGAGGCTAGTTTTCGGAGAAAACCACATGACAGTGATACGGCATCTAATTAGGTAAAAAGTCAGCGCCAAGCCTGTTATGTAGAACATTGGTAGGGTGAATGTAGGTAAAGGGTTGTGCACCTACCTAGGCCTATATTTGGATTGATAACACCATAGCCTACAAGACTCCACACTGGCACCCTTTTGCAGCATCCTACACCGCCCCAGCACATCTCGTCTAGGGCCTGAAGAAGTATGATCACATCACCCCCATCCTGGTGGAACTTGGTTCCTCTTCAAAACCTGCAGCATCTCGTACAAAGGTATCACAGCCAGCACCCCTGCTTACCCTGCAGTTCTCAGCACACCTGCAGCCAGGACAGACACCATCAAACTGCAAACAAAAAAGTGTGCATAGAAAAAACAAGGCAGCAGACCTTTTCCATCTATGCACCTAGGATCAGTATCACCCCAGCGGTTCTCCAATTTAGGAAATATTAACTTCTTTAAAGAACACTACATCACAAGGTAGTACCTATTCACAATCCAGGTTTCTCTCTTATTACTCATTATCTTTATGCTTGTCTTTGACCATGTACAGCGCCCGCTAACTTTTGGCTAAATTTGTGTTGGAGAAATACCATATAAATACATACAACTTTCAACCATGGGGTTTAATATTTTTTGTGGAATTGGGTGTTGATGAATATGTTATCATTTTTAACATATGTGACTTTGGATTTATATATTTGCACTGGTTAACCATTTGAAGCAATTTTGAGGTCTTGCATCTTATCAGATGTTCATTCCCTTACCCATGTATGTATGTGAATGGCACTGGGAGCATTACATACCACCAAATTATATTTAGAGTCACTACAAGAATGCAAATACTTTATAAAATGTGTATTTGCTTTATTTGTTTGGTTGTCCATGTACATTTTAAAATAAAGTGGATAACCTTTCAGATTGGAGCTGGGGGCAATACAATTGTGGTTTATAAGTGTTTTATACAGGTGGATAGTGTGAGGCACCTGAGCAGACAGGAAGATGAGGATATTGCTGCTAGATATACTTTGGTGTATTTCATTTTATGTTTAGTGACAATGTGCGTCATACTTTATAATAAAATTGTAAACGTTTTAAAGTTTTTTGCTCCTTCTATTATGTAGTGCATTCTGTAGTTGGTCCTCCACAAGTGCCAGATGATGTCCCAGGACTTGTTGTAGCAGGGACATCCTGTTTGAGTAGGTTGTGTGGGTGTTGATCGCATCGATAGCATGGTTTGGCTATTTGTGCTTTTTTCTTTCAACATGGGTGTAGCAGATTTACTGTCATATTTGTGTTGGTGGAAACCAGACTCCATCTGACATTTTTTGGCTGTCCTACAGTTCACAGAGTAACTAAAATGTGGCAGAGGTGACAGACAGATGATGGAATTTCACTGATAAAGCTGCCAGTGCCTCAATACCACAGACAGAACTCTATTGCGGAGGACAGTAGAATCTATTGACCCATCCACCTCCACTAAAGTCTTTTTTTTGTTTTTTTTCTTTTGATCTGTTTATTAGGCAGCTTGTAATAACAAATAAGCAACAGTCCAACCCAGGACTACAATTTACATTACACTTTAGGTGATACAAGCCTTTTTTGTTGGATATGAATCAGCAGTCTACAGATACATATGTACGTGGAACAGAGGTATTGCCAATAACAATATACAATTGAAACTCCCTTCCCTGATACTTACCCTCCCCCAAAAAAAAACTCCCACCCAACCTCCCTCATCAAAGTGGCTTATAGTACATTGCACACCAATGACACAGCATGTAACAAAATGTCCTCCAGTGAGCGACATATAACACTAATAGCGTGGTCCATATCTTCCAAAGAATAAACTCCCAATGCATATAAATAGTGCACTATAAAGTTATAGTAAATCAGGTTGAGTAAGTAGATAACCCGTAAGTGGTGCCCAGAAGTCTTTGGGGCGCGAGGTTTCAGGCAGTTCCTCTGCATATATCTCCAACTGATCTCGGCAATAAATGAAATGCCTGATCCAGCCTTTGACAGTGGGAGTGGTTTTTGCCCCCCAACAAAGTGTGATAGCCCTCTTTGTGAACAGCGTAGATACAGCAATTATTCGCCTGTTGCATGCTTTCAAATGCTTTACAAAACATAACAGACAGAGTTCCGGCTCACACTGTACCTGTTCCAACACAACCTCTATGAGAATATGTACAACCTTGGACCAAAAGGCGGAAATCCCTGGACAGGCCCAGGACATCTGGGGAAAATCAGCATCAGCTTGCCCACACCTCCCGCAATTAGCATTCTCATGCAAACCATACCTGTGAAGTTGCAATGGGGTGTAGTAGAATCGGTGCAAATATTTGAAATGAATCAACCTCAAATGATAGTTTGCCGTGAGACGACCTGTCAATGCACAACAATCTTTCCATATTTCAAGTGTGAGTGCAGTCCCTAGTTCCCGCTGCCATTTACAATAAGATGGATGTTCCTCAATGTCCCTCTCCCGCAATGGGGCTTTATATAATTTAGTAATGTGGCCTTTCCATTCCTCCCCTACCCGCAGACTCTGCAGCGCCTGCAGTGGAACCGGCTCTGTTGGATAGTCCGGATAAACAGATTTTACAGCTTGTCGCAATCTGACGTAAGTGAAGCCTAGCATAAACCCTCGATCCTTCAGTGTCTTGAACCGACCATGTGTGTACAAATCCCCTAGCTTGGCTATACCCGCAGATGCCAATGTCTTCAGCGCCAGTGCCTCACTTGCTGCAGAAATATCCGGGTGAGATGCCAGGGGTAACTTCTGTGGATAAATATAAGAAAGACCTGCCCATTTAGCTAGCATTTTCCAGGCCCAAGCAGTGCATAATACTGGATTATTTCAGTCCTAGGACCCCCCGGCCCGCCAGAGAGAGTCGCAGCCTGTAAGGGCATGGGCCGGATCGCGTCTGTTTCAATCGCAAGATGTGGTAGAAATCGCGTCAGGTAGTGCCAATAATGTGTAAATTGCGCCTGAGCACATAAATAATAAAGATAGAAATCTGGAGCTTCAAACCCGCCCCGTTCAAATGGTTGCATCAACACCTCCCAACTACATCTGGGTTTTTCCCCGGCCCATACAAAGGCAAGGAGTGCTGATTGTAGCGTCTGAAATAATGCTATGGTTAATTTGATGGGTATGTTAACAAAGAAATACAACAGTTTAGGCAGGAAAGTCATTTTAACGACCGCCAGTCGATCTTCAAGTGACAGCGGCAAATGTGCCCACCTCTCTCCGCTTTCTTAGTTACATGTGTGATGGTCCGTCCATAGTTCTCCGTGATCACCATATCAGGGTTCCTGTGCAGCCAGACCCCAAGATACTTTACCGGTTCCTGAGTCCACGTCAGCGGGAAATCTAGGTCTATTTCTTTGGTATTAGCTGTCAATGGAAATACCACAGACTTTGACCAGTTGATTCCCAGATCTGAGTAGCGCTCAAATTTCACATACTCCCGCAAAATGGCCGGTAAAAAACCAGCAGGTTCCCGGACATACAGCATCATATCGTCAGCGTATAACGAAACCACAAGTGGTAGTTATCTGAATAGTAGCGCTGTGTGCGCATGTAGCTGTTTAATTTTACATGCTAAAGGTTCCAAGGCCAGCGAGGAGAACATCGGTGACAAAGGGCATCCCTGCCTCGTGCCTCGTTCTATAGGCAGTGTCGGGGAGAACCACCCATTGACCCACACCCTTGCAGCTGGACTCGTTTATAAGACCTGGAGCCATTTAAGGAAAAAAGGAGGGAAGCCCACGCGTTGTGAAACCGTAAACATGAAATCCCAACGGAGGGAATCAAAGGCCTTTGTGTCATCGAGCAGCTCGGCCACCGCCTGAAAGTCAGGTTCAAAGTAATGCAACGTAGAGAACACGGTACGCAAATTGTGTGTTGTGGATCGAGCGGTCACAAATCCTGATTGGTCTGGCAGGATCAAGAGAGGAATCAATGGCTGCAGCCTGGTAGCAATCATCTTTGCCAAAATGTTGGCGTCAATAAGTGAAAGGGGCCTATATGGTTCGCATCTGTTTGGGGGCTTGTCAGGCTTCAGTAGAGTTACTATTAGAGCCTCCCGTAATGAAGGCGGGAGTTACCTTGTATTATAAGCAAACACTGCCAACAGACAAAGCGCTACCTCATCAACATATATTTTGTAGAATTCACTAGGGAATCCATCTATGCCAGCCACTTTATAAGTGGGTAACGCCATAATAGCGAGTTTGACGTCTTCCTCATCAAAGGGTTGTACTAAATATTCCTTGTGCACATTTGAAACCCACCCCAACACTACAACATGAGATAAGAGTCTATTTCCTCCGATGGAGGACCTTCTTTAGCAGCGTATAGTGTAGTGTAAAATAGTAGCATAGTATCGGTAAGCTCAGGGTTGAAATAATGAGTCTCCCCGTCATCATCTACGAGTTCCTTGATGTGGTCCTAGCTACGAGGTTCCGACAATTTCTGTGCTAATGAGCGACTTGGGCGTCCCCGCTCACCGTAATATCGTGCATTCGCCCGACGAGAATGATGTTGCAATTCCTGTTCAACCGTATCATTATTTTCGGTGACCAGGTCTCTAATTTTAGCCAGTAAATGAGAGGAGGGGCATGACTCATAGTCATGCTCGAGTGCAGATATCTCAAGAGCAAATTTATGAATTCTTCATCGAATATCTTTCAATACCCCCGCTTGCGCTCCAATACACGCTCCCCGCACTGTCGCCTTAAAAGCCTCACATAACAAACCAGCGCTGTCTACCGTTACCTCATTTTCACTATAAAAATTCAGAATAGTTACCCCAATAGTCTGCTTAAAAACTGGATCCGCAAGCTCAGCTGGTTGTAGTCTCCATGCAAATGGCGGCCTTTCACACAGAGGTATCCGCAACTCTAAAACCATTGGAGAATGATCTGATAGTGTGTGTGGTTCTTGCCCCACCTTAACAGTCCAAGTCCCTAACATCTCGGACACAAGCCAATAATCAAGACAGGACCAAGTCCCATATACCGAAGAGACAACAAACTTCCGGAGCGGCCAAATATCCAGTAAGAGACTTGCATCCAAGAATCCAAGAATGGCCTCCGCCGCTTTTCTACTTCTGCCTTGAATATTCCCCATTCTATCTATAGAGGAATCCAGACAAACATTAAAATCCCCTCCCCAGATTATTTCCGCTGATGGAAAACTCAGGATACGAAGTCACACATCAGAAAAAAATTAATGGTCATCTATATTTGGCCAGTAAACATTAACCAACAAAACTAGCCTATTTCCCAACTGGCCATATATGATCGCCACTCGCCCCTGGTCATCTACATCTCTCTTAAGCAATGTGAAGTTTGTTCCTTTTTTTATGAGTGTCATCACTCCCCTTGAATAGGTTGAGTACGAGGAGTCAAGCCTTACTGCATCCCATCTCGTACCTATGCGCTGTGCTGATGACTTTGTTAAGTGCGTCTCCTGAAGGAAAGCTACAGATACTACCAATCTATTCAGCTGAGCAAATACTGAGTGAATCTTTTTCAGAGAGTTATGACCACAGCCATTCCAAGTAACTAACTTAGTTACATAACTCATACTGTGCATTCATCAGTTGGACAAAGTCTGAACGCAATGCCATCAATGAACATGTAAATTGCAATATTCTTAAGTACTGCACAGTCCCATCTAACCCATCCCATCCCCTTCCCCAAACGTACCCCCACCCACTTCGGCTACCCCAACTCACCAAAGCCATCCCAAATGTATGTAACCAAACCCTGTGAACTGTTCCAGAAAACAGCAAAACGTGGGGTATTCCCATATGTGGGGCATCAGAGTGCTACTGTCCTCCCACTGTGTAGTAGGTGGTTGATCAGGTCTATTACCTGTGTTACAGTATACAGTCGAATACACTAGTCTTAAGGCATCTCCAATCTTTGGTAGTCCATTATACAGCACATCCAGGCGTTACTGGCCCCAGTAGGACTAACAACAGTGCGCATATAAAGTTAGCGAATCGTAAGGCAACATTTCTACACATCATATTATAGTTACATCTCAATTTCTAGGTTATTATGATCAGTCATTGTCTCCCTGTTCAGCGTCTGCCTATCGGCGATGTCTTTTCAAGTGCTTCATATGTTCCATCGCCGCTTTGTGGGTGGAAAAAATATTGAAGTTCCCCTCCGTCCCCACACAAAGTCTTGCAGGATACAACATAGCATAAGGGATATTTTCAGATTGGAGACATTTTTTAACCGCCCCATACTCTCACCTCAAATGCGTGCACTGTAACAGTAAAATCAGGAAACAACAAAGGGGAGCACAGGGTATGAGGCAATAATGACTGCACCTATCAATAATCAGGTTTAAGTAATCACAGAAGTCTGGGTGCTAAGGACCTGAAGCTCAATACCCCTAAGCTTCCAAGGGAAAGTCCCACAATTCACATTAAAACACAATGATCCAGCACTCCACAATAAAAAAACAATTGTCAATGAACAAGTATCACAGAAAGTAGAATCAATTCAGCAGGTCTTTTTATAAATGTTCTTTATTCATAATCTTCACACGACCGTAGCCAATGTGTTTCGTCTAAACGGACTTCTTCAGAGCTACAAATAAGTATACAAAATATACATTATATTTACAATATTATTTACAAATTTACAAAACATATACTCATATATACATACATATACATATACTCATATACAATTCTAATATATACAATTAATATATACAATATGTACAATATTGGGGCTCCTGTTGACCTATTTTGACCGTGTTCGTCACATGTGTATAATACATCATCATCCACTTAAATTTTTATAAAATCGCCTGCTGACAAGACATATTTAATAACAACAATTTGTTATATCTAAGGAACATACTGAGCAAGGGTCCTATTTTTTGAAATTCTTATTTTGTAGGAAGAATTCTTTTTGGAGATAAAGTTATAATCCAAAAAGAAGTTTCTTAAAGAACATCTTTTAAATCACACAATTTATATTCCCAATATTTACAAATATAGTTTAATTTGAACATCAGAACGAATGGGAAGCTCGCTATGCGCAAACTGCCCATTCCTTGTTTAACAAACAGTAGTAATCATTTATTATTAGCTGGTTCTTCAATCACTTCTCACAATAAATGATACTCCTTTAAGGCTGCCCCATATGAACAATGTTAACATGACAGTAATATATTGTTCATTTCGAATCCTTATCCATAGCTCAGCCTATTACAAGACACAATTTTTTGTAATCTAATATACCTCAGCAATTTCCAATGTTGTCCTCCCTGCGCTACAGGCTGTCTGTACTTGATAGGCACTCTCAAAAGTATTATTTCAATACAATCCTCTGGTCTATATTCAATTTTTGGCCACCTATATCACATTAGAGAATATTATCTTATTATGAACTCCAAATCAGAAAAAATGCAATAGATCGATTTGTGCACCGCACATACCTCAATGTTATCCAAAAAATGTGTCACCCTATATTTGGGGAATTCAAATGTGATTCGTGCTCCCAGTAGGAAAATTATGGCGTTAGCCCAGCTCAGTTTACAGGGAAAAGAAAGGACGAACAAGTATATGCTATTGAAATGGACTCCATCCTACGGTTAGTTTAATCCATTTCCAAATACAGTGTACACATACCCTTCCAATCAAATATCAGAGCAATAGACCCCCTGCTCCACCTGATTGTACATACATAGTCCCCCATGATGTAAAAATTCAAGCATAACCGTTCATTTTTAAAGAGCAATATATGCAATTATTATCTAATTGCTCTACTAAACGTTCCCTTTATTTCCAAATTTGATATATTTCAAGAACAGCAATGATTGTAAATATTGCCCTACTATTCCCGGTAACAACCCTTAACCACATCGCTGCGGCGGCTAATCCCGCCGCAGCGCTAAGGGGGAGGGGGGCCCCGCAGCAGGCCCATGCTGGTGACTGAACCGCTCCGTCACCAGCCGCGGTTGAGCTGTGCTCATGACGGAGCGGTTCCGTCATGGCCCCGCCCGCCTAATAAAACGCGCCGCGCAGGCGCAAAATCAGCGCTGCGCCGGCGCGTCGGGCGGGCCATGACGGAACCGCTCCGTCATCAGCACAGCGCCACCGCGGCTGATGACGGAGCGGTTCCGTCATCAGCACGGAAAGAGTTAAACTAGCGTCATATAGGAACACATGGGTATTTTAAAATGACAAATGATTAGTCGGTTGCTCTGGGAGTACTGCTGGGTATAAGTGACAATGGGCAAAAATTGCCAAAGGCCCTTAACAAACGTGGCCCCTCTCCCAGTCCTCAGAAGTTAAGAGACACCGGCGCGACCAAAAGACAAAGCATCGCCTCAACATTAAGCTTGGTTTCCTATAACGAACGTGACCTTACTTCTGAGCATAAAGTTTTAAAGCATTACGCTAGACTAGAACCCCAAGGTACAGAAATATCCCAAAAAGCCACAAACTGCATAGACTTGGTGTCATGATCTCACGTCGCGTGGTGTTTTCCAAAGATCGGTCGATAAATGGTCTACAGAATAACGGAGTTTAAATACCCCGCTTTTGTCAACCAGCTGTGCCCAATCCCTTACTAATGCCGGGCAATTAAACAAAACACCGGCCGCCATCTTTTAGTGGGCCAAATCGCTTTATTTCACCATGATTGCTTAATAAATTATAAGCAAAGCATACCCAGTATTCCTTTTATAAAGTCACAACCGTATCTATAAAATAATGGCCATGATATATTTCTCTCCTAGACATTCTGTTTTTTTCGGCATCAATTTTCATTAGACAACCGATGAAATCAGGTACTAATGTCGATTAAAGCGAGCAAAACCATGGACCCCATCTTAAAACGGACAAAAGCCGCTTTAACGAGTTGCTAACATCATATTTGCTTGATACAATATAAGGAAAATGGTTATATCCAAAATTGTTTTTATATTCTTTTTAACAAAAAAGTGTTTACACAGAGCGAAAAATGGAATTTAGTCGTTACCCGTCCACCAACTTTTAGTGGATCAAATTGCTTTATTTCACCATAATTGCTTAATAAATTATAAGCATACTCATTATTACTTCTATAATGTCCCAATCGTATCTATAAAAAACGGCCATAAAATATATCTCTCCTAGACATCCCATTTTTTCGGTGCCACTTTTGATTAGAAAACCGGTGGAATCAAGTACTAATATCGATGTAGGCAAGCAAAACCATGCACACCATCTTAGAACGAACACAAAACCGCTTTAGCGAGCTACTAACATCACACTCGCTTAATACAATATAAGGAAAACGGTTGTAACCAAAATTGTTTTTATATTCTTTTTAACCAAACAGTGTTTACGAAGAGCAACAATACGATTTAATCATTCTGGCGGCCTTACTATTTTATCAGCGCCTTATTGGATT
Source organism: Lissotriton helveticus (assembly GCF_964261635.1). Lineage (NCBI taxonomy): Eukaryota > Metazoa > Chordata > Amphibia > Caudata > Salamandridae > Lissotriton > Lissotriton helveticus. Next base: position 1,901,997,424 of record NC_136063.1, read on the forward strand.
GGGAATCCAATGATATCTAGCTACACTCCGTCCACGCCATTAAGTCAGGATTCTTTTTCATTATTTACTTTGTACAATTACTCTATTCCAGTATTCCTTATAGATTCCCTTATATAAAATAAATATTATGTGGACAATAACAAAATATCAGTAGTAAGGAATCAAAATAAATGCACCCTTATGATTGCATTTAATCATTTACGCTAATTTCTAGTGGGGCATTCCTACTTTAAAAATTGGCAACTACAGTTTACTAAAAAATGAGACTAATCATATAAATTCCATACTATACTGTAATCTTCAAAAGGACAAGGAAGACTATACTAGTCTAGACTAAAGGTCAGATCACGGTCTCTGAACCTTTCACAGTGAGATTTCTCTATTAGTATCTAGTTAACAAAATGGGGCTAATTTTGCTAAACATATTGGTCAAAAAATTATTTATAGTTCAAGTCTAGATGGTATGATTTACATTTAATATTTGGATTTTGTCAATTAAAAAGATTTTTTTTAAAACATATTCTAGAAACCAACATAATGGTCACTTCACAGAGTATTATCCATCTTAACAAGTTTTTTAGCCCAAAAACATTCTGTTCTATATAGACAATACATGGATATACAGCATAAAAATATACAATATTACTTTTCAGCAAAAAGAGAAAAAGAAGTGGAGACAAGCGTTAACAGCAAAATATACAATGCATTGCTATTCATCAGGGGGGGGAGATAATCCTTTACAAGAAGTGATACACTTCATTAATGATATTCAGGCCCATAGAAATTGTTCTAAGACCACAGATCCAGTTTGCCTCTGCCTGTATAAGCACTTTGACACTATCACCACCTCTCTCCAAAGGTTTCACCTGTTCAATTGCATAGAACCATATGTTTGGTTCTCCTGGATGGTTTTCATGTATATGGACCGCTACTGTATATCTTTAATTTTTATTCTTTATTGCCCTTACATGCTCCTGTATTCGTGTTTTGAGATTGTGGATGCTGCTGCCTACATAGATTTTATTGCAGGCACAACCAATAATATACACAGTAAAGGTTGCGTTACAATTTATGAATGAATCAATTATAAATTCTCTCTCAGTATTATGTTTGAACCTTAATTTATTATGTAATCCCAATTGGCACATATTGCATGATCCACAGACAATAACCCATTTGGACACTGTTGGGCAGCCACGTAATTATGGGCTTTGTCTGATCCTTTACATAACTGGGGCAAAGCATGTTTTTTAAGGTTTGCCCCTTTTGTACACTATTTTAGGTTTTTCCGAGATGGTACCTACAGGCAATCTTGCAGATTTTAGCAGATGTCAATTTCTGCGCAAGATATTATGCACATGATGGCTATGAAAATTATACTGAGTGGTAAAAACCACATTTTCATTTCTACAATTCTGTGTGTTTTTATGTTTCTGATTCAGTGTACTTCGTCTATTGACTTTCTTAATTTTCGACTCAGCTTGGGTCAAACAATTTTTTGAATAGCCTCTGCTTGGAAAATTCCTTTTGATCTCTTCAAGGTTTTCCTTAAAGGACTCATTCAGACTACAATTCCGCCTGGCGCGAATCATCTCACCATATGGGATTGCTTTGATAGAGCTACCAGGGTGTGCACTTTAAGCATGTAACACACTGTTGCGAGAGGTGGGTTTTTAAACATATTACTTTGGATCTTGTTATTCATGACAAACAGTCTAAGATTCAAAAAATCAATACTTTATCTAGAGTACGACATAGTGAGGTTAATATTGAATTTCTCATTAAGGTAACATTGAAAGGCCAATAGTTTCTCCTCCCCTCCATTCCAGATAAGGAAGATGTCATCTATATATCTTGTGTAGAAGATGACATTATTGATCCACCTTACAGCTCCCGGTCCACAGGCATGCTCCGTCTCATACAAACCCACAAAAAGGTTTGCATAAGACGGAGCAAACCTAGATCCCATGGCTGTACCCTGCTTCTGTAAGTACCAGGACCCATCGTGTGAGAAGGCATTCATGGTCAGGACCATACGTGCCATTTCCAACAGCATCATCGTGTGTTCCAGATGCGTCACATTTCTTTTATACAGAAAGTGTTTCAAAGCCTCTAAACCTCGTTCCGTGTAGATGCATGTGTATTAGCATTCCGCGTCCATTGTAACAAACATGAGTTCTTTACTGTTCCATTCAAAATCTTCAAGTTTACATAATATGTCCTTACTATCTTTGAAATAAGCAGGTACATTATGTACTAAAGGCTGTAAAAAGCCATCTATATACTCTGATAGATGTTCTGTTGGGACCCCATTGCCCAAAATTGTGTGTCTCCCGGGGTGAACCCCCCCTTTATGTATTTTCGGGAGTATATATATTATATATGCAAGGAGGCCTACTGTCCTTCGCCTGCAGGTATCGATACTCTTTATCTGAAATAAGACCTGACTCTTGCCAGTCCTGTAATCGATAGAAAACCAAGGTTTGGGTCCTGTATCTAGACTGGCTTGGACCACTGAAATATGCTAAACAAACAAAGGTGCCAGACAGATTGATTTCACAATTTATGATACCAAACAGCAAGTTGATTCTGAAAGGTCATCTATTTTATTTTAGATTTTTATATTTTCTAAGAAACATATAGATACTTGTAATATGTCATCAAATAAACAGTCGTCAGACAGTGAAAATTGTATATACAGACAATGAGAATGTGCAAGAATATATGTACAAGTGCTATACAAGTGGTCAAAAACATCAATCAAATACTGTACATTGACACACACCAACACCAAACGATATAAATTCTACCAAGACTTAAGCATTAAGAACCAGTCCTTTCTATTACGTACAAGAAGACAAGCGGACCTCTAGTCACAGAGAGCAGCCTGCCTGTCTAGCTGAGCCAAGGGTGGGGGGAACCAAATTAAGGGGTTGCACAGCAAGGAATAATACTATATAGTTCTCAATGGTCCTTGCGGCACCCAAATTCTTTGTCCAAGGCTCAGAGTCAACGCGTTTCGAACCTCAACGCTAGTAGGGGTTCTCCTCAGGACACGGACTGGATGGAGCCAGAACTTGAAATGACAGTCAATTGTCACTTATATATAGATGCACTATAGTCAGACCGGAATGTGTCACAACCCACGGCGGTGGGGAGCCTTGAACACTGCCTCGAGACTTACATTTCAGGGAAAAGACTACAGTTCCCATGATTCCTGCAAGGCGAGCGACGCATCAGGCCGATGACGTCACATCGCGGAAGCTTCAAGATGGAGCGGAGACATCAACGCCTTGCCGTTTATTCTAGTTCCGGAGAGAAGATACGGTAGGATACAGATTTCCCTGCGAGTATCCAGTGTATCCTTTCGAGTAGACCTTTTGGCTCGCTTCCTTGAGACTCCTTGTGTGTCCCGCTGAGAGCTCCTTGCCTCCTTAGCGGAACGATCTCCTGGTGGGTGACGGAGCCTTTTTCTTTGGCTTCGTATTGTCGGACTTGCTGTGTTCCTGGTCTGAGACACTTCATGTTTAACTGTTTGGGACTCCAGAATTGGAGCGCTTTGATTTTGGGGAAGTTCTATCGTTGAACCCACGTATTTTGACTGTTTGCGTTATTGCCACGGGTGGTGGCAGCATCTCTGTTTATTCTATTGTTTAATCCATCGGATGTGATTACACCGGCCGGGGAAGTTCCCAGGTCATGTTACAGGTCGCTAGCTAAAGTACTGAAGAAGCATTCGGTACGCCTTGTATATTTGTATGCTGGTCTATGCTGGGTCCAGTGTCTCTACAGCAGGATATCCCAGTTACTACCGATAATAGCATGTGCTTCTGGTGAAGTCAACCTAGAAGTCTGATCTTTATGTTGTTTTGATAATAACGGAGACCTCGTATTTGTTTTTGACCTTTTCTAACAACAGGGGTATAATGAGCTTCGCCTGGCTGGCTGTTTACCATTCTGCCCTCTGTTGAAGCCCTGTATATTGCACAACTGGATTGTGCTGTTTTGTTCTACACTCTGATGGCCAGGCAAAGCCTTCTTTTTCTACCCTCCAGGTAAAAAGTGCTTAGATATATGTATGTATATTCTAGTGGAATTACAAGGTGCTATGTGTACAGGGTTTATACATTGAGGGCTTTGCTCATAGAGTCTTGTTTTCATTACAGCTTCTTCGCCCTCCCGTTCCTGTCCTGCAGTTCCTGTTATCCCTCGCTTGACCGCCTCTGCGTGTCTGTTAGTTTTCAGACCCAGGGGTTGTCGAGAGGTGGAACCCTTTTTGGCATCGTACCATCCTGAGGACACCTGGGACCTGACAGAATAAACGGCCCAAGAATTTAGTCCTCCCGATAGTACGATACCATGTCCACCATTGACGATGTCATGGCAGCGTTGGCACTGGTACAGTCTGAGTTACAGGCATCCAGAGCCGAGACTGCGACGTTACAAGCACAGGTGGATAGGATGAGTCGAAATCCCTTTAATGCAGGTACTCAGCCCGCTTCCTCCTTGGTGGTGGAAGTACCCGCCCCAATACCCTTGGCCCCTCCAGAAAGATTCCATGGGGATAGTAATAAGGTGCAAGTGTTTCTCACACAAGTACTATTACATTTTTCATGCAAGCCTAAGGTTTTTAACACAAATCATGCGAGGGTGGCCTTTCTCATTTCTTATTTAGCGGGGGATGCGGCTCAATGGGCAGTACCACTAGTAAAAAGAGATGATCCTCTGGTAAGGGATTGGGAGGCTTTTCGTTTGGACTTCGAGAAAACCTTCAACCGTAGGTCAGCCACCCTGTCGGCAGATAGGGAATTGTTAGGTTTAAAACAAGGAAACAGAGATTTGATAGCATATCTCAATGACTTTAGAAGGCTGATAGCTGAAACCGAATGGCCAGAAGAAAAACGATTAGCCATATTTTACACGGGATTAACTGGAGAGATGAAAGATGTACTGGCCCAAATAGACCCCCAGCCCAGAACTTGCGAAGATATGATTAGCCTGGTCCTGAGATTGGATCATCGCCTCAGTGACAGGAGGGGAGAAACTCGGCGGAAGGACAAGGCAACGCCCAGTTATGAGCACCCTAGAGCAACAAATGGAACATCCTCCTCTAAACCGGAGCCTATGGAAATTGGGGCAGTGAGATCCCCTCTGACGGCGGAGGAAAGGGAATACCGAAGAAAGAAGGGATTGTGCTTATACTGTGGCAGGAAGGGGCACTTCATCCGGGAATGGCCATCGAGAACAAAACCAAAGTATGAAAACAGGAAGGTGTCTGTGGTGTCTTCTGAACAGAAGTCGGGAAACGAGAAGGCTTGAAGGGGAATGAAGGGATCCCTTCAAGTAAGTTGTTTATCCCTTCGTTGGATAGAGACGGTACAAAGGAAGCCATACATTTCTATGTAGACATAGGATTGGATATACATAATGAGAGGATGTGGATCAGAGCGATGTTGGACTCCGGAGCAACGGGCTGTTTTATGGATCATACCAAAGCCAGCAGCCTAGGTCTGGAACTACAAGAAAAAGAAACTCCTGAAGCCGTATTTGCGGAGGATGGTCGGAAGTTGGATTCAGGCCCTATCCGGTTACAGACCAGGGAACTCTGTATGTCCATGGGCTTAGAACACCAAGAAAGGTTGTTCTTCAACATTATACACGCACCACAGTATGGGGTAATCCTAGGACTTCCATGGTTGAGGAAACACAATCCCGCAATAGATTGGGAAAGCCAGGTTCTACATTTCTCATCGGAGTATTGCCAAAAGACTTGCTACCCGGCAAACCCTAGTCCTGCCGCGGGTTTGGCTGGTATCCATCATATTGCCACGGCGGTCGAACATGATGTGGAACTCCCGGTCGAGTATCAGGACTTGGCAGAGGTGTTTAGTGAGGCTAAGGCGGAAACATTACCACCACACAGACCTTATGACTGCCAAATTGACTTGATTCCTGGGGCTAAGATACCGGCCGGGCGGGTTTATGCTCTGACCGAACCAGAGACTCTGCATCTCCGATCGTATTTGGATAAGCTATTAGAGCTCGGATTCATTAGAGAATCTAAATCTCCTGCTGCCTCTCCGTTATTCTTCATTCCCAAAGCCAATGGTGATCTTCGAGCTTGTGCTGACTATAGAGCCTTGAACGCCATTACGGTGAAGAATAAATATCCCCTTCCCCTAATCAATGTGTTGCTGGAGCAGGTGAAGGATGCGGTGATATTCACACGGCTAGACCTAAAGGGAGCTTACCACTTAGTTAGAATGAGATCAGGGGATGAGTGGAAGACTGCCATCAAAACCCGTTTTGGGCTGTACGAATACCTAGTGATGCCCTTTGGGCTATGTAACGCGCCTGCAGCCTTCCAGTTTTTTTGGATGATGTACTCAAGGATTACTTGGACCGCTTCGTCGTAGTATATATTGACGACATCCTGATTTACTCCTCCACCACGAAACAACATGCGGGTCATGTGAAGGCTGTGCTGCGTACTTTGTTGGAACATCGACTGTATTGCAAACTCAGTAAGTGTGAGTTTAACACTAACACTGTGGAATTTTTAGGGGTGATGCTCACGCCAAACGGTCAAGAAATGTCCGAAAGAAAAATTCTGTCTGTGAAAGAGTGGCCCACACCCAAAACAGTAAGAGACATCCAGTGTTTCATTGGATTCGCGAATTTTTATTGCAGGTTTATTGAAAACTTCTCTGCTCTGGCCTGCCCGATGACAAGATTGTTAAAGAAGAAGGTGGCCTTTGTTTGGACCGAAGAAGCACAAAGAAGCTTCGAGGAGCTGAAGAAGGCCTTTGTTTCGGCACCTGTACTGGTGCATGCTGACCCCAGCAAGCCTTTTATAGTGGAAGCTGACGCTTCTGATGCGGCTGTGGGAGCGGTTCTATCACAACGCCATTCCGACACAGGCCAATTACATCCGGTGGCCTACCTATCACGTACTCTGAATCAGGCTGAACAGAACTTTGTAATAGCAGAGAAGGAGTTGCTGGCGATAAGAACAGCCTTTCTGGAATGGAGGCATCATCTCATGGGGGCTAGACATGCCGTAACTGTTTATACGGATCACCGCAATTTACAGTACATGGCTGCGGCACGCCATTTGACACCTAGGCAGATGCGGTGGATGATGCACTTTGCGGAGTTCGACTTCATTGTGACGTACAGGCCTGGGAAGGATAATCGAAAGGCAGATGCTTTATCCCGACAGTACACCAGGACCGAACCTAAAGACAGAAGGGAAGAGGCCATTATCAATCCAGAGAAGGTCATAGGCATCACATGTACACAGATGTTTCTACGCAGTGTTCTTAGAAACGTTCAGAAAGAAGTATGGAAGAAATGGTTAAGTGAACACAATGAGTGGACAATGGTGCAGGGTCTCCCCATGCGACAGAAACAGTTACTATTACCCATCCAGGCCCTACGGAAGCAGGCTTTTCAGTGGTGTCACAATGCACCTTGTGCAGGACATAACGGCACCAGCAAGACTCTCAAACGAATACAAAGACAGTTCTGGTGGCCTAACATTAAAAAAGACGTCGCGGCTTGGGTGGCGGAGTGCCCGGTTTGTAGCCAAATGAAGACGAGGCATGCCAAACAATCAGGTCTATTACAGCCTCTTCCAACTCCCGATGTACCCTGGGAATGCATTTCTATGGACTTTGTGGTGGACATGCCAGTTGACTAGGGGTGTACAGCCATCTTAGTGGTAGTGGATTACCTGACAAAAATGGCGCATTTCGTCGCATGCAAGAAAGTTCCTTCTGCTAGTTTGTTGGCTCGTTTAATCCTACACAACATAGTGAGGTTACATGGGTTACCCAGGGAGATTGTATCTGATAGGGGCAGTCAATTTACGGCTAGATTCTGGAAGACATGGTGTAAGGCATTGGGTATAACAACCAGTACATCCACGAGTTTCCACCCTCAAACTGACGGGCAGACGGAAAGGGTAAATCAAACCTTGAAACAGTATTTAAGATGTTATGTGGATGTTACTAATGAGGATTGGGTGGACAGGTTATGGTTGGCTGAAATAGCTTATAACAGCGCTGTTCATGGGTCCACTAAACATGCCCCCTTTTTCAGCACATACGGTTTTCACCCTAATTTCACACCATTCCATCACCCAGCGTCAGCCTACCCTGTTCCCGAAGTTCAGGAAAGAGTACAGAATATACAGGAGACATGGCGGAAGGTCAAGGGGCACTTAGCACAAGCCAAGGCGAGGTACAAAACCTATGTAGACAAGCACAGGCAAACAGGTCCGGTGTATAAAAAAGGGGACTATGTATGGTTATCCACGAAGAACATACGCTTTCGTAGGTACAGTGTTTTCAACCCCAAATACATAGGTCCTTACAAAGTGATTAAATTGGTGAATCCTGTGGTGGTTAAGCTGGCTCTGCCGTCGTCCTTGCGAATACACCCCGCATTTCACGTGTCCCTAGTCAAACCCACACATACTGGTAAAAGGATCAGGCCCACTGCTGTTGCTGTTGATGGTGAGGAAGAGCATGAGGTGAGGGGAATCGTGGATTCAAAGATTTACCGCACCCGATTATGGTATTTGGTGGCTTGGAAGGGGTATGGTAATGAGGAGAATTCGTGGGAACCGGCTTCGGGAGTACATGGTCCCAAATATGTTAGACAGTTCCACAAACGCTTCCCCCACAAACCATGTCTCTGTCAGTGTTCTTCGGGGGTGGGATGTACTGTCACGACCCACGGCGGTGGGGAGCCTTGAACACTGCCTCGAGACTTACATTTCAGGGAAAAGACTACAGTTCCCATGATTCCTGCAAGGCGAGCGACGCATCAGGCCGATGACGTCACATCGCGGAAGCTTCAAGATGGAGCGGAGACATCAACGCCTTGCCGTTTATTCTGGTTCCGGAGAGAAGATACGGTAGGATACAGATTTACCTGCGAGTATCCAGTGTATCCTTTCGAGTAGACCTTTTGGCTCGCTTCCTTGAGACTCCTTGTGTGTCCCGCTGAGAGCTCCTTGCCTCCTTAGCGGAACGATCTCCTGGTGGGTGACGGAGCCTTTTTCTTTCGCTTCGTATTGTCGGACCTGCTGTGTTCCTGGTCTGAGACACTTCATGTTTAACTGTTTGGGACTCCAGAATTGGAGCGCTTTGATTTTGGGGAAGTTCTATCGTTGAACCCACGTATTTTGACTGTTTGCGTTATTGCCACGGGTGGTGGCAGCATCTCTGTTTATTCTATTGTTTAATCCATCGGATGTGATTACACCGGCCGGGGAAGTTCCCAGGTCATGTTACAGGTCGCTAGCTAAAGTACTGAAGAAGCATTCGGTACGCCTTGTATATTTGTATGCTGGTCTATGCTGGGTCCAGTGTCTCTACAGCAGGATATCCCAGTTACTACCGATAACAGCATGTGCTTCTGGTGAAGTCAACCTAGAAGTCTGATCTTTATGTTGTTTTGATAATAACGGAGACCTCGTATTTGTTTTTGACCTTTTCTAACAACAGGGGTATAATGAGCTTCGCCTGGCTGGCTGTTTACCATTCTGCCCTCTGTTGAAGCCCTGTATATTGCACAACTGGATTGTGCTGTTTTGTTCTACACTCTGATGGCCAGGCAAAGCCTTCTTTTTCTACCCTCCAGGTAAAAAGTGCTTAGATATATGTATGTATATTCTAGTGGAATCACAAGGTGCTATGTGTACAGGGTTTATACATTGAGGGCTTTGCTCATAGAGTCTTGTTTTCATTACAGCTTCTTCGCCCTCCCGTTCCTGTCCTGCAGTTCCTGTTATCCCTCGCTTGACCGCCTCTGCGTGTCTGTTAGTTTTCAGACCCAGGGGTTGTCGAGAGGTGGAACCCTTTTTGGCATCGTACCATCCTGAGGACACCTGGGACCTGACAGAATGTTCATCAAGCGGTTTAAGTTGATAGCTGATGTCCCTCTCAAATATCGTGGTTCTGATTTGGGGGCGTTATTCCCTGTAATTGGCAAGCGAGTTCTTGAGCAGAGCTGGAGCGGGTCTGTGCTGGCGCTGCCTGTTTTAGAAGGAGCTCTACGTCATTGCTCAGCACTCACTCTGGGAGTCTTAAGTCAGCGACGGTCAATGTGTCGTGATCAATTCCGGGGGCGTTGGACCAAATCCTGCAATCACTTCTTGCATCAGCGGGCGCTGATGCCGCGAATTTTTTAAAAAATGTAAGTGGTTGATGATGTATTATACACATGTGATGAACACGGTCAGAATAGGTCGACAGGGGCCTCAATATTGTATAGAAGATAATAATTGTATGTATTAGAATTGTATATGAGTATATGTTTTGTAAATTTGTAAATAATATTGTAAATATAATGTATATTTTGTATATTCATTTGTAGCCCTGAAGAAGTCCGTTTGGACGAAACGAGTTGGCTACGGTCGTGTGAAGATTATGAATAAAGAACATTTATAAAAAGACCTGCTGAATTGATTCTAATTTCAGTAAAATCAGGAAAGGACAGATCATTTCCTTGGTGGTTTATTGTACCTTTCTCTCTAGCTAACAGCAAAACAGTGTCTCAGTCTCGGTAATTTAATAACCAAGCTATTATGGGTCGGGGAGGAGCTCCAGGAACCGAGCGCGCCACCAAAGAGCGGTGAGCGCGCTCCACAACAAACATGGATGACAAATGCTCAGACCCAAAGGTATCTTTAATCAACGTTTCTATGAATTGTTCCATCCTCCCCGTATTTGTCGACTCATATCCATCAATATGATGCACATAAATCAATACAATACCATTTTTTGTTGTATTTATCTATAACACGTCATTGTCCATGTAGCTATTGATTGTCGATTTTACATATGGGTGGGAGTTGCCCCGTACCCCAATCATACAGAATTACATAATGTGTTGCTTATAAGTAAGAACAAAGGAACAATATTAATATTACTTTGGTGTAAACATTAATAAGCAACAGTATGAGCGGAGTATCTTCTGCCATGCTTTGCTTACCGGATTATTGCATGGTGCCTGTATGCGTCATGTATCAACACATCTGTTTTCAAGAGAGTATGTGTTTTTTTTATTTTTATTTTATTTTATTTTATTTAATGCGATTTTAAATATCGCAAACTTTAGCCGAAGGTGTCAGAGCGCTTTACTTAAGAACCAGTTGCAAACATAAGGATTTAGGATTACATGCGTTACATAAAAGATACACACAGAAACAAATTGCAAATGTACAAGATGTAAAGTCACACAAAGAAGAGACTGGTGATTATAGTTATTTCTATATACATAGGGAAGGGATATGAATGGCTATACACTAAGCGTCACATAGGAATGGTAGAGAGTACAAAGGTCTGCATATACTAGTGATTAGAGTTATCTCTATATACATAGGGAAGGGATACAAATGGATATACTCTAAGAGTCACATAGGAATGGTAGAGAGTACAAAGGTCTACTACATATACTAGTGATTAGAGTTATCTCTATATACATAGGGAAGGGATATGAATGGATATACTCTAAGAGTCACATAGGAATGGTAGAGAGTACAAAGGTCTACTGCATATACTAGTGATTAGAGTTATCTCTCTATACATAGGGAAGAGATATGAATGGATATACTTTAAGAGTCACATAGGAATGGTAGAGAGTACAAAGGTCTACTGCATATACTAGTGATTAGAGTTATCTCTATATACATAGGGAAGGGATAGGAATGGATATACTCTAAGAGTCACATGGCAATGGTAGAGAGTACATAGGTCCACTGCATATACTAGTGATTAGAGTTATCTCTATATACATAGGGAAGGGATATGAATGGATATACTCTAAGAGTCACATAGGAATGGTGGAGAGTACAAAGGTCTACTGCAAATACTAGTGATTAGAGTGATCTCCATTTACAGAAAAGCAGAGTTCCATTAAGTGGGGTCGGAGGGGGGATGCAGTCACAGCACCAAGGGAGGGACAGAGAAGGGAAGGAAAGTGAGACAAATGAGAGAGGGAAGCAGATAGTAATGAGTAAGACAGCGAGGAGTGTGTCAGAGGCAACAGGAGAGACAATAAAAAGGTCGCTAGGACAGAGGGGGAGGTCAGAGATCGCTAAAATGGCGGAGGAGAAAGGTAGAAGAAGAAGCGAGTCATAAAAGAAAATGGCTGGGAGTACAAAGGTCCAAGTCCGAGAGTCCAGGAAGAGGGCTGCCATAGCCAGCAAGTCCGGGGGATGGAGGGGGGGGGAGAAAGGCAGTCCGCAAGTCACAACGTCTTCGTCCATGAGGAACTGGGGCAGAGGAGTTCAATCCGGAGGCATGGTGGGTTGTTGTCGTCGGGTGGGCACCTCACATTAAGGCACTGCAGATGTCAGGTAGATCGTGCTAGAAGTGTGGCAGCAGTGTGGTAGTCTCCTCGCTGACACCACGTTTGTTACGGATCTCGTGGCGCTCCTCGCCACTCTTGCCTCGCACATCTCGCTAGCTTATTCCTCAGCCGCCATTGTTGAGTCAGGCTGGCCGGTACAAAGCCGGGGCTTGTTGGGGCATGGTGTGACGCTGGGGTGCAGGCGAGGGGGAGAAGCAGAGCACTCCACACAAATCACCGCCAAGGGTCCTTGAAGAGGGCACACCCCCGCGGGCATGAGACACAGAGAGAGCTCGCGGCGTCGCTTAAAGCTACTCTGTCGCCATTTTAGGGTCAGGCGAGCCGATCGCGAGGTGAGCTTTATTTCAGTATTTCGCATATGAGAGGCACCCACCTTAGGGATGTGAGGCTTGCGTGTAGTAGATGGTCCGCTCAGCCCAAAAAACAGTGTCCAACGTGAGAGGATCGTAGATCAATTAGTGCCGGGAGTTGGCGCCATTTTGGGGGACCGCAGTGGGCTCTGCAGCGATCCGCTTACATCGCACTGCAAGTTAAACTTCGGCCCGTTCTAGAACGCACTCCCCGCGTCCCCTGAAGCCCATCTCTGAACAGTGTGCAGGCGCCCCAGCTGCTGGTCCTCCGTCTTGTGCCCGCTCCCGGGTCCCATGACTCTCACCCTCAGTCTCCCTGCGCTCCGGTTCTTTCCACTCCGTCCACTATCTCCAGCATCATCTCGCTCAGGAAGATGCCATCTACAAGGGCCAAGTACTCGTCCAGAAGTGTTTGTCCACCACGGGGCAGGACCCCCATGGTCTTCACCCAGGTCACCAGCGAGTAATTTGACACTCACCTGGGGCTTGCAACCGGGGGACGCGCTTTCGCCTCCCGGCCCAGGTGGGGCATCGGATTCCGCCCCACCCGCCACATGTGGTGTCTGGTTCTGGGGGAGAAAGTGTGTATGTGTTATCGAGGAGGGTCCTTATACTGATCACAGCCTTCATGTAAGGGGGCCCTGTTTTATTGGTGTGGTGTGGTGTGGTGTGGCGCAGCAGCCAGGACGGCTGACTCTGGGACCCAGGGGCTCAAGGTTGAATACCAGGCTCCGGTGGCAGATTGGCCCAGCACCATGTGACTCTGTACAATAGCTCCCTTAATCTTCCAGATGACTCCCAGCGCCTTGACGCCCTCATGTACTTGTTCAAGTTTTACAAGTACTGGACATTGGTGACTATGTGGTACTTAGGCACATCTCTTGAAATTTACGGTTCTTTGTTTGCCGGTTATTCTTCAATGGCTGTGAGGTATGTCCTCCAATCTGGGGGATGAGTTACTATTGGTGTTTCTGTTGTCCATGCGAAATGTCTATCACAGCCATTAAGGCACTGCACAGGTCTTTAAGACATTGGGAGATAGGAGGGGCATCCCTGCCTTCCAGCACATAGCTAGTCTGTGTTTTTTGTTACCAGAGCAAGGTCCAGGAATTGCGTTTGGATGTGTGCTTAGTGATCCCCAACAAGAAATGTTGGGGCATATTATCAAGTCGGGCGATAAAATTATCGCAGTTTTAGAGGCAGAAAACTGCCGCTAAAATTGCGATAATGGGCTTGATAATATGCTCTATGGAATTCCAATTGAAGCCCATGTTAGATGTCCTTCACATCTAACATGGACTTCAATTGGAATTCCATAGAGCATATTATCAAGACCACTATCGCCGTTTTATCTGCAGTTTTCTGCTGCTAAAACAGGGATAATTTTATCGCCTGTCTTGATAATATGCCCGGTTGTCTGCATGCCAGTTTTGTTGTTTCTGTAGCGTCAGTCAAAGTCCCTGCCACTTCTTCCCATTATGCAACTATTCTCTGACATGACCATACCATGTGTACGAATGTGGCCATGGGGGTATTGCACCGTGGACAATTATCCGAAGAACCTGGATATATCATACCTATTCTATGGGGTGGTAAGGTAGGTGTCGTATAAATAATTGATTTGTGTATACGTGAGCCTTGCATTATTTAAGACAGTCTTAGTGTTGATCAAGCATTGACGGTCAGTGTTAGTGATAGTTCCTCGTCCCAGTAAATGCGTAGTGTCGTCAGCTGAGGTGTCCTATCTTGGCGCAGAGAGGTGTAGTGCATTGTGATTGCCAAGCGAGCTATGCCGTGACTGAGATGCGTTTGGAGGAGTTTAGATACTTCTGGTTCTGCATGCGTTTTGTTACATATCACGCAAAGCTGGTTTGTTAACGTAGCGCACATTAGGAAGGAACCTGGAGGTTTTCCGTACTCATGTACTAATGTGTCGAATGTAATATGTATAGAGTCAGTGAACATATCCCCCCAGATTTTGACCCCTGAATTAGTCCAGTCTATCATTTCTGCTCTGTGACAGTGCCCAGTGTAACCCGGGGCATACCAGAGTGGTAAAGCCATTGCAAATGGAAGTGGGAGATGCATCTTATGAACCTTGTGGTGCCAGCAACAAAAGCGGTGCAACCCTTAAGTGCGATTTACCACCTTGGTTGACCCTGAGTAGCTTGATAAATCTGGAGTAATGCAATGCAGCGATTTCCCCAGATTTTCCATTAGTAGTAGACTTGGGAATGCGCCAAAATGCTACACATCCCCAGGGAAGTCGTAACGTGGAGAAAAATCTTTATTTCTCTTTCTTTTTTCCATTTCGCAGCACACATAGAAAGAGGAAAATGACTCGGGATTGTTTTGTGATGGAAGGTGTCCCTTTCTGCACAAAACTGATCCTGATTACAATGCAGGTACCCTTGCACCATGGTGTAAGATTGCCTGCATTGGTGCTAGGCAGCATATTGTGCGCCAGCACTGGGAAAATATAGGAATTCACTGTATAATGTTAAATAGGGTGCATTCCTGCCTTTTCCCTGTTACATAGTGCAGTGAAGCAAGGTGGCCTGCTGCGCTACGCTGCATGACTTAATGATAACTGTACCCCATAGAATTTAAAAAGCATGTTAGTCATTGTGCTGAAGATCAGTTATTGTCCTAGATTACTTTTTCCATAATTCCTTTGGAAACAAAGGTATACTGGTGATTTTACAGTCCTGGTACATACTCGGTTAAAAATTAATCTCATAGTTTTACTTTATCGAAGGGCAAAGACACTTAGGGGCATATATATGAAGGGGTCTGTGTCATGCTTGCACCACTATTGATTACTATTGAAATCTGTTTGTGTAGATTATATGATCTGCATAATTGATGGCTAATTTGTCAATTGTATATGGTTTCAACAACCGTACATTTCAGTGGTTATTAAAGAAAAAAGTGTACTACTTGTAGGCAGGTATGCTCCAATCATGAAACTGAGGAAAAGTGTTCATTTGAATGACATCATTTGTACCAGGACTCATTGCTTTTTCATTGCCATCTTGTGTCAAACACTTCCACACAACCCACCTGGTCATTTTCTGCTGATGCCTGAGGAAATTCTAAACTGACACGACAAAAACCATCTTGCAGCCTGCATTTCTGCCCAGGAACTGTCGCACACCCAACCCCCCCTGTTCTTTGCAGGTCAACTGAAAACCACAAGACACTCACACCCTAAGTGAATGATTCATTTTCCATCTCCTGCTCCCAGCCAGGTAAATATCCTTGACACAGTGATCAGGTTATCTAGACAATGGTCTGACTGCTGGACTCTAATCAGGGTAAATAAACAAATGACTTGAAAGACCAGGCTTTGATCAGGCAATTGAACAATGACCTGAAAGAAAGAGCCCTGATCAAAGCAGAGTGGACAATGCTCTGTGTACCAAGCCTTGACCAGGTCACCAACTACAAGCATAGAGTAGACAATGCTTTGTGTACCAAGCCTTGACCAGGTCACCAACTACAAGTATCGCCTTGATCAAGCTATCAACTACAAACACTGCCCTGATTGGACAATGGACTGACAGCCAAAAGAATGGTATGAGAAATGTATAAAAGGCTTGTAAGCTACAGAGTAAAGTAGCAGCCTCCTGGGTTTTGTCTCTGACTAGCTTGGGGCTCTGTTCCATAGCCCGGTAGACCGAATGACTCATCCGTTGTTCCTCCCCACCCGGTCTGGGCCACTAGACCGCCTTCTCGCTGGAGTCCCCTAGCAAATAATTTCTGGAGCAGGACACAGCCCTACGTCTGCAGAAGAGAACTACCCCTGTATGGTAAGGGTGGACTGATCATCCACCAAGTCTGTATGATTCTGTTATTGACTTTCGCCAAAGCCAATTTATTATTGACTTTTGCCAAAACCAAGCAAGCGAGGTGAATTCTAAAACTCGCTGGTGTCTGTTCTGTATGAAATCTGTATCAATTATTGTTCTTTGCAAAAGACAAGCAAGCAAGGTGAGTTTTAGGAACCCGCTGGTGTCTGTTATCTGTTTAAAAGCACGCCGGTCAGTAGTAAATTCAAGAGGTTATGTTGTTGTATGTGCACGCAGGACTCCCAGCTGGAGGAGCCCGGCTCGCTTCCTCCAGAAGGAACTCCTGGCCACACTATGTATATTAAATATGGCCTCGCTGCCATAATGTTTTCCTCGTTTTGGGTGAAATACACCAAGAAAAGTAACGCGGAGTTACAGTGGCCCTTTTTTGGCTCCTTTGATTCCCAAGTCCTTGCAAACTTAGAGGAGCAATTAATTAAAAGAAAAACGCGTTCATCCATGTTTGAGTGTGACGGGGTGGGTAGCACGGGGAAAGGAATTGAGTCTGTAGGCTGGAACAGTGCTTTTAACAATGGCTTTATTTTTAAGTAGGCTTTCTTTCTCCTGTTAGAATGTCTTATGCGGGCGAACTCATCGGTCTCCGTCCTAATGCCCTTCGGGAACACAGGTAAGTCCAGGGCGGTTCTGCGACGTGTAGGTGTTACTGCTGCCAGAACGTCGGGGTCGCCGTCGACCTCCAGCCGGACTCCGGGAGAGCACCACCGGAAAATGAAGAAGAAAAAAAAAGAATATCTCAGGAGGAGTGTTTAACTCACACTCGTAGGGGGTAAAGGAGTGAGGGATTAAGTGCTACAGTGTACTATACAGGTCGAGGTGACGGAGTGCCCGTGAGGAAGGGGTGCAGGGAAACGCAAGGCGGCATTCAGTGAGCGGTTCATCCGCTCCAACCCGCCCAGCCCGCTACCTTGCCCCGTACCTTGGTCAGCCACGCTCCTCCCGCGGGCGTGTGGCAGGGCGATTCGCGGAATCGTAGGCCTCCTGGCTTGACGTTTTCTGTCGATCCGGTTCCTCTCCGACCTGTCTCCAGCGTCTTCTCCTCACTGCAGTCCACCTCCGGGAAAGCGTTCTCCGGCGTCTTCCGGGTTCCGCCTTCTTTTGTGGTGATGAGCTCTTCCCTGGGCGGAGTTGCTGCTACGTGACTGTCGGCCTTAAAGGTACAGAGTCCTGTCTCAGTCTCTCCACCCCATGGGTACGTGAAGTCCGGGCTTGCCCACTCCTCTTCAGGCACTGAAGTGTTGTGCTGGAGGGGTGAGAAAAGGGCAGTAAAGGTACAGCTGACCACCAGTCTTGTGTAGTCCTTCCCACGTCCTTGTCACCCTCACAGGGGCGACCCGCCCTGCCACATTGAGTCTGTCCGATTTTGGAGGAAAGAGGTAGAACATTGAGCTAGGAAACAGAAGGCGCAAGAAAGAAAACAAGAACGAATGTCTATGGCCGACCACGCCAGAGAAAATTTGCAAAATAGAATGACCAAATCTGTAGAAATAGCCGATAGGGAGCATGGGGCCCTGGTACAGAAATGTTATCCAGTCCATGAGGAAAAAGTAAAGGTCCATATAGAGGGGGGGAGAAGAAAGTGATTCCTTGCTTGATACCATGCTAGAAAGCCCTCCTGCATATGCCCCAATGTACCCTGCCCTGACGCCTCACACCCCGCTTGTCCCCCTACCACTACCTGCTCCAGCCCCCACTGCCCCTCCTACCATTTCCCCTGTCACACCAGCCCTCCCGAGTTTTCCCATGACTTCGACCACACAAATTAACTCTGTCCTCGCCGAGGGAATGATAACAAGTCTCCATCAGTCCAACCCTAGCGGCTTTACCCCTACCCGTCCTTCTCCTGCTTCCCCGTGGTCTACAGTCAAACAAGACTTATGTAAATTATTTAATTCCCCCCGAATAGCCTCCTTACGCTATGCAGTCAGCTTTTCGTCCCTTCAAGAGAAAGACCTACAGATGCAACAGTGTGAATGTTGGATGAATAACAAAGATATTTATTCCTTTAAAGAAATATGGTCCACCTTTTCACAATGGACAATTATGGAACAAACCACCTGGGCTGAATACATGTGTGCTTTGGTCATGCAAAAATTTGAAAATATGTCTGTTCAGATACCTACCGGATTGATGGACCTTAGGTCACAAATAAAAAGGGGTGATGTTCAGGGAGAGGGGATGTTTGGGGCTATATCTGTTTTAGTAGCTTACCGTGACATGACTGCCTTTTCAAATGCCCCTTTAGAAACAGCTATGCCAATGAGAGATACGGCCCCTGTCTTTGTTAGTGCACTTACCGACGCCCAAAATAATGGCCGAAGGGCTGTCGAAGCACACTGGCGCAGGCTTTGGGTTCATGTTCCTTGGAAAAGGTCAGAAGTAATGCAGTTAAAAGGACAGTTACCAGATCCCCTGAAGAATCCGGCTGCCTTTTACAGGGAATTAGGTCAGATTATATCTGCAGGTACTCTCGTTCTTGAAGATATAGAATTACTTTTTGGTGTGGTTGTACCCACTAAAATATGGGACAAGATTCGGCATACTGATCATGAAGTGGCATTGGGAGGTAAATGGGCTGACCTAGAGGCTATGGAAGAAGCAAGGGCAGGAGGGGCTAAACCAGAAGCTGCCATCCTGACTTTGCCTGGTAAAATAATGACGTTTATGAAAACACTTTTACTGGAAACTGTCATCAATTGGGATAAAATAAACGCCTGTAGACAGCGAAAAGATGAAAATGTGGCTGACTTCTTTACCCGTTTTGAGACTGAATACAAGGGACATACAGCCAGATTCATCAAACAAAATTGCGATCGCAATAGCTGCGAATTAGCTATTGCGATCGCAATTAAATGAAATGCAATTCATGATGTGAAAATTGAATAAATAGCAAATTCGCAAAATCTATAATGCGAATTCGCAAAATAAATCGCAGAATCTAGGTGGAACCCCCTTAGCGAATCGGATTTAGCAAGATTCCAAGGATTCTGTGAAATATTTTGCGAATTCGCTAAATACTCGCAAAGCCTATTCACGAAAAATCGCAGAAAGCGAAAAATCGCTAAATCGCTATTTGCGAGGCGCAATTTAAAGAGAACCCAAACCAGGTGGTAACCATGAAGTCAATAAAAAAAACAAAAAAACTAGCCACAGGTGCGGGCCTGACCAAACACACTTAAGGAGACACAGTAGGAGCATGAGGACTTTCACAATGCCAGGACTCTACATGGTGGTCAGGCGGCGAAGGCTCCAGGCTGCAGCAAGGAACAGACGCAGGATCCAGGAGCGATTCTTCCACCTGCGGATCACCCTTCTGGGTCAAACTGCGGAGCAAATCTACTCTAAGTACCGCCTGAATGGGGCAATGATTACAAAGCTGATCCGGGACCTAGACCCCCTGATGCAGCACCCAACAAGGAGGACCAATGCCGTGCCCACCCATGTCCAGGTCTTTTGCAGCCTGCACCTCCTGGCCTCCGGAAGCTTCCAGGGGATAGTTGCCGTTGCAGGGGGTATCTCCCAGAGCACCATGTCCCGCTGCCTAAGGAGTTTCCTGGAGGCAATGCTGACCCGGCTACACCATTACATCACATTCTCGACCACCCAACAGGACTTGGATCAAACCAAGCTTGATTTTGACAACATTGCGCAAATCCCTCTTGTAATTGGATGCATTGACTGTACCCACATCCACATATGCCCACCTGCACAATCAGAATACATGTACCGGAACCGCAAGTGCTACCACTCCCTGAATATCCAGATGGTGTGCAACGCTAAGACAATCATCATGGACATAGTGGCACAATACCCGGGGAGCACACATGACTCCTTCATATTCCGGCACAGCGGCTTGCACACACGACTGGCCAGGGGAGACTTTGGGGAAGGACACCTAATAGGTAAGTACACATGCCAACAAATAGTACATTGCGACCATGTAGCTACGCATAACAGGCACTCATCCTCTGCTCCTTTCATTCAGTTGACAGTGCCTACGGTCTCCGTGAGTACCTCCTCACCCCATACCTCAACCCTGCCACACCACAGCAACGGCGTTACAATGCAGCACACATCCGCACAAGAAATTGCATTGAGCGGACATTCGGGCTTTTGAAGAGCCGATTCCGCATACTTCACAAGACTGGTGAGGCCCTCAAATACCAGCCTGAGGTCTGCTGCCGCATCGTGGTCGTGTATGCAATACTCCACAACATTGCTACCAAGCGGAGGATACTCTGGCAGTGAGTCGGAAGGGGACAACCGCCCACCTGCACATGTGCGTCATGCACGCGGGGAGAATCCTGCTGAAGGACACAGGCGCCGCAACCAAATCACAATGAACTGTTTCTAGTGCACCCACTCCCCTCATCCAACACTTCACTCATGCATGACAATTGAAATAATGACATGAGTCAGATTAACTAGTGCATAATACATCTTATTGTTTTTTTCACATTAATGTAATATTTTTTTCTATAAATTGCATGAGAGCTGTATTGATTCATACATCCCCATGTTTGTGAGGAGGGCATGCTTGTTTCATCAGCATGGCCCTGCATGTAAAATAATAAATAGTCAGTGGCGCCTCCGGGTGGACGCTCCCAGTCGCCTTTCGACCTCCTCCACATCAGCATTAGCCCGTGAGGCTGCATTTGGCCTGGTGCTGCGGCGGGGTACCGTCACCAGCGGCAACGACAGGCTGCTGTGGCGGGAATTGCCCTCACTGGCATCATCCCCCCCACCTGCCTGACCATGTCCAGTCGCCTGCTAACTCTGCACTGCAGTGGTAACTTGCTCCAGTGCCCTAGCGACATCCTGGCAGCATTGCACAATTTGTATTTGCATCGCTAATGATCGACGCGATAGCTGGGAGGTGGCATTCCCAATTATGTGGTTGGAGCGTGTGTACGCTGACAGGCGGGTCAGCAGCTGGCGGTGGCGGTGGCGGCGGCGGTTGACATCCTGCTGAGACACCAGGACCTTTTGGTTACTCCCTCAATTAAATATTCCAATTCTTGCTCGGAAAATTCGATTTTTCTTTTCCTTCCTGAGGCACTTCCCCTGCTGCTTCCTGGGACATTTTCTGGGGTGGTTTGTCTCCTGATTTGCAGCTGAAGGTGGTCTGTAGTGGAGCTCTGGCCAGTGCTGCTTCCACTTTCAGGATCAGTGTGCTGAATGAGGGAGGGAACTGCCTGCTTCCTGGTTGTGATGTCATCACTGTACTCGAAATGCGAATTCCCGTTTTTTGCGATCTCGCAAATAGCGAGATCGCAATTTGCGATTTCGGTAATTGCAGGATCGCAATTTCTACACGGAAAAAGGCCGATTCTGCGAATTCATTTGCGATTTTAGCAAAATCGCAAACGGCTATTGCGGCCGATTTCTATTTGCTTTTTTTTATCGCATTGCTTCATGAATCCCATTCTGCGAATTCTGAATTGCGATTCGGTAATTCTCGCAATTTAGAATTCACAGAATGTGGCTTTGATGAATATGGGGGATAGTGGTCTGGATCCCCGGACCCCAGGTTCTGACTCAGTGTTTGTCGACAAATTTATCAGCAACTTACTTCCCGAGATCTCTGCCAGACTTAAGAAGGTTGAGAGTACATGGTCTGCCCAAATTATGACGGTATCTTGGCTATGGCTCAATATCATGAGAATAGGGAGAACAAAGATAAAGATAAGGAAAGTAAGAAGGTTAGGGATCTTAAGACTAAGGCACTTCTGCAGCAGGCTTATCCTCCCCGAGGTCCCGAAGCCCGTGGAAATTTTAGACCGCAATCCCAACCCCCTCCAAGGGCTCGCCAGTCCACCCCCTCCAGGCCTCAAGGTACGGGAGCCCTCCAAACCGATCAGTGTGCTTATTGTAAGGGGTACGGCCATTGGATAGATGAGTGTCCTGTATTAGCAGAAAACATAAGAACAGGGAGGACTCGGCCTCGCGCTCCCAGGGAAGCAAGGCCGACTCAGGATCATGGCCCGCCCCATCCATAGGATAAAGAACGTAGGCCCAGGGATGACGCCCCCATCCGGCAGCGCCCGACCAACAGGTTTGATGGGAACGAAGCAACACGCACTTATTATAATGATGATTATGACAAAGTTGATGAGACAGGATCCTACCAAGCATAGGACAGCCAGGAAAGGGGTATCACCAGAGTGCAAATTCCAGTGGATCAAAAGGGCCCGTATGTTAAAATGTCAGTTGTGGGGAATGATAAGAATTTTCTTTTGGATACTGGGGCCACCAGGTCTTCTATTGCACGTCTGTCAGTCCCGGAGGCACCCCTTTCTGGTAATATGAATGTCTCGGACACCCGTGACCAGTCCTGTCTCTGAACCCCTCCCTCTCGATATTGGCCCTGCACATGTTGGCGCTCCCTTGGTCCTTACTACAGGTTGCAGTGAGAACTTGCTATGTTTGGATTTACTAAAAGCCCTGTATGCGACAATATCATGTAGTCCCCAAGGTGTATCCCTAACAATCTCTCCGACTGCAGCTTCCTACATGTATCTGTCCGGTCCCCTCCCACTAGAGTTGCAGTCTTTACCTTCCTCACACTGATGTAGGGTGTCTCAACATACCACCTCATGTGGTATGCATCCAGCCGGGTGCACTTCTCCCCCGCCTTCAGCAGTATCGACTGCCCGCGGAAGGTGAAATGGCCATGTTGACAATAATATCTGAATTGATGGACAAGGACGTAGTGGAGGAGACACGTGGCAATATCTGTAACAATCCCATTATTCCTGTTCTTAAAAAGACTAATGGAGATGCTCTCTCCCCTAAAATATACATATTTGTGATTGACCTGAGAGCCCTTGACAAAATAACAATATCCCAATATCCTGTTGTCCCCGACATCACTGCCATCACTGCTCTCTGTCATTGACCTGAAGAACGCCTTCTTCAGCATACCCATACATCCTGACAGCAGACAATTTTTTGGTTTCTACCTTGGTGGGCGGAGTTTCAGATTCTGCTGCGCCCCTCAAAGATTTACCGAGAGCCCCAGTATCTACAGCCAAGCCCTAATAAGCCAACTAGATTCCTTGGAACTTCCTGACAATTCAACACTATTGCAGTAAGTAGACGACCTCCTCATTGCTGCAAATTCTGCCCCAACATGTAAAGAAGCTACTCTCTGTCTGTTACGCCACCTTGCCCTCCACAACCACAAAGTCTCTTTAAAAAAGCTTCAGTTTTGTCAAGAGAAGGTGAGCTATTTAGGTCATCTCCTCTCGAAGGAGGGAAGGCAGTTCACCGCTGATCGTGTAGCCATTATCAATGCTATGACGGCCCCACGCACACAAAAGCAGGTATGAGCTTTCATAGGCCTAACCTCATACTGTAGACAGTGGATTTCAAATTTTTCGGCCATGGTCAAACCCCTTCTTGCCCTCACCACCAAGGATGTATCAGACAGTTCCTTTCCATGGACTACAGAGCATGCGCAGGCCTTCGAAGATTTGAAGAGGGCCCTGTGTACTGCTCCAGTCCTCGGTACCCCTGACTATAGCAAACACTTTTTTCTTTTTGTACATGAGACAGATGGCTGTGCACGCACAGTCCTGACCCAGATGTTTGAAGGTCACCAACGGCCATGTGCCTATTTTTCAGCCACCTTGAATCCTGTTGCGAGGGCTCTCCCAGGATGCCTATGGGCGACAGCTGCGGCCGCCCTCATGGTCTGTCAGAGTGCGGGAATCGTCATGAACTCCCCTCCGACTCTGATGGACCCCCATTCTGTAGACACCCTCCTTAATAACACCAAGACACAGTACCTCACTAGTGCACGACTTACATGGTATGAACTAACACTCTTTGGCAGCCACATTAACATCAAAAGAGGCACTGCACTAAACTCCGCCACATTACTCCCACTGGACACTCCAGATGCCCGCTTAGACCCACAGGACTGCATATTAAGGACAGAGGACGAGACAAAGGGACGGGTTGACTTACAGAATACCCCGATAGAGGACCCAGAAGGTACACTATATGTTGACGGATCATGTCTCAGAAGGCCAGATGGTAACACCTCAGCTGCCTATGCACTCACAACATTAGAAAAGGTAGTCGAAACAGCTCAGATTCCGCAGTCCTCTGCCCAGGCAGCAGAACTAGTGGCCCTCACTAGAGCCTTTGAGTTAAGCAAGGGTATAACAGTAAATATTTACACCGACAGTCAGTATGCCTTTCGGGGTGGCCCACAACTTCGGGAGGTTACGGAAAGAAAGGAATTTCCTTACTTCCCATTGGACCAAGATCCAACATGGCACCGTAATACACTGACTGTTAGACTCTCTGTCACTCCCCAAAAAGGTGGCCATTATGAAATGTCAAGCCCATAAAAAGGTGATAGACGATGTCGGGAAAGGCAATGCTCTGGCTGATCAGACGGCCAGACAAACAGCGCTGAGGAAGAGGGAAGGAATGTATGTAGGAGGTCCCGCTAGGTGGGTGACAGAAGGGGGCATGGTTGAAAATACAGTACAAAGTGTGCTTGACATTCAGTCCCATACTACTCCTGAAGAACTAAGAGTGTGGGAAGATCACTTAGCAAAGGAGGGAAGTGATGGTTGCTGGGTCCGTACAACCACGGAGAGACAATGGATGTTGCCTGACAGTCACGTGCTGGCCGTAGTTACAATGGCCCATGGCCCGCCCACATTAGCGCAAAAGGAATTTGCAAACTGTTGGAACCTACATGGTACATCTCCAAAATACCAGCATATGCTGAAAAACTGGTTAAAACATGTATGGTTTGCCTAATGTACAACCCCGGAAAAGGCACCGTTACTCCTAAGGGAGGATTCTCTCCTCCTACCTTCCCGTTTGAAGTCCTCCAAATGGACTACATCCAGATGGACAGGTGCGTTAACTTAAAATATGTCCTGGTGGTGGTCTGTGCATTCAGTCAATGGGTGGAAGCCTACCCTGTCAAAGACTGCACTGCTATCACTACAGCAAAAGTACTACTCAAGGAGTACTTCCCACGCTTTGGCTTGCCCCGCTTGGTCTGGAGCGACAACGGGACACACTTTACAGCTCAAATCATGGACCATGTCTGTACAGCATTAAGCATAAAACAAAAATTTCACGCCGCCAACCACCCCCAGTCAGCAGGCCTAGTGGAGGTATACAATGGCATCCTAAAAACTAAAATGGCCAAAATAGTAGCTGAGACCGGTGTCACATTTGGTTGATGCTCTGCCCTTGGCCCTACTGTCCACTAGAACAACGGCCCACACCAGGATAGGATTATCACCACATGAGAATGTGTTCGGGAGGCCTGCCAATGTCTGGGGTGTCCCTCGACCTAAGAAACTGTACAATCTAACCAACAACTTTCGTACTCTTTATCACCATGTGCACAAGGCCATACCGGACAAAAGCGAGGGACCAGGACACGTCATCCAACCTGGCAACTGGGTCCTGGTGAGGAACTTCCAGCGGACCAAGAGCCTCGAGCCCCGCTGGACACAACCCCGCCAAGTCCTATTGGCTACCCGCACCGCTGTGAAAGTGGATGGTCGAAAAAACTGGGTCCACTCTACCCAAAGCCGGCGTGTCCCTCTGCCTCTCCCCTATGATCAGTGAGTGAGGGAAGGACTGGGAGACACAGAGACAGAGACAGTTCCAACCTTTGTCCCATTCAGCAACGCCAGGCTGCATTTCACATCCACTGAAGCTGAGAGTGACAACGTCCTAAAAGGAAGGGTGGTGCGCTCCCTTAACACTGCTCAGCATCAAGTACAACTGTTTCCTGATCATACCGTCCCTGCTTCCGACAGGTATAATCTACGTTCCAGAGAGAAGGCTTGCCCATGACTTCGACAGGTGCCAAAGGCTGTAGGGCTGTGATCCTCCCAGGCTGAGAGTAGTGCCATTTGTAAGACTGAGGTAAACCATAAGGGCCCTCGGCCACTGCATCTGGGGAAACAACCACCAATCACAGACAGCCACTAGGGGTCCCTGGCTTAGCACAATGGCCGCCTTCCCAAACACCCGTATCCTTAAACAAGATGCCAGTCTCCTACATAGCAGATGCTTCCTGGTTACCGTGGTGACGCTGTTTGTCTCCCTCCTCCTATCATTCCTTGGTTGGCTCTTACTGATCTACCATCCTGCTACATCACCAACTCCTATCCCGACTCCCGCAGAACATCAGTACTATTCCTTACCAGCCCACGAATTACCCCGCCGTGCAGAATTTTTCAATAACACCTTCATCCAAATGTTGCATCACCACCAACTGATCATGAACACTTCCAACTGCTGGGTGTGCGGTCTGATGCCACATTCCATGCTACATCCTGTCCCATTCTTTCCTTATCCATTTTCCATCTCTGGGTCTTGTCTTGCATGGTGGATGTTGATGCAGGAGGCCTTCACTGTCAACGGCCCTGCCAATCCTGTCCTTGGAACATTCTGTGATAACTTCTGGCAGAACTGATCTGGCAATACCAGTGCTCCTTTTTGCCCGACCAGCTCTTCCACATTGCTTCTGCCACCAGATGAGCTCGGTGAGATGGTAGTATTCAATTCCACCACTCGACAAACATTTTCCAGGTTCCGCACAAGAAAGATACTGTCTAATGAAATAGACACTTTGAACGTCATAAATGTACAAGGCTGTGTCTGCATCCATGGCCCAGGGACTAAGAAAGTTGGCACCAGTATATGTGACATCACTAAGACACTAAACTCCACATCTCCTCCAAAGTTGGTGGCATCCCCCAACACCTATATATCTGCGGGACTGCCGCCTACACTTAGCTCCCCCGTAACTGGTCTGGTACCTGCTATCTGGCCTTCCTCCTTCCACCAACATATTCCACCCATGGAGGTTACCATCTGACAATGAAGGGCGCCCTGCACCGCTCACGTAGGGGTGCCATATCGGCAGAAGATACAGCAGGCCAGGAAGCTGGGGACTTCTTTAAAGGTATGCTTCCATTCTGGGGCCCCATGGCAAACAGTCGAGCTATACGAGGACTGACCAGGGTCCTTGAGGCCACCATCACAGTAACAGCTGGTGCCCTCTCCAACATCACTGCAGAGCTGCAGGCGGACCGCCTCATAACGCTCCAAAATCGCATGGTCCTGGACGTCATCCTGGCTGATCGTGGTGGCGTATGTAAATTGATCGGCTCCAGCTGCTGCGTGTATATGCTGGACAACGCACCTACAGTGTACGATGCCATCCAACGTCTGCATCGTCTCTCTTCCGAAGTGCATCTGGATAAAGGCAACTGGTCCCTCACCAGCTGGATCTGGGGCCTTCTTACCCAGTGGGGTTGGAGGGTTCTCATCTTTCTTGCCTTAGGAGTAGCTGTCCTGGTCTCCTGCTGTCTGTGTTTTCAGTGCCTGCCAGTGCTCTGTACTATGTGTGCCCAGACCATCAAGCCTTCGCCATCAAGCATTCACAACACTAATATGATGGTAATGGTCCAGTAAGAAACAGATGGGCTTATGAACATTGACATTTCATGAAGTATTTGTCACTCTATGGCAAAAGGAGGGCCCGAGGAAAAGTGTTCATTTGACCGACATCATTTGTACCAGGACTCCATTGCTTTTTCATTGCCATCTCGTGTCAAACACTTCCACACAACCCACCTGGTCATTTTCTGCTGATGCCTGAGGAAATTCTAAACTGACATGAAAAAACCCATCTTGCAGCCTGCATTTCTGCCCAGGAACTGTCGCAGACCCAACCCCCCCTGTTCTTTGCAGGTCAACTGAAAACCACAAGACACTCACACCCTAAGTGAATGATTCATTTTCCATCTCCTACTCCCAGCCAGGTAAACATCCTTGACACAGTGATCAGGTTATCTAGACAATGGTCTGACTGCTGGACTATAATCAGGGTAAATAAACAAATGACTTGAAAGACCAGGCTTTGATCAGGCAATTGAACAATGACCTGAAAGAAAGAGCCCTGATCAACGCAGAGTGGACAATGCTCTGTGTACCAAGCCTTGACCAGGTCACCAACTACAAGCATAGAGTAGACAATGCTCTGTGTACCAAGCCTTGACCAGGTCACCAACTACAAGCATCGCCTTGATCAAGCTATCAACTACAAACACTGCCCTTATTGGACAATGGACTGACAGCCAAAAGAATGCTATGAGAAATGTATAAAAGGCTTGTAAGCTACACAGTAAATTAGCAGCCTCCTGGGTTTTGTCTCTGACTAGCTTGGGACTCTGTTCCATAGCCCGGGCTATTGAATAAATCTGGGTTCCTCCTGGAGACGAAGGCTCCTGTGTCTCCTTTTTACTAAGTATGCAAGGTATGGAAGAATAGGGCGGTTCCCCCGTCGCCGAGACCCAGTGAGTGGGTTATTACGGTTCTTCAAATCCTTAACATGGAATGACCAACTTTTGCCCATATATTATAAGCCTCCACCAGGTTGGACACTTGAGTTTTTGGATGCTAAAACTTCATAGTTTGAGTAATTCTGGTGGACCAATAGTTGAACACACCAGGATTACTTGAGGCAAATTATAATAAAATCAGATCAAAATTGTTTGAAATAATTCCCTAGTTTCTAGATGCTTGTGTGAACCTATAATATTCTTAGACAGTATTCTTGTATGTTTCCTTTGAAGTGGCATGCTTATTCATTTCACTAAAATTGATCCTTAAAATTGTGCAACAGAGAATTAATCATTCCATCGCACTCCAGTATAACCGATGGAGGCTGTGGGGCAGATTTACAAGCCCCTTGCGCCACTTTTGCGTCACTTTTCCCATGTTAAAATTGACACAAAAGTGGCGCAAGGGGCTTGTAAATCTGCCCCTGTATCATGCCAGAACACTCAAGTACCATTTGCTCTTCAAAAGCATCTAAGTTAATATTAATTTAAAGTTTGAAAAACCTCGAATACTTGGTGCTGAATACTCTCGACCTCAAGCTAAAATCTAGATCTGTGAAACTGCAGGAGAGGTCTGTTTCAGGTTTTGACTTCAGAGTAAAGAGTATTTTGGTTAGCACACTGTATTGTCTCCTGGTCTATTATCTCCCAGCATTCTCCTGTGTGCCAGAGAAAGAACAGGCCGTCTATTGTGGTGGTGATCCATGCTGCCTAGCACTAAAGTAGTCAAGAGGGCGCCGACACTGGCTCATCCCTATGCAGAGGAAGCCAATTAGGAGCTTGTAAATTCACACCATCATGCACAGCCACTGGACCTGCCTCAGGTGTGCCCCAGCCGCATTTCAGAACATTACCACAGCAGAGGAGTTAAGAGTGAAGTGCAGTAATCTCTGCCTGCTGCCCGAGTCACCCCATCCATGCCATGGTGTAGAGGAAAAAGAATGTGCTGTGGGTGAGATCCTTAACTAAAACTTGCATTGCTGCTCTGCACCTGTACCTTGCACCGGTGCTGCGGACCCACCCTCAGTGCGCATGAGCTCTGGCACTGCTTGTGTCAGCTGAAGAAGAGCTCAAGAACTCCCCCTACCTCCTTTCAATCCACCAGAATTGAGGATAGGCCCTCACATGCCACCAAAATAACAACTAGACTGTGCCAGCCTGGCACTCTAGGAGCTGAGCCTGTACACGTCTCCTGTTAATGTCCCCAGTGGCTCCTGTACCGAATCACTGACATGACCCAGTCCCACTACTAGCGCTCCTGTACCACCAAATCATGCGGTGCGAACTTCTGTACCACCAATCCATGCGGACCGAAGCTCCTGTACAACCAACCCACGTGGAGCAAAGCTCCTGTACCACTAACCCATGCTGAGCAAAGCTCCTGTACCACCAACCCATGCAGAGCAAAGCACCTGTACCACCAACCCACGTGGAGCGAAGCCCCTGTACCACCAACCCACGTAAGGCGGAGGTCCTGTACCACCAACCCACGTGGAGCAAAGCTCCTGTATCACCAACCCACGCTGAGCAAAGCTCCTGTACCACCAACCCATGCAGAGCAAAGCACCTGTACCACCAACCCACGTGGAGCGAAGCCCCTGTACCACCAACTCACGTGGAGCGGAGCTCCTGTACCACCAACCCACGTGGAGCAAAGCACCTGTACCATCAACCCACGTGGAGCGAAGCCCCTGTACCACCAACCCACGTGGAGCGGAGCTCCTGTACCACCAAACCACGTAGAGCGAAGCTCTTGCCTGTTGTATCCCTCGACCATTAACTCACTGCTGCGGGCAAAGACATTGACTCGGCCCAGTGGTACTGCAAGGGTGCAGAAAATTTGAAACTGGCTTGCCTCTCAATCCATCTGTGAGGGGGATCTAGTTGTGGTCGGCATCTGGCTATATCACTGGGTCACTTACAATAGACTGGCTCTTCAGAACCAGGGATGACCCAACGATTCCAGGTGAACTGAACTTGTTTGAGGGGGTCGGCATTGTTAAAATACTTATATGATTCCCAATTTCCCGAAAGGCTTTACGCGGATTTGATTGGCACAAAATGACCTGGGAGAGCCAGTTGTAGCTGGGCACAATGCTGAGGCAAGTGACACAAACTGAGGGATTCCCCCAGTGGTACCAAACTGGTATTTCTAAATGAGAAGGTGTCCTGTGGCATGGCCACGCTAGATCTTCTGAGATGTTCCCTGAGGAATATGGGCTTCAGCACTCCCAATTCTTCGGATTGCTAGAGTTGTGGATGCGGGGTATCACGGAGAGGGCATATATCAGGCGTAGGGCTACCCCACAAAATCCCAGAAGAGTTGGGCCCCCTGGTGAGAGTATTTCGACCTGAAGACTGTGAACGAGAGTGGTGACCAGAATGTTTTGAGGACAGGCTTTGCTAGCACTTTTTACCTCTGTGTCTACTTTAATATATACTATTCTAATATCTACTACACGTATTTTGTTGAAACTTTAATATTTTATCCCCCACAGTGCTGAGGCAAGTGACACAAACTGAGGGATTCCCCCAGTGGTACCAAACTGGTATTTCTAAATGAGAAGGTGTCCTGTGGCCTGGCCACGCTAGATCTTCTGAGATGTTCCCTGAGGAATATGGGCTTCAGCACTCCCAATTCTTCGGATTGCTAGAGTTGTGGATGCGGGGTATCACGGAGAGGGCATATATCACGCGTAGGGCTACCCCACAAAATCCCAGAAGAGTTGGGCCCCCTGGTGAGAGTATTTCGACCTGAAGACTGTGAACGAGTTGTGACCAGAATGTTTTGAGGACAGGCTTTGCTAGCACTTTTTACCTCTGCGTCTACTTTAATATATACTATTGTAATATCTACTACACGTATTTTGTTGAAACTTTAATAAATAAAAAAGTGTCTGTAAACAAGAAACCGCTCTGCCTCTTTCGCCTTCCTTTACGCAGGAGAGGGTGTGGTCACCCAAAGTAAGAGCTCACAGACCTGAAAAGATTTGAGAGGAAGAGGAACCTAAGCTGGCGGTGTCCCTGCACAGGACACTATCCAGCACAGTTCATGCCTTTATCTTCCACAGGCACACGCAATGCTACCACCACATCCTTATTTTCATTCTGAGAACTGCAGGCTCCTCTGTTACCAAATATTAGACTGTTGGGAAATAAACAGTGCTGTGCCCTGTAACTTGCCCCACATCATAGAACATACTGGCTTCCCCAGCCCAGCAGCACTCTTTTTCTGATGCACACTTTTGCATGGTTGAACATTAATCACAGACTATCCTTCTGTGAGCAGGGGCCACTTACCACAAACTCTCTACCATCATCATGATGTGTATACCATTGGACATCAGAGGCAGGTGCCAGTATCCTGGGCACATCTCCAAACCGTGCTCATAGACTGAGCCAACAATGAAAATATGTGATGACACCTTCCGGGTGGTTGTGCACTTTACAAATACACATAGGGTAACATGAAGTACTGTCAACATAGGGAATCGAGCATCAACCACTGCCCTGCAGATTGACAATGAGACTGTGATAGATTCACTGCGGTGTACTGTTGTCTTCTTTGTCCATGAGGACACATTCTTCGGTCAGCTCCCAATCCTGGAGGGCTGTCCTTGACACATGCACACAACCATCTCTGTGCAGGCTGCTAATAAAATGGACTTGGGCACTCGTGCCCGCAATCCACTTACCGACAAACATTGTGTCCATGTGCCCTTTCCAAGGCTGTGTCTGCGGCACACAGACGCAACACATCTTTTCTCACTAGTCGTCTCTCTAACTCCTTTATCTTGCCTGTCTCCCTTTCACAGGAATTGATTCTAATGTTAAACTGTAAACTTCCCGGTGGCAGGTATTCATTTTTTAGCTAAAGCAAGCAGTTTTATATATCTGTGCCATCAAAAAGCTGAATGTAAAGGGGAAAAAATACAATGGCTCTTTTTCACTTCTTTGTCGTGCTTTGAGTGCTATCTTTCATGCCTCCCTAACACTAACGTTTTGGGAGTTACTCGTTTTATTCAGAACTGTATCTCTTTATTTATATGTTTCCTGCATATATATTTGAATACTTTCTGTATGTTTCCTATAATATTTGCATGATGAATAACAAAATGTATTATGTACTCTATTGTTCTTAATGTTTATTGCCTTCCAACAAAATAATTTGTCTTGAACTTTGGGGCAGATTTACGAGCCCCGTGGCCAGATGTGACACGCATCTGTTGATCCTTGCGTCATGATGCGCTGCATTTACAATACGGCGCATCTGTGGTGGTGCAAGGGTAAACTTGCGTCACGCATCTTTCCTGGCGCATCCCTGCTGATTTGCAGGGATGCAACAGGAAACGCAAATCTGCCTCTAAATGTATATATTTATATATAACTTGCGCCCCAGTCATGCACATTAATAATTGTATTGCAAATGTTGCAGTGATATTATCAATGATGTCATAGAAGATGTTATGACTGATGTGGCATAAGTAGCAGTGTATGGTGACGGCACGAGTTATAGTTACCTTAGGGCACAACGTTTAGGTTCTTGGCACAAGAATAACTATCCCCCAGATGCATCAAGAACCCATTTTGCTATTCCTTAAAATCGTAAAATAACAATTCGCTATTAAGGAATAGCAAAATGCAATGCATGAAGAAAACACAAAAAAAATAGCGATTTCTTAAAATTCCTTAATTGCGACTCGCAAATTGCGACTCGCAATTAAGGAATACCTCCCCCTTCATTCCTATGGGCATAGAGGCCCATAGGAATGAATGGGAAGACATTCTCAATTTGCGAATCGCAAATTGAGAATGCGATTTCAAGGGTGCAGGGGTGTCCAAAGGACACCCTGTTGCACCCTTGAAATTGATCTGTGCACATATGTTGCACACACGTGCCCATGGGCTTGTGTGTGCACAACATGAGACTTTGAAAAATGCACTTTAGTGCATTTTTCAAAGTTTTTGCAAATTACCATGAAGTTCAACTTCATGGTAATTTGCGATCCCTAGTAGCGAAATCGCTATTTTTAGAATCAATCATTTTTATTATGCGGATAGGACATCTCAGAACACAGCCCAGCTGCCTACATCAATTTTGCCGGCAGGGTGGATGCAAACAGTAAAGACACAGCGTCTGGGCCTACACCCCGGAGGGCGACTCCGCGTAAATGAAGAGGCTCCGTCGCCCCACCGGATTTGTAACTACCGCTTTTTATAAGGAAATTAACAGAAAAAGAGAAACAAGACCCCCCTAGCCCTACACCCTACCGCAACACCCTACCACCCACCCACCCACTCCCACCCGCTCCGCATCAGCTTCTATAGACACTACTTGCTCTCAAGGATCTACCAATCCTGTCTGACTGGAATCAACAGCCTCTCAAGCAACTGGCGTGGCACCTACAGGTTCCAGGGGGATAAGTTGCAAAATTTGTAAGTATTTCGGGCATGTCACTTCCCGAAGGTCTTTAGACAAGAGCTGCAGAAACATACCCCAGAGTTTGGCATACTCAGAGCCCTTCCCATCCATACCCACGAAATCGCTATTTTTTAAACTTTAATGCATTGCATTTAAGGAATCTCAATTTTAGATTCCTTAAATGCAAGTAATCGCAATTTTGCGATTTCTTAATTTGCGATTTTTGCATTTGGGAAGATGCATCCCAAATGCAAAAATACCGGTCGCAAAGGGGCAGATTCTGGGCAGATTCTGAGAATCTGCCCCTTTGCGAGCGGATTTTACCTTGATGCATCTATGCCTTAAACTCCTGGATCTCTATGTTTTAGTGTGTGCAAACTGAACTTAATTATAATGTTCCTGTAACCTTTTGTTTTTTCAACCATCACAGCAGTGCATTACAAGAAGCAAAACTATGTTTAATGACTTTGTTCGTCTCCAGTCAATAATTAATATAACTTGAGACTTCTCGCAAGCAATACCTGTGACTTGTTCTGTTTCCATTTTTTCACAGCCTGAATACCTCAAACCTTATTTTCCTCCTTTTGAAATAATTCGGTAAAAGATTTGTGAAGTAAAACTGGGGAAATATTTCCGCTAGCTCCGGGATCCCTGTCTTCTAATAATTGCATTATTAAAAGAAAATGAAGAAACTAGACAGTACAGGTAAATGTATGGCTGCCCCTCTGTACCGTAATAGCTCAAGCATTGTGTCGGCCCCTGATAGGCTCCTCGGACAAAAAACACAGTAATAGTTTTATCAATCAAAAAGCCATTTTATATTTTTAGCCAGACTCTGATCAGTCAGACACACTTTTGATGGCAATTTATTGCATTAAAAAACATTGCTGTGAAAGTTCAACAATGTCGCCCAGCACACGCAAATACAGTTAATACAAAGTATGTAATTTCAGGGTGGACAATCCTTGTTTCTTATATATGTTCTTTTATTTTGTCTTTTGTTCTGTTGTATAGGTTCCTTAGCCAACACGTGTTTCGCTGCGATATGGGCACAGTAACCCGCGACTTCTTCAAAATATTTGTTATGTTTCCTTTTGAGTTTAACCCACAAAAGAGGTTTGGCCCATTGACAGGACCCAGGTAGGGCCACAATTACAAAATATATACAAAAGGACCTGGAATCCCACTTTTCAATTTATAAGCAACCACACTATATTCTTTTGGTGGTTAGGCTATTCTTAATTAGCCTTTCAATTTTTATTTTAGATATTTTCTCTGAATAGGATAAACCCTTTGATGCTCAGAAGAACACACAATTTTTAAACAATACAAAACATTAATTCCACATATATACAAACATTTCGGCCAAAATTAATTAGACATCAAATACACAAGAGATACAAAAATTACATCAGTTGCTTCAAATTTCAGTTTTCAAAAAGCAACACACTACTCAACATATTTCATCATCATGAATAGCATAATTAAATATTGCCTATTTGTAAAGCACCAAAAGCACAACTCTCTTAGAACCAATACACGTAGTTTAATTGATTCCTGCACTTCAACATGTCAAAACATGCCGACGCATTTCCAGCACCGTATAAACTCTTCACGGGCTTTCATCAGGGCTTCTTACTATTGGCAAGATAGATGATCTATGAAGCAAGTGAGAATCAAAATCACTCCTCAGCTCAACTACTTCAATCCTTCCTAGCAACCAGTCATTATATTAAAACTCATACCTTCTCGAAGCTTCATGAATTACGTAACTTTTCTGGACATTTAGACAGTGTCGGGAACGGCCTGTAAAGAAACAGTTCCTCAAATAACTTATCATGTCTGCTGTACTACAATTAATCCTACTCTCAGAAAGCCAAGTAGCAGGGCATACCTTAACACACAGCTCGTTTGGGGCCGCGGTGGATTCTCAAATAAATTTTGTTGTTAAAACCCAAAGGGGGGGAGGCAACTCTGTGGAAACACAAACCGAAACGGGTGGATATAAATATTCGCCCTGAATACTTCATTTCTAGTTGCCAAAACAACGAAACCTTTATCCTACCTTTACTGGTTTGATACGGCAATGCCGACCCGACTGTCGTCTTCAAGCGGTCGGTCCTATAACAAAAGGAGTATCAAATACTCGCATTAATGTAGCCTCTTCTCCCAATTTTTAAAGTATTACACTCGCTATTCACACACTCCCTCACCTTGGGTTAGGGCAAGACGCTGCAAGCGCCCGTCCACACGCTTCTACTCCCATGTATGAAGCTCAATTCAAATCTTCTTCCGAACACTTTTTTCCTGTTCTACAAAAAACGGAGCCATAATTACTTAGCGGCTCGTGTGTAAGAGGCGGCCTTCTGTGCCCCCACTGGAGCTCGATTCTCACCTGGTCACTTCATATCGGCCCGCTTATCAACCTTCCTCGTCAAACTCCACTAGTCTGTTTGTGAAAAACCCGAAGCGGTCTCATGTTAAACTGAACGCGCGACCACTAGGGTTGCTGGGCCATGTAGTCCCATTCTATTTCCCAAATGCCGAATATCCAGACACTGTCTCTGTTCCAATTAGTACATTCCAGGGTATGTTTAAATCAACTTAGGCTCTTTGACAGTCACATAAGCCCGATTATACCATAACAATCATGGAATTATGTGTCATACTCCACCTGACTGCAGCAAGATTATGCAAGCATGACTGACGTCAAACAACTCGTGATAACTCAGACATTTCGTTAAGGCCCGTCAGAGTACTGTTAAATTTCATGATAAGGTACGCCTCTTTCATCAATAGTACCGAGTCAATGTCCGTGGTAAGTCTAGATGTGTTCACTACCATTAGGACAGTCCATTTAAAATCATGTTCAGAATGATTTTCTGCCAAAAAATGCTCAACCATAGGGGCTGTGAGGACCCTCTTCTTAATTCTCGAGCGATGTTGTGTGATCCTGTGGTTAATTTGTTGATTGGTTTTGCCAATATATACTTTTTGACACGGGCAAACAACAGTGTATATGACATTTTTTGTCTTACAATTCGAAATTGCCAAATGTCTCCATCTGTTGTTCTCATGGATGAATTCGGTTCCCTCTATTGTATTTACGCAAGCGACACACGTACCGCATTTATGATGCCCCTCTGCCGGTTTCATGCCCCATTGTGCAAGTAAATCTTTCTTCACCTCTTTAGGACTGATGTCAGCCCTTACTAGTTCCTGTCCAATACTTTTATTTTTACGCATAGCGAACAATGGGCGCGGTAATTCAAACCCCAAGTTTTCCAGAAGGTGCCAATTCCGAGTTATGATTTGTTTGAATTTATTGGTCTGTGGGCCAAATGTGGTCACACAGACCAGTTTCTCCAATGGTGGCTTCACCTTTTTCTCTAGTAATGTCTCTCGTGGAGTATTCCATGCACGTTTTTTGGCATGCTTGAGCATTTTTTTGGGGTACCCCCTCTTCCGCATTTGATCACAAAACACCTCAGCATGATAATCAAAATCATCTCTGGAGGAACAATTCCTACGGATCCGCAGCAGCTGACCGTAAGGTAGGTTTTCTTTTAAGCTTTTGGGATGTGAACTCTCAAAATGAAGTATAGTGTTCTTATCTGTGGGCTTTCGATGTAATGAAACTGTTAGATGCCCTTCCTTAGGGGCCACATCTACATCCAAAAAAGTTAACTTCATTTGACTTTTGGCACAACAGAATTTGATGTCTTTGTGCCTGTCATTCAACCATACAAAAAACTGATCCAGTTCTACACTTGTTCCCCTCCACAGACACCAGACGTCGTCAAGAGCCTCTTCTATCGAATGATCCTACCCGAGGTTTACAAGAACAGATCTCGTTGATGGTCAAACAGGCCTTAGAAGAAAAGTGGGTGGGCCCTAAAGAAGCTGACTTCTTGTGTAAAAAGTTCCCCAGGGTTGTTTGCCCGTGTCAAAAAGTATATATTGGCAAAATCAATCAACAAACTAACCACAGGATCACACAACATCGCTCGAGAATTAAGAAGAAGGTCCTCACAGCCCCTATGGTTGAGCATTTTTTGGCAGAAAATCATTCTGAACATGATTTTAAATGGACTGTCCTAATGGTAGTGAACACATCTAGACTTACCACGGAAATTTAACAGTACTCTGACGGGCCTTAACGAAATGTCTGAGTTATCACGAGTTGTTTGACGTCAGTCGTGCTTGCATAATCTTGCTGCAGTCAGGTGGAGTATGACACATCATTCCATGATTGTTATGGTATAATCGGGCTTATGTGACTGTCAAAGAGCCTAAGTTGATTTAAACATACCCTGGAATGTACTAATTGGGACAGAGACAGTGTCTGGATATTCGGCATTTGGGAAATAGAATGGGACTACATGGCCCAGCAACCCTAGCGGTCGCGCGTTCAGTTTAACAAGAGACCGCTTCCGGGTTTTTCACAAACAGACTAGTGGAGTTTGACGAGGAAGGTTGATACGCGGGACGATATGAAGTGACCAGGTGAGATTCGAGCTCCAGTGGGGGCACAGAAGACCGCCTCTTACACACGAGCCGCTAAGTAATTATGGCTCCGTTTTTTGTAGAACAGGAAAAAAGTGTACGGAAGAAGATTTGAATTGAGCTTCATACATCGGGGTAGAAGCGTGTGGACGGGCGCTTGCAGCGTCTTGCCCTAACCCAAGGTGAGGGAGTGTGTGAATAGCGAGTGTAATGCTTTAAAAATTGGGAGAAGAGGCTACATTAATGCGAGCATTTGATACTCCTTTTGTTATAGGACCGACCGCTTGAAGACGACAGTCGGGTCGGCATTGCCGTATCAAACCAGTAAAGGTAGGATAAAGGTTTCGTTGTTTTGGCAACTAGAAACGAAGTATTCAGGGCAAATATTTATATCCACCCGTTTCGGTTTGTGTTTCCACAGAGTTGCTTCTCCCCCCTTTGGGTTTTAACAACAACATTTATTTGAGAATCCACCGCGGCCCCAAACAAGCTGTGTGTTAAGGTATGCCCTGCTACTTGGCTTTCTGAGAGTAGTTTTATTTTTAGTACAGCAGACATGATAAGTTATTTGAGGAACTGTTTCTTTACAGGCCGTTCCCGACACTGTCTAAATGTCCAGAAAAGTTACGTAATTCGAAGCTTCGAGAAGGTATGAGTTTTAATATAATGACTGGTTGCTAGGAAGGATTGCAGTAGTTGAGCTGAGGAGTGATTTTGATTCTCACTTGCTTCATAGATCATCTATCTTGCCAATAGTAAGAAGCCCTGATGAAAGCCCGTGAAGAGTTTATACGGTGCTGGGAACGCGTCGGCATGTTTTGACATGTTGAAGTGCAGGAATCAATTAAACTATGTGTATTGGTTCTAAGAGAGTTGTGCTTTTGGTGCTTTACAAATAGGCAATATTTAATTATGCTATTCATGATGATGAAATATGTTGAGTAGTGTGTTGCTTTTTGAAAACTGAAATTTGAAGCAACTGATGTAATTTTTGTATCTGTTGTGTATTTGATGTCTAATTAATTTTGGCCGAAATGTTTGTATATATGTGGAATTAATGTTTTGTATTGTTTACAAATTGTGTGTTCTTCTGAGCATCAAAGGGTTTATCCTATTCAGAGAAAATATCTAAAATAAACATTGAAAGGCTAATTAAGAATAGCCTAACCACCAAAAGAATATAGTGTGGTTGCTTATAAATTGAAAAGTTCGATTCCAGGTCCTTTTGTATATATTTTGTAATTGTGGCCCTACCTGGGTCCTGTCAATGGGCCAAACCTCTTTTGTGGGTTAACTATAGAGCGGGTTTTTACTCGCGAAGGTTGGGACGTTGAAAAGTAATAGAAGTAGGTGACGCTTCTCTTCGTCCAGGTGGTTTTCCACCTGAATTAAAATGTCAGAAAAGGATACTCTTTCTTTCACGGAAGAGCATATACAAAATTTATGTTCAGCTCCTTCCCCATTTGCAGCCATCTCATTAACTACTGAAGAAAAGCAACAGAATGAGGCTGACAGTCTAGTCCGATTAAGTAAGAAGCATATAAGAACGGAATTACATGGACATTTCCTGCTCCAACATTTGAGAGCAGGCACAATCCCCTGGGGTTTACAAGTCAAAAATACCCCCGTTATATTTGTGGATGATCCTGAATATAAAAAGGGATTTAGTGGGATAAGTACAAAGTGCAGTAGGGATCTGATGGTCCACACTATAGAAACTGCCGCAAGATTATGCAAAAAAGAGCTAGAAGAATTAGAAAAATTGACTGATGAGCTTAAAAATAATCACACAGACACTGAAGCGAGGGCCCTGCTAGAGAAAATTGGGAAGGAAATTACCACCTTCAAAGACAATACGATAAGTTACAAGACTTTTAAGTTTGAAAAGGATAGCAAAGCATTTAGCTTGGAACAGGCGTATCCGTAATTGAAAGAGGATTATTATACATCAGGAGAGTCCCGGAGAGCATTGGTTAACTACCAAGGTCGCTCTAAAAAAGGTTTAAAACCTTTTCTGAAACTTCTTTATCTGACTCCTCAACAGATTCAGACTCTAGATCAGGGCAACAACAACAAAAGAAACAAGGAGCCGGGCCTTTTTTAGAAAAGGGCCAGCAAAAAAACAAGGTGAGGTTCAAGCAAGTCCCATGGGAAATGCGGACCAGGAGACCATTCTACAAGTCATAAACCAAAGTTCGATTGTGAATCTGTCAACAAGATCGTTGACAGTTGGCGAGCGTTCGGTTTTGGAGCTGGGTTTAAAGTTCGTCCCGAATAGGTCGATGGACTTTACGAAGCTAAAATTAGAAACACTGGAGTTTTGCCGCAAAATCCGCCTAAAGGCCTTTTTTGCAGATAAGGAATATAAGCAGAACTTGGAAACCTCTGGGCTTGCAAATAAGTCTAAGTTCACTCCACCGCCATCTAGCGTTTCGAAAGCAATAGGAGCTTATGAACAAGCGGTGATGTCATCATTGACACAACTAGAGAAACGGTCCAAATATCTTAAAAAAAACATAACTGCAGGACAACAAGAAGCACTTGTTGCTCTCAAGAATGACACCTTTGTCGTAATAAAACAGGCAGATAAAGAGGGAGCCCTGGTTGTTTGGCCAAAAGGTATTTAAAGGAAGGGATGTCCCATGTGGACAATGAAGAATGCTATCGACAAATATCGAATGATCCTACCCGAGGTTTACAAGAACAGATCTCGTTGATGGTCAAACAGGCCTTAGAAGAAAAGTGGGTGGGCCCTAAAGAA
The DNA here is from genome assembly GCF_964261635.1 of Lissotriton helveticus. Lineage (NCBI taxonomy): Eukaryota > Metazoa > Chordata > Amphibia > Caudata > Salamandridae > Lissotriton > Lissotriton helveticus. The sequence continues at coordinate 1,902,039,114 of NC_136063.1, forward strand.
GCTGACTTCTTGTGTAAAAAGTTCCCCAGGGTGCCAATATTGTACTTCCTCCCGAAGATACATAAGAGACTAAACGACCCACCAAGACGTCCGATTGTCTTGGGGGTAGAATCAGTACTGGAACCGCTCTCCAAGTATGTGGACGTTTTTTTGAAACCTTTTCTACAGGAGTGCAATCTTATTTAAGGGACACAACCGAGTTCATACAGAAAGTGGAAAACATAGAGTTTAATGACCAGGAACAGTTGATGGTGACCTTTGACGTCACCTCACTGTATACCAAAATACCTCAAGAAGAGCCTCTTGAGGTTATAGAATTGTACCTTGAACGAAGAGAAAGACCTCACCGGGTCCCAACTGAGTTTAGTCTCAGCTTGGCCACCCTTGCCCTTAAAAAGAACTACTTCAAATTCAATAATTCATTTTATGTGCAAGTGAAGGGGACCGCCATGGGTTGTCCTTTTGCCCCGGAGATGGCGGTCCTTTACATGGCGGAATTTGAGGAAAGATTTATTTTTTCCAATAATCCTTTTTCACAAAACATTATGCAGTGGCTTCGCTATATTGACGACGTCTGGTGTCTGTGGAGGGGAACAAGTGTAGAACTGGATCAGTATTTTGTATGGTTGAATGACAGGCAAAAAGACATCAAATTCTGTTGTGCCAAAAGCCAAACGAAGTTAACTTTTTTGGATGTAGATGTGGCCCCTAATGAAGGGCATCTAACAGTTTCATTACATCGAAAGCCCACAGATAAGAACACTATACTTCATTTTGAGAGTTCACATCCCAAAAGCTTAAAAGAAAACCTGCCTTACGGTCAGCTGCTGCGGATCCGTAGGAATTGTTCCTCCAGAGATGATTTTGATTATCATGCTGAGGTGTTTTGTGATCAAATGCGGAAGAGGGGGTACCCCAAAAAAATGCTCAAGCATGCCAAAAAACGTGCATGGAATACTCAACGAGAGACATTACTAGAGAAAAAGGTGAAGCCACCATTGGAGAAACTGGTCTGTGTGACCACATTTGGCCCACAGACCAATAAATTCAAACAAATCATAACTCGGTATTGGCACCTTTTGGAAAACTTGGGGTTTGAATTACCGCGCCCATTGTTTGCTATGCGTAAAAATAAAAGCATTGGACAGGAACTAGTAATGGTTGACATCAGTCCTAAAGAGGTGAAGAAAGAGTTACTTGCACAATGGGGCATGAAACCGGCAGAGGGGCTTCATAAATGCGGTACGTGTGTCGCTTGCGTAAATACAATAGAGGGAACCGAATTCATCCATGAGAACAACAGATGGAGACATTTGGCATTTTCGAATTGTAAGACAAAAAATTTCATATACGCTGTTGTTTGCCCGTGTCAAAAAGTATATATTGGCAAAACCAATCAACAAATTAACCACAGGCTCACACAACATCGCTCGAGAATTAAGAAGAAGGTCCTCACAGCCCCTATGGTTGAGCATTTTTTGGCAGAAAATCATTCTGAACATGATTTTAAATGGACTGTCCTAATGGTAGTGAACACATCTAGACTTACCACGGACATTGACTCGGTACTATTGATGAAAGAGGCGTACCTTATCATGAAATTTAACAGTACTCTGACGGGCCTTAACGAAATGTCTGAGTTATCACGAGTTGTTTGACGTCAGTCGTGCTTGCATAATCTTGCTGCAGTCAGGTGGAGTATGACACATCATTCCATGATTGTTATGGTATAATCGGGCTTATGTGACTGTCAAAGAGCCTAAGTTGATTTAAACATACCCTGGAATGTACTAATTGGGACAGAGACAGTGTCTGGATATTCGGCATTTGGGAAATAGAATGGGACTACATGGCCCAGCAACCCTAGCGGTCACGCGTTCAGTTTAACAAGAGACCGCTTCCGGGTTTTTCACAAACAGACTAGTGGAGTTTGACGAGGAAGGTTGATACGCGGGACGATATGAAGTGACCAGGTGAGATTCGAGCTCCAGTGGGGGCACAGAAGACCGCCTCTTACACACGAGCCGCTAAGTAATTATGGCTCAGTTTTTTGTAGAACAGGAAAAAAGTGTTCGGAAGAAGATTTGAATTGAGCTTCATACATCGGAGTAGAAGCGTGTGGACGGGCGCTTGCAGCGTCTTGCCCTAACCCAAGGTGAGGGAGTGTGTGATTAGTGATTGTAATACTTAAAAAATTGGGAGAAGAGGCTACATTAATGCGAGTATTTAATACTCCTTTTGTTATAGGACCGACCGCTAGAAGACGACAGTCGGGTCGGCATTGCCGTATCAAACCAGTAAAGGTAGGATAAAGGTTTAGTTGTTTTGGCAACTAGAAACGAAGTATTCAGGGCGAATATTTATATCCACCCGTTTCGGTTTGTGTTTCCACAGAGTTGCCTCCCCCCCCCTCCTTTGGGTTTTAACAACAAAATGTATTTGAGAATCCACCGCGGCCCCAAACAAGCTGTGTGTTAAGGTATTCCCTGCTACTTGGCTTTCTGAGAGTAGGTTTAATTGTAGTACAGCAGACATGATAAGTTATTTGAGGAACTGTTTCTTTACAGGCCATTACCGACACTGTCTAAATGTCCAGAAAAGTTACGTAATTCATGAAGCTTCGAGAAGGTATGAGTTTTAATATAATGACTGGTTGCTAGGAAGGATTGAAGTAGTTGAGCTGAGGAGTGATTTTGATTCTCACTTACTTCATAGATCATCTATCTTGCCAATAGTAAGAAGCCCTGATGAAAGCCCGTGAAGAGTTTATACGGTGCTGGAAACGCGTCGGCATGTTTTGACATGTTGAAGTGCAGGAATCAATTAAACTACGTGTATTGGCTCTAAGAGAGTTGTGCTTTTGGTGCTTTACAGATAGGCAATATTTCATTATGCTATTCATGATGATGAAATATGTTGAGTAGTGTGTTGCTTTTTGAAAACTGAAATTTGAAGCAACTGATGTAATTTTTGTATCTCTTGTGTATTTGATGTCTAATTAATTTTGGCCGAAATGTTTGTATATATGTGGAATTAATGTTTTGTATTGTTTAAAAATTGTGTGTTCTTCTGAGCATCAAAGGGTTTATCCTATTCAGAGAAAATATCTAAAATAAAAACTGAAAGGCTAATTAAGAATAGCCTAACCACCAAAAGAATATAGTGTGGTTGCTTATAAATTGAAAAGTGGGATTCCAGGTCCTTTTGTATAAATTTCCTTTTGAGTTTAAGCATAACTGTAAGGTTGGCTGATAACTAAGAACTATAAAATATGGAACCATGCGCATGGGATTCCACTATATGATATCACAATGATTAAATATAAGGCAGCTTAAGTTATCACAAAAGTCACTGTGAAGTAATTCATTGTGATCAAAGTTCTAAAGCGTTCGCTATACTGTTTATTTTCTGTACAATTCTCTTAGCCCTGAAGAAGTTGTGGATTATTGTGCCCATATCACAATGAAACACATGTTGGCTAAGGAAATTAAACAAAAGAACAAAAGACAAAATAAAAGAAGATTTATAAGGAAAGTATTGTCCACACTGAAATTATATTCTTTGTATTAACTGTATTTGCGTGTGCTGGGGGACCTTTTGAAGTTGTTTTATTAGTTTTACCATGTAGCTGAGAGGAGGGTGGTTCTCTCTACCTTTGCAGCACTGCTTTCTAACTGAAACATCTGATATACTATACTGTGAACTTCCCTGTGAGGCACCATTTCCCTACAAAACGTACCGCCCTTTTCCCTTCTACTTAATTGCTGTAAAAGTGTCTCTAATTTTTAGGTTTAGCCTGCACATCGCTTACAATGTGCTTTTAAAATCTTTTGCTAATACATATCTTAAAAGGGGCTTACATCCCACTCCCTGCTTTCCAATTGTCCCTGTGCTTGTCACCTACTTTTCCTCTATTTCTATTGGCTGTAGCATGCTATTTCCTGTTCTTCCTCAGTGTGTTTGCTTTTATCAGTTTCCAGAGTCCCAAATACTGTTTCCATCCACTTTTGAATCTAAAATGTTTTTAATGTTTTGCCTGCACTTGGCTTGGGTGCATATCCCACAGCTCTCAAGGCAGGACCCTCTCTAATAGGAAAGGCATGTGCCTGACTAGTTTAATGCCGGCTCTTTTATTATTATTATCTTTGTCTTCAAAGTGCAACAAACAGCCTGGCTTTATTATGGCCGCCTCTCAGGACGTTGCCTTGATTTAATGAGTAACACGTCATTCACATTTAATCAGCATGTCACTCTCGCTGCGCAGCTGACGGGGGCAGCGGCCGTGCCATGGGCATGCCAAAGGCAAGCCCGTCTGCGCCTGTCTGTGGCTGGGCCGGGGCCAGGGGCCATGACCCCTGCCCCTTTTTTCAGGGAAAAGAGGAGACATTCACAAAACATGCTTCACGGGCTCCGGCCTAGGCCACTACAGGACTGTAGTACTTTTAAGCTGGAAAGTCCTGACCCCAGCTGCTCCTGCTGTGGCTTTGCCGTTACTACACAGCCTAGCAGAGAAAATATCTCTAATACTACTGTTACCATGAATTATAATACACAGATGCACTCCACTGTAAAGAGTAAGGTTACTCCTCCAAAGGAATTTACCTTTTTAACATAATTGTAGGTCACTCCCCAGACATAAGTATGACATCTTTGACCTCTTGTGGAATACAAAACCTGATGCTATTTTCCTTATGGAAACATGGTTACACAAGAGCTCGGGCCCCGATGTTGAATCTGCTCTGCCCCCCAACTGTATGATAATTAGGAAGGATCGTGGGGTCAAAACAGGAGGTGGCATTGCGTTAATTTTTAAGAATGAATATATCTGTAAATGGGAGAACTTACCCTTTAAGGATTGTGGGGCTTGCTTTTTCAAACTTTCCCTCACACCCAAATTCACTCTCTCTTGGATTTTGATTTACCGCTCGCCAGGGCCAGCAGGGCCATGGGCAGCGGATTTTCCCAAACTCATTGCCCCTTTTCTGTTGGATGCTGCCAATTTCACCATCCTGGGAAAAATAAATATTCACTTCAATGATCCAACATGCACTACGAGCACTTCCCTGAAGGCCGATTTGGCAGCTATGAATGTCCTACTCTGTAATTCAGGTTCCACCCATAGGGCAGGCTACTTTTTGGACCCCATTTTTTCCAATCTATCAAGTATCTCATGCCAGGCAGCTCTCCCTATACTTTGGTACTTTGGTCCGATCATTTCTTGGTCCGTTTCAGGGCGAGGCTAGATCAGCAGCATGAGAACACATCCACCTTAACCACCAAGTCAGGGTCAAGAAACTGGAAGAATTTAGATATAGATTCTTTTAATCAATACCTCTTGAACAACATTCCTGCCATTACCTCAATTAGTTTAGCAGATTCGGACCCCATCTATACCTAGATTCGGACATCCATTGATGCGTGCCTTCCAACCTCTATCAAAAAAGTTAACAATCATCGACCTCCTGCTCCCTGGTGTTCGGAAAGGTTAAAAACAGAAAAAAACAAATGCAAAGGATTAGAAAGACATTGTAGGAAGGACTATGCACCTGAATCCAGACGTATATACAAATTAGCTACAAGGGATGATCATTCTCTCTGCAACGCTGCCCGAGCTGAACATGTAAACAAAACCATTACGTCTGTACATAACAGCCCTAAGGTCTTGTTTAAATTAGTTCAAGGTCTTTCTGGCGCAGCTTGCCAACCTACCCCCCTGTGCTCAATGAAGCCCAATGCAAGGATTTAGCCAAGTTTTTTATTGGCAAAGTCGAGAAAATCCACGCAGAACTAAATGAAGTTACAACTAATGTGGTGCAGCAAACGAAGAACCCTTCCCCCACAGCGGACTGCTTTGCTCCGCCGGCGAATCAGATCGCCGTGCCCACTAACACGCTAGAAAATTGGTTGCCTCTGAGTACAACCTCTTTCAACCGCGTTTTAAATAGCCTTAAATCTTGCTCTGTCAGAGATCTTCATCCCATTCCTATACCTCAAAAACTGGAGCCATCTTCACTTAAACTTATCGTGGAGTTGCTTAATGCATCCTTGCAGGAAGCAGCTGTCCCATCTGCATGGAAACATGCCATGGTTCGCATACTCTTGAAAAAAGGTAATCCTGATCCGACGGAATTATCCATTCCACCCAATCTCTCTACTTCCAGCTTCCTCAAAAATTGTAGGAAACATATTAACCAACAACTGACGCAGTTTGTTGACTCCCAAAAAGTTCTACATGCATCACAGCCTGGATTAAAAGCACTTTTCTCTACGGAAACCACTCTTTTGGGAGTTACAGAAACTTTGAGTCAGCGTCTTGATATGGGTGAAACTCTGGCAGTCATACTGCTTGATTTGAGTGCTGCTTTCGACACTGTGTCACATACTGCCCTTCTAAAGGCTTTACAATCTTTTTGCGTTATTGGGACAGCACTCAAATGGCTCACCGACTTTTTGGCCAACCATACTTTTCAGGTCTTTTCCCCTTCATCAAGCTCTAAGTCCCACGCTTCTCCTATGGAGTACCACAGGGCTCTATCCTCAGCCCAATATTATTTAATATCTACGTCCGACCCCTGGCAACAATAGCTGAAGAGGCTGGATTATCTATTTTTTCGTACACTGATGATACCCAGCTAAATTTCTCCCTCTCTACCAATGAGGCATCTAAAGCATCCTCTCTCCAGGTAGGGCTGCTAAACATAGCAGATTGGATGCATGCCAACATGTTTAAATCTTAACGGTGGAAAAACAGAAGTTTTAGTTCTTGGGAAAAACAAAGATCTTTGGGGCCCCCAACACTGGCCTCCCCAAATGGGTGCTCTCCCCCAACCGGTGCAATTAGTCCGTAATCTAGGCGTAATCATTGACGACCAGCTATCAATGAGTCAACAAGCAGTCAAGGTAACCGCAACCTGCTTCACCATCCTAGAATGGCTCAAAAAAATATGTTGGATGTTACCTAGTCCCACGCAAAGAACAGTGGTTCAGGCCCTCATTACTTCCAGGCTAGACTACGGGAACGTCCTGTATTTAGGAGCCAGCAAGGAGGTGGTGTGAAAACTGCAGGTAGTAAAGAACTTGGCGGCCAGACTGCTTTGCCAGGTGGCTAGAAGGGCTTCCATTTCAGGCTCGCTCCTAGATCTCCACTCGCTTAGGATGGAGATGCGCATTAAATTCAAGGCCCTGTGCTATATGCACAAAATTAAAGTTGGTTTACAGCACCACAGTATCTGAGTCCTAGTCCATCCCTACCCTATTTTCAGTTCCTAGGACCAGACGGTCGCGTATGGGAGCCGGTCTTTTTCTTACCTGGGGCCATTACTGTGGAACTCACTCCCACACCACTTCGGCATGAAACCATCCATAAGAACGTTTGCAAAGGCCTAAAAACGTGGTTATTTAACCAATAGCTTTTTTCTCTCTGAGTCTATGTGTGTCCCATGGTGCCGGGAAACCTCCAGGTAGCTGTGCGCCTTATAAAATAAAAAACTTAATTAAATTAAATTCACTCAAAATACTTCCCTCCTTCACTGTGAGTTTGTAATTCCTTCCTTCACTGCGGGTTTGTCATTCCTTCACAGCCAGTGCCCACCATAAGCACTGGGAGATTAAGCGATTTACCCAGAATCACATGATGTGGAGCCTACGCCTAGACTCACACCTGGTTTCCCAGTTTCCAAGTCAGCAGCTCTGGCCGTTGTGCCACACCCTCCTCCGATTGCTCCACTTTTCTTTTAATGTTCAGGTGTGCACTGCCAGCTGCTGCTTGAATTACAATGCAGCTGAGTCCTCACAAAATAAACTTCAGCAGCAAGAATACAACGGATGTGTATTTTAAAATCAGAAAGAAGTATTTCAATGCCTAGTTGTATATTTTGTTAGTGGCGTAATTTTTTCCATTATCTCACCTCGACTGCAGCAGCACTAAACTGCCTGTGCTGCCCCCCTGAAGATCCTGGGTCAAAGCACCGAGCCTGCTATAACTGTGTGAGTGACGTCCATACAGCAAGTCCGACTCCCACTAAGCAGGAAAGAGAGCACAGGTGTCTGCAATGAATCCACCACTATTGCAGCTTAGAGACCAGCACAGCTGAGGTCCAACATGATTTGCCCAGCAATTAGTTTGTAAGTGGCCAGTTGGCAGTGGTTGAGGAGGGTAAGAACCAGAATACTAGATGATGAAACATTTACATTTGAAATGAATGTCCTTCTGAAATATAACTGGTGCGCATGTAAAGCACTCCAGTACCTTCGGGTGGAGGCCGCCCTATACAAAAACTGCGAAAAAACCCATTTCAGAGGCATTCATGAAGTTGGTGGAGATGAGGAGTCACCTCATTATAGTTCAGAGGTGCAGCAAAGGCTTTCCAAGCACATTTGTATGAAGTAAGGCGCGCCTTCTCTGATCCTGCAGGTTTGGGGATGGTGAGGTCTTCCTACACTTGTTTAATGTAGTATTTACACTCAGCTTGTGGATCCCAGATGAACATGACTGCTGAAAAAGCTTCCCTGTGACTAATACTGTAATGCTCACCACTTGAGGTGGATTCAGCATGCGTTTAAAATATCACACTGCATTACCCTATGTTTACTTTTTCTTTCTTAGCCCTGAGTTTACTTTTGCTGATCTGTGCCAGGCCTTTGGCTCCTCTTCCAAAGCACTCCTCCTTCCCCCTCTTTGTGAGCAGACACCTTTCCCAGTACTATCTTTTCTCTTGAGGTGATTGCACACCAGATATTGCTGCATCGCATGCAGTCCCATTCTCTTCAGGGATGGTTTCTTTTTCCAGGGTGTACATTAAACATTCTGCCCTTTTTGCCATGTTATAAGCATCTGCAGTCTGATGCCTCGTGGGATTCTGTGACTTTAAATCTCTCTTGTCACTTTGATTCTATTTTCACCCCTGACCCAGAGGCTATTCCAGTCTTAGGCTAAAGTGTGATTCCAAGGATGAAAAGAGTGGGCCGTATTACCAAACGGTTTTGTTTGCCGCTATTAAATGTCCTTGGTGGTAAGATTAGGAGGTGCTTTGTGCAAAAAGCTTTTATCATCGTATTATAAAAGCAGGATTATGGAGTTGGTGATGTGTGTCATTCATTTTTGTGCTTATTTTGTGCTCTTTTTTGTGCTACTGTGGGTTTGTGTTGCATTACTACAATGCTGTGTTGTGATTGTGTTTTTGCATTTTTGTTTTACTGTGTTGTTTAGTGTTGATCTCTTATCTTGTAATTGAGCTGTTGTTTTGCTTTGTGTGTGTTATTGTGTCACACTGTTGTTTGCTTAAAATATGTTCACAAAAGCTCCTACATTTCATTGTAAGTGAATGTATGGGTGTATAAGTTGGTATGAGTACCTGTGTGGGTGACAGAGTGGGTGTGTGAGTGATTGTATGGATCTGTGATTGGATGTGTGAGTAGCTGTATGGGTCTGAGATTGGGTGTGTAAGTGACTGTATGGATCTGCAAGTGGGTGTATTAGTGGATGTATGGGAGTGTAGTGGGTGTGTGAGTGGTGTATGGGTCTGTGAGTGGGTTTGTAAGTGGTTGTATGGGTCTGTGAGTGGGTGTGTTAGTAGCGGTGTGAGTCTGTGAGTGGGTGAGTGGCTGTGAGGGTCAAGGACTCAGTATGTGAGTGCAGTATGGGTGTGTGAGTAGTTGTGTGGGTGTGTGAGTGGCTGGATGTGCCTGTGAATTGCCACAAGGTGTTTTTGCACTTTTACATAACCATAGGGACATATGTAGGTAAATCCCAAATACCGGATCTTAAATACCGATTTTTAACGAATTTTACCAAATCAGTATTTAGAAATCGGTATTTGGGATGTAGGTAAAAAATCCGTAAAAATTGCCGAATCGGTATTATTCGGTAAATAAATACCGAAAACCCAACACCGATCGGTAAATACTGACTCAGTAAATACCGAATTGGTAATTCAAAAACAGAAACAATTAAGGAATCAGCCAATCCGGTGCAACGAGGAAGTGGCCACACCCATGCAGGTGCACTCAATCTGAGGCTGCTGGAGAGGCTGGGAGAGCAGAGCAGAGTCCTTGAGCCCTTGGGAAACTTTTACTCCTGGAAAACCACAAAATGGCAAGCAAAGACACTGACAGGGAAGGTGCAGAGAGAAAGAGGAAGGTTACATTCATCACCATGGAGCTGCAGGTCCTTGTGGAGGAGGTAGTCAAGGAACACCACAAGTTGTTTGGGAAGCAGTCCCTGCAGGCGGCAGAATCTGCCAAAAGGAAGATTTGGCTGGCAATACAGACAAAGGTCAATGCAATTGGAGTGACCCCACGGGACATTGACGTCCTGAAAAAGAGATGGTATGACCTCAGGAGGTTGACAAAGCGAAAGATGGCTGAGCTCCACAAACAAGCAAACCTGACAGGAGGAGGGAGGAACTGCCCTGACTGAGCTTGAGGAGCTGGTGGAGTCCATCATTGAACCAGACAGCGTCTGTGGGATTGGGGATGCAAACAGCTCAGCCCGAGCTGCCACCAGAACAGGTAAGAAGCATGCACAGCCATCACCCCCACCCCCTCCTCTTCCCCTTCTCTTTCCCCTTCCCCAATGTGGTAGTGTAAACCCCACTCCAGTACAGGTTTCAGTATACATCAGCAATGCATTATGGGAGATGTAGTCATTGAAACACCTACCATGTCAGACAGCACACCAAACAACAAGGCATACGACACACATCAGTGATGAGCAAGCTGAGGCAATAGCGATGGTGTTTCAAGTGATGAGAATTTAATTTTATAAGCAGGGCTGCAGGACCACAGAGCTAATGTACGATTTTCTGGCCACAGGCGAGATATCTCGCAAGCGTCCCAAGGACAAGGAAGGGAGTGCACCACTGAGGGAAGACACACAGGAGGCGAGTACCAGTGCAGGGCAAACCACACAGGAAACTGCTGCATCAACAGCATAGCCAGCCTCCCAAGACCTTCCAGCATCACCACAGCTGCAGGCCTCCCTAGACCTTCCAGTGTCACCACAGCTGCTGGCCTCCCAAGAGCAGTTTGGCTCACCACTACTCCTGTCCTCACCTGAACTGGTAGCGTCACCACCTTCAACAACACCTGCAGTGCAAAAAACCAAGAGGCATGTCGTAGCAACACTCAGGGAAATGGAGTCTTCTGCAGGAGACATGGTGGGGGGTGATAGGTCAACCGTGGCAGTTGAGGACAACAATGCCAATCAGCAGTCCACCGCCGAGCGGGCCAACACAGGTGCCAGACGCCACAGGGCCATGAGACAGAAGTCAATACCAACATGGCGAGGGTCCTGGTGTCTTCTGCGGACTGGAGGCCAGTATGGTCAAGGTGCAGCGCATGCAGGGGAAGGCCATCCAGTCGGTCCAACGCCAGATGAGGCACCTAAATGTAAATGTGGAAAGCATAAATATGGGCATCAGCTCAATGGCGGAGGGAATGAGAGAGATGCTGCGGGCATGCGGGACATTTCCCAGTCTGTGCTGCTCTTGTGCAGCAAGCTGGATGAGGACAGGGCAACCAGGCGGAAGGAAAGGCAGAGCCCAGAACAACACACAAGGGCAATCAACCACCTAGCCACTGCCACTTCCCTGCTTTGCAGGTGCTGCGTTAACATGCAGGAGGGACTGGCACACAACAGCAGTGAAGTCTCCAGGGGCCTTGTGAGGGTGACAAGTGCAGTTGAGGTGCTGCTGACTGCTCAGTCGGCAAATACTGTTGCTCTGGATGTGGGGGAGAGCGTGGAGAGCACCAGTAAGAGCAGCATAACCCCCCCTATTACTGACACCCGGAGGAGCAGCAGGCTCCATGGGGCTGGCACTACACACACAGCCAGTGAGGACAGCCAGCCATTGGCATCCAGCACCGGTAGGCGTGCCAGCAAGCACTGATGATGCCCACACTCCCTGACCTGGAATAGGTGAAATAACCCAGGACTTCCATAATGGATGGCTACAATTGGACTGGCACATTTGGGCCTTTGTGTACTGGCGTAGTGCCAAAAAATAAAACTATGTCGTGTAATACTACAATGGGCTGTGTCTCCTTACTAACTTAGAAATAGTTGCATGTGATCTCTGCCCGTCTCTGACTCCCATCTGTTGCTTGCGCCACTCCTGCTGTGTTGGGCTCAGGGTGTGCAAATTCATCATCGTCATCCTCAATGTTAATTCTACTGCTGTTCCTTTCTTAGTGGCAAGGTTGTGCAGCATTGCGCAAGTTGCAATGTTTTTACAGCAGATGAGGGGTGAGTACTGACGTGCGCAGCCGCTTTTGTGGAGGCAGCGGAACCTGCTTTTTAACAGCCCCAAGGTGTGCTCCACAACATTGCGAGTAGATTTGTGTGCCACGTTGTACCGTCTCTCACTCTGGGTTGATGGGTTCAGGTAGGGTGTCAGGATGAATGAGCGGACGGCATATACGCTATCGCCTATGTGGAAAAGAGAGAGCCATTAATTACATGCACAACAACACCTAGGTATTCAGTACCTATCAGGGTGTGTCACAGCGTTTTACCTAGCAGGTATCCTTCTCCGAATTCCCCCGCTGTCAGGCGTGTGTAGATCCCACTGTTCTGGAAGATGTAGGAGTCGTGGGTGCTTCCTGGTTATTTGGCCACGATGTCTGTGATTATGTTGGCAGCATCACAGATTGCCTGCCCATTTATTGAGTGTGTGGACTTTCTGTTCCTGTAGATGTACTCAGTGGCTACAGGTGGGCAGATAGGGATTAACCCTGGGCGTAGTACGCGTAGTCGCGCTACGTGAAGCTACGCGAAGACGTTCTCGTACTACGCGAGCTTCGCGTAGCTTCGCGAGCGTGCGTAGTAGCTTGCTGGACCCGTTCGCGAGCCATTTTTCTTTCTCGGGAGCACGTTGTGCGTGTTCGGGGCACTGTCTGCGTGCTCGGGGGATCATAGCGTGTGACCTTACCCATGCGGTGGGCTATGGGCGCGGCCATCTTGTTTTTTCAATTGTCCCATCCGCTCGCGTTTCCTATTTCCTCTTCCGGGTCGCGCATAACGTGTTTGCGTTGTGCAAGTCATGTTCGGGAAAACAATTACTTGTTCACGCTGAAAAAGTGCGTGTTCGCGTGAAATTGCGCGCAAACTTACCCACGTGGTCGCGATGGGCGCGGCCATCTTGTTTTTCACACTCTATGCTATGGTTCTGGGCCTAGTTTTCTATCCACCTTTTATCTTTGCAATCTTTACTTATTTTCACAGTTTTCTGACTTTTTTTTACTTATCATCTATCTCTCTCTGTCCCTAAGTTTATATTTTGCATTTTATTTCTACTTTTCCACATTATTTTTTACTTTTCTACTGTTTTATTTTACTTCTTTATTTAAGCTCCTACTTCTTCCCCCTAACTTTTTTCCTTTTGTTCTAACTTTTCTTTTCCACCTCCACCTCCACCCCAGAACCATGGCAAAGGGCAGCAGCAGAACCAGCTCGAAGGGCAAGGCGCCTGCGCCTGCGCCCAAGAGCCAGCTGACTTGTGGCAGAATGCGACCTGCAGGGGTGCAGGCCCGGAAACTTTTCGGGGAGGCGGAGGTGGCCACCCTGGTTTTTTTCATCCAGCGCCACCTCCTCTTGACCTTGGCAGCAGGCAGCAGGCTAGGCTCCGGTTACCTTCCAGAGGAGCGTCACCGCCGGTGGGCGAAGGTGCGCCGGGCAGTCTTCCGCCGCTTGTGTATCTGGCGTACCCACCAGCAGCTGGCCCACCGTTGGGCAGACATTCTGGACAGGGAGCAGGACCTGTTGGACCTGCTAGGTGTCGAGGTCGTGGGGCTTGGTGAGTAGCTAGTAATATTAATATATATATAGTAGTATAAGTATTGTGTATAATTCTTGGACGAATAAGTAACACGATTACTGGTGCGCTTAGTTACATTGCAGATCAATTCTGTCTCAAAATCTTCTGTTATTGTATGACACAGGTGCTGTTTGCCACTTCTCTTACTGGTTAGTAACTTTGCGCTAGCTTGGGCTGGTGATTATTGATGTTAGAGTTTACTTTAGAGAACTGAAGTTACTTAATGCTATTGCTAGAGTCTAGTCCTTACATTGTCCTTTAGTGAAATAGTGGTGGATGGATAGTATTAGTTCATATTTTTTTAACGGTCTGCATGACGCCTCCTCTGTCACTGAATGCTTAGTTAGTTCTTATTTATCCCACCCCTCCATAGAACCGGTTTGAAGTTTGTTTACTGAGTGGTAGGCTTAGCAGCAATAGCATTGTCACGTCAGTCAGTCGCAGTTCATATGACGCAAGGAACCAACAATTTGGTGTATGCACACATTTATGCATGTGTCCTCCATCTCATCTATGCATGTTTGCGGGCAAAAATAAAATGGAAATGCCGACTTACCGAACAATTGGCCCGTCTGGATTCTGGAATAGGTGGTGTAGGTCAGGTGGTACTGGCTTCGTTAGTATATTCTGCAATCAGAATGTTTATGGAACATTTGATTAGTGTTCTATAAGTAGACAGTCTGTGAATCCTGCAAGCCAGTAGTCATTTAGACTTCAAAGTCAATTTTATTGGAATTGTTGTTTCCTAAAATGTTTGAGAGGATTTTTGAATGATGTATTTGTTTTTCACAGCACTCAATTTTTCTCTTTCTTTATTATTTCTTACATGATCAGCACCACCCAGGGGCAAGAAGACGGGGTCCGAGTCGGCGGGACAACCACCAGAGGAGCGCTCCTCTACTGAGGATCCTGCTCCTGGCCTACAGTGCTTATATTATTAACAATTATATTTCCCTAACTTTTTAACGCACCTTATTTTTTCCAACCTATTAAGCCTCCTTCATATTTCAATGTTAGCAAAACCTTCTTTGGTCTTCAATTTGTTTTCCAAATTTTGGGTATCCAATGCCATCCCTGACTTTCAGTTCCTTCAAACGGCCTCTGCCATATGACTCTCTGTGCTACTACTATTAGACTGTCTGTAGCTAAGCTTGCCCTGTTGGCCACTCTTTAGTTAAGGTATTCTTTTGAAAAAAGCTGTGATAGAATAGCTGTAGCCACTGGGTCGACTCCTGTCTTTTGCGTTGTCCTCTGTAATCTCTAGTCTTTGTCAATTCCCACCAACAAAATGCGCAACCAGATGTTTGCCTACTAATTTTTGTTAGGTTGGTATACTACTACTACTGTTGTGGTTATTCTCTGCACAGTCACATACAGAACTATGCACAAGAAAATAGGATGTTGGTGATAGGGAGGTTGGACCTTACTTACACCCTAGTCACAGAACTCAGTCAGAAGAACCCCCAATTTACTGACCGTCTACCTACCTAAGTGTCTCAGTCATAGTCATTTGTCCCGCCCCCGACCCCCCACACGAAGATAGCTAGATACACCCAATGATTTTATTACACAACCCAGAACAGAAGAACACCCTTTCGCTCACTCACTCGTTTAAGTCCACAACACCCCAGACACTCAAAATATACCACTGAGTCTATGTGCAAGTTCAAAAACTTTATTTTTTTAATAACAAGCTTTGTATTGTTGTAACTTGTAAGTTGTTCCATTAAAAACATCCAGCTCCACCATGCAAAATAAAGGAGATTAAATACTATACATTTTGTACAACTAGTGCACGATAGAGAACTGTGGAAATTGTGGGAGACCCCTCACCGTTGAACGTATACTGGTTACACATGCATCTTTCGAAAGCTCTGCAAATCTCTGGTTCGTAGAAGGCAATCTTCTCATCTGCCTATGAGAAAAATGTTGCACATTAGACAGTGAATACAAGGGGGGCGTGGCTAAGGCGCCGATGGCGGAGGTCGCCTGAGTACTCGGCTCCGCGATCGAGCCGCATTCATCCTGTTTAAACGGCTCCAGAGGCTCCCCGATCCTACACCAGGGGTCTGAGCAGGGGCGCTACGCGGAGAGACGCGACCAGAGAGCTGCGGCGACGCGAGGGGTGCAGGATCGGAGCCTGACCGAGCGGACGAGGAGCGAGCGGTGCCGATTCCATCATGGCGCCCGCTCTGGCCCGGAGGTCTTAGAGTGCCCGGCGGCCCTCGTGGGTCGCAGATCCGGAGGATTCCTGCTCTCCGCCCCTGTTCCTGGCGGGGCACAACGGGAGCCGTCTGCCTGGATTTCCGGCGGCCCCAAGCGCTACCGACTGCGGTGGCCGACCGGCGGGTCCCCCCGGGGCACTGCGGGACGACAGAGCTGGAAAAGCCCTCCTGCGCCCCCGCTGAGCCTGAGATGGCTCCGATTCCGCTGCCTGCAGCTCCGTGCCCGCTGAAGACCCAAAGACCGGGCCTGGCCTGAAGAGTGGTGAGAGGGAGCGTGGTGGGCTCGAACTGGTCACCAGGAGCGCGTGAACCGGCAGGGCTGGGGAAGGAGGCCTGCGCTCTAAGATGGCGGCGGAGGCGGCTTAAGACGGAGGTGGTAACTAGCGGCGAAAGGAGTCCAAGGAGGAGCCCGTCTCCCCTCCACGTCTGCATATTACCTCAACGAGGGCGAGGTCCTGACCCTTGCAAGGCTGGACGTGGCGGAGACAATTACGCATACGGACACAGAGAGCCCTGAACCACGTGGCCGTAGAGGAGGCTTCATTCTTGGCGTTACTTGAGGTCGATTGCTGATGAGCCCCTTGCCCTAACTGATGGGACCCGACCAGGATGCCCACTGATTGCTTGACCTGAGCCAGGGAACGGCTGTGTTGCTCCTGGCCGATGCGTAGGGCGCTGGCTGGGGATTCGCGCCGGGGCTAGTCCAGGGTCGTGGACCGGCAGGGAGCCATCCGCGTGCTGGCCGACGCCACTTCTTGAGATTCCAGTCTGTCTCGAGGCTGGTGCTTGGGACCGTCATGGGTAAACCGAGGGGCGCTAAGGGGAATGCGCAGGCCACCTCCGACATGGAACTACCGGACAAGGGTGACCAGCTGGACCCGGAGATGCCAACTGACCCGAGTCTTCAGCGGCAATTGGACAAGATCTTGGCAGCCATAACAGACACGAGGTCAGCACTCCAGCAAGACATTGCCCAGGTGGTGACGGGCTTGGGCTTACTCAGGGCTGACCATGACAAGCTCTCGGACAGGGTCAAGGAAGTAGAGGACTCGGTTGGAACCCTAGAACCGGCGCAAAAGACATTGGCAGTCGTCATGAAGGATGCACTGACAAGAATAGATGCTCTGGAGAGGAGGGCGGAGGAGGCAGAGGGGCGCAACTGAAGGAACAACATCCGCGTGGTGGGCCTGCCGGAAAAAGTTGAAGATGGCGACATGGTGTCCTATCTAGAAAACTGGCTTAAGACGGAAGTGGCGCCCGGGGGGCTTTCCTCCTTCTACACTCTGGAGCGGGCGCACAGAGTTCCATCCAGACCGCCTCAACAGGGACGCCCACCGCGCCCAGTGGTGGCGAGATTGTTGCATTTCCGCGATAGGGACCTGCTCCTCAATAACGCCAGGAAAAATGGGGCATACCAGGTGGACAACAGCAAGGTGAATATTTTCCCGGACTACACCTATGAGACTCAGCGCCAGCGGACCTCCTTCTTGGCAATTAAACGCGAACTGCGCAACGAGGGTATTCAATATTCATTGCTCTTCCCGTCGAGGCTCCGCATCATCCTTGATGGCAAGACCAAATTCTTTGACACCCCTGATGAGGCGTGTAGCTGGCTGGAACTCTATAGGGCTGGCAAAGATGGACCTGGTTCTTCTTTCCAAGCTACTTCAGAGGTTGGACTGCAACGGAGATCTAAGAGGGTCCGCAACCGTCGAGGTGGTTTTGGCCGTCCTTCAAATGTGGTGACTACGGCGGAACGGCGTGGAGTGCTCGAGATGTTATCCAGCATATCGGGTTCCCAGGGAGAACCAATGACCGAGGAACCGGAGCCTGGAGGTGGCGGAGAACACTCAGACACGGAGGACTCTCAGGCTGATAGTGTGACCCTCCCTGTGGTCACCCCAAATACAGTGGAAGAACTGCTTGATGGCCGAGGGTGAGCTTGGGTGAGTCGTTCCTGGCGGAGCTGGGAGAACTATGCTGTACAGAGTTACACAACCCCTGCTGAGACTGTTGCATAACTGGTTGTTACATGGGTTGGGGTTAAGCCCAGGACCTGTACCTATATCTTATGGCTCGATCGCCACTAGGTGGCCTGAGTGCGGGAGGGCCCTCCTATCGGTGCTCGGCCCCCTCCTTTGCCCCTAAGGCATACCTGCGGTGGCTACCGTCAGGTTAGTTTTCTAGTTTTGGAACATGGTTTGGATGGGAACTTGGGGGCAATCTCTGGGTCCTGTTCTGGGGGGGAGGGGGGGGGAAGTCATGGTTAGGGGTTCAATTGTTCTGGTTACAGGGGAGGGACGCCATCGGTGCAGAGCGATTATTGTATCTTATCCTGTTCGAGGTAGTTGGGGGGGAACACACAGGAACGCAATGGGACAATGGCTGAACTATCGAACCTGAAATGCATTACTTGGAATGTACGCGGGCTGCACACTATGTCCAGACGTCACAAAGTACACGCTTACCTGAAGCGTAGGGGTGTTCAGATTGCGCTGTTACAGGAAACGCACCTCACGAAGGCAGAGGGTTTAGCCCTACAGCGTAGATGGAGGGGACAGATCTATAACACCACATATTCGGCTTATGCTAGGGGAGCGCTGATTTGGGTGCGAGCCGGGGTTCCCCTGCAGGTGACGAAACACACGATTGACCCAGAGGGGAGGTTTGTCGCTATTGCGGGTAAATTAGGGGGGAGAGAGCTGAACATTTGTAGTGTCCATGCGCCCAACGTGGACCAACTGGCCTTCTTCGCGACGCTATCGGGATCGCTGGCCCACTACATGACGGGGCCGCTTCTGATTGGGGGCGACTTCAATTCGGTGGTGGATGTGGATCTCGATAGATCTCATCCTCCCCTGATGACTTTGCCTACATACAGAGTAGCTAAGGGTAGGTTGGACTGGCAGACTAAATGGGGACTGACAGACATATGGCGAGCCCAACACCCACACACCCGGGACTACTCTCATTTCTCTGGACTGCACGAGCTACATGTGCGGCTGGATGCTCTGTTGGGGTCGGTAGACGTGGTGTCCGCGGCTGTGAGATCCGAGTACTTAACAAGGACTATCTCCGACCACAACCCTCTGCTGGCCGACCTTCTGTGGCTCCCGGGCGCCCCATGCGTCCCAACGTGGAGGTTGCGGCCCGAGCTGTTGGAGGATCAGGTATTTCAGACTGAACTGGAGGACAGGATTGCTACCTACTTCGTGGAAAATGAGGGTTCGACTGAGGCCAGGGCCACCGAGTGGGATGCCTTCAAGGTGGTTGTAAGAGGCTACTGCATAGCTAAGAAAGTGGGGATACGCCAAGTCCTATTAGAGGACCTAGACAAAGCAGACCGGACTCTTCGAGAACTGGAGCTAAGGTGCCCCGGCAGACCGGAACTACGGGAGCGAGTGGCGGCCGCGAGAGAGGCGGTAGCAGTGGAGGTTGAAAGGCTGCGCAGTTTTGATTACAAGGCCTTCCTCACTAGATCGCTAGCGGAGGGTGATAAATCGGGGGCGCTCTTGGCCTGGCTGTCTAACCCTACGAGGCGAACCTCTCCCACGGTGGCCATGCGCGACGCGGCGGGAGTGGAGGTCTACACCCAGCCGGAGATCCTGGACTGCCTCACGAACTACTATGAGGTATTGTACCAGAGTAGGGCGGACGAGGATGCTGACCCCATTGGCACCTTCTTGCAAGATTTGCCCATCCCTACCCTGGAGCCCGAACACGCCAAGGCGTTGGGGAGAGAGGTGGAGCTGGGGGAGATCCGCAGCGCCATCAAGCGGATGGCACGCAACAAAACCCCGGGTCTCAATGGACTCCCGGTTGAGTTTTATGCCACCTACATGGACCTCCTAGCCCCGCGCTTGCTACTGATCTACAAAGAGGCAAAGCACCTGGGATACCTCCCGGGATCGATGCGGGAAGCCCTAGTGGTACCCCTGCTCAAACCAGGTAGGGAGGCTAGTGATCCGACGTCCTATAGGCCGCTGTCGATGCTCACGGTAGATTATAAGATACTGAGCAGCATCCTGGCGTCGAGGTTGTTGGGGCACATGGGCTCCTTGGTACACAAAGACCAATCGGGGTTTATCCCCAAGCGTAACACCACCATGAACATCCGCCGTCTGCTTCGCCTGCTTGAGGATAGCCATGAAGAGGCTTCCCAGCCCATGATTCTATCGATAGACCTGGAGAAGGCTTTTGATAGCCTAGAATGGGACTACCTCCATAGAGTGCTTGGTGCGTTTGGATTGGGGAAGGTTTCTTGCGCTGGACCGCGGTGCTTTATGCCTCGGTGGTGGCGAGAGTGAAATCGGGCCCGTTGATCTCCCGGCAATACTCGGTAGAGCGCGGCACGAGACAGGGTTGTTCACTGTCTCCTCTGTTGTTCGCACTGGCAGTGGAGCCCCTGACGTTATCGCTTCGCACCGGTGCCCACTACGGAAGGCTGCGCACCGTGGTGGGGCAGCAGTTCATTTCCCTCTATGCGGATGACCTGCTGTTATTTCTGGAAGATGCTGGGGAGGCACTGGCTGCCGCCGATGCAGTACTCACGTCCTTTGGTGCGTTGTTGGGCCTAAGGGTGAACTGGTCGAAAACTTGCTTGTTCCCAGTTCGTAACGGAGAACCCCGGCCTGACACAACTAGGGCGATTCGTTGGGCGCCCAGCTGCTTTAAATATTTGGGAGTCCATATTTACCACTCCCCCGCCGATGTCCTAGAGGGCAACATATCTCGTTGCGTCCGGGCATTGAAGGGCAGCATGTCATTCTGGGCTACTCTGCCGCTGTCGGTAGCGGGACGAATAGCGCTGCTCAAGATGGTGGCGCTTCCCCGACTCCTTTATTAGTTCAGAATGTTACCGATATGGATTCCATCGGCTGAATTCAGGCACTTGAAATCACTCATGGTTACAATCCTTTGGGGGTCGGGCCGCCGCCGGGTGGCGCTTCAGACCCTTATGAGACCAAAAGCGGAGGGGGGGCTGGCGGTCCCAGATTTTGAGACGTACTACCTGGCTGCCCAACTACAGATTTACACTCAGGAGGTGGCGAGGGAATTCCGAGGACCGGAGGAGGAGAGAGGCCTGGGTGTTCCCCGGCACGTTCTCTCTTACATCGCGCTGCGGCAGAGGATAGCAGTGAGGGACCTCACGCAGGAGGAATGCACTATTAGAATGTGCTGGAATCGTGCTCAGCGCAGGCTGGGAATAGGCCACCCATACGCCCCCGAGATCTCACTGGGAATGCTTACTGCGCTCCCCCACGGCGGCGATTGGTCCCAATTGCGTACCTGGGAGGAGGCGGGTATTCAGGTCATAGGGGACCTGTATGAGGATGGAGTACTCCTACACTTCCAGACACTATTGGATCGCTTCGACATCTCCAGAGGGGACTTCCTACTACACGCGGCGGTCACGAGAGCGCTGAAAACACATTGGCGGACCGGCCTTGAGGAACCACTGTTGTCCTTGACATGCCAATACGTGATGGCAGCCGGAACGGTTAAAGCCGTAACGTGCTTGTACACTAGGATGACCCAGGAGCAGATGACTCCACTGGAGGCGCTTAAGGACAAATGGGAGACGGACATAGGGAGACACATCCCGGAGACCACATGGGCTCAGCTGATGCGCCAGGCTTGGAAGAGCACGCGCAACGCTAGGTTCCAATTGGTCCACTTTTACATTCTGCACCGTGCATATCTCACCCCGGAGAAAATACGGAAGTACTTTGCCTCTGACACTGCGGCTTGCCCGAGGTGTCGGACAGTCGGAGCGGACCTGGCCCACATCTTATGGTCTTGCTCTGCCTTGTCCTCTTACTGGACGATGGTTGGGGACACCCTTAAAGAGGTAACGGGGCGAACCCTCCAGTTTGACATTGCAGTGACGCTTCTGCACTGGTTCCCGCATACCCCCAAGACGCGGGTAACCAGCAAGTTCATAGACATGGGACTTATCCTGGCAAAACGGGAAATAACGCGGCGCTGGAAGGCACGAGTTGGTCGGACGGGCACTAACTGGCGCACTGAATTACTCAAATGGGCGGAGGGGGAGAGCACCCTGCGTTACCAACTGGTTAGGCGGCAGCAGAATGAAAAAGCGCTGGACTCTGCGCAGGTATGGGAGACATTGGTACGAGCCCTGCGAGATCACAATTCCCCTAGTGACACGGACAGTGACGCCGCTGAACTTCCTGGGTCCCTGTATTGCGATAGACTTCTAATATACTCCTACATACTTCAGCTAGTTTCCTCCTACACGCTCACAGTTGAACTGCTACTGCACTGATGGCGGGGGAGGAGGGGGGGTTGATGTGCAGACAACACATACTGATTATACCACGAACATTTGATCCTATGTCTATGCTGTCCTGCCTTCGAATTGTTGGGTGGGCTTTGCTACATTAGGGGAGGGGGGGAGGGGGGCCATTTTATTGGGTTGTTACATCTCAGGTTTTCCTCATTTACAACAAAAGTAAAAGCAGGACTGAACCACAGGATGAAGACTATCCGCATCGGGCTTTTTGTTGGGCCAACATGTATATGATGTATCTAATTTGCCGCCCGACCTCCGGGTTGTGGGCTAAATGGCCGTGTATCAGTTCCGCAATAAAAATACTTAAAAAAAATAAATAAATAAATAAATTAGACAGTGAATACAACTATGCAAGTTTTTAGCTGTCATGCCAAAAAGTGTAACATTATGGATAAGCAAAAGGGACTAACAATACTTGTTTGTCAACCTCTTTAGTTGTATGCAACACTCGTGTGGCCTCAAAGGTGTCTTTCTTACTGTGCAACAAGCTGCGAGGTAACATGGGCAAAACAGTAGACCCGGATCTAAAATGGTTACATGGCTCAGGCTAACTTTCCAAAGACTAGAGTAGGAGTAGAGATGAGATGACCCTAGGGACCATTTCGATAAATTAAAACTAAACTCTGTCTAATGACTGCTGTACAGTAGTACGCAATTTGGACTAGTTACAACGATTTATGTTGTACGTAACTGTTTTTTCAATCTTCCTTCCTGGTGAAAAAAGTACAACTAGTAAAATAAGGGGAGGTGTGCAGGCATCTAAAAAGGTGTACTTGCTTTTATAGGTGCACAATCACTACCAACCACCAGTGCCGACGGGGCCAGCGGCGATGCTAATGCCATCCAGGAGGGGACAGTGGCTGCGGCACCTGCAGGAGCACCAGTGGGGGAGGAAATGTCAGCGGTGGGCGGTGGTAAGTTATATTCATTACTTATTTGCATTACTAGGTGCAAGGGGAACATTTCCCTCACTGTGCTATGAGACTTATTAAGAAAGTATGAATTTGAAGTTGTACTGGACAATATACAATGGTTGAAGAAGACACCCTTTGCAGCATTACCAGCGCGAGTTAAGTAAACAAGGCCTCTTCTATCAGACTAACCCTGGGCGTAGTGGGCGGAGTGGGGCTCCGCGGAGCTACGTGAAGTGGGCGCACAACTACGACCTCCCACGCACTCCGCGTAGCCCCACTCCGCGCCGCCCGCCTCCCTCCCGCCCTCACTAAATACATAAATAAATGTATAAAAAGCTTTTTAAAACACTTACCTTGTCTGCCGCGTCCCCGGGGCTCCCTCTCGCCGTCCCGCCGTTCGCGCCGCCACCGAATCGGATCCTAATGCGCATGCGCGGGCGGCCGCGCATGCGCATTCCTCACGAGAAATGCGCATGCACGGCCGCCCGCGCATGCGCATTAGGATCCGAAATGGCGAAGCGCATCGCGGGACGGCGAGAGGGAGCCCCGGGGACGCGGCAGACAAGGTAAGTGTTTTAAAAAGCTTTTTATACATTTATTTATGTATTTAGGGAGGGCGGGAGGGAGGCGGGTGGCGGCCGGCTACGCTCCGTCTGCGGAGCGCGCGTAGTGCCGCCTGGCTACGCCGGCTACGCAAAATGCGTAGGAGGCGGCACTCCGTGCACTCCGTGCACGGAGCGTAGCTGGCCGCCCAGGCTTATATCAGACTCCAGCTCAGCTGTGAAAGTTATGGAGAAGAGTAAAAGTCAGATCAGATGACCTTGAGGGATGTGTTGAACAAAAAGGGAAAGAAGTGAACTAGGGTGGAAGGAGGAAGGACGAAAGAGATGTAATAAGACTACCATAGAAGGATACTTTGGAAGGTTCATGCACGTGGCTGATATGAATCCGATGCATGGGTTCTTGAAGGATGAGCAGAACTGGAAGGTGAAAGAAGATGCATGCCTGGTTAGGCAAAACAATATGGGTGCATGGATATAGTGGATAGCAAGAATCATGAGCGGAGTTTGTGTCAATCAAACCCAAGGCAAGGATGAAGTGGACGCATGGGTGGTTGTTGGTGAAAGTGAAACCAGCTAAGGCGATAATAAAGAATGATAGACATTTACTTTTAATGGATGGAGGCCCCCTGGATGTATTGTATTCATCATAGGTGGAGACTGTCACTGGAAGCAGAGTCTTACTTTGAAAATATAAAAGGATATACAAAAAAGACTGGTGTTCTTCTGTGTACTGAAGTCCACCCATAGTACTAGGGCAAGTATAATGCCGGAAAAACTTCAACAAATGTTACAGGCAGGGGAAGCAGGAGGATAGATTAGATAGATACTAAAAGTTGCCACCAATTGTATGTACTGCGCTTGGTAGTGCTACTATGCCACTATGTGTTGAATTAATTTTGAAGAGTTTCAGTTACAATTCTGTTTCTTTTTTTATAGATACTCATACTCCTTCCCAAAAACCATCACGGAAGGAGTTGGCAGCCAGGGCCCGGCAAAGGAAACTGCAGGCCATTGTGGATGAGTACCGCCAGCTGGTGGCTGAGGCCGAGGAGGAGGAGGAAGAGGCGGCGGCAGCAGCTGCTGCCTCTTCCAATGCCCCAGGCCCCAGCCAGGCCCCACCTGCAGGAGTATGGCGCCGTGGTCAGGCAGCCGCTCACCGCCGGCATTTCACAACATCTGCCGCCACCCCACATCATGGATGCAAATGTAGGTGCCGTGCATTTCAGCAACAACTTCTCCTCCGGGTGGCCAAGCTGAAGGACCAATTAGAGGAGCGTGTCAAAATAATAGTGGACAAACACCTCAAAGCCCGCCAATTGTAATGGACCCTGTTCATTTGCCCCTTTTTTAATACTTTTGTTGGTGGGTGGGAATTGGATGTTGGGGTTATTTTTGTGGGACATTCTTTGAACTTGGACATTGGTTGGGGTTAGGGTAGGAATAGGGGTGGGATAGGACTAGGAGCATTTTTTTATGTACATGAATAAATGTTATTTATTTTCAACGTACACATATGATGTTGTTTTGTGGTGGGGTTACTGTTGTATGTCACAAGGTTCACTCTAGATGCAGGGCAGCGGTCAGTGTTTCATTTAAATAATTTATTAATTGACCACATGTGTAACATGCAAACAGATAGATGCGGTACCCCTCACTGAGTTATATTTGTCTTATTAGTACTACCAGTCTCTACTCCATTATACCTCCCAGCAAACTTCTCTTCTTACCTGTGATTGATGATGAATAAGTTTGGCACAGCAAGGGCTGCATGGTTTCCCAAGACAACGGAGAATATGCCGTCGTTGTGTGATGGTAGTAGTAGACTAGACACTGGCACTAGCATTGGCAAACAAAAACAAAGAGACAGTCATTTGCCTGAGAGAGAATGTGGGAGAAGTCGAAAAATACAGTACATAAGACTGACAAATAAATAAAAACAATATTGCAACTGCTAAACTCAAAGAAATCAATGGTGTCGGGGACTGCCAAGTACAAGAAGATAACTGTAGTTGTGTTGAAGGAGTCAGTAAAACACAATCCAGTTCGTAAACGTAAATGCGGTAAAAATAAATTCAAACAATGCCGCCAATTATTTAGATTTATTCGTTGGGTCACTTTGGGAAATTAATTGCCTTGTACACTAGTACATACAGTGAGCTTGGGTGGTCAAGCAGAAGAAGATCCTCGCCCTGTTTCGTTGACATTTGATTTCATTAATGTTGCTTTCACCACATCTGCGCCAGCAAGCGTGTGATCAATTGTTGGTGTAGATTTAATGTAGTACCATCACACCTCAATATAAAACCACACAGCCCGGGGGAAGAGGGTTAGGGTTTGATGAATGGATGGGAGCGGAGGTTTGGGGAAAGGTTTGACAAAGAAAAACAGTACGCTTGGAGACAACAAAAGCAAAAGAATGAAGACGATGATTGATGATCCACTACTATCCAATAAATCTAAAGTTAAGTAAGAAAAACAAAATGCATGCATGATGAAGATAAGTTATAACTTGATGGTTAATAATATATAATGAGTGGTACTTAACTACTACTACACAATTCGAAGGAAGTATTTCTTATATATGATATGAATATGACTTTTGCCTAGGCTGTATGCCCTCTGAGAAACCGTAATACCTGCTGTAGCGGGCTGAAAGCTAGCAAAGAAAATTAAGAAATAGTTTAAGTGAACAATCAATTACCAAACACAAGTGTAAAATAAATGAAGAGGAAAAAGGAATAACAAAAAATTACGAAAATGATACTAAAGTTAATGTATTATCCAGGTCCAAATGTGTAGTTGTATCTCGTCATTCATCTTTGTCCTCCCTTCCATGGACACTGTGACTGAATATCATTCTTGGGTGCCTCTGGCTGGATGATGAGGAGGATTGATAAGGTAAGTGTGAGTTGTTGCTCCAAGTATAATAGCTCTGGGTAAAAGGCCGGCCTGTAAGTGTTGATGAAAAAAGAAATGGGGTATTACAAAATAAGTTTAACTGAATGAAAACATAAAAATCAATTACGGTGTAGTGCAAAAAAGACAAGACTCGTGAGTGAGAAGACTTTCAGACTGAGGCGGCATGGATACATTGTGTAACTCTACTCTTCTAGTTGCACAGCAGTCATCGAAAAGAACAACAAGATAGGAGCCAGCACAGAACAGTTACAGGACCACACCACAACACCGTGCCGTGAGTCTGTGGCCCAAACTCCATTTACCTACGTTTTTCACAGTTCCAGACAAAAGGCATATACAGTAACCTAGCATTTTCCAAATCAAGTGATTAAATCAATGCGCCATTGTCAGTCAATCATACCACTCTTCTATTCCACCACTGCACACACATGTAGCCTAGATCTGCTGTGGTTCTTGTTGATTGGTTGTGTTTACCTTGTATTCGACTTCCTGAACGTATTCCATCAATCATCTCAGATCAAACTGACTGACAGCGTGCAAAGATGGTAGGGTGGTCATCATCATCTGGTGTGGCTCGTGTACTTGTTGTCCAACAGACCACCAACAGCAACTCAGTCTGTAGTGAGTGACTACGATTAAGTCCAGACTGCACCTGCAGTAGTAGGAGTACAATTGGATACATATTATTAAACAACATGGAAACATTGACCATCACTTGAGACACAAGTACTTTGTTAATATTTTAAACTACTAGTATAGTTCTACTTCGTGCACATTTCCTCAGAGTCAGCAAGCATCCAATGCAATGTATGAATGAAATGAATAAATCTTTATTGTTTGATTATTTAAAATCTTACAATATTACACATGCGATACGAAAAAGAAACATGTAAATTGCTATATTAAATTTAAAAACAATTAAAATGCCAAAGCACCGTAAAATTCATTTAATTGCATAATAAATAACTTTTTAAAATTATTATTCTCCTAATTTCTTTTTCACTATCAATAGGAACCTTACGAAGGTAGTAATTAGACTTATATCGTTTGACTGTAGACACTGTATCAGGGCCTGCCTACATGTCCTTATTCCACGTACATTAAGCGGTATCTTGAGTAAAGTTCTTCTCTCGTTTAAGAGTTCGGGACAAATGCATAATAAGTGGAGAATATTCTCCAATGCAATGTATGGCATCATTCATATCATATACCTGTCTTTCTCTTCTCTGTGGCTGTCAGATCACAGATGCAGCAGAGCCTTCTGAAAGTGATGACGAGTTTACTTTAATTTTGGAGCCCTGCTCAAGGTCTGACAGTGAAGAGTTGTGTATGCCTGCAGATAGAGGTGGTAGCCTTAAGACAGTGATGAGTTTCAGATTGGAAACAAAACAGAAGATGGCTATAGTCATGTACGTTTCACTTGTTATGGAGGGACTGTTAGAGGCTACATTATTGTACTATTCTCCATCTCCATCCAATGTATGGCAAGATGGAAATGTATTTAGGATGAGTCAGGAAGATGGAGCAGGACTCTGAGGAGTGGAGTGCACAGTTAAATGCACAGATGTGCAACTCCAATAGGTAATTAAAAGTAAGAGAAAGGATGGTGTTGGTTTGGAAGTTTGAACCAGAAAGACAGCTACACACAAATAAAGGAAGGGAGAATGTAACAATGTAAAAGCCTAGTTGTATGGGAAGAGGAGCTCGTCCTCAAACCCTGGTAGTTCTTCTGACAGAAGTAGGTCATGTAACCCACTAGTTATGTCTTCCGACTCGCTCTCCTCTACCAGCTGTGATTCACGTATTTTGTAGTCTGGTGGTATGAAGTGCTGATTCATTTTGATCATGGTTAACCTCTCCACGCTTTTGGGCGAGAGACTGGTCCTTTTCACAGTTACAATGGCACCAGCAGCACTGCAAGCATGCTCAGAAGAGACACCTGAAACAGGGCAAGCCAGATACTTTATCGCCAGCCTGCTGAGCACTGGCCATTGGATTCTTTTCCCATACCAATACACCAATGGGCTTTGCTCCATGAACATCTCTGTTGTGTCATCCAGATAGGCCTGGACCATCCTCTCAATGTTCAGTGGTGCTCCGGTTTGCTTGTCCTCTTTTGGCTTTGCGACAGCAATGGATTTACCAATCCCTTTCTGTAGAAACCAAGCAGCTATTTCTTTCATTGTGTCTGATGAATCAGATCCTGTTGGTGCTGTTGTTGTTATTGGTAGTGTTGGTGACTGCTGGGAAGCAAGCACACTGCTCTCATGCTGTGAAGAAGAACTTGACTCTGTAGGATGCTCAGTAGTAATTGCACCGTCCTGGGCTGGTACTGGCAGGCCTCTAATTGAGAGCCGTTCGTTTTCTAAATCAGTGGCTTCCTCGGCTATTACAGTTTTGTACTTGGCAACATCCCCTTCTGAAAAAGGAATTACTGCATTACTGTTCACGAATAATGTGTACCGTGGATCCAAAATTGTGGCAGTAATGTAATGTTGATGTGACACAATCTTATTTTGAATCCTTGTATTCCCAGATAAGCGGCCGGCTAAGGCCTTCGCCAAATAACATGCTTCAAGTTTTCCTTCAACACCTTCGTATGTTTCAGACACCTCCTTCAGCTCTTGCTCTAGCATGTACAACAATGGGATAGCTTGGCCCATAGTACAGTCCTCCCTGCTGACTGCACGTGTGAAGACCTCAAAAGGAAGTAGCATCTCTTTCAGGCATTTAATGAGGTCCCATTGCCACATCTCAACGTCATGGCTTTAATAACAGTAGGATCCCCATATCTTCTTCTCATGACATACGCATTAAGTGGTATGTACTGCTCAAACAGCCGATCAAGCATGTAATAAGTAGAGTTCCAACGTGTTGGGACCTCCTGGATGAGTGCTTTGACTGGCATTTTATACTCACGTTGACCCGTAGCTGCTTCCGGGCTTTTAAAGAATGGTTGAAATGCGTGCAGATTCTTCTGCAAATGGTCAGTAGGTTGCTGACTTTGCTTTCATTTTTCAGAAAGTCTTGAACAACAATGTTAATGCAGTGTGCCAAACACAGGACCCTGAATAGCGACCATCCTGCATGGCCTTAACTACATTACTGCCATTGTCGGTGGCAACAAAACCAATGTCAAGGCCTCTTGGTCGCAGCCATTCAAAGACCTTGCTGTTAAACTCAGCCAAAATTTTTGCAGCAGTATGCAATTTCTCCATAGCAAACATGGCTACAGTTGCATGTCTGCGAGTATCATTACAAATCTCAACAGTGTCAATGCCTGCAGATACCTTATCTCTAACACCTGAAAAAGAGATCCAGTGTGCAGTGATGCACATGTAATCAGTGGCTTGGCAACTGGTCCACATGTCTGTTGTCAGGTGGATACTATGAACAGCACTCTGCTGCAAGGCTTTTCCAAGCAATTCCAGCACGTCGTGGTGTAGTGCTGGAACAGCAACTCTGGCAAAATAGTAGCGGCTGGGAACATTCCATTTTGGGCAGATGGTTGTCACAAATTCCAGGAAACCCACCCCTTCAACAAAAGAAAAAGGGAGAAGGTCCAGTGCTAACATTTTAGCAAGCTTAGCATTGTACAAACGTGCTATTGGGTGGTTGCGCTCGTACTTTCCCTCCTGCCTAAACATGCTAAGAATGGTACGCTGCTTGGTATTTCTTTCAGTTATGCTCGATGCAGTACTTCGCGTCGCAGACTTCGCACCCGTACTCCTTGGTGTCTCCGGGTTACTCTTACTCTGGTGCCACTGAGATGTTGCTGATGCGGAGGATGTGGGCTCTACCACTGCAGTGGTGGGGACAGGGGTACTTTGTGTACCACTACCAGATAGAATGTCTCCCTCTTCTTCCTGTTCGACCGTGAGTGGACCTTCTACTACTTCCCCACCAGCATTAATGGTTCCTGCTTTTATGCTACGTAGGTGGTCCTCCCACTTGATTGCGTGGTGTTTTTTCAAATGGGTCATTTGGCCTCCGGTACCATAGTTTGTACCAAGCTTACCACGGCTAACAGAGGAATGACAAATGGAGCATATAGCAATGTTGTCCTCATTTGCTCTAACTGTAAAGAAGTCCCACACTGGGGAGCTTAACTTTTGTCTCCTGGTAGAGGTGCCACTTCCAATGCTGGATGAACTGGAGGTTGTGTGTTGAATTTCACTATGTGGCTGCGCAGTAGTACCACTACCTACTTCTGCTGAGGTGGAACTTGTGCTGAAGGTAGGACGCTGCCGGCCCTGTGCAAATGTAAAAATGGAAGCTGTAGGTAGTTTTGGTGTGGCCTGTGTTGGAGGTATCCGTGCTACATCCCTACTAGTCGCAGCCATTCTCGATAGGGTTAAAATGTTGGTCTCCATGTCCTCAGGCCCAGGAGTAATGCTTGTGATGACTGGGTCTGACTCGTCATCACCATCATTATCCGGCTGTTCAACATCGCACTCCATAAGTGTAAGGCTTCCTGGAACCTTCCTTTTCCCTAGCCTGGTCTTCTTGGGATGTCTCTCCCTCTCATGCTCAGATTGTTGTGGCTCCCAATTGAGATCAAGATCATCAGAAGGGATGCTTGGCGAAGAACTCGATGGACTAACCCTCCTTTTACTTGGTGGGGATTTGGAAAACAATAGATCTCCTGCATGAGGTGCTTTCTCTTCTTCTTGCTCTGCATCAGGCTCAATTTCCTGAACTGCCCCGACTTCGGGAGGAAAAACAACTACTATTGCGGGTGGTGATTGTTGAACAACTATTGCAGGCGGAGGTTGTGGTTGTTGTTTTCGTGGAACATCTACTATTACTGGCGGTGATTGTGGAACAACTACTATTGCAGGCGGTGGTTGTGGTTGTTCTGCTTGGGCCTGGGTTGGTGGCTTGGGCCCGCTGATGCGGAGGTGCTGGCCCCAGCTAGGACCCCGGTCACCGCTGCTGCAGGCATACTTTATTTTCCCAAAAAAGGTTTTCGGTTC
Organism: Lissotriton helveticus; assembly: GCF_964261635.1. Lineage (NCBI taxonomy): Eukaryota > Metazoa > Chordata > Amphibia > Caudata > Salamandridae > Lissotriton > Lissotriton helveticus. The sequence continues at coordinate 1,902,070,841 of NC_136063.1, forward strand.
AACACCAGACTTAAGTGTCACTTCCTTCTTCTGTTCTTCCTTCTTCTTCTCAGCAACTTTCTTGGTCTTGGAGGACCTGGTACCTGCTTTCTTTGGGCCCATCTTCAAATGTCAGCAGCAGCACTCAGTTGCACAAGTTGCTGAGAATGATGTCTGGTCAGGTGAGTCACACCACACGTGACGTAGTACAGAAGGACGTCCGTCTGGCAGTAGAACAGGCGATGAATGATGACAGACACCTCCTCTTCAGTCTTTTGTGCGCCTACAAGCAAAGAAGGCAGAATAACATCAGTCGAATGTGGAATTTGTTTAGCTTTAATTTTAATTACTACTAGAAGTATTAGTACACTCAGTAAGAGTAAGAATAGCAAAGAACTAAAATGCAAATGTAGTGGAAGTGGAACTTGTTTATCCTTAATTTGTGCACCATTACGGATGGATGCAGCATCAGTGACCTGCAGCAGATAGCAATGGGGATGTGAACAGTAGTAAGCCAACAGGAACAATGGCAAGACACAGGCCAATTTGTCAAAAACAAAACAGCACACTACTACTACCACCACAGCTCCCAGCCACATGGGCACTCATCACAGGTACATGGGTAAAGGCCAGAAAACAATAAGCTCAAGCAGGCCTATATCCCTATATGGCCAGAAAAAGGAGGATGCCTGTTACACATCACAGCTTAATGCAACAAAAAAAAATCCCCATGGCTAAAAGGTTTGAAAGTTACACAACAACAACAACACAAACAACAAAGGCATTTAATTATTTTTACACACACCCAAACAGTTAACTACACCCCAAACACCACATTTGGAAATTCAATGCATTTCCATCCATGCCCTAAATGATGTTAAATTCAACAGACAAAATGGAAACCGCTACATCAAGCACCCCCGCTGACTACCTCTGGGACTCTAGGCCTACTGGCAGAAGAAATCACAAGTTTGTAGGCCTGCGACAAAAGCACGATGGAAGGTCACACAAAATGGCCACCCCCAACAAATGAAAAGAAAGAGAAGACAGACAATACATGCCTATGGCAAAAGGACAATGCTTGGCTTCACAAAATGGCCGCCCCGCCACCCACATGGTCAGGCCACCCTCAAACAACAAACTACATAGAGGACAGAAACAGTAAGTGGTCCATGCTCCAAAAACTACAACCAAATGACAACCTGAGGAGTTTCTTTAGCAAAATGAACAGCATCAACATTTTCGAGAAGGTTTTATGCAACTCGAGACATATTGCTTGCAAGATTGCAAATTCGGCGTGTTCGGCAGCGCGAATTGTACAAAACGTCGTTATCGCGTGCCCGAGCACGCACATTGAGCGCACGAAGAAGACAAAAACTGTAAGGTCGCGTTGTCGCACTGTGCAAAGTTACCAAAACTACGCGAGCTGAATCCTAGGGTTACCTAGTGCGCAGAAAAAGCCATATTATTCAACACACACCGAAAACCTGCAATTCAACACCAAAAACACATTTTGCTAATCAATCCAAAGCCATCCATGACGTACATGATGTTATACTTACAACTTAAACACCACAATAACAGTTGAACAACTTTCATGCACCGATGATGATGACTCTAGTAGTACCCTTGAGCCTACTGGCAGAGTAGGCCACAAGCTTGGAGGCCTATGGCAAAAACACAGTGGCTACTAGTACCAGAAAATGGCCGCCACGAAATGGACAGGCAGTCACAAAAAAAATAAGAAAAGGAATCAAAAAAATAAGAAAGGTATAAAAAACAGAGAAAGCAGGCCTATGGGAAAAGCAAAATGCATGGCTTCACCAAATGGAAATGGGCACCAGCCCCATGGTCATCCCACCAACAAGAAAGTACATACAATTTAAATAAACTCAAGCATGTCTATCTATAACACTATATGGCCTGAAAAAGGAGGATGCCTATTACACACCACAGCTTAATGCAAAAAACAGAAAATCCCCATGGCTAAAAGGTTTGAAAGTTACACAACAACAACACAAACAACAAAGGCATTTACAGTTTTTTACACACACCCAAACAGTTAACTACACCCCAAACACCACGTTTGGAAATTCAATGCATTGCCACCATGCCCTAAATGATGTTAAATTCAATAGACAAAATGGAAACCGCTACATCAAGCACCCCCGCTGACTACCTCTGGGACTCTAGGCCTACTGGCAGCAGAAATCACAAGCTTGTAGGGCTGCGACAAAAGCACGATGGAAGGTCCACAAAATGGCCGCCCCCACATGGCCTGGCCACCCCCAACAACATGAAAAGAAAGAGAAGACAGACAATACATGCCTATGGCAAAAGGACAATGCTTGGCTTCACAAAATGGCCGCCCCGCCACCCACATGGTCAGGCCACCCTCAAACAACAAAGTACATAGAGAACAGAAACAGTAAGTGGTCCATGCTCCAAAAACTACAACCAAATGACAACCTGAGGAGTTTCTTTAGCAAAATGAACAGCATCAACATTTTCGAGAAGGTTTTATGCAACTCGAGACATATTGCTCGCAAGTTTGCAAATTCGGCGTGTTCGGCAGCACGAATTGTACAAAACGTCGTTATCGCATGCCCGAGCACGCACATTGAGCGCGCGAAGAAGACAAAAACTGTAAGGTCGCGTTGTCGCACTGTGCAAAGTTACCAAAACTACGCGAGCTGAATGCTAGGGTTACGTAGTGCGCAGAAAAAGCCATATTATTCAACACACACCCAAAACCTGAAATTCAACACCAAAAACACATTTTGCTAATCAATCCAAAGCCATCCATGACGTCCATGATGTTTTACTTACAACTTAAACACCACAATAACCGTTGAACAACTTTTATGCACCCATGATGATGACTCTAGTAGTATCCTTGGGCCTACTGGCAGAGTAGGCCACAAGCTTGGAGGTCTATGGCAAAAGCACAGTGGCTTAAAATACAAAATGGCCGCCACCACCTGGCCAAGCCACCCACAGAAAGTAAATGAACTCAAGCAGGCCTACACTAACTACATGAACTACTAGGGTTACCTAATTACACAAAAAAAACTGAAATTCCACTACAACAGAGTTTGCAATTGAATCCAATGCCATCCATGATGTTTTACAGACACCACAGAAACATGGTTTGACCAGTGAGTACCTCTAGGCCTACTGGATAAAATTTCAAAGACATAAAACTTGGCCTCTCATGAAAGTACAGGCCTCCCTCAATAATAATTTTTAAGAAAGATTGAGAAGCACAGAAAACTGTAGTTAAAAATAACCCAAACCAAACAAACATTTACAGTACACCAATTCTCAATTCTCAAACTTACTTGTAAAAGAAAAGTTCAAATCCAAAATTCCTCAATAAATCCAATCAAATGCTATGATGCAGCAGAGATACACAAAGAGTGATCCTTCCAGGTCCAAATCCAAATGAAAGTGAACCACATGGACAAAGCACTGGGAGGAGCCTGGTGGACAGGAACAGGAAGTTGTAGACTCAGGGGCACTTCCTTTCTCTTGAAAAAAAGAGTAGAAACAAAAAGAGGACTCCTTGCCCAAACAAATACAGCCAAATCACAATCTGAGTGGTTTTCCTGAGCAAAATGATCATTTTTTAGAAGGTTTTAACATGCTCGAGAGATATTCTGTGCCGGATTGCAGTTTCTGCGTGTTCGGAAACGCGATCTTACCAACATGGCGCTGCAAGGAAGATCGCACGTCCTAATGACGTGTTCGCGCGTCCGAATGACGTTATTGCATTCTCACAGTCGCATGGGATAGTGCGGCCGGATTCCAAACATTGTAGCGAACGCGACTGGGAGAGAAAAGCGAGAAAGCGAACGCAGAACCACGGTAAGTCATTACCGCGCACGCGAGAATGCTATTGAGCGCGCGAGGAAGAAAAACTACTACGCTAAGCTGTAGATTGCGAAGTAGTCGACAACTTCGCGCTCACTGCGAAGTTGCCAAAAATTCACAAACTCCGCGAGCGGAGCGTAGTTCTCCGCCCAGGGTTAATAGGGATGTGTGTGCCATCAATGCAGCCAATCACATGTGGGAACTGTGCCATTTGGTAAAAGGCAGTCTTCGTCTTCAGCAGTTCTGTATGTGTGTCAGGGAAGCTGATGTAATGATGCATTCTCTGCATCATGGCCTCCAGGAACTTCCTGAAGAAACGGGACAGGGAGCTCTGGGACACCCCACCTATCGCAGCTATCACCCCATGGTAACTGCCAGATGCAAGCAGGTGGAGGCTACAGAGCACCTGCACATGTGGTGGTATGGCGTGCGCCCTTGGTGTTGGGTGCTCCAGGAATGGGTGCAGGTCCCTCATCAAGTCCAGGATGGTGTGGGGGTGTAGCCTGTACCTTTCATGGATCTCTGCCTCATTAAGTTGGAAGAGTGTGATCTGCTGTCTGTAGACTTGCTCCTCCTGTCTCCAGTGCCTCTCTCCTGCTGCCTGTAGCTGTATCCGCCTTGCTATCACATAGAAAGTCACCATTCTGATCACACTGTTGCATTTTGGGAGCAGTTTTATGGCCTGCACCTGGTTACCACCTGCTTTCAATCCATGGTAATTATCAACTCTTAAATACCGAATTTCATGAAATTCGGTATTTTAGAAGTTACCTACATCTCTATTCTCGTTTTTACTGTTTCTTATTTACCGATTCGGTAAATAAGGATTCGGTAATGTAGAATCGATATTTACTGATTCATATTTACCAAATCCTTAAATTTGGCCTCCTACATCTCAAATGCCTAAATACCGGTCGGTAACGGCAAATTTACCGAATTTTGGCTGTTACCGACCGGTATTTAGGTACCTACATATGGCCCAAAGTCATTTAAAGGGAGAACCATGGACTCTGCCCTCACCAGGAGAGGCCTAAAAAGAACCCACTCATCACAGTCACTACAAATTGTGCTCTGATAGATCAAGAACGCATTTACCTTCATCAAGGATTTCAGATCGTTATTCAATGTGTAATTCACCAGAAAATGTATTTCCTTTGCCTTCGACTAGGTAAAGAAGTTAGGATCATTTGTCCTTCACAAAAGTGGAGTTCCAACCGGGGCACCTTCTATGTTTATTTTTGTATGTGCTGTTGAGGTTTAATTTCTGTGAAATGAGCTTTGGGGCAAGAAAGGCCCCTCACCTGCCCGTTTACCCAACAAAAGTCCACTGTTTTGCACAAAATGTCTACCCTACTGGAATCGTTTCTACAGGTTTATTAGTAAGTGCTGCCTAGTTGGGTAAAAGTCTAGTGCGTATTTTATACTAAAGCTGCTTAATGAACCACGAGGAAATGTCTCTAGCACTCTTGTGTACATTTCGGCAATATGACTGTTCCTTGTGTACCTTAATCAAGAGTTCTGTGGTCACATGAGTCCTCCTATAGCGACGACAACAAGAGGGGAATCTCCACCAAACAAGGGTCCTTCCTCTTAGCTATTTGCAGCAAGTGCTTCTTTTGTTTGGTGGAGATGTCCTCATATTCTTTGGCATCAAGAAGGCATCACCAAAATCCGCAGGAATTGCACTGGGGGTCCTTTTGGTGAGGTATCCATCATCCTTGTAAAAGGTGGGAAGACCTTTGCATACTACTAAGGTTGATGGGGTGGGGGCAAATGGGCGGAGCTTCAGGTGAGTTTGCACATTAGAATCCTTCTAGTCACTTAAAGGGAGAACCATGAACTCTGCGCTCATCAGGAGAGGACAAGAAAGTACCCACTAGTCACAGTCACAACAGAATGCGCCCTGATATGTTTATATTTGTGAGGGCCTCCAGTTAATGTTACATTTCGGTGAACTGAGCATAGGGCCAGAAAGGCCTAGCCAAAACTTAATGTGGCCACCACCCAGCCAAAACTTAATGGGGAAGGAGAGCCGCAAGGTCCCCCTCCCTGGGCCGATTTCTGCCCTGGGGGCCCCAACCCCACGGGCCCTGCCTCTTTGTCCTGGATGCCCTGGTGCCCACCTAGGGCACCCAGTGTGCAACATTGGGGATTGCAGGGGGAGCCTCAACGCTTCCGTGGTTCCTGCTGGTTCCCCGTCTCCAGCATTGGGAGCAACCAAAAATACTGCTCCCTGCATGTGGGAGCAATCCTTTCATCTGTTTACAAGGGGCAGAAAAACAGATGAAAAGTACACTCCCAGCTGGTGGGAACAGATTTCCTGCTCCCACCAGCTGGGAGTGGACTTACAGTTTGCTGTCACTATATATATGTATATATACACATGTATATATATTCTACTGGTGATATCCAGTAGGTAGTTATTGTTAGGACCAAAATTTCCATAGGAAAAGCATTTTTTGTTTTACCAACAACTTTGGCACCGCTTGACAAATGTTCATGAAATTTAAAAAACATTTCCCCTTTATGGTTCAGCTGCTGTTGTTGAATGTTTTGGGGTTATTAGTCAAGCGGGAGCCGAGAAAAAGGTGGGCAAAAAATGCGTTTTCCCCATATTGGAACAGAACTACAGTCTGATCAGCTGAACGGAATTACACCAAAATTTGAAAGAAAGCTAGATGTTGGTCCAGAAAGTGTGCTTTTGTGCAATTTGTTGTAAATAGGTTCAATAGTAAATATAGATAACTGGGGACACAAGTCCTTGCAGTGGACTCGCGGATCCTACTGAAATTTGATTGGATGCCAACACTTCAACCAGGAATTGTTGGCAGCTATCTCGGGATTTAACTTGAAGTTGAGTACCACAAAAAAAGTTTTGAAAAAAGGGGGCAGGGAAGACTACCCTGACCCCAGATATGGTGTGTGGGACCCACAGGGACCCCGCTGGGGATTAAAAGTATTTTTTTAAATTCAATTTTACTGTGATTTTGCGAGTGGAACCGCTGCTCCGCTGCAAAACATTTTTTTTAAAAGATGCACGTCTCCTGTGCCTCTTTATAGGAAGCCACTAGGAAGGCGTGGAGAGGTGTGGCTCACTGGTTAGAGGCGGCAGACCTGTAAGCAGAGAACGGCCCGGGACCAGGGTTCAATTCCCGACACGGCAGGGTCTTGGACCAGGATCAACGGACTCGATAATTCTCGCTTCAGTGCCTACTCTAACCAGGGAACACACTTGGTAACTCTGGGCATTAAGCTTGCCTCATCTCTACAACGGCCCCCCACAGACGCAGGGGATGCCTGGTTTCACCCTGGAGATACCCAGAAAGGGACCATCTCACAGGGAAAACCAGGACGGGTTCCCCAGCGGTCTACAGCGCCAGGGCACTCGGGTAGAGTAACAGTGCGCTTTACAAGTATCCAACATTTACATTTACAAGGCCAAATCCTGGGGCAGTGTTTTATGACAATGCGCAGGTGCCCATGCGGCATCCCTGTGCCAAGGGGACTGCCACCTCCTGGGGGCTATTCATTAAATTAGGCAGGGGAGGACCGTACGGCTTCATCCTCAGCCTCGGCCGCCATCTCCCATGACTTTAACCTTAAATATTAAGGGGCAGCGTGGAACCACAAGCCCGGGGACTACCACCTTCCTGAGGAAATTAACCTTGGCATGCAGGGGGGCCCATGTGCCAAGCCATAGCAAACTGTGCTCCACTTTGAGCAAGAAAGAGCATTTTGCTCTTGCTTGCTCAAAAATTGCTTTGACAGAGAGGGAGCTGCTAATATGCAGCTCCCTCTCTGTCAAAGCAATGCCAGCTCCCGCAGGAGGCTTGGAGCCAGCGCGGACCATGGGGGTCTTGAGACTTCCACTATGGTCCCCAACATTGCTAAGTGGTTTCCCTGGGTAGGACAATGGTACCGACACTAGAGGCTGGGACCCAGGACATGGAGTACCCCGTTGAGTCTGAAATTGTGCATGAGGAGGGCCGTGCAGCTCCCCTTCCCTTATTCTTTTATAGAAAACATTTTTTAAATGGAAAGGCTGGGCCATGGGGGATGGGGTCCCCGGTGCCGAAATTGGCCTGGGAGGGGGACCACATAGCCGCGACCCTAAAAGACCCCTTTCTCCACCACTCTTAAAATGCACCTCCTGGTGCACTGCTGGTTGGCGGATAACGTCCCCTTGGCTGCAGAGGGCCAACAAGCCATCGTGTTACCTCCAGTAAGTTCCACACAGCAGATTGCTGAGAGGTTGTCGAAGAACACACCCCCTTTCTCCACACTCTGCAAACGAGCCTACTGGCACACTGTTGTTTGGGGGATGAAGTCCCATTGGCTCCAGATGGTCCTAGAGGGCCAACTACCCCTCCTGTTACCTCCAGTAATTTCCACAGAGTGCGACTGTTTGAGGACTTCGGAGGCCATGCTCCCTTTCTCAACCACTCTGCAAACGCACCTCATGGTGCAATACTGGTTGGGATGATGAAGTTCTTTTGAAAGCTGATGGACCTTAAGGGCCATGAAGCTATCCTCCTACCTCCAGTAAGTCCCTTACAGTGGGATCCCTGAGAGCAGGTCAGAGGCACCGCCCCCTTTCTCCACCACTCTGAAAATGCGACTACCAGTTAAAAAAAACATAGGCAATTCTCTTAAAAAACCAAAGATTAAAAGGAGGTTATAATAGGAAATGGATTTTGGAAAACCTTGGAAATTCACTGAAAAAAACTAAGATTACAGGGATGCTATAGTTAGGCTCAGATTTTCCTCATACAAAACCAGTCAAATTCGGCAGTTATCTAACTATAACTTACGAACCTGCAATGCACTGCTTATGACCTCACATATTACATCACTTATTACATGGTCAGTGATATCACTGATGACATCTCAAATGGCATCATCCAGTGAGTGCAAGTGCTTTTAAGAGTTTATGGGTGTTAAAAATATAGTAACCGACTATAAGAGTTAAATTAATATACCGTGGGGCATATTCTCAAGGAGCTATCACCGAGTTATCAGCAGCCAAAGTTGTGATACATTTTCTCCCCATTCACAAGCAGGTGCTAACAGTCCATATCACCAGTTTACCTGTGATAGCAGCCGCAAAAAACATTGCCACAGATGACCCCGGCAACCATTGCTAATGAGATGCAGAGTAGGCGTTCCCGGACAAAAAGCTGCGAAAACACCACTCCGCAGCATTCTCTACGACCAGCCATATCGGCAATAAGAACCCAAAACTGGTGATAAGACGCGTTAGCAGCAGGAAAATAACACCTGCTCTGACCTGCTGTAAAGTCGGACGACAGCCTGCACCAGAAAAGGGAGCCCAGCCCAAAGCCACACCTGAAGAACAACAGATGCTATGGAACCACTGATCATGCAGCTTGGAGCCCCAACAGGGCTACAGCACCCACAACCACCACCCCCAGGACCCCCCGGGCACCCACACCCCCCAGCAAAGACATGTCTCATCAACTTCACAAAATCATGTACCAAAGAATCCGCCTGATGCCGCACAATCACAACAGGTAACATGCATGTGTCATCACAAAAATGTGCATCACACATTCACCTTCGAATTACCAAACGGAAATGTATTAAAAAAACTAAGAAGAACATTAATAAAGACACATGGGGCTCCATTAGGATGGCGGGCGGAAAACCACCCCGTCCACCATGGAGGTGGGAAACAACCGCCCGCTGGGACCGCGGATAAACCGGTGGTCAAATTAGTATCAACCGCAAAAAAGACCCACCGCGGTGGTAGCGGGCTAACAAAAACCGCCCGACACGAGCATTGACGTCCAAAAACCAACCGCGGCGGTCAGGAATGCAGTGGAAAAGCTACACCCCGCCGCAAGCAAAGCGGAGACACCGCATGGGAAATTAGGATATCCCCGATGGTCCCGCAGTACGATCCACTGTTTCCGACCGCCGCGGTCGCTCACAGGAGTGAATGGGAGAGACAGCGGACGAGCAGCAGCATAGCCACCGCAGCTGACGGAACATGAAAAACATGGCGGACGATATCAAAACACCGCAACGATGCCAAACTTAGCAAAACTCAAAGTAGCCATGTCCTCCAAATACACAAAACACATTCCAATGAAAAAACAAATGGCAAAAAAAAACATACAATTCCCAGGACAACACCCACAACACACCAGGCAGAAAAATCCCATTTGGACACACCCACACTGCTGAGTATAAAACCAGCCCCTTTACTGACCACAATCCTTTGCAACACTCCAGAAGAGAAGGGCATACACCACATCTGACAGGAGAGGCAAAACAATACAGCACACACACCACCACCACTACCACCATCACTACCACCTTCACACCAGCGCCAACAATCCCCCAGCACACAACACACCTCACACATCAACACTACACACACCACACACACCCCTGCAGCCACAAACACTTCAAACACCATGCACCATGGCAGCACATAAAATGCCCAAATTCACAGAGAGTGAGTTGACAGTCATGGTCAATGAGATAGTGAGAGTCGAACCATAACTGTTTGGTAGCCTCGTCCAACAGACACCATTAGCCACAAGGACACAAATGTGGGAAAGGATAGTTCAAAGGGTCAATGCAGTAGGGACCGATCCAAGAAGGAGATCATGAAGCGGTGGCATGATCTCAAGAGGGTTGTCAAAGAGAAGAGAAGCAAGAACCCGGGAGCTGGCTGACAAGACTGGCGGTGGCCCTCCCATTCCACCAAAACCATTCACACCATGGCAGGAGAAGGTGCTTGCCATACTGCATCCTGGGAGTCTCACAGGAGTATCCGGGGGAGTGGAGACTGGTAAGTACAAACACATGTTAACCAGCACACTGATATGTACGTCCTTGCACAACCCAAACACCATTGCATTTTCCACCCTCAACGAACAGGTAGCTAGCCATCTTGCTTGGGAGGCCCTGTTTGGGGTTGGGAGGTCTGTACCATGACTCCCACCATGCCCCCTGTCCCACACCTGAGCAGGATAGAGGCCTTCCCCACCCAGGAGCATGTGTCAGCCATGGCATTGTTCACCAAACAAACTTACAGGTAGGTAGCCATCTTGTTTGGGGGGATTGTTTGTGGGTGGGAGGCATGCACTACCACTCCCACCATGCCCCCTGTCCCACACCTGAGCAGGATAGAGGCCTCCCCCACCCTGGAGCATGTGTCAGCCATTGCACTGTTCAGCCTCACCTAACTGGTAGGTAGCCATCTTGCTTGGTAGGCTTGTTTGGGGATGGGAGGCCTGCACTACCACTTCCATCATACCCCCTGTCCCACACCTGAGCAGGATAGAGACCTCCCCCACCCAGGAGCAGGTGTCAGCCATTGCACTGTGTTCAGCCTCACCTATTAGGTAGGTAGCCATCTTCCCCATACTGGCTGTTTGGGGGAGGGAGTGCTGTACCACGACTCCCACCATGCCCCCTGTCCCACAGCCTACCAAGATGGAGCCTTCCTCCAACACCACCCAGAAGCATGTGTCAGTCATTGCACTGTTCAGCCTCACCTAACTGGTAGGTAACCATCTTCCCTGTACTGGCTGTTTGGGGGTGGAATACCTACACTACCACTCCCACCATGCCCCCATCCCACACCTGAGCAGGATAGAGGCCTTCCCCACCCAGGAGCATGTGTCAGCCATTGCACTGTTCAGCCTCACCTAACAGGTAGGTAGCCATCTTCCCTGTACTGGCTGTTTGCGGGTGGGAGGGCAGTTCCACGACTCACACCATGCCCCCTGTCCTACACCCCAGCAGGATAGAGGCCTCCCCCACCCAGGAGCACCTGGAAGCCATTGCATTGTTCACCAAACAAACTTACAGGTAGGTAGCCATCTTGCTTGAGAGGCTTGTTTGGAGGTTGGAGGGCTGTACCACGACTCCCACCATGCCCCCTGTCCCACAGCCTACCAAGATGGAGCCCTCCCCCAACACCACCCAGAAGCATGTGTCAGCCATTGCACTGTTCAGCCTCACCTAACTGGTAGGTAGCCATCTTCCCTGTACTGGCTGTTTGGGGGTGCGAGGGCTGTACCACAACTTCCACCATGCCCCCTGTCCCACACATGAGCAGGATAGAGGCCTCCCCCCACCCAGGAGCACCTGGAAGCCATTGCATTGTTCCCCAAACAAACTTACAGGTAGGTAGCCAGCTTGCTTGGGAGGCTTGTTGGGAGGTTGGAGGGCTGTACCACAACTCCCACATGCCCCCTGTCCCACACCCCAGCAGGATAGAGGCCTCCCCCACTCAGGAGCTTCTGGAAGCCATTGCATTGTTCACCAAACAAACTTACAGGTAGGTAGCCGTCTTGCTTGGTCTGGCTGTTTGGGGTGGGAAACCTGCATCACTACACACAGCACCAATTGCCTGCAATGCATCGATACCTGATATGTACGAGTAATTGATGTACCTCTGCACCATGTAATAACGCCCAGTATTGCACTTAATAATAATAGTGAAGTTGTCTCAATTGTGCAGTGTACAGACAGAGGATGACACACAGCTAACAGAATACTTGCACAGTGCCCAACACTGACCATTCCCCATCTAATCCACAGTTGATGAAGAACTCACTGCTGAGGACAACAACGACCAGCAGAGCCAGTCTCCACCCCCGGCACATGGACTCTCGGATGTTGACTCCCAGGATAGTTTGGATGATGAGCTCCAGGCCGGCCTATCTGGTGTGCCAGGAACCAACAGGTCCCAGGCCCCCATCCTCCCCACCACCATGTCTGCTGCAACAACAACAGCACAGCAGACCCCTCCAGTCACGCCTGTGCCTCCACTGCTGCCACCTCCACCACTACCACCACCACCACCACCAGTACCACCTGCAGTACCTTCCCTGTCCCAGGGGATGACCAGGACACACCAACAACTGTGGAGGGCAGGGAGAGTGTGCGTGGACCCACCATGGTGAGGCAACAGGTCTGTGGCAGCAGGGCAGGTGGGAGGGCCAGGGTCACCCCCAAACCTCAGGAGGTTGGCACACCATCTCTGGACCACTTCACCAGAGTCATCGGGCATATGATCAGGTCCAGGGACAAAGTGGCCAGTCTGACGAACTATTACGTGAGCTCATCCCGCTGATGAGGTCCATCGACACACGCATTGGACAAATGGTGAACCTCATGGCCCAGCAAGTGGACAGGCCTGCGTCCCAAACAACACCTCCGCCCCCCTCTGTTGTGCTGCATAATGACAGTGCATTATCCTCCCATGTGGCCACGGAGAGGGGTAAGTCCTCAGACGCCGCTGGCCATGCAGTAGGCCCACCCCACCAAAGCGATGAAGGGGGCGTCCAAAGAAGACCCTGGGAGTCTCTGGAGGCAAAGTACCAGCCACACGCCAGTCACGGAGTCAGCCCTGATGGCAACACTCTTTCCCACTGCATTGACTGGACTGTCCTTCTCCACACTGCCTTGTGAATGGCACCTGTCTGTTGGACTGGGTCACCACATCCATGTGGTGTCTACTCTTGCATCTCATCTACCATGACTGTCAACTCACTGCTCCATCACCACCTTCATGTAAATATGCCTGCACCCCTCACGTGTCACCTTTGTAAATGAAATACCTTACGAACTTGAATTTGTGCAGTTTTGTTTTTAGTGCAATATTTACAGTGTTGCAAATGTCCTTGATGTATCCAAAAGATGTACAGTATGTAGGGCTGGATAATTTTGAAGCACCTAGGGAGACACAACAGAACAACAGTCACTGGCGTTAGTGTGCCATCACAGACATAACACTACACAAAACATCCACATAAGTCTACAGGCAGACAACACAATGTGCAGCAAGTGTCAACAAACAGAGGGGCATATTACCAACAACTAGCTAAATTTATTGCAAAATGCGCTTAGCGACTTTTTTTTTATCGCTGCCTATCCCTGGATATTTTAGCGGAGAAAACATGCTATTAGCAAAGTTTTTCTCCATAGCGCTAAAATATCCAGCGATAGCGGCGTAATGAGAGAATATCGCTGAGAATATAGCGATATTCTCGCATTAGCGATGAAATGCTCTTAGCCATGTTATCCACCTCCCATTGGATAACATGGCTAGGAACTAGTCAGAGCAGGCGTTAGTTTTTGGCGATAGCGGGAATATTTCCATCGCTACGCCAGCCTTGTGAATAGGCGATAGCGACGTTATCGACTGCTTTCAGTCGCTAACGGGTTGGGTACGCCCACTTTGCATGTCATTAGCGATAAATATCGCTGACATGCAAAGCGGGCCCCAAACCGCTCGCTATCGCCTTCAATAGGGCGATCAAATTTTCTGCCTATCGCCCCCCTTGATAATATGCCCCAGAGTTCTGTATACGTTCACATGTGAAATGCCACTGCCACATTTCCACACACAGGTGACTCATCATGTGCCAGTCTGTACCATCCACGCATAGCCCTTCACAACAACAGCAATCACACCAGACAATGTACAAGTTGTACCTCGTCACCCACCTTCAAGTGAAGTAGCGGGTGATGAGCTGTTGACACATGTCAACTCCTTCCTCCTCTCCACTGTCCTCATCACTGGACTCATGTCCTTGGGAAGGCGGGGGCCTTGGGTCCCCACCATCATCCAGGAGCAGGGGAACCCCTTGTGAATGGCCATGTTGTGCAGCATACATCATGCCACAATGGTCTTGCAGACCTTCCCAGGCGAGTATGACAGTGCACCTCGAGTCCTGTCAAAGCAGCGGAATCTTGACTTGAGGAGGCCAAAAGTCCGCTTAATGACACGTCGGGTCCTGCCATGGGCCTCATTGTACCTGACATCAGCCGGGGTCCTGGGATTCTGTAGTGGGCTCAGCAGCCATGGCCGGCTGGGATATGCAGAGTCACCTGAGAATGACAAACACACATTGCAATGTTGCACAGGCAGAGGGCAGCAGGTCACACACACAGCACGCCACATCACTAGGCATACTCACCCACAATCCAAGCACGCTCGGGAAGCAGATTTGCCATCATCCCGGGCACCATGCTGTTCCTCAGGATGTACGAATCATGGGCTGAGCCGGGGAATCTTGCACACACATGTGATATGTTCATGTCCGCAAGGTACACCACCTGCACATTCATCGAATGATAATGTTTCCGATTTCTAAAAATGTGCTCATTCGCCTGTGGTGGCACCAGACCTACATGGGTGCAATCGATGGCACCAACAACATGGGGGATGTGCCCAAGGGGATAGAAGTCACCCTTCACAGCGGCCAATTCTGCTCCCCTGGGGAAATGTATGCATCGATCCTTATATATCATCATGGCTGCAAGAACATCCCTGATCACCACGCTGAACATGGGTTGCGACATCCCTGCAATGCTGGCCCCGGTCTCCTGGAAGGAACCAGTTGCAAAAAAGTGGAGGGCTTCCATCACTTTGTATGTGGGTGTGAATGCTGTTGGGTAGTGGCGACGAGGCTGCAGGTGGGGCTCCAACAGATCACAAAGGGTCTTCAGTGTCGGTCTGTCGAGGCGGAATTTGTGAATGATCACTATATCCTCGATGTCCTCCAGCACTGTCAGGTGACGGTGCACGGACATAATATCGACTCCAAAATATCGTTTGGACAGAATATCGAGTTTGAAATATCGTTTGGACAAAATATCGACAGGACAGAATATAGACAGCCAAAATATCGTTTTTAAGGTAAGTGAAGTAATATCGACTGTAAATAATATAGAAAGTGAAAATATCCAAGTATATAATCTAGATAGTAAAAAATATCGTTTTTTAAATAATATTTAATTATTTATAGTGTTTTTTCATGTTATAATATGTGTGAAAAGTGTCATTTTATGTTATAATTATTTTTAATTAATGATTTTTTTTAATTATTGTGTAATTTTATTCTGTAGCGGGTTGTGGGTTTATAGGGGAATAGGGTGGGAAGTAATTTAATTATAATTAATTAAATATGTAAATTTATTTATTGGTAGTAATATTTAATTAATTGGTAATTAAATAATATTTGTTAATTATTTAAAATTTAATTGGTAATTAATTTAATTTTATTGATTAATTGCTAATTATGTAAATTTAAATAATGTATTTCCTGTAGCAGGTTGTGGGTTTATAGGGGAATAGGGTGGGAAGTAATTTAATTATAATTAATTAAATATGTAAATGTAATAATTGGTAGTAATATTTAATTAATTGTTAATTAAAAAATATTTGTTAATTAATTAAAATTTAATTGGTAATTAATTTAATTTAATTGATTACTTGCTAATTATGTTAAATTAAATTATTTATTTCCTGTAGCGGGTTGTGGGTTTATAGGGGAATAGAGTGGGAAGTAATTTAATAATAATTAATGAAATAATAACATTTATTTAATTGTATTTAATATAAAATAATTGTAAATTAAATTTTAATTATAAAATAAATAATTGGTAATTAGTTATAAATTAGTATTAATAGGTAACTAATTGAAATATTTACAGTTTTTGGTTTTTGGGTAAAGGGGTATTTTTAGGGTTCAGGGTCAGTTTTTAGTTTTGGGTAAAGGGGTATTTTTAGGGTTCAGGGTCAGTTTTTAGTTTTTGGGTAAAGGGGTATTTTTAGGGTTCAGGGTCAGTTTTTAGTTTTTGGGTAAAGTGGTATTTTTAGGGTTCAGGGTCAGTTTTTAGTTTTTGGGTAAAGGGGTATTGTTAGGGTTCAGGGTCAGTTTTTGGTTTTTGGGTAAAGGGGTATGTTTAGGGTTCAGGGTCAGTTTTTAGTTTTTGGGTAAAGGGGTATTTTTAGGGTTCAGGGTAGTCAAGTCAAGTAAGCTTTATTCGGCTTTTGAATTTAAAACCATAAAAGCAGCAGAGAAAAGATACAAACATACAAAGAACTAGTCCAGCAAATCAAAACATAATTAAAAGAAAAACAGACTGTTTAGGACAAGCTAAAACAGTTTGACGAATCAACTATTCAAAATCCTAATCCAAAATACACAGAATCCTCCTTTATCATCAGGTATGATAGTAATTTGGTACACCGGGGCCAGGATAAAAGTCATGCAGATCCCAGATACGGATGGAGCCATCTCCAACTTTGTGTTGGGTAGAACGTAAAAAGGGGGCAATGTTTCTGTCTTTAAACTTAATTAAAATCAGATCTCCTGGAACATTTTTGGGCAGAGAACCAAGCCACCCCACCCTCCTGACGCTCAATATCCCGCCGTCTAAAACAGATGGTAAATGTCTATGGTTTTTAAGCCAGAAAATGGCTTTATTCATTAGGTCCTGCTGTAGTTCACGTTTACCCGGGGTGAGTTCAGGGACCCCAGAAAGCACGGTAACGTATGGCGCGGCTTCCGGGGGTAGGTCCATTTGATGCCTCCTTTCCAGGAGTCTGTGAGGGGTATGTTTTAGATTAAGAGGAGCGTTGCGACCACTTAGAGTGGGTGGTATAGGAGGGGGGTCACAAGTGGGAGGTATGCTGGAAGCATTGTTCATAGGCCTTTCATGGATGTTAGTAAGGGTAGAGCATGTGGATATCATGGTGTTGGCATTTGGTGGGAGGGACCTTATTACAGTGTTTTCGATCCTGGTCAGCCTCTCCCCCAGATCATTAATTTTTACGACCAGTGGTGATAGAGCACTGTTTAACATTCGTTCAATTTGGGCCAGCAGGGTCAAATGAAGGGGGGATACGGGTTCATTTGATCGAGTCTCCGCTTTATCCGAAGTTAGTGAGACAGGGTTTGGGGCGGATAAATGGGGGCTGCAGAAAGTTGGTTCGGGGGATGCGGGAAGTGTGAAATTTACTTGTTCATTGTCTCTGACCACTATAGGGGGAGTTAATAAATCCTGGGCATAGTTTGTACCGCACATGGCATTCAATTCTTCCCAGATTGACATCGTGGTTGGGAGACAGGATACCGAGGGGAACAATGAACAGATCAAAGCAATAGAGGGGGAAAAGTTAGCATCTGACTGTACCTCCTCCTGTAGTAAAACCAAGTGTAGTGGCCCGTCCCGTCCTCCTCTGGCCTCTGAGGGCCACAGAGGGCCCGCCCTTTGCCCGGGCTTAGCCCGGCGCGGCCCCGCGCGCTCCCGCGACGCGGGAGGGGCAGCTGGGATTTAAGCGCCTCCTGGCGCGGAAGTCCGGGGACCACGGAAGTCGGCGTCCCAGGGGATCCTGGGTAGTGTAGTTCTACCCGGCGGCCGCGTTTGCCTGCGGCGGCTGGGGACCACACACGCTGTCACCCGGTAAGTAGAAAGTGCCCCCAAGGTCTGCTGAGTGCCCCGCTCCACCGGAGGGGCAGCTGGGATTTAAGCGCCTCCTGGCGTGGAAGTCCGGGGACCACGGAAGTCGGCGTCCCAGGGGATCCTGGGTAGTGTAGTTCTACCCGGCGGCCGCGTTTGCCTGCGGCGGCTGGGGACCACACACGCTGTCACCCGGTAAGTAGAAAGTGCCCCCAAGGTCTGCTGAGTGCCCCGCTCCACCGGAGGGGCAGCTGGGATTTAAGCGCCTCCTGGCGCGGAAGTCCGGGGACCACGGAAGTCGGCGTCCCAGGGGATCCTGGGTAGTGTAGTTCTACCCGGCGGCCGCGTTTGCCTGCGGCGGCTGGGGACCACACACGCTGTCACCCGGTAAGTAGAAAGTGCCCCCAAGGTCTGCTGAGTGCCCCGCTCCACCGGAGGGGCAGCTGGGATTTAAGCGCCTCCTGGCGCGGAAGTCCGGGGACCACGGAAGTCGGCGTCCCAGGGGATCCTGGGTAGTGTAGTTCTACCCGGCGGCCGCGTTTGCCTGCGGCGGCTGGGGACCACACACGCTGTCACCCGGTAAGTAGAAAGTGCCCCCAAGGTCTGCTGAGTGCAGGGTTCAGGGTAAGTTTTGGGTTTTTGGGTAAAGGGTCTTTTTTAGGGTTCAGGGTCAGTTTTGGGCTTTTGGGGTACAGGGGTATAGTATAAAAATAAAGTAAAATTAAATTTACATTAAATTAATTTAATGAAATTTAATTAAATTAAAATCTATTAAATACATTTTAAATAATTTAAATTAAAAAAAAATTATTATATACTTACCAATAGAATAGTAATTTTTACTCTTTTGTATTTGTATGTTAATAATATTGGCTATTATTTAATTAAATTGTGTTACTATATATATATATGTTTTAAGAAATATGAATAAAAAATATTATTTTTTTACTTTCATTAATTATTTAATTATTAAAAGTTATTTTAAGTATTGTTAAGTATATTTTAGTAATTAATTTTTTATATTAATGTAATTAAACATTGTTTTTATTAAAGTCGATATTTTTTACAACGATATTTTTGTAAACGATATTTTAAACTCGATATTTTTGTACTTACCTGTTTGTAGATACAAACTCGATATTCTGTCAGTCGATATTTTGTCAACGATATTTTTTCCAGTCGATATTATGTCCCTCGATATTTTTTCAGTGATCCTCAGGTGACATATGAGATTAGGCCTCCTCCTAGTTCAGATGTAAATGGACAAATGTCAATGACAACCATCATGAGATGGCCACAGCACATACTGTTAAGGATGTCACGGAAAACCAAAGACTGCCATGAGAGATGCGTGGCACACCAGGTTACATGGGTGGACATTTGAGACACACCTCTCTATTTACAATACACAAGTGCCGCTAACAACACATAGGTAAATGGGAATGCACACATATAGAACCCCACATTCCACATGTGCACGCCTCGCACCATACCATCAACAAAAGTGTGTAAAATGACCATGACACTCTCATACTCATCTGCTGTACCTGTCACACCTCAATGCATCATGTGAATTTGGCACACATCAACAGCCCAATGATCACAGTAGCTGGAAAACTGTCACTTGTGTGCATGAGCTGATGTGGTAGCACAAGTAAGTAACAACCCCATACAGTGAGACAAGCCTTGCCAAGGTCAGCACTGACCCACAACACATTGATTTGTCACACATTATTGACATCACCATAACACCGTGAAACATCATCAAACATCAAATGCATAAGTGACATGGCAGGGACTACAGACCAATGTGCGTCACACATAACGTGCGATCATCTGTGAATTATATTGTATAACGGCATTGTGTGCACAATGATGTGCCCTTAACCATGTTACTGCTGTGTACTGATGCAGTGTTCACGATAAACATTGCCATTGCATGTGCCCAAAATCGCGGTAGCTACCGCTTGGCAACAGCGGTGTGACACCAGCAACACCCCCTTCACAAGTGCGGTAGCCATTGACATGGAGACATGGGTAGATGGAGGTGGGCATGCTCCGCCACCCAAAACGCGGTAGCTACCGCCTGGCAATGGCGGTGTGACACCAGAACCACCCCCTTCACAAGTGCGGTAGCCATTGGCATGGAGACATGGGTAGATGGCGGTGGGCATGCTCCGCCACCCAAATCGTGGAAGCTACCGCCTGGCAACGGCGGTGTGACACCAGCACCATCCCCTTCACAAGTGCGGTAGCCATTGGCATGGAGACATGGGTAGATGGAGGTGGGCATGCTCCGCCACCCAAATCGCGATAGCTATCGCCTGGCAACGGCGGTGTGACACCAGCAGCACCCCCTTCACAAGTGCGTTAGCCATTCGCATGGAGACATGGGTAGATGGCGGTGGGCATGCTCTGCCACCCAACTCGCGGTAGCGACCGCCTGGCAATGGCAGTGCGACACCGCCATGGAGCATTGCCTACAGCCAATGGGAGCGAGGATTGCGGTGGCATGATGCAGTTTTGAAAATCGCTGAAGGCGTGCTTCGCAACCGCTGAGGCGGACATTGGGTGCTTTTGAACGATGCACCATCGCGGTAGCGCACCCCGGGCCCCCGCGGTGCATCACCGCCATGGAGCATTGCCTACAGCCAATGGGAGCGATGACTGCGGTGGCATGTTGCAGTTTTGAAAATTGCGGAAGCGTGCTCCGCCACCGCGAAGGCGGTCATTAGATGCTTTTGAATGAGGCAGACCTGGACAACCAATTGTTGCACCTTTGCACCTTACAAACGACGCCAGGGGGCTATAAATCTGTGGGAGTGAGCCTCACATTTCCACTGCTCACAGAACCTGCTGCCTGGGACCCTCTCCTGCTGCTGCCTCAAGTGCCTGCTGCCTGGGACCCTCTCCTGCTGCTGACTCAAGTGCCTGCTGCCTGGGACCCCTCACCACTCACTTCCACCACAGGTGTTCCATGTCCACAGGGATGGCAAGGACAGAGAAGATCCGTACCAGTCCATTCACAAGCGAGGAGCTGGAGGTTCTAGTGGACGAGGTGCTGGAACAGTACCCAAGGCTGTATGGTGGCCCCAATGTAGTGGTACGTCATCATGAAGGGAGCTGTAGGGCAGGGGGGGTGTCAGACATGTAGTTGTGCTGCTGCAGTATATGCCTGAGGGTGTGGGGTTGTGTCATACACTGATAAACAAGCTGTCTCCAGGGCGAGGGAGTGTGTGTGTCCCAATGTCAATGTTTTCCCTGCTTGCAGTTGTATGTGTGAGTGGAGTGTGTTACATTGTCAGCCATACACAGCCACAGGATGTTGGACATGTTGGTGCCAGGACAGTAATTGCTCGGGTGAATGTTTCTGTGTGCCCCTGTTGTCCAACTCAGTGTGAATCCAGAGACTAGGCCCAGTGCCTGCCCACCGAAATGAGAACACATCACCAAAGTTGCATGGTCCTTGCTCCTGTTCATTCACACTGAATAGTAAATATGCACCGTCTCAGCCCTGTATAATTGCACACAAACACACTTCTGTAGATGGCTGTTTTGTTGGTGAGTCCATGTGCCCTGAGGCCATACATATTACAAACACATATGTTCACAGGACATGCTCATTGAATGCTACCCAGTCATGCACACAGTGCTTCTAGACACAGACACAGATAGATATGTGATGTATGTAGTGGGCAGACATGCATGGGACTGGTGATGTCTGCAAGCCACTGAGGTGGTTCAGTGCAGTCATCCAGCATGTGTGTGAGATTGTCAGGGGCTCTCTACGCCCTCATGTATGCATGCAATCACATCTGTTTAGCCCATGCAGAGTGCCCTTGTGATGTGTCCCCAGTTTGGGGTGGAGGGATATTACAATAGGTCATGAGTCTGTGTCTTGCTACTGAACTGATAGATGTTGGTACATGACACTGTGTAACTGGTCATTTAGCCTTCTTTTCTCCAATACCTGCAGCGCAAGGTACACCAGCGTAAGGCCGTGTGGAGGGCCATTGCAGCAAAGGTCCGAGCCCTGGGGGTATCCAACCAATGACGTACCCACTGCCACAAGAGGTGGAACGACATAAGGCGGCTCGCAAAGAACGTGGCAGAGATGACATTGGGGCTGCAACCGCGCACTAGGCGTTTAGCACGGCGCAACTTAACAACACTGAAGGTCCGCAGATTGGCAGTGACTAATCCGGAGCTGGATGCACGTCTGAAGGAGCATCGCCAGCAAGGCAGGGGTGAGTATTTGGGGATGGTGACTTTGGCTTGGAGCGGATGCATGTGTACAGGGCCTGTGGCAGCGGTGGCCCATGTGATGTTCGTGTGGTGGTGCTGTGCTGTTTCATGTGAGTGGCTGTTGGGATGTGTGCTAGTGTCAGGCATTGGCCAAACTGCCCTTACAAAGCTGATCCTCCCTGCTGTGCTTTCTCATATCCAGATGTGTAAGGATCCACATGGTCATTCAGCATTGGGATGGTGTGGGGAATCTATTAGGGGCTGAACAGCTGGGTCCACTATCTGAGTGTGACTTCATGTATGTCGACTTTGCATGCACCATAATCGGTGAGGCCCACACATCTGACAACAAGGTACCCCAGAGTACCACTTGGTGCTTGGTATGGCCTACATGGCATTGTGGACCTTCAGGCCCTAATAGGTGTGTGCGTTGCCCCCTCCTGTTCCATGAAGGTCTGTCAGTGGCAATGAGTTTTGGCACATGAAAGGTGTGGGCAGGGCACGTTGTGTGTCTGGTACACTTCATCCACGGGCAGGGTGTTGTGCTGTGTGGCCTCAACATGGCAGATATTCAGTGTTACAGGCACTGTTGTGGTCTATCTAGTGTGTTGCAGCAATGTGATTGCAGGGTGTGGTGGTCACCATGTTGATTTGGACATCCCCTGTACTGCATTGATTGGATTGCTTTGTCCTGATGATGACAGTAACACAACCCTGCATCACTCTCTCAAGCAGAATCACCAGTGGACATGGAGGAACAGGAGCCGGAAACCAGTGGTGGCGAGAGTAGCACCACAGCTGCACCGGAGGCCAGTGACACAGAGCTCACCAGCGCATCTGAGGGGGACCGTAGTATGCAGGAGTATTCCGTGGCTGAGACACAGAGTACTCTAAAAGACAGATGAGATATAGACCAAAATGGGTACTATACACATTCAATGTCCAGCCGGACAGAGAATTTTAATAATATGCAATGTTTTTAGGAATAGCAAAATAATACAAGAAAACAATACAACAGGACGCAGTCCTGCACCAGGTACAAAAGGACAAGGGGCAAACAAACAATAAACAAAACAATTTACAGGCAAAAACTGGAGCTGTGGTAGCTTGTACTGATCAAAGAATAAGAGGAGCTAACCACAATAGTAACCACATTATTTATACATATTGAACCAAAGTGGCACTATTTAAAATGTCGACGACGTTTCGATACCTAGCTCATTAGGTGGGGCGATCATCATCAGGACTACATAAATGGAATTGCCTGGTATAGACCACAATGCCTGTTGGATTAAAAACAGGGAAACAAACAACAAGGAAGCTTGTCAGGAAATCAGGTAGGCAAGGAGTTTTACACATGTCAGCGAATGCTTGCAATATCAGCAGACAGATCAAATAGTTCTAGGATCGGCGAGTGAGAGGAGAAGAAAGTGAAGAATATCCCGTGCTGAGTGAGGCGCATAATTCTTAGTATGACAAACCGGTTTCACTGTGCAATAAAAACTGGGGAAAATAGGGGTTTGTGCACACTGTCACTTAAGATGGAGAAAAACAATTAAAGTGACTATGGGAGTATATAGTTCGCTAGGGAGGTCAGGGCGCATAGTATACGGTACATGCATGTGATGGTAGTCCTGAATAAGTGCCTAAGGATGCATGCGTGTTTTGGGCAGTTTTGGGTTCAAGAAAAAAGCATTTAGGCCTGCTTAGTGGCAGAACGGTTTAATTATCGTGCAGTGCTGTGGTATTGAAGTAAGCGTAACCGCAAGCCGGTCCGGGTGGGTACAATTGGATAGCTTACCGCACACTTTATACATGTGATATTGTAGGTAACCGGTTCATAGGAGCGGGTATGATCCTTGGGCTAGTATTAAGCACTGAGAAGGGAAAAAAGGGGGGTATGAGCTCAGTTGGAAACAGGGTAACACCTTGACAATGGACAGGGAATGTCTGAAGAGTAAAGCGTGGTGCGTACCTTGAAGTAATTGTCTGCTTTGGAGGTTAGAAATATAGAAGGGCGGAGGGGTAGAACGGAGGAACCTGCTTAGGATTCCGACGGAACTCCAAGGTTTGGCCGTATCCTCCGTTATCCTGGAGGTATTCCGGCAGTGGTCAGGCGTGGGTGAAGCTGTTGGCGGAGGGGGGGAAAAGGAGAAAGGGGGTAAGGAAACACATATAGATCGTGTTTTCTAGCAAGGGTTCTTAGATACGGGGTGTGGGAGCGGCCGAGAATTGTGACGTCTCTTACCTTGTTTAAGGAAAGGCAACAATATGCCTCCGGTTCCAAGGAGGGATAGCAGGAACTGGGAGGCTAGCGTGTGGGGGCGGTTAAAAAACGCTAGCGGTCGCCATCTTGGATGAGTATAGGGAAGGAAAGCGAGAAAAGACTACTACTAGTCTCAGCGTGGTTGGAAAAGAGGACCATAACCTACTCAAGATTGGCATTGTAGGGTGACGCATTGTATGCAATAAGGTGCAATAGATCATCTATCATCTGGAGAAATGGTACTAATATCCTGTATCAGTTTTTACATTGGTTAAACAATAACTGTTCAGGCCTCACATTGACCATCACTATTGACAGACTATCCATCGCATTTTTAGACCTCACCATCTTTCACTCAGAAGGGGAATTACTCACGCGCCTCTACAGAAAACTTACAGAGCGTAATACACTTCTGAGTTATTCTAATAATCACCCTAGGGCTCTAAGGGATTCGCTTCCTTATTCTCAATTTTTGAGAACAAGGCGAAACTGCTCCACCAAAAAGGATTATTTGAAAGAGGCTTCCACTCTCTCCACCAAACTAAAAGAACGGGGGTACCCAAAAAAGATAGTCAGGAATGCTTCCAAACGAGCCTCGTACTGCCCCCTGGAGGTTCTCCTCACCCCAAAACCAAAAAATGAACTAGAAAGAATTGCCTGTGTCACTACATTTTCACCAATATCTAACAAAATACGCAAAACCATACTCCATCACTGGCCAATAATAAATGCAGGCAGCCTCAACATTGAAAGACCATTGTTTGCTTTTCGCAAAAGCCGCAATATCAAAGATCACTTGGTAAGAGCTGCTTTGCCTAATCCCAGTCCTTCCAACACACTTGATTCACTATGGGGACTGGCGCGTGTTTTAGGTCATTCTAAATGGGGTGGGTGTAATGTGTGCGAATTCACCATTGAAGGTAAATCCTTTACTTTCAATGACGTCTCTGTAAACTATTGTGCCTTCTCAAATTGCAATACATGTAATGTAATCTATTTGATCCAGTGTCCTTGCCCTAAACTGTACATTGGCCAGACAACGCAGAAAATTAAAACAAGGATTGGCCAACACCGCAGCAAGATCAGGTGCAAAACACCCAACGCACCCTTGGTCGAACATTTCACACAGGCCAACCATGATGAAGACGACATCCGTTGGACAGTCCTTAAAGTACTGAAACTCCCATAAATAGGTGGCAACATGGTTCAACTTTTGAATAGAGAAGAACTTAAATCGATAATTCTCTTTGACACCATCAGGAACGGCCTAAATAGGAATGAGGACTGGACAACCTTGCTGTGAACCCTACAATGACTAAATGGCCAATGGTTTAAGCTTAGGACAAGTTGCTGTGTACCCTACAATGACTAAATGGCCAATGGTTTAAGCTTTGGACAAGTTGCTCCTGAATTAACAAATTTGTCTATTTTTTACAAAAATCTTCTAAACTCTGTCACAAAAGCTGTATTCACTAAAATGTTATTGTACAAATGTTCTGTGACCCACATAAAGCCATTCCTCTTGCCATGTCTTCTGTCACTTCACATAACCTTTCAATTCACTTTCGGCACGTTTCACCACAATTACTTTTCATAGTCGACAATTCTATTGCATCTTATTGCATACAATGCGTCACCCTTCTATGCCAATCTTGAGTAGGTTATGGTCCTCTTTCCCAACCACGCTGAGACTAGTAGTTGTCTTTTCTCGCTTTCCTTCCATATACTCATCCAAGATGGCGACCGCTAGCGTTTTTTAACCGCCCCCATACGCTAGCCTCCCAGTTCCTGCTATCCCGCCTTGGAACCGGAGGTATATAGTTGCCTTACCTTAAACAAGGTAAGAGATGCCGCAATTCTAGGCCGCTCCCACACCCCGCATCTAAGAACCCTTGCTAGAAAACACGATCTATATGTTTTTCCTTACCCCCTTTCTCCTTTTTTCCCCCTCCGCCAACAGCTTCACCCACGCCTGACCACTGCCGGAATAACTCCAGGATAACGGAGGATACGGCCAACCCTTGGCGTTCTGTCGGAATCCTAAGCAAGTTCCTCCATTCCATCCCTCCTCCCTTCTATATTTCTAACCTCCAAAGTGGACAATTACTTCAAGGTACACGCCACGCTTTACTCTTCAGACATTCCCTGTCCATTGTCATGGTGTTACCCTGTTTCCAACTGAGCTCATACCCCCCCCTTTTTTCCCTTCTCAGTGCTTAATACTAGCCCAAGGATCATACCCGCTCCTATGAACCCGTTACCTACACTATCACGTGTATAAAGTGTGCGGTAAGCTATCCAATGTTCCCACCCGGACCGGCTTGCCGTTACGCTTACTTCAATACCACAGCACTGCATGATAAATAAACCGTTCTGCCACTAAGCAGGCGTACTTGCTTTTTTCTTGAACCCAAAACCGCCCAAAACACGCATGCATCCTTAGGCACTTATTCAGGACTACCAATCCGTGCATGTACCGTATTCTATGCGCCCTGACCTCCCTAGCGAACTATATACTCCATAGTCACTATAATTGTTTTTCTCCATCTTAAGTGACAGTATGCACAAACCCCATATTTTCCCCAGTTTTTATTGCATATTGAAACCGTTTTTTCATACTAAGAATTATGCGCCTCACTCAGCACGGGATATTCTTCACTTTCTTCTCCTCTCACTCGCCGATCCTAGAATTATTTGATCTGTCTTCTGATATTGCAAGCATTCGCTGACATGTGTAGAAAAACTCCTTGCCTACCTGATTTCCTGACAAGCTTCCATGTTGTTTGTTTGCCTGTTTTTTAATTCAACAGGCATTGTGGTCTATACCAGGCAATTCCATTTATGTAGTCCTGATGATGATCCCCCCACCTAATGAGCTAGGGATCGAAACGTCGTCGACATTTTAAACAGTTCCACTTTGGTTCAATATGTATAAATAATGTGGTTACTATTGTGGTTAGCTCCTCTTATTCTTTGATCAGTACAAGCTACCATAGCTCCAGTTTTTGCCTGTAAATTGTTTTGTTTATTGTTTGTTTGACCCTTGTTCTTTTGTACCGGCTGCAGGACTGAGTCTCGTTCTATTCTTTTCTTGTATCATTTTGCTATTCCTAAAAACATTGCATATTATCTGTCCGGCTGGCCATTGAATGTGTATACTACCCATTTTGGTCTATATCTCATCTGTCTTTTAGATTTCCCCTCTAAGGACCATTGTTCCAGAAAATAATGAGTCCCCTTGTTTGTTTAAAAAACTGAGACACAGAGTACTACATCATCTGATGCCAGCGGTGATGCATCCATGTTGGCAGGAACAGGGGATGGGGAGTCCGTAACATCATCTACCACACAGCGGCCAGTGCCCAGCCACCCATCCACTTTCTCTGGTGCTGCCCGTGTCCGTGTCAGTAAGAGGGAACGAGTTACATTCACATCTGGCACCGCTGAACCTGCACCTGTCCCCCCTGCTGCGCTCAGTGCAGAGTCTGTAGAGCTCCTGCACCAGCTTTGTGTGGGCCAGACCGCCCTGCTCAACGCCTTCAGTAACCATGACAAGAAATTAGGCCAGGTGGTTGTCTACATGGAAGGCATACACTGTGACGTGGGTGGGCTACACCGTACTTTCCAGGCTTTGTCAGCCGCAGTGACGTCTGCCCTTCAACAGGCACATGCTCCCATTCCTGCTCAGGTGCCTTTGTTCACCCCCCAGTCAGTGGCCACATCAGATGACAGTGACCACGGTTCACATGCGTCACAGACACGATACAGCACAAGGAGCACACAGCAGACACAACCCAAGCAGTCCCGCCCACAGACACCATCCCCACAGAAGAGCAGAGCCACCCCGGAATGCAAGTACAAGAGCCCGTCGGGGAAGAGCAAGGCAGGAAATGCAATGAGGCTGCTGTCCCGAAAACGTCACGCAGAGCTAGGCGTGCAGTGTCTGTGCCCACTGAGGAGGTGTTCTATAGCAAGGGTACACCAAGGAAGGGCACAGGGCCACAACCCCCACCACATCAACTCCAATTCCAAGCCCAGTGTAGCAGGTGGAGGAGGGCACTGTAGGGGGCACCCCTGGCAAAGAGGCAAAGGAGGGCACTGTAGGTGGGACACCTGGCAAAGAGGCAAAGGAGTGCACTGTAGGGACCACCCCTGGCAAAGAGGCAAAAGAGGGCACTGTAGGTGGGACACCTGGCAAACAAGGGAAGGTGGTTCAGAGGCGTAGCCAGACAAAGCGTTCCGCAGGATCCAGCACGTCACCAGAGGTAGTGCCAGTGTCTGCCCCTGATGCGGGACAGTTGGTGTTTGTGCCTGTTGTGTCCTCACCAGTTCCCATTAACCCCAAGACAGGGAAGCCATTTCTTATTCCCAAAAAGTGGAAGGGCACCCCTCCAACCTCTCCCATCCACACTGTGTCACAGGTCTGCATGACTCCACCTCCAAGTGCCACTATACCACCAGGTCCAAACAGCCCTCCTGCTGGCCAAATGACTGATAGCCCTACATCACCTGTGCCTCAGTCTCCCCACTCAAGTGTTCCTGCTGTCCCCGACACACAGCCAGCTCCAAGTCCACCTGACAGCCAAATGTGAGTGGCAGTCCCCCTCATACTACTGTCTCTCATACAGGTGTGCTAGTCCTGCCCATTGTTTGCCACCTGGGTGTGTTGCTGGTCATGGAAGGGTACAGTCAAACACACTCCCTGTGCAGCTTCTCATGTCCTGACTCCGCATTTCTCCCTGGCCACTGAAATTGTCATTCACTGCTGTGTTGTACTCTCCCCTGTGCAGCTTCTCATGTACATACTGTGCCACCTGCCATGGACACTGGCCCTGTTGCTCTGCTGTGTTGGACTCTACCCTGTGCCATGGACACTGACCCTGTTGCTCTGCTGTGTTGGACTCTCCCCTGTGACATGCCCACTGGCCTTCCTGTTTGTAGTTTGCCTGTCCAGATTATCTTGCATCTGATCAGCATGTTGTGCCTTGCTCTTGTCTACTGTTGTTCTACTGTCACATATGTGCAATATGTGAATAAAGACAGTTACTTCTGTTGTGTATTTTGTCAGTGTCCTTGCTGATTAAAGTTATTTTGGTGTGTGCATTTGGTTGCCTGTGCCCCATGCTCTATGTGTTACATCAACATTGCCAAGCTCTTTGCCCGCATCACATTTTTAGACAGGAGTGACAGGGTCTTCAGTCCATTCAGACACTGATACTTGAGTTATCTGTGTTGGCTCTTTTGCCTGTCATGAAGTTCTCATTTTGGTGGTTTGCTATTGTTGGCTACGTTGTTGCCATGTCAGGTTGGGGTACACTGCCAGCACAGGGTGTGATGCTGTGCACAGGTTTGCATGCAGGCTGGGCAATGTCATTATGTATGTGTGTTATTCCTGTATATGTGCCCAGCTGTGTATGTGTGTGGTCATTTTGTATTGGCCCTTAGTCCTGGTCCCCTGGCCTACATGAGATGTATGCTTTGGATGGTCAAGAGGTGTGCAGTGTGAAGGGTGTGACTTTGTAGTGGGTGTGGATGTGTGTGTGCCCCTGTATTGTGATAGCCACACATGTGTCACCCAGGAGTTGTGTGCCTGTAGTTTGGATTGTCCTGCCCTGTGTAAATGATTGTATGCACTTGTGTGAGTTGTCCTTTGTGCACTGTGCACTGTGTTGGTGTGTCCATGCAGTTCTGTGTGACTCCTCCTTGTTTTTTGGTCACTTATGAGTGTGCAAAGTGTGTGACTTGCACATCAGTGTTGTGTTTGTAAGATCATCAATGTTTCTTGAGTGTGTTTGTGTAGACTGTGTGGTCCTGCTGCTCCTCACTGGCATTGTGTTTTTGTTTCTCATGCATTGCAGGCACATGGTGCCTTTTCGCCTCCTGTATGGCATGGTGTGTGTAGTGTAATGCAATCACCTATGTGTGCCACTTGTGCCTAGCCATTGTGGGTCTGCACGCCCTCTACTTGTGTTTGGTACACCCCTTACATGTCTACTACTGACATTACAAGTCGGTTGACTTTGAGGTCAGCTGTCCCCTTTGTTTACATGTGTATGTGCATCCCCATCACTTCATTTGTGAGACTGTGCCTTGTGGTGCAGTTCTTGGGCCAAGAGTGATGTTCCACTCTGGACATTGCCCCAATGGTTTATATGTGATGTTCTTGAGCTATTTATCAGTGAGGATTGCCCATGTGCACTTGAACTTTGTGTGCTGCTCAGTGCTCTGGTGTAGATGGTTCTGCTCTTATATCCCAGAGTGGTGCATCCTGTTGTTGTTGTGTTGGATGTATGCATGTTGGCTGTGGCATTGCTTCACTTCCTGAGTGTGCTGTTGTATTTGTGCTGTGCTGATTTGTGGTGTGTGTGTTGAGGTTGTATTAGTCATGTCTGTGTGTAGCTGTCATGCTTGTTGTGCACACACTGCTTGTTGTGCATACAGTGATGTGTGTATGTGGGCTTGGCATTGCCTGATGTGCATCCCCTGATATCCTGTCGTGTTTGTTGATTTGTGCTTTCATGTGCATCTGTGCTTGTTTTGATGTGGCAGTGTAGTTATGTGCAGGTGCACTTCTTGTGTGATTTGTGGTATGTTGTGTGTGTGTTTTGTTCTTGAGTGGAGATGTTGTGCAGTCATGTTGTGTCTGTGCTCCCATTGCCTTTCCCCAGTTTGGCTGACAGGGTTTGTCTGTTTCTGTTGGGGTTCCGTGTGTGTTCCTGTGGTGTTTGTGTGTAGTATTTGGGCAGGCATCTGTTCAGGCTTCCCTGTGTGTGTGTTCTGTTTGTGGATACACCCAGGGTTTGTTTGTGTGTGTATGTACTAGGAAGTATTGGCAGCCTTCAGTGTGTGAGGCACTGGTGTTGTGTGTTCCTTGTCAGCCACTCCTGCAGTGGCTATCTCCCTGGTTGTTTGTTGTGTGGTGCAGGGTGTGTTTTGTGCTTGCTTGTTGCTGTGCTTGTTGCTTGTTGCTGTGCATGGGGGTGCACAGGATGGGCACCTGGCCTGTGACTTGATGGGGTGTGTTGATATTTGGTTGGGGGTGGTGTGTCCCTGTGGTCTCTGTGCCCTGCCCATGTCTTGGAGTGGCCCTGCCTTCTGCATTGTGCGCATGTGTTGACCGTGGCGGTGACGTGACCGGGAATGGGACGTTGCTGCTAGTTCGCGGTCGATGTGTGTCCCAGATGCAGAGGGGTGACTTGGTAGCAGGTGGGTAATGTGTGGGCGCCCTTGTGGATGTGTTGTGACCCCCAGCAGGGTGTCTGTGGTGGAATTGGACCCTGTGTCAGCCCGTGTGTTGTGTGTTGTATTTGTGTAGTTGCGTACCTGCTGCAGCATCCGCGGCAGTCCATTTGATGGTAGTGCTGTAGCAGGTACATCACCGGATGTATATGTAGAGCTGGTTCCATGGCGTTCATGACCGGGTGAAGAGGACCGGGTCTCTGCTATGGTGCTCCGCTGTTGAGTTTCCGCCGTGTCTGGTTGGGTGGTGTCTCCACTGCGGTGCGTCTGCCTGTTTGGGCATTCTAATTTGTGGAGCCGGGTGGACGTCATTACTCATGGCGGTGAGTCTCCATTGGATCCCACCGCCGCGGTGGCGTGCACACTTTGATGGCAGTGGGCGTCTCTACACGGCGGACGGGAAATTACCTATGTTTTGCTATACTAATATGGCGGACGTGAGTACTGCTGCTCGTGGGCGGGAAAAGGCGTTTTTCTGCCCCGCCAACCACCACCACGTGCCACCACCCGACATGCTAATGGACCCCATGGTGTCTCTCCTCGGGACAATCTGTAGATAGCAGCCTGCAAGACAAAAATCCAGATAAGAAGGTGTGTCATGCGCTCATCAAAGAACAGAGACAGAGCGAAGACCAGAGAGAGAGAAAGAGAGAAAGAGAGGAAGACGGAAAGAGAGGGAGAGAGAGAGAGAAAGACGGAAAGAGAGGAAGGGAGAGAGAAAGACGGAAAGAGCGGGAGAGAGAGAGAAAGACAGAAAGAGAGGGAGAGAGAAAGACAGAAAGAGAGGGAGGGAGGGGAAGACAGAAAGGCAGGGAGAGAGAGAGGAAGATGGAAAGAGAGGGGGGAGAGAGACACCGAGAAAAGAAGATAGGGACAGGGAGAGTGAGAGTGAGTGCCGACACTGAGTTCCCAGACCTCACTGCTCACCTGCTGCCACCGGTGTGTCTCCAACCACGTGCCAGTATGTAGTGCAGTTCACCAGGCCCCCTCATCTGAAACTGATCCCTCATCTGAAACAGAGTCCAGATGCATGAATGGCAAAGTACATACCATTGCATACGCCATCATCGCTGGTCCGCCCCTGCTCACCCGGGCAGCAGCCCCCAGCCCCTCCCGCCGCCTAGCGGTGCATGCCCGCCCTTGCGCACCCAGGCCTCACGGCTCACCTTTCGCTACCGGCGTGTCACAAAGAGAGCCCACTACATGCTGGTTCAAGCCCCAAGCCCTGGACCCGTGAACATGGCACCACCCACATCATGCAGCCCCACTCCGCGGGCCACTAGGTCTCACACTTGATTCTGGGTCTTGATTTCACTATGGCAGAGGACATACCAGTGCACACGGCAAAATCGCAGCTTCACACCCACTCAGCCCTTGAGGTGCCACTAACTCTGTGACTCGCGAGGCAACGCCATGTGGCGGTAGGCACGCACTGCTGTCTCAGGCCTAGACTGCGGTGTAGCAGGGCTCACAACAATCATCACCAGTCTGGACCGCTAGGACGGGGCATCATTGCAGGCTACTCACCCGCTCACCACTTAAGGTACCCCTATCTCAGTGCACCGAAAGTCACCGTCCCGTGGCGGTGTGCCTGTGCTGGCCACAGTGTATCCTGTGCCACCAAGTCTGTGCCCCGCAAGTCATGGATCCTCTATGATTGAGTATCGTGGTGCAGACGCCATCATGTCACCTCCGGCCCTGGGGAATGTGATGTTGCAGGGCCCTAGGCCCTCCTGCATAAATAATAATCACACGGATACACCCACATAGAGAGTGGGAATGGCGTCGAGCACGTGCGCCCGGCCCTTTTTATTGGCAGGGTCACATGTCCTGTGACGCGTGTGCTGGATGGGTGTGGTGTTGGTGTAAACAAGCCATGAGGGAGTGGCTGTGTCATGCTGACAACTAGACCTGTGATCTGCAGATCACTACAGGGAAGACCTGGCACATGTAGCGTTGTCCCCCCCCTATGAGCATGAGAGTAGTGGGCTGGCCTGGCGTATGCCAATCCAGCGTAAGGGTGTGAACAATGACCCCAGGGCTCTGGGCGCGGTTCCGTACTGGGCCAGACAAGGAAGTAACTAATGCGTGGGCCCCTGTTGTGTCGGCACCACCCTGACTGCATTGGGCAATGTGTCACCTTGTGACCCAAGTCCAACGACATGAGCAACATGGATGTAAGGGGGAATCACTGACCCTACATTCATCCATACTTCCACACTTGAAAGATCATAGATATTTCACATCTATGTGATTATGAATGTTTAATGCACATTCAATGGAGTGTCGCAGCTGGAGCAGTACAGGGCCATGCAAACCCCACTTTACAATGTTGGCCCGTGGAGGGCCAGCCAGAGTCCTTCAGGGAATGACAAGTCCAAAGGAAGAGGAAGAGTTCAGTCCGCAGTCTGATTGCTGTGTCATTGGCAGTCCATGTCGAGGTCCAAGGTGAGTGTCGCAGAGTCTATCGAGGGACAGTGGAAGGTGATGATGCAGAGGGCAGAACCAAGCAGAAACAGGCCATATGGTGGAGATGAATGCTACAGTTTTCTTCTAACCAGTAAGGCGGTTTCATCCGCATCTTCGACCTCAGCTGTTTCATGTGCCTCACGTGTGGGTGATGGTATTCTGTCTCCAGCCCTGTGTGACAGTTATACCTCAGGGGCCGGAGGTGGAATGTCTGCCGCACTGTGTGGCACTGACACTTCAGGGGTGGAGATGTGGATGTAGTGGTAGCAGCAGCATTCATCAGCATCAGGCCTTGTGGCAGCAATGCCATGAGGATGGCCCTGAGCTCATTGAGTAACCTAGCTACCTCTCGCTGGTGTGCAGCAGTGGCAGCCAATCTTTCCGCCTGCGTCCGCTCCATCGTCTCCATTAACCTCCGCATGTGTCCCAACTCCCGGGTTACATCGCTAGTGCCACTCTGACTGGACAGTTGTTCTAGTCTCTGAGCAGAGCTCCAGCGATGCCAGCCATGGTACGTTGGAGAGCATGGGGCAGACTGTGGGTGTCGGTTAGGGACTGTGAGTGGTCCCTGATGGGACTTAGACACCCACGTATGGCATCTAGTTTTGCTGCCATGCGGTCAAAGCCCACCTGCACCTGTTCAGCCAGATTCTCCTCGAACCTCAACACACGGCCGTGGTGGTGGGTGCTGGCTGCTGTGTGGTCTGTGCAGGGGGTGGGGTCTCCTTGTAGCAGCTGGGCTGCCTGGATCTTGGAGGTGGACTACGGAGGCTCTCCGCGAGCTGTTGGAGGGCGTCCGAGTCAAAGCTGTGGTGGTCCTCTTCATCATCAGAGAAGAGAGGTTCGGGCTGCTCTGCAGGAGGTGTTGATTCTCCCTCTGCAATGTGAAGGGGAGATGCAGTTTAACAATGTAAACAAAAAGGTCAGGAGAGCACAATCCTATGAAATAACTATGTATAGTATTCAAGGCTGTGAAGACATGATAAAAAATATATACATCAGATTTACAAGATTAAAAACTTAATCAATCTACAACGATGACAACAATAGGAAGGGCCTAAACCAACACAAATGTGAATGATCATGAAAAAATTAGTGTGTAATAGTGCACCAGGAAAGGTAAACCAGATAAGTTGACTAAAAGTGAGTAGATTAAATTAATTCAACACCTAAAAATAATGATTAAGCAGAAGATAAAGAGAGAGAAAAGAGTGAACAGGTGACTTAAAAAACTGGAGACACCAGTATAAACATAAAAGAGAATGTGAACCTGTCAGACACCAAAGTGAACTGGAATATAAATATGTAGAAGAGCCATATCCACCAAGCATAATAATAAAAAATCTAATTTAAGTTTTTAATCTTGTGAATCTGATGTATATATTTTTTATCATGTCTTCACAGCCTTGAAAAAGTCCTTGTACTTACTCACAGTACGGACGAAACACGTGTCGGCTGTTGTTTTATGAATGTAGAAATCACTTTGAGAATCAATAAAGAATAAGATGACACGAAATATGAACTTTATTCATCCCTTTGTCCTATAACGCATGAGAAGATACTGACCTCATTTGCAGATACATGTTACTCTGACTGTATATTACATCAGTCTTATACATAGTTATTTCATAGGATTGTGCTCTCCTGACCTTTTTGTTTGCTTATGTATATACTCGCTAATCCTCTGGCTTGACGAGTTTTTGCTCCTTCCTGGTAGTGGGGGACATTGGTCTATGCAGCACTCCATCTCTGATATTTGGAGAGATTTTATTGACTGTTTAAATCCAGTACTGTTTTCACTTTGACCAACAGCAGTGTATGTGCGGTTTTTTCCAAATTCTTTGGGAACACCACTACCAATCTTTTGTATGCAGTTTAACAATGTGTTCACCTGTATGTTGGCGCATTGTACATGTTTTCATACAGACTGCATGACTGTATACATTGTGGCTGTTTGGGAGAAGCTGTCTATTTGATTGGGGACAGTGGACATTTTGACAACATAATGGATGTGTGTTAGTACTTGTACATTATCAGCTCGCATTTCCCTGCAATGCCAAGTGTGATTGGCCAGTTTCTACACACAAGCGGCACCAGTTGTGTCCTGTGTTCTGTTGTGGACTTGTGGCGGTTTGTACCACATTGTTGTCAATGTTAATGTTCTCTGCATGTTATGTGTGTGTGTGCTGCATTTCGGGGGAGTCGCCCCTGCAGCTCTGATTTTGCTGCCCCTCATCCCTTTCATGTGGTGTGCCTTTGACGTCTGAGCTTCACAGTGCTGAGATGTTGCATACCTGGGTACAATGGTCTCTTGGTGGGAGTTGGGGGCTGGGCATGGTTTGTCTGCAGATGTGCTCTACATAATTGTACATGTGTGCCATTGTGCCCATCTCCCCCAGTCCCCCCAGTCCCTAGTCGTTACTCACCCTGGTGCTGTTGTGTCCGGTCATGTTGAGCAGTGTCCGATCCCCAAATCCTGCCACCGTCTCCCCACTGATGACTGTGGAAACCATTCCCTCCATCTCGTCCAGGTCCTCCTGTGGATCAGGACTCCCACCTCCAGTCTGCATTGCTGCCTTCCGGTTGTTGGCGAGTTATAGCTTGACATCATTCCAGCACTTCCATTATCCTCTTTAGCACTCCAACTGCATGCACCTTGTCCACAATGGACTGCCATAGTCCATTTTTGTTGCCAATGACACAGTGGAGGTGACAAACAGTTGTTGATGGTGTTCTACCACCTCCGTTATCAGGATCCTGTTTTCCTGCGGATTGAAGTGCTTCTTCCTACTTTTCTTCTCCTTGCCCTTCCCTGACCCCAAGGTCCCTGGCTGTTCCTCCAGGGGGCTTGTGGGGTTCTGGTTGTCCTCCGTACTTGCTCCGGCAACATCCATTGTGCTTCGCTGTTGTTTGTCATTTGTTTGTCTGTTTGTTTCTACATTTATGGTGATTTTTCCCGCCTGAAGTGTGTGGAATGCAGTCCTGTTGCTGGTTTTTGCTGATTTTTGTATCTCGATTGGCCTCTTTGCAACCTTTTTTGCATTCGTGTTTCGCATTTTGCGGCATCGCGTTGACTTTATCGCAGACATTTGCCTCATTATTGTGAGCCTATTGCATGGTACCACCGTGTTGTAAATGCTACGTTAACACAGCTTTATTTTCCAGTGATAGAGTGCGATAAGGAGAGTTTTGTTAAGTTAATTTTGCGGTAATTATCACACGTTCTTGAGAATATCCCCCATGTGCACTACCACTGAGTAATACTACTTCTAACATATATTATGTGAGTGGCCATGTGACTGTATCCTTGTGTGTAAGGGTGTGTAAGTGGCTGTATGGGTGTATAAGGGGATGTATGAGTAGCTGTGTGGGTGAGTGAGATGCTGTCAAGGGGGTCTGAGAAAAAGGGGGGGGGGTAAAAAAAGTGTTTTCCAATGTTAATTTCCATAGAGAATTTTGAACATGACTACAGCCAGAACTGCGGGCGGAATTACACCAAACATAGCAGAAAGCTAGCCCTTGGTCCAGAGTGCTTATTGTTCAGTAGTTTTTGAGTTATTAAAAGGAATTCAAATTTGCATATATATTGGTCAATGACGGGGAACATCGTTTACAACGCGGTGTTTACACCGCACTACCTTAACAACGCTGCCATTACAACGTACGTACGTACGTACAGTCGTTACTACGACTTGCGCTGGATGGCGCTGTTGGTTAAGAAATATTGTAATTTTATATTCCAACACCTTCCCTAATGTTACGTGGACTGGTGTTGGAATATAAAATTATAATTTTCCACAATTCGCGCCCTCCAACGCAAGTCGTTGTAACGACTTGCGTTGTAATGGAAGCGTTGTCAAGTACCGCGATCTAAAAGATCGCGTTGTACTGACATACATCCGTCAATGACTGTCCCCATGCTGAAAACGGATTGGCTGCCAACGCCTCAGCAGAGTCACACAAAAACATTTTAAAAAAAGAAAAGGGGGCAGAGTAGGAATACCCTGACCCCTTAACTCTGGTCATGTGGTCCCAGAGGGACAACAATAAGGCCAAAACACACTTTTTAAAAATGTGTGTCATGAAAACTGACAGAGCCACTAATCTGCAGCAAAAATGTTAAAATGAAAAGTGCTTGTTTTGAAAACAGCTACTGGGTGGGCCAGGTCCAGAGGGCATGTTTTAAAAAAACGGAAGGGGCGCATGGGACCCATCACCCATGTGGAGTAGTGTGGCTCACTGGTTAGAGGCGGCAGACCCGGGAGCAGAAGTCGGCCCGGGACCAGGGTTCAATTCCCGACGCGGCAGGGTCGTGGACTTGGGTCAAGCGGACTCGATAATTCTCGCTTCGGTGCTTACTCTAATCAGGAGTTCCACTCGGCAACTCTGGGCATTAGCTTGCCTAATCTCCACAACGGCCCCATCAACTCCGGGGATGCCTGGCTCAACCTTGGGGACTCCCAGCAGGGACCATCCCACAGGGAAAGCCAGGACGGGTTCCCCAGAGTTATACAGCGCCAGGAAACCTAAGGACGGGTAGCAGTGCGCTTTACAAGCTCAAATACATACATACAATACATACACCTGAGGCTCATTGAGCCATGGGGACCACCACATTCCCGGGGCTTTATTGTTCAAAAAGAAATGGGGTGCACGGGACCCCCATCCATGAGCTCTCTAAGCCCCGGGGACCACCACCTCCCGGGGCTAAAAACACCCAATGGGGGCCCCGCGGACCCCCTGGGCCCCAGGGTCCACCACCTCCCTGGGGTCAAATATTTCTTGAAAAAATGGAAGAGGGCCTGCACAGTCCCACTCCTGAGCCCCAAAACGGCCTCAGGACCACAACCTCCTCAGGAGCCGGTGCAAAGTAAAGAAGGGGGGCTCCCCTCCTGAAGCCATATATGGACCACCAGCACCCTGGGCCAGCTAATGCTATGTTTGCTTTAGCTTGATGGGAGCTTTGACAGCTCCTGCCAAGCTAAAGCAAACACTCTGATTCCAGCGGGCAGGAGCTGTCAAAGTGCTCTGGCCCTCTAGAAGCAGAGGTATCATCTCTTTCACTTCCCACAGACATGCGGGCAGGGAAAGAGATGAAACAAATTGCTCCTGCATGTAGGGAGCTGCGTTTGCGTGAGCATTCGTCTACCTAGCCCCTGGTCACTCTGAAGTGACCCATACTCTGTCCCTTCTGCTCTCAGGTACTTCTCACCTCGGACCCTGGCTTGGATTCCACTGGGCACTTTTCTTCCTCCCGGCAGCAGCACTTCTTTGAGTCACGCCATTGAAAACAACGAAGGTTTCCGACACCACTTGACCCCTGTGCACCCGGTTCCCTTGGGATAGGTAACAGGGGCACTTCGGTACTCACAGGGTGCTGGCCTTAGAACCTTCTATGTTCAAAAGGGTTTGCTTGAAGTCCTCTCCTAAGTGTCCTTAAACTGTAATTTTCCAACCAAGACTTTTCCATAGAGTTGTACGGAGCTCGCGCCTGTGTTCTCACACTGCACCCGTCCTTCGTGGGTTCCCCGTGTCACTACCTTGGGTGGTTCCTTGGGGTCCCAGCGATTCTATGTGATCCAGGCACTGTGTCTAGTCAAGTCGTTGTTGTTATACCACTTTCTTAGTATATGGTTCGGTCTCCCCCTGGAACCCGCTGTGTACTGTGCTATTTCTTGTCATTCTATTGATTAAGTATTGTGTGCCTTGTGCTCTAATCTCATATAGAGTTTAGTAGAGAGTGTTTAGTAATAAATACATATATTTTATATTTCTCTTGTGTGGTTCTCCTTTCATTTGGTTATTCAGGAGGTTCTGATCTGGTAAAACAAGCTGCTTTACATTCCTGCGGGACTTAGCCTGAAGGCTGCTCTCCACAGCTACCACTAGGATAGCTTTCTATAAAGGTTGTCTTTGACCTAATCATCAATAAGGGTCTTTGGACTGGTGCATGGTGCCAACTTTAATTAGTGTCAAGTCAAGTCAAATCCACTTTATTCGATTAATTAAAATCATAAAAATGCAAACAATTAAAAACATTTAGAGGAATTAAAATTACACAATTGTATACAAAATACATTTCCATAAAAAGCTCGAAATAGTGAACCTATTACTTTTATTCTTCAAGGCCATATTTCCCAGGTACAAGAACTTGTTTAAAAGGAAATAGCTTACAGCATTACACATCCAGTCCAGACCTCCTTAATATTACAGATGCTGGCAAGAAACTGGCCACACAGTACATAGTTTCTGGCGTTTCCATCATTTGGAGAAATAATAGGGCAGGTTTGTGTTGTTTAAAGTTCAACTTTTTCAATAATGGTGTAATGAACCGTTTCCGAGGCACAGAAAACAACCTGCAGAAAAGCAAAAAATGTACAGTATCCTGGGGAGAAAGATCGTCACATTTACAGGGGGGATTGACCTCCAGCCTACCCCACCCATTCACATCCCATAATACCATAAACATTTGATTGAATCGGAATTTCGTCAGTAACCATCTGTGAAAACAGTTTGTCACAACCGATAGATAGGGAGCCAGCCTTAAAGACGTGGTAACCAGTACATGGGCCCTTACTGAAGGTTTACATAGCTCAACCGCCTCTCGCTCGGCTTCACAAAGCCTGATAAAGTTAGTCTTGGCCCACACTAAATCAGCTTTACACAGAGAATCTGGTCTAGAGAAAATCTCTGGACGTCCAAGCTTCTCAGCCAGGCTCTTAATGTAGGACAGCCACTGAATTTCCCTCACATGATCTAAATTAAGACAATCCATTATAATTGTTCGGTTTAGGGCGAGTTGTGGATTCAGCCAGATCTTAATCCAGAGCAGGAAAGGTGCTATTTTAATTATATCTGTAATGTATCCCATACCCAGCTCCAGATGGATAGAATAGGTGGCTGTAGACGATGGAAGACCAAGAAGAGACCGCAGAAACTTGTTCTCCTCAATTTGAATGCGGTCAGAATGAATAAATCCCCAGATTGCTGCTCCGTACCTTGCAATTGAAACCGTCTTGGCTTTGTAGATTGCCAGGATTGCCTCGGTTGGTTTCCCCCCTAGTCTTTTGGCAAACCCCAAAACTGCAGCCGAAGAACTTCTCACGGCATTAGATTTTGTGGTAAGCTGTGGGGTCCAACTACATCTATCATCGAATAAAACTCCCAAATATGTAAATACCTTTACTCTACTAATAACCTCGGTACCACAGTAAAAAGTTTTAACATTGTTTCTTGAACTCCCCATAGACATTATGTGGGATTTCCCGGTATTAATCAACAAGTCAAGACTATTCATAAAATTACCGAAAGAGTCAAGCAGTCTCTGTAGTCCGATTGGGGTTCTTGCCAGTAAAACCGCATCGTCTGCGTAGAGGAGCACCGGAATTGGCGTTCCCCCCATGCGCGGGATATCCTGCGTGACTGCTGTCAGATCAGTCTCCAATGAGTTCACGTACAACGTGAACAACATTGGGGCTAAGATGCAGCCTTGGCGCACCCCCCTACTGGACTTAAAACTTGCTGTGCATTTCCCCTCTGTTGTCATCCTGATAGAAGCATTCAAATCCCTATGCAGCTCTGCCAAAAAGTACACCAGTGAACGGTCAAGGCCCATCTTAAGCAGCACGGTCCACAGCCTTGATCTATTAACTAGCTCAAAGGCTGTGGACAGGTCCATAAAACCCAAGAAGATAAAGCCCCTTTTAGCCCTCGTGTATTTGGCTATAATTAGATTAAGGTTGAGACATTGGTCCTCCGTACTCCTCCCCGCTCTAAAACCATATTGGACATCAGTCAATATGTTATACTCCGAGGCCCAAGATGTTATTCTGGCCAAGACCAACTTCCCTAGGATTTTAATAGAGGAGTCTAACAGTGAAATAGGCCTATAACATCTCGGGTCTCCCCTCTGCCCTTTTTTGAATACAGGGATTATGATCGATCTGGACCAGGATTTGGGGAACCCTACGGTTGCAGAGGCATTAAAGACTTTAGTCAAGATTTCAGCCCAGTGCACCGGATTGGCCTTACACATGTCGGAGGGAACCCCATCCGGACCTGGTGCCTTATGCCCAGCCGTACTCTCGATTGCTTTAACCACTTTGGCTGTCTCAAACCTTACTGGGGCCACAATAGGAACAGGGGCTACCAGGGTTTCCAGCTCCAAATGGCTACCATATATTTTTTCAAAATGACTAAGCCAGTCTGTTTCAGAGATGTTTAATTCTAAGTCTGAGTTTTGGACTTTAGAAAACAGTGGAGTATTGATAATTGACCAGAACTTGGCACTGTGTCTAGGCAAGTCGTTGTTGTTATACCACCTTCTTAGTATATGGTTTGGTCTCCCCCTGGAACCCGCTGTGTACTGTGCTATTTCTTGTCATTCTATTGATTAAGTATTGTGTGCCTTGTGCTCTAATCTCATATAGAGTTTAGTAGAGAGTGTTTAGTAATAAATACATATATTTTATATTTCTCTTGTGTGGTTCTCCTTTCATTTGGTTATTCAGGAGGTTCTGATCTGGTAAAACAAGCTGCTTTACATTCCTGCGAGACTTAGCCTGAAGGCTGCTCTACACAGCTACCACTAGGATAGCTTTCTATAAAGGTTGTCTTTGACCTAATCATCAATAAGGGTCTTTGGACTGGTGCATGGTGCCCACTTTAATTAGTGGACAGCATATTCCAGGCCAACATCTCACATTGGTGTGCAGCGATTGAGATTAAAGCTTGCTATTGTTTTACCAGATAATCTCATTGAGTAATTAACTGAAAACCACTAAAGGTATTTAGATAAATATAATCAAGACTAGAATAAGTAAGTTCTACTGAACTTGGACTTGGGGAAGTCCAGGGTCTAGCACACCCTTTCTCAAACTCTAGAGAGTTTAGTTCCCACTAGGTTAGGTATATGCCTACACCACATAACACTAGTATGTCCTCTAGAGGAGAAACCAGTGGCTCTCTGCCAACTAGTTATGACCAGATCTAATTCCAATAATTGAGAAACATGTGTGCATCCAGGAAGCTGAGGACAGGGAAAGGACCCAGAACTCAACGCCTAATAGAAATCTTAGTGCTAGATGACCTCAGAAAGACTCCAGGGTCAGATGAGGCAGGTAGAGGGGTTGGGGCAGTGGATAAGGACAGAGCAGGAAGTGAACACTTCTTTGATCTGGACTCAGTCACTGGCCAGGAAGATCAACATGATTCTAACCTGGACAATCCAACTTTGTCTTTAGGTGGAGGAGAAGGTCCCAGTGGCCCTCTCTTTACTCCTCCAGGAAGGGTACAAAGTTTACCTAGAAGATCAAGGTCTCCCTCCAGGGAATCTAATCAGTAAGGTACTTCTGTAGAGACCTCTGCTTTTCATAAAAAAGACTCCTCTTATGAGAAGAAGTGCCAATTACTTGAGTATGAGAGAACCAAACTCAGAATCAAGAGGGAACAATTGGCCTTAGACAGGGAATCCCTGGAGCTCAAGGGAGCTTCTAGAAAGTTGAGGCTAGAGCCCCATGGTGGCAGCAACAGTGTCCCTAGATCTAGCAAGTATCCTCATAATCATAGGAACTTAAACAAGATTGTCACTCCCTATCAGAATGTGGATGACATCCACAAATGGATAGCTGCACTAGAGAGGCCTGTAAAGTACAGAGGGTCACCCAGGAGCAGTGGGCAGCTATCTTATGGCTCTCCTTTGCTGACAAAGGTAGAGACAAGCTCCTCACTGTAAGAGAAAAGGATGCAGACAATTCCTCAGTCCTGCAAAGTGCTCTCATAGATGGGTTTACCTAACCACTGAACAGTACAGGATTAAGTTCAGAGACACCCATAAGACACAGACCCAGGACTGGGTTGACTTTGTAGATTGTGCTACTAAGGCTCTGAAAGGCTGGTTACTTGGTAGTAAAGTGTGTGATTTTAAAGGATTGTACAATTTAATTATGAGGGATCCGATCCTTAATAATTGTCAAAATCAGTTATTGCATCAGTACCTGGTAGACTCTGATCTGACCTCTCCCCAAGAATTGTGAAAGAAGGCAGACAAATGGGTCAGAACCAGAGTGAAGCAGAAAGCTCAGAACCAAGGTGGTGACTCTAAGAAGCAAGATTCTAACACCACAGATAAGGATGGGGAGACAGGAAAAGACCGGAAGTCTTCACAAGGGCCCCAAAAGTCTTTATCTGGTGGGGAGTCACAATCAAACAAGGGTAAAGGCAAGAAGAAACCTTGGTGTCAAATCTGTAAACAGAAGACCCATTAGACAAATGATTGTTCAAAAATGCAAGGAATCTACTCCAGCCACCACTGCCCCTAAGGCAACTGTTCACCCTAGTCCAGTCCAAAGTGGTGTTACACAGAATAAGGGTGTAGTAGGGTTAACCCTGGGATCTGAGATGGATTCTGGCCTAGTCAGAATTCTAATTCAGGCTGTGTTAGTCTGTGATGGAGGCATGGATAT
Organism: Lissotriton helveticus; assembly: GCF_964261635.1. Classification (NCBI taxonomy): domain Eukaryota; kingdom Metazoa; phylum Chordata; class Amphibia; order Caudata; family Salamandridae; genus Lissotriton; species Lissotriton helveticus. Next base: position 1,902,115,610 of record NC_136063.1, read on the forward strand.
TGCCTCCTTATTTGTCAGTCCCAGTAATCTGGGAAAATACAGACAGCAGCCTTTAATCAATGGTAAGGAGTCCATGGCATTCAGGAACACGGGGTGCAAGTGTCACAATGGTGACAAAAAATCTTGTGGTCCCTGAACAAATCATACTTGGTGAGATGTACCAAGTGACCCATGCAAGCAATGTCAGGACAGACCATTCCTTGGCAGTTGTGAATTTCACCTGAGGAGGGGTAACTGGCCCTTAGAAGGTTGTGGTAAGTGCAGACCTCCCTGTTGAATGCCTATTGGGCAATGATTTGCAATCTTCAGCCTGGGCTGAAGTGGAAGTCAGGACACATGCAGAAATGATGTGCATTCCTGCAGATGTGTTTGCTATGACTAGGTCACAGGCAAAAATGTCTTCCATTGAACATGCCCTGGGTCCTGGAATAATGGACCACGTGCCTTCCAAGAGAAGGAGCAGTAGGTGTAAATAACTTCCTAACACACAAGATGATGGACGGAATGTTGCACAATGGCAAAACATTCACCCCCAGTCACAGATCTGGATTTAATCCATCGTTATTTTGCTCACCAAGCCACCCCAGTTCAGACATGGCCATATGCAAATCAGTCTTGACCCTGTGCCTCATGGGAACAGTCCAGCCCGAACTGCCAAGCCATGTCTTTCCTGGACCGGAATCAAGCATCCTAGGACCGGTTTCTGGCTATCAGCCGTCTTCAGCCAGGATAGCTTGACTCCAGTGGCTTAGTGAGCAAGGGACCCACGTCTGGGCGTACCCTTCCCACATAGGGGGAACAGCAAAACACACAAGATGATGGACGGAATGTTGCGCAATGGCAAAACATTCACCCCCAGTCACAGATCTGGGTTTAATCCGTCGTTATTTTGCTCACCAAGCCACCCCAGTTCAGACATGGCCATATGCAAATCAGTCTTGACCCTGTGTCTCATGGGAACAGTCCAGTCCGAACTGCCAAGCCATGTCTTTCCTGGACCGGAATCAAGCATCCTAGGCCCGGTTTCTGGCTATCAGCCGTCTTCAGCCAGGATAGCTTGACTCCAGTGGCTTAGTGAGCAAGGGACCCACGTCTGGGCGTACCCTTCCCACATAGGGGGAACAGAAAAACACACAAGATGATGGACGGAATGTTGCGCAATGGCAAAACATTCACCCCCAGTCACAGATCTGGGTTTAATCCATCGTTATTTTGCTCACCAAGCCACCCCAGTTCAGACATGGCCATATGCAAATCAGTCTTGACCCTGTGTCTCATGGGAACAGTCAGCCCGAACTGCCAAGCCATGTCTTTCCTGGACCGGAATCAAGCATCCTAGGACCGGTTTCTGGCTATCAGCCGTCTTCAGCCAGGATAGCTTGACTCCAGTGGCTTAGTGAGCAAGGGACCCACGTCTGGGCGTACCCTTCCCACATAGGGGGAACAGCAAAACACACAAGATGATGGACGGAATGTTGCGCAATGGCAAAACATTCACCCCCAGTCACAGATCTGGGTTTAATCCGTCGTTATTTTGCTCACCAAGCCACCCCAGTTCAGACATGGCCATATGCAAATCAGTCTTGACCCTGTGTCTCATGGGAACAGTCCAGTCCGAACTGCCAAGCCATGTCTTTCCTGGACCGGAATCAAGCATCCTAGGCCCGGTTTCTGGCTATCAGCCGTCTTCAGCCAGGATAGCTTGACTCCAGTGGCTTAGTGAGCAAGGGACCCACGTCTGGGCGTACCCTTCCCACATAGGGGGAACAGAAAAACACACAAGATGATGGACGGAATGTTGCGCAATGGCAAAACATTCACCCCCAGTCACAGATCTGGGTTTAATCCATCGTTATTTTGCTCACCAAGCCACCCCAGTTCAGACATGGCCATATGCAAATCAGTCTTGACCCTGTGTCTCATGGGAACAGTCCAGCCCGAACTGCCAAGCCATGTCTTTCCTGGACCGGAATCAAGCATCCTAGGCCCGGTTTCTGGCTATCAGCCGTCTTCAGCCAGGATAGCTTGACTCCAGTGAGCAAGGGACCCACGTCTGGGCATACCCTTCCCACATAGGGTGAACAGCAAAACACCTTTGTTCGCCCTAAGTTGGCAGGGTATGCTCAGACGTGAGTCCCTTGCTCACTTTGCCACTGGAGTCAAGCAAGCCCGGCTGAAGACGGCTGTAATACCAGAAACCGGTCCTGGGAAGCTTGATTCCGGTCCAGGGAAGACATGGCTTGGCAGTTCGGGCTGGACTGTTCCCATGAGGCACAGGGTCAGACTGATTTGCATATGGCCATGTCTGAACTGGGGTGGCGGAGTGAGCTAAAGAACGGTGATGGATTAAACCCAGATCAGTTGACTGGGGGTGAGTGTTTGCATTGCCAACACTCCATCCATCATCACCTTTGGTTTTTCTTTGTTCGCCATAAATAACTTCCTCCCAGGGAGATGATCTTAGTGCTGAAGAAGGAACTGTCTCAGAGGAACTTGAACCTGATCAGGTTGAGTTCTTGAGGACAGGGGGCCCTTCCAGGCAGATCTGAGCCAGGAGCAGCTGAGCTGCCCCTCTCTTGAACCCCTCAGTCAGCAGGCTACTGCTGAGGCTGCAGGGAGTGACAGTGGGTCTCATAGGATATACTGGGATGATGGACTCTTATACTCAGAGGGCAGAGACCCCAAGCCTGGTGCTACCAGGAGATTGGTTATACCTCTGAAGTTTAGGGGCTTCCTATTAACACTGGCACATGATATCCCATTAGCAGGTCAAGACATTTTTTCTTTTTTCTAACATATTTTATTAAATTTCAATTTTCATCCCAACAATTACAACTTATTGCGGTTATACACATTAATGCATTAAATTGTATTCACAGGACAGGGTATGTGCATTGTCTTATACAGGAAGTGTGTAATGTATGAACACAACTATCCCACCCCTCCCTCCCTCCCCCCCCAACGTCGTCTGACACCATACGCTCAGAGCCTATGTGGCAGGGCATTCTGCTAGCTACTCCCGGTTGCACATAAATGTTCAAGATGTATGTATGCACCCTGTGGTGCAGGGTCTGCAGATAGTGGAAATCAGAAACAACATAAACTGGAAACTGGAAACAGGTGCCAGGCAACAAAACAGTTATGAATCCCGAGTTACCGGCATAGAAGGCAGAGCCAGGGCCTTGAACGCCTCCAGAATACTGTCCCAGTCTAGAGAGATAATCTTTTTGCACAATCCCCGGGCTTCCTCCCTGTGGATAGCAGCGCTCTCTGCTCCGCCCCATCTCACTACTTCCCCGTTCCAACCATAAAGCTGTGAGGGGTAACCGATTTCCACTGCATTATGATGGATCATTTAGTCAGGAGTAAAGCTAAGTCTATGAGCGGAGTTGCACTTTCTGCGCCTTAGGGCGTCGTCTCAACCCCAGGAGGCAGACAGCAGGCATGCCTGGGATGGGATCCCGAATCTCAGATGTTGTAGGGCTGAGGCCTTAGTGGGTAGACCATGGTCTAAGCTTTTGGAGTCCTCGGGTTTGCCTATTTTACTTCCTGACGAGTACGTGTTGGGGGCTAATGCGGAAGAAAGCTATACCAGTCTGTGTTAGCAAATCTCGAATTCTTTGGACAAGGTGGCTCCATTCCGTAGGTCAAGGGACAGACAGAGACAAGCCAAGCCTTGGTATTCCAGCAATCTTCGGCAGTTGAAGCAGCGATGCAAGCGGGCTGAAAGGGCTTGGAGGAAGCATTACCTAGATCCGGAAAAAAACATCTTTAAGCTCGCTTTAATGGAATATAAAGCACAGATTAAATGTGCGAAAGCTATCTATCTTGAAGAGACACTGAATCAAGCGACTAACAAGTCACAGACTCTGCTCAGGATTGTTAGTGACCTCTTCCGGCCTGCATGTGCCTCGAATAACATCCCGGCCTCTCAGGCTTTATGCGACTCTCTGGCTGTCGCTTTTGAAGATAAGACAGCTACCATTTTGAGCGGTCTTACTATGTATGACTCTCAGCCTTTGGTGCCCCTGGCCTCTCCATCTATTCAGGGTGACCCAGAAGATCTATCTGACCTACCTCGGCTGAGCTGCTTTTCTGTCCCGAATTTCGATGATTTCTGCAGACTGGCACAGACTGTGTCCTCGGGCTCCCCTATGGACCCCCTTCCTCATAAATTCTGGAAACTTTTCCATAGGGAACTCTTTCGCCCACTGTATTCCATCTGTCTCCAGTCCTTCGAAACCGCTATGGTTCCCGATTGCTGGAAGCTAGCAGTGGTGTCCCCCCTTCTGAAGAAGCCCACACTAGACCCCACCTGCTCGGCGAACTACAGGCCTATTTCATTACTCCCTTTTCCGGTTAAAATCATGGAGAAGTTAGTTACCCAGTCTCTGTCCAGATACCTGGAAGATAACATCTGTCTGGACGAGGCCCAGTTCGGGTTCCGGCCAGCGCATGGTACGGAGTCGGCACTGGTGGTCGTGTTGGACAAACTTTGTTCGCGAGTCGACACTGGTCGAGCAGCCTTTCTTGTGCTGCTCGACATGTCGGCCGCGTTTGACACGGTCAGCCACTCGACTCTCATCAGGAGACTGGAGGAGGCTGGGGTAACGGGGCTGGCACGGGACTGGCTAGTCTCGTACCTTCATAATAGGCAGCAGGTGGTGGCACTGCCGCCTTTTAGATCAGGTGTGCGGAAGGTTGGGCAGGGGGTGCCCCAGAGCTCAGCCATCAGCCCAATATTATTCAATCTGTATCTCCGCCCCTTAATTCAACTGATTAGCTCCTTTGGCATCTCGGTATTTAATTATGCCGACGATACTCAATAGATTTTTTCTCTGGAAGGTAAAGATGCCGTTTCTTTAGAGACCTTCCACCGCTGTATGTCAGCTACAGCGGACTGGTTGTGCTCCAACTCACTCCATTTTAACAGGTCTAAAACGGAGGAGCTGTACTGTTCCAACGATCGTGTTCCACGCTCCTTGCCAGAGGATTTCTGGCCCTCTTCCTTCTCGGGGGTAGTGACGGCAGCAGAATCTGTCCGCAATTTGGGATTTATGTTTGGCACAAATCTACAACTGGACGACTTCGCCAATAAGACCATTGCCACATGCATGGCGTTGCTTCGTATGTTACGCAGAGTCCTTCCTATGCTCCCAGCTCATGCTAGACCTGAAGTTGTGCGGGGGATTATTTTAAACAGGTTGGACTATTGCAACGCATTGCTTCTGAGAGCACCAAAAACCTTGGTTGGTAAGCTCCAACGGATACAAAACATGCAGCCAAGTTGGCTCTCTCTCGTCCGCATTTCGCCTCCTCCACTTCAGTGCTGCTTGATCTCCATTGGCTGCCTGTCCAGCAATGGATTCTTTTTAAGGCTTTGTGTTTGGTTTTTAAGGCGTTGCATGGACAGGGTCCTGTTCTGTTGCAGAATCTTTTTTCCTGGTATACTGCTCCTCGAACCTTGCATTCTTCTTCTGCATGCCTGGTAACGGTTCCCAGGTTTCAGAGGTCAAGAATGGGAGGTCGCTCTTTCAGCTTTTCCGCTGCTAGTCTCTGGAATTCTCTTCCGCTTCCATTGAGGAGCCAAAGCGAACTTCCATCTTTTAAGAGAAATCTGAAAACTTACCTATTTCCAAGAGTAGTGTGATCCTTGTGAGCGTGTGCCAGTTATGTTTTGTCAAAGCGCCAGGATACCCTTTGGGTGACAGTGTTGCGCTATATAAGACCACAATACATACATACATACATACATCCCGACTGCGGCTACAAGCAAGGATAATACCTCTGACCAATAAGGCATAATCACGGGGCACTGCCACTGCATGTGCAGTAAGTCAGAGTCCTCTAATTTACATCTGGGCAGCAGTGTTGTGTGTTCGGGAAGATACATTGCAATCGATGTGGGGTATAATATGCCCTGTGTAAAACCATATATTGAATGAGTTTGAATTTGGCATTCCGCGGGATCTTCGTAGGGTATGCCGGGCCCTGCACTAGTCCCGATCCGTCAGGTCCATCCCTAGATCTCCAGACCATTTATTGCGCAAGTCCGTTAGTGGGATTCTAGTGTGGGTAGTAATGCCTTTGAAGAGCCATTTAGAAAGGTGACGGCCGTCTCCCATCAGATAGGTCATGAAGACCAGTTCATGGCGAGGGGGTTCCTCCCTGTGGGGGGCCCAATGTTTCTTTACGATTACGGCATGCAGTAAATATAACGCATCTGTGACTCCCTGTCGCCGGACAAAGTTTCCATGGTCCACTTGACCTAGACTGACTTGGATCCTGCTATCCAGGACCCCAGTCAAGCTACTTTCTCCTCTAAATTGATTGCATGTATTTTAGGTACACTCCAGATTGGATACTGGGGTACCCTTATCAGTCCCTAGTATACGGTACACCATGTACCCACGGCAAAGGTATCCCAGAGGCCTCCCAAAGGCTGCAGCATGTATTATGCTACCCCTGAGAGACCATTCAAACTGACACCACAGGTCTGCTACTGCAGCCTGTGTAAGGTGGTGCATGCACCCCTTACTTAGATATAGATTATTTATTTTATTTTATTTATTTATTTTATTTTTAAAGTTTTATATAGCGCTGGCTAGACCCGGAGGTATCAGAGCGCTTTACATGAGCATCAGATCATAGTTACAGTTTACATCATTACAAGGGTTACACAGTTCTTAGAGCATGGCAACATAGTTACATGTAAGGTCAAGATAAACAATAAGCACAAATACGAAAGGGGAAAAGCAGGCAAGGTGAGAGATTCAGGGGAGGGGTGGTTGGAGCACGGGAAGTAGACAGATAATGAGGGCGGGAAAGGGGAGGGGGTGATGAGAGACACAGCATGGGAAGAGGAGGGGAAGGGTGATGGGGACACAAACCGGTAGACGAGTCAAGGCAACGTCCACATTCCAGTAAGCTGTGATCCCAGGGCAGACAAGGGGAGAGATTCAGGGGAGAGAGGATAGGAGCTAGGGAAGAGACAATAAGGAGAGACGAAAAGAAGTCTGTCTAAAGACCGACTGGGTAGGTGACGGCCAAGGAGGGAATCCACGGCCCATCTCCCCTATAGCTAAACCAAATAGCTCCATCGGGCGTCAGACAAAATAGTTCAGTCTCAATACATTGAGAGAGGAGGGAAGGAGAGACATAAATAGAGGGAGGATGCGGTAGGAGACGACAGGAAAGACGAAAGGAAGTGTAACAATGTGGTTCAACAATATACCAGAAAAGATCAACAAGTAAACATTATATCAAACAATCAGTAATACAATTAGGGGAGGAGAGAGAAAGTAGTGGGGGGTAGAGGAGGAGGGAAAGTGAGGATAAGAGAAGAAACAACCGTAGAGACGAGAGGAAGTCTGTCTAAAGACCGACTGGGTAGGTGACGACCGAGGAGGGAATCCACGGCCCATCTCCCCTATAGCTAAACCAGGTAGCTCCATCGGGCGTCAGACAGAATAGTTCGGTCTCAATACATTGAGAGAGGAGGGAAGGAGAGACATAAATAGAGGGAGGATGCGGGAGGAGACGACAGGAGAGACGAAAGGAAGTGCAACAATGTGGTTCGACAATATACCAGAAAAAGAACAACAAGTAAACATTAAATAGAACAGTCAGCAATACATTAGGGGAGGAGAGAAAGGAGAGATAAAGTAGTGGGGGGTAGGGGAGGCGAGAGAGTGAGGATAAGGGAAGAGAAAACCCTAGAGACGAAAGGAAGTCTGCCTAAAAACCGACTGGGTAGGTGACGACCAAGGAGGGAATCCACGGATCATCTCCCCTGTAGCTAAAACCAGGTAGCTCCATCGGGCATCATACAAAATAGTTCAGTCTCAAGCGGCGAGGGAAGAGGCTTACAGAAAAACAGGGTGGGGACAAAGGGCAGGGGCATGCGAGGGCAGAGGACAGAAGCTGGAAAGAGTAGGAGCAGAGGGGGGGAGGGTTGGGGGAAGTGGGAGCGGGAAGGTAAGGTCAGGGGAGACCGTTAGTTAGTTAGTCCAAAGTCCGGCTGGGTAGGTGATAGTCAAAGGAGGGAGCCCAAAGTCAATCTCCCCCAAAGCTAACGAGGTAGCTCCATCGGGCATCATACAAAAGTGTGCAGGTGGCCCCTCAATTTGTATGCCCCAAGTCCTGCAGTAGAGCTCCAGTCTGCACTCATACACCACTCGCGGTCAGTACAATACCAGGGCATCAATATTGCATTGGGGGAAGGGCGCAAGTCACGCAGTACAGCGCGCCATTGCAGACTGCACATCACCCCACCTCCGTGCTCTTACAATGATGCCAGTGTCCCATCAAGAACTCCTCTTTCAGTCGGCAGCTTGCAGGTGCAATCCCCACAGTCTCACAGCATCTCAGCCTCCCTGACCAAACAGTGGAGGTCAAGGCAAATACAAAATGCCGGCATACAGGGGTACATATCCGGCTGGGTCGTGGATGTTGCACATATAAACCTATCTGTCACCCCAATGGCAGGCCTTATCAATCCTTGTGGCTCTCTTTTGCTGACAAAGGTAGAGACAAGCTCCTCACTGTAAGAGAAGAGGATGAAGACAATTCCTCAGTCCTGAAAAGCTCTCATAGATGGGTTTACCTAACCACTGAACAGTACAGGATTAAGTTCAGAGACACCCATAAGACACAGACCCAGGACTGGGTTGACTTTGTAGATTGTGCTACTAAGGCTCTGAAAGGCTGGTTACTTGGTAGTAAAGTGTGTGATTTTAAAGGATTGTACAATTTAATTATGAGGGCGCTGGAGTTTGTGTGAGAGGGTGCATCTACATGAGCAGAGCCCCTCTGCAGCCTTCGGAATCTATTCCCCAGGGTTGTCTGTGATGCAGCCAAACATACATACTTAAGTGCATTATAACCTCGCGGTAAATGATAACTTTAAAACCGCTGCTTAGAAACATGTCATGTTCGGTGTCAAACACCTTGGAATCATACCTCCACACCAGTAACTGCTATGGGAGGTATGATTCCTCCCTTGTAGAACCACTACATTGGGGCACTGTTCTACCCGGTACCAGCTTTCTCGACCTGGGCATCACAAAATAGATGCTGCCAGCCACAGACACACGTCTGCCCTCCTCCTGCTGAGCTGAGCTCAAGCAGGGGAAGGCTTGACAATAGGTTCCCTGTCACAGGGAGGTGTGACCACCTCCCAGGCAGGATTTAGTGTATTGAGGCTGGGTGGGTGCTCTCTGAGAGTGCCTGAAAGTCTGCACTGGGGGCACATTTGGTGTCCCTGTGCATTGTCCAGTTCAAACCGGCTGTAGGAGCCATTTGCTCCTGCTCTGGCGTGAAACTGGACAAAGGACATGGGTTTAACCACCCCTCTGTCCTGTCCCTCACCTAGGAGGGTCCCCAGAGTATGTCCAACCCCTTCATTGGGTATAAAGGAGGAACCCTGACTACAGGACTTTAGTTTTTATCTGGACTAAACTCTGCAAGCAGAAACCAAGTACTTCGAAGACCTACATTACGCTGGATGATTGAAGAATCTCCCTTGGAGTAAAGGAGTTACTCCCCTGCAAGGCACGCACCTTTAACAAATCTGACCAGTTTGCATCTCCCAAGCTTCTGAGGACTCTAAAGATTTCTGCAACACAAGAGGTGGGTTCCTGAGCATCCTTGAGGACAATCTGCCCTCTCAGCAATTCTGAGACCATTATCCGTCGTGGGGACTGTGCATCGGGTTGCACGGTCCCTCGTGGGGACCGTGCAACCTGAACCCCTGTGCACTGTGTACTTTTGCAGCAGCATATGCTTTTTGGCAATCCCTGAGGCTGTGCTTTGGGCTACATGTAGTCCTGACCCGAGCAGTAATTGCACTGAAGATTTCCTGCCTACATTCCACGAGTGTTCTGGTATTTCGTGATTCAGCTTGGGGTCCCTTCGCGATCCCTGGTCCGTTGGCCTGTGGGTCCCTGTGTAGGTAACTTTGATTTCTCTTGGGCTTTCCTAATTGCTCCAGTTGTGCCATTACTCCCCATAGCTTAGAGAGTCTCCAGGACCTTGCTGGTCCTCACCGTGACTGGTTTACTCTGCCCGCATGGGTTGTATTTACCAAGGCTTGTTGGTGTTAAATCCGGACACTGACCCCTCAGCACTCGACATCCTTTGTGGGACAGCTCACCTCCAGACTTTGGTCATTGTCGACATCTCCTGGTCCCCGTGGCTGCGGAGTCACGCATCCCGTCATCTCACCTGAAGCACCCGACATCAGTGGGCATTCGTCTACCGAGCCCCTGGTCACTCTGAAGGGACCCAGACTCTGTCCCCTCTGCTTTCAGGTTCTTCTCAGCTCGGATCCAGGCTTGAATTCCAACGGACACTTTTCCTCTTCCCGGCAGCAGCACTTCTTTGAGTCACACCATTGAAAACGACAAAGGTTTCTGACATCAATTGACCCCTATACACCCGGCACCCCTGGGATAGGTAACACGGGTATTTCAGTACTCACAAGGGTGCTGGACTTAGAACCTTCTATGTTTCAAAGGGTTTGCTTGAAGTCCTCTCTGAAGTTTCCTTAAATTGTAATTTTCCAATCGCGACTTTCCCATAGAGTTGTACGGAGCTCGCTTCTGTGTTCTCACACTGCACCCGTCCTTCGTGGGTCCCCTGTGGCACTACTTTGGGTGGTTCCTTGGGGTCCAGGCAATTCTACGTGCTCTAGGCACTGTGTCTAGTCAAGTAGTTGTTGTTATACCACTTTCTTAGTATATGGTTTGGTCTCCCCCTGGAGCCCGCTGTGTGTTGTGCAATTTACTGTTGTTCTATTGATTAAGTATTGTGTGCCTTGTGCTCTAATCTGATGTAGAGGTTCGTAGAGAGTGTTTAGTAATAAATACATATATTTTATATATCTCTTGTGTGGTTCTCCTTTCATTTGGTTATTCAGGAGGTTCTGATCTGGTAAAACAAGCTGCTTTACATTTCTCTGAGATTTAGCCTGAAGGCTGCTCTCGACAGCTACCACTAGGATAGCTTTCTATAAAGGTTGTCTTTGACCAAATCATCAATAAGGGTCATTTGGACTGGAGCAAGGTGCCCAGTTTAGTTAGTGGACAGCATATGCCAGGCCAACTCCTCACAGTATCTACTTCACTGGTGCTGCCAATCGCTTCTCCCTGGAAAGGTCACTCTCCAAGTGTTCATGTTACCTATCTGTGTATCCTCATATGACCAAAGTACCTGTTACCAAACAAAAACTCCATCTATATGTTTTGTCTAGGCGCTCAGGCCTGACCAGAACAGAATAACAAGAGGCATTGTTGTCCAGACTGAATCCCAGGAATGAGCAAAGTGCACAAACAACAGGATGTTCTATGTGAAGCTTACAGTGTGGCACAAGCAAAATAATTTGTGTAGTACGGTGCACAAAGCAGCGGACAGTCAGCAACGCGCTCATGCTAACTTAGGGAAGACAACAATGCCCCTATGGGCCACGTGACACCCTCCATTTGGTCAGGACGGTATCACTAAGCAGTGACAGGATTCAGAGGTAAGCAGAACCAAAGCGTCTCTGTCTAGTGTCCAATCCCAAAACGTGGTCAAAAGAAAAAAAGGAAAGCGGGGTATATATTTTTTTCTGTACACACAAATATATCAAATGACAGCATATCTTCAGGGCCCAATTTATAGGTCACCAAATGGAATACCATAAGCTCCAACAAGGCCTCTGAACCTTCCATAGTGAAAAGATTTGCCATCCAATTAAGCAATTCAAATGAACAGACATACTCCTCACAACCAGTTGTCTTTACGAGCATTCCCAGTGAAACTGTGTCTATTTCAATGAAACTGAGATCCAGGAGGCGCTGTGCACGGGCACAGGGACTCGCTTTGGCCGGTGGCCCCAGTGACGGATTGTACATAAGCCGCATATCCAAGGAAAAGTCCTGGTTTTGGATCATCAACAGACCCATCAACAGTTTTAAATCAATGGTAGCGTATGACATGGTAGCCAGGCAGAAGTCCTGTAGTATGTTTATCTAGGGACCTGTATCGATACTCCTATTTCTGACCCTTGTCCGGTTATTATTCACTAATGTCCATACAACGGCACAGAAACCCGTTTTCAGATTAAGTCATAGCGCATGCTGTCACATTAGGCAAGCACTATTCCTCCAGCCCCTAGAAAGCACACCGAGTTCTCTAAACAAACCAAGCCTCCAGCAGACCTGGGAAATCCCCCGCTGCCATTGTTTTGATTTCATTCGAGAACTCCTGTAAAGAATGTAAGAACGACCAGTTCTTAATGTCATCCTTACTGACGTCTTATGTCCATCCTTACGTCAAACTCGGCACCTTTCAGGTATAAATATACCGACGCTGCCCTAAGCAAAGACACGGTGGTGATGAGCTTGGAGCAGCAACTACTTGCCGGAGAGCCCCGCTGATGCAGGAAGCCCACGGACGCTGCCCCTCCCTTTTGACGCGCTGAGAGAGACGCTGTCTTTTCTCCTGCCGAGAAATCCAGCATCCGGCGTTTCCAGCTTGCCCTTGCGGGTAACTGGGATACCGAGTCCTGAGAAAGAGATACCAGCCCTCCTGCCTTCTAAATCCCAGGTACTGAACTGACTAACCCCTTACAGAGAATTCTTGAGTCAGACTCTTGGCAAAGCAAACTTAACTTAAACTGCTACTTATTTACTCCCTCCCACGTATTAGGCTTAGGACAGGTACAACGGGGTAGGCGTAGTTAGAAGCACCAGTTGAGTACGATTAGTCAATGTATATATGTATGTATATCTTTTATCCATTTTAAAGTATCATATGGCTAAGAAACCATATCAATGTTTTTACAGTATTATTTTATAAACCTGCTTTTACTGTATGCACTTTACTTAACCTTAAGTATTGCAATTGTAGCGATTCATTTCTCTTGTATGAGAAAAGAGACTGATCAATAAATAACACCTTTTTATTGAACACGCCCGTCTCTTCCTTTTCTCTACAATCTGGTGAAACTAAGTATGCACGTACTGACTGAGTAAAATAATTGTCTTTTGTTTTCACACGACTCTGAAGATATACACTTGATTAGGGAGAGCAAAGTTGTCATGTTCTATGGTTGTCAGAAACTAAATCCCTTCTTGTCTATCCAGGGAGGTTAAACTCCTCCTTGCCTATTCGAGGAAGTTTCTAGTGAACTCTGAGCTAGCTGGCACACAAAACTTAAGTCTAATATCGTCAGTAGAAGACCTAGTTAACCTCTGTCCTACGTCTATACTATTGAAGATATTATTCCAATGCGCAGAGCCTATTGGGATAATAGGAACTACACTACATGGCGCCCAACGTTTGGTAAGGCGATAAATCTAACGCAAGGCATTAGAGTAACTCAGTTGTGCTTTTTCACACAGACCCTTTCTCCCGTAAATACTCCAAAGACGTCTGGAGTGGGTCAAAGGTAAAAATCCGCCGGATCTTAGTAGGAGGAGACTCCTATGTATGGTTTTTGGTTTATTCAACGTTGAAGGATACAGTGTTCCATAATATTGTGCACCTAATCTTTGTTTCCGTGGAAACCTAATCTGCAACAAAAACCCTTCTGTCAGAAAAAATGTCAGAAACTGAAGAAGAGAGGGAGACAGCTAGAATAGCAGCTCGTCTCATAGAGGATGACAATAGTCTCCTGCAGACTGACCCGGACGCAATACTCATCCCGGTCAGCATAAGAAAAACTATAACACTTAAACTTATAGAAAATGGACTAACACCAAGAGGTGGTACAGTCATATTCGTAATTGAGGCACATGAATATCGGCAGACAGAGGTATTCTATTCATGGATAAACTTTCCAGCAGCAAACGCTGTAACAAAGGAATTCCACTATTACAAGATAGAGGAACCTCCGAATGAGTACACTCCTTTCGAGGAGGTGGAAATACCACTAAAATACCAAGAGCACCTGCTCTGGTTCAAAGGCGCCCTAAAACATAATGATCACATCACCAGGCTCGGTCCACTAGGTAGACCAGGAGCAAAGTGGCCGGTTCTAGCCGGATACACACCACATCCAGACATTGAAAAAATGTCAATACCAGATCTTTTAGCACAGCTAAAACAACTGATTAAAATACACAGACAATTAGTCCAATATGTAATGCGGACTTCAACAGTCCAAACAGCTATTAAAATTCCACAGCTAACCCCTCATCAGGGGAACACAAATAAAATCACACCACAGAACATACAGTCCTGTCTAGGTAAAGTACCCATTAAAAGGGAACAAATTCCATTCTGGTTAGCACAAAAAATCACTCAAATAGAGGCAGTATTTCCGGATACCACTCCTGTTGAGAAACACAGAATTCTGACTATCTGTCTTCCAATGGGGATCGCACCACATGTGGAGGACTGTGACACTTGCGGCACAGTCTTTGCTTCCATTTACACAAAAACACATGGTGTTCCGTCCATGGCGGTAATACCAGATGTGCTAAAACATATTCAAAATGAATACGTTCCAGAACCTGCTTTAACTCTGGGTATGAAATTACTGAAAGACTTCAAGCAGGTTTCGGCAATATTACTAGCCAACATAAAGGGGGAAGCAGCAATTGTGGCGATCCGCCAAAGACTGAAAGAAACAGATATAGCAGAACAACCATTTGAACTTGCCAGAATCATAGAAAAATCCTATGAAGAACTAGGAAGAGATGGTTTGGGTGGGAAACCAGTAAAACCCCAACTAACTGAAAACCCTGAAAAGGTATTTATTAAACACTCCAAAAAAGAGCTGGGATGGAAATAAACAATCCACTCCCAAAGAAAAAAGATTCCAGTCCAGAGGAAGGTCTCCTCGGCGGAGAGAAAGATCTCCGGACCAAGGACACAAATCTCCCCAGAGGGAGCCCTCTGAGAAAAGATACAACCTTAGAAATAGGAATAATTTAAAGAAACCTGATAGATATCAAGATATTGATACACGTCCCTCTCGATCTTTTCAGACTTCCTCGCAGAAATCGGAAAGAAGAGGACGGTCGGAACACAGGGAAGAGCACGTCAAGTCCAAAGACAAGGAACCTGCTCATCAAAATAAAAAGTTACAATTTCCAAAGAAGAAGGTATCCAGTATTAAAGTAATCAAACATGCCGAGGATACTGAGGACACAGCTGAAAAACGGAGAGTGGGCTCAGACAATGCTAGACAGCGCGGCAGAAGTGAGCATAGCTCGCAAGATCCTGATGAATCATCTGGAGACAGTGGACACGAATGAATACATTCAGGTGGAACCTGCAGATACCAGAGTTAGCAAACCTCATAAAATATATGAAATAACATTGCGTATAGAGGGAGATAAGACTAGGAAAATAAGGGTTCTATTTTGGGATAATCTCTCCAAAGGCTATGATATCCTTCTAGCTGAAAAAGACTGGCCACCGGAGTTTGTCAGGGAGTGCCCTCATGGCGAAGAAATGATTATGCCTGCCTTCTCAAATCACATTCCAATTCATAAAAAATATACACTTGCAAGAAAGTGGGCAGTAGCCCAAGCTCCTGCATTATATAAAAATCATGTGGGATGGGATGAGGACTCACCTCCTCACAAAATCCAGTTAAAATCTCAACCTACTGCACAGAGGCAGTACCCAATGAAGCAAGAAGCTAAAAAACAGGTCAGGGAGATCTTAGATCAACTTGAATACCAGGGGGTGATTGAAACTTGCACCTCACAAATGAACAATCCTTTGTTTCCTGTCTCCAAACCAGATGACTCATATCGTCTAGTTTTGGACTACAGACACCTAAACTCATGTTGCAAAACTTTTGCAGTACAAAACTCACACAGTGCAGCACTAATGAATAGCATAGTGCGCAAAAAATACAAAACAACATTAGACATCTCTAATGGATTCTTTTGTCAAAATATAGCACCTGAAAGCAGATATTTGACCGCTTTCTCAATAAATGGCTCGCAGGAAATTTCTGTCGTTTGCCACAGGGGTTCAAGAACAGCCCAGGATTATTCTCAGCGAGAGTAACAGAGTTACTACAAATATATGATGATGAGGCATTATCTTATGTCGATGACATCTATCTAACAGATGATGACTTGGATACTCACTTGAAAAGAGTGAACACCATAATACTTGGGTTCGCAGCAGAGGGTTACAAATTCAACTTCAAAAAATCAAGAATTGCCCATCTAACTGTCCTGTTTTTAGGATATGAACTATCAAGTGAAGGCAAAAGCCTGGCTGACTATTTCCTAGAGAAATGTGCTGTAATCCAAGCACCAAGAACGCTGAAAAACTTACAATCAATTCTAGGTTTCCTGAATTCCGGAAGAACTTATATTTTAAATTATGCTGAGAGGGTCAAACCTCTCTATGACCTAATAAAACCAGATTTTAAAAGAATCAATTGGACTCAAAAACACACAGAAATTTTGAGATCTTTACAAACAGATATGTTAGTTAAAACAAAACTACAAACACGCGATAACACACGCAACCTTGTAATCCGAGTCATGCGGATACACATACCTAACCTCTAATGAGGGAGAAACGGTACCAATAGCATACAAATCTCATTTGTACACAGAAGCTGAAAAAACGTTCAGCATCAAGGAAAACATTGTTCATGCGGTTCAAACAGCTGTAGCAAGAGAAAAAGACCAAGCTGACGGCAGACGTATTACAGTCAGAACAGCAGAATCAGCTTTTGAGGCATTAACAAGCCCATGTAATTTACCTACTATGGCACTAAATCCAAAATGGATACAATGGGAAAATTCTCTTGCTACAGACAAAGTAAAATACTATTTTGATCCGGAAATGAAAAAATTAAAAAATCTAGAATATGAAAGAGAATATCCTCTGCCAATCGACATTCTGCCCATACGACAGTACGCCTGTGTAATATATACAGACGGACATGCTCAACCCTCAGTTTGGGGAGAGCAAGCATATAACGCCACATGCGAGATTATAAAAGAGGTGTGGCGCGGAGGTAAATTGAGACCTCTATTTACGAAAGCACACTCAGTGGGAAATAATTCAGAACAACAAACTGAAATAATAGCGTTAAAAATGGCGCTAGATAATGCCGATCGCGAATTCCCGACACTAATAGTGTGCGATTCGTATTACTGCGTCAAATCATACAATAACGATTTACAGAAATGGATTCAAAACGATTACAAAGATGACAGAGGTGCCACAATCAAGCAAAAATCGCTTTGGGAACAAGTAGTTCTTTTAAAGAAAGAACTACCAAAGACTCACGTGATACACTCACTGAGTCATCAGCGTGATGGCGTTCACGTTGCAGGGAATTCATTGGCTGAGACAGCCACAGCGGAAACAACTAAATCGGCTTCCGTAGCTACAAAAAAGCGTTCAGAAAAATACATTGACGGGGAAACAATGCTGGCGGTGAAAACATCATCAAAATGCGACTGCTCAGCGCTACCCATCAACTATCCACTCAATTATACATACATAATCGATGCAAACTCCGTTCCTTTTGCTCTAATCCCTGGAGTGGGGGACAGAGTAATTCCAAACACGAACAGGAGAGTCTTGTTAACAGCAGACGCACATATGGGTGAGGGTCTTAGACATCTTAAGCTTAAGGATTCTCTGGAAGAATTACAATCAATATACTGGTGGTCAGGAATGAGCCTGGAACATCACATATTTGTTAAAAACTGCCCAGACTGCAACAGAGATCGCAGTGGCGACCGAGACGGTATATTACCATGGTGTTTCGCTCCAGATTGGATTAAACAATAAAAAAAAAAAATAGGAAAAACCCCAGTATGAATAATGCATCATATTAACATGTAGAGACTATTTTCACTTATAGATGTAGACCCCAGCACTCGGCTGACGTCTGAACTGTTATAAAAAGATTTGCGAGTTTATAATGGCATATACGCTAGGAGCATGCTACATTCTGACCAATGTCCTGCCTTTTTAGCTCTCGAGCTTATGGAGGGGGGGCATGGCCGGCATGGGCATTACATTGCGGGACTCTTCTCACTTCCTTCCTGAGGGAAACGGGATGGTGTAAAGAAAAAACCAAGGCATAGAGCAATCTATAATGGCAAAGGTATTAGGTTCGGGAGCTGGGTGGGTCAAACATTTAATAAGTGTCCAACGTAGTCTTAATAATCTGCCAAGAAATTCTCTGAAAGGTCTCAGTCCGTACGAACTATTGTTTGGGACTAGAATGTTGATCCAGGACCTCGATAGTCAAACTTCAGTGGTGAAAGAAAAATGCTTTGATATCAAAGATCGTTTGGCTATTTTACAGGACTTAAATGAAAAAAGAAAAGACCTGAGCAACATAAAGCTGAAACAACAGCCAACAGCCACTGAAGCGAAACCACCTGTCCCAGCAAGGCCTGTCTGGATTCCAAAAATCTGGGATCTGGTCAGAGAGAAGATTGCGGTAAAGAAGGAATTTGGGCCTTCTTACAGAAAAGCAGTTCCTGTCTTGTCTGTCAACGGGACAAGATCGGTAGTATTACCGCCCCTTGCTGGTAAAAAGGAGAACCGAGTTATATCCATCGACCTGGTTAAACCACAATCATGTGGCCGATAACAAGTAGTAGGCCAAGTGGACTCCCAAGAAGTAGTAGAACACCAAAGTTTGCTACAAATACAGAGGTTCAAACTGAGAGACTAATCACATTTGACAAACCTACAGTGAATCAACAAGGACTATGCAACAAAGCCATGGAACTTAAACCTCTTGTAACCCAAATCAAAATCTTAAATCAAGAAACACCAATCTACAATGATGTAACCATTGACTATGCTAATGAAACAAAGCAAATTCCAAAAGCAAAAATAAATCCAGAAGCAATTGACACAATTGACAGAACAGCATCAGGCTACTTCATCAACTTCGATGATTTTTCTGAGGATCCAAGTGAACCTGGGGAACAGCCAACAACAAAAACTTTTCAAAACAAAGCAAAGGAACTCTTTCATCAACTAAAAGAAACCTATCTGATTTCTCCATGGATTGAACTTTGGGTGGCACTTGGTGTATTCATCCTCATACTTTGGCTCATCATGGTACTATGCTTGGGACATTTTATTGAGGGAAAATATGTTACAATGGACACAGCAAGTCAGAATATCAACTTGGTCCTGAAACCACACAAGTCTTCACACATCGAGAAAAGAGAACTTTCTTCAGTAAACTTCACAGCCAATCCTATACCCGGTGGGGTAGCATGGGACAAAACTGATTACGAAATCTATGGTCCGGTTGAGCTCCTGAAGTATCCTCATCAATTCAAGATTTCATTGAGTGACTTTGTAAGACCAAGCACATTCGCTGATGATTGGGACTTTGAAAGTATTAATGATATAATGTCAGATCTAGTGATGTCAGCTAAATTTACAGAACATGATTATTTGCAAGGTCCATCTAATTATGACCAGATGTATTGTTATAACCACTATGGTCACCATTATCTGCATAAATCTGCTCAACCTAGAAATGTTTTAAATTATAACCAATGGGAACATTGTGCAACTCCACCAAAGGGAAGTTCAAAAACATTTTATGAAAAATTCTCATACTTCTCAGGGTTTAACACAAGTGATGCAGAAACATTTTATTTCAAATTGTTAAATAAGACAGGAATGAAAACCATGCTTACAAACACAAAATTAATCTATTCAGAGACATTTTTTGAAAAAATGAAAACATTCGGTTTTGATTTCTGGAACAATAATATTGAAACGAAAACGATCTGGGGTACAAAAGATTGGCAAGTGCAAGGTATAGAATCATTATTTAGAGCCTGCATGATCCCAGAACAAATTATATTTTTGAATGATACAATTCAACAGACAACCTGTCTTGGCCTAGCCAAAATTAAAGACTTGAGCAAACCGTCTATTCCAAAACCAACTCCTGACAGTAATAGCACTACAGATGTGGAAATAGACGTATCCCATATTTTAAACCAAAACAGAACACATCCTGATTGGAAAAAATGGTTGATCTGGCCCACAGACACTAATAACTGTTTAGATAGATTCCTGAACAAAATACAGGGGTTCACATTGACCAGGCCAGACCCTAGATATTCCCAGAGACAACATCCAGGGATTGTAACTACTTACAGTGTAGGGAAACTCTGCCTCGAATGGCTACAAACATCCACACTGGTTGAAATTAAGCAACACTTGACTTTACTTAAAGAAGGTGCTGACTTGCGTGATTTCATTATGGGACCGCGCAAACAGCGTCAAAAACGTTTATAGCGGCCTCTATATATGCAGCTTATAACGAAGCTTGGAAAGAAACTCAAATTGAGACAGCAAAAAAAATACGGGAAATTGACCGTGTTAATTTGGAAAAATCACTTTCTGTTGTAGACAATGGGTTAATGACTCTGTCTTCCAGAATATATTCACTGGACAGTATTGTATCATCTGCAATCGATATAATAGAGCAAGACTTACTGATGTTGCAACACGGTCAGTCCCAATTACGTTCTATTGTACAGCTTGGCTGGACGTTACAAAATCTGCGTTCAGGCTACGTGCCTTGGCCGTTAATCAACACAACGTCATTTTTCAGTATCTTTAACCTTACTGATACACAAATCAGCTTGGCACAAAAGGGTGCAGAGTATACAATTCTGAGCATTGAAAAACTTGAGAGATTACCATTGACAATGTCAGAACGACCTGTCATTGAATGGATAACACATGGGATAATAACTATTCCGATAACAACTTTCCAGTTTCGATACTGCCAAAAATATATACAGGCAGGCAAGTAGGAAAAGTTGGGTAAAGGATACATTAAGTCAACATGGAACATACCTTATACACACACATGTTACAGTAATAAAGGACAGAGTGTATTTCTTAGTGGTAATAATTGTGAAAAATCACTAAGTGGTATACTTCTGTGTCAGGGTATAAGTTTACATGGGGCCTGTGAGGGGACTTCAAATAACCTTTCATGTCACCAGCTCGGCACACCTGCAACACAAATAGAACCATTCTTTAGAAGGCTTTCTAACGGGAGTTACATTCTAATTGTAGATCACAGATGTTGTGGCTTACTGCCAGGAAAACCTTATCTCGTAAGCGTGAGCTCCATGGTCACTTGTTGTAAGAGAGTATTGTTTCCGAATGACACTCCAGACAGGGAGGGAAAAATTTGGCCCAGTTTGAAAATCTCTTCTATTCGAATTGATACTTTAAGCAGAATGAAGACTGTGCTCCTACAGACGCCAGTTCATTTGACGTCATCAAAAGAAACGTATGATCTCCAAGTTGCAAGGACAACGGGAGAGATACATGCATTGTTATCAACAAATTGCCCCCAACACTTCGCAGAAATGCTAAACGAAATCTTAAATATTTCTGATACAAATGGTATCGCGAGTGTATTTAAGACCGTTTTTTCGGGACTGTTAACACCATTCAAAGCAGTCCTGGGTATTTTTCCTAATTTCGTCCATACCATCTTTGGCGGACTTCCACTCCTGTTGGGACTCGTAGCAGGCATTTTATTTTTGCTACTCCTGCTTCGTTATGGCAAGCCATGTCACAGACAAGACTCCAGCAACAATGGAAGAAACGATCCTAGCTATACGCTACCGGGACCGCATAACTAAAGTCCTTGGATTAGCCCGGCTAAGAGATTTGAATATGACCTGGTTTCTTTCGTTCAGACCCATGTGGCAGAATTGTGTTATGCCTGTATTGAGGTGCATGCTATGCGGCGAAGAATGCGTGTTGGACACCTGTCTTACACTACAATCAGAAGTACCATTGGATGCAGATTCTTTGTTGAGTCCAGTAAAGGCTCATGCATTGTGCTGTCCCCAGCGGCTACCTATCCTGATGACGGCATTCGTGGAGACTTCACCACTACGATTGAAGGGTAGTGAAGTACAAGATGAAAGCAGCATCAACCAGGTACGACCATCTGTAAGCAATGCTGATCGAAACATCACTGAAAGCGAACATGCTCATGACTGCATGATAGCAACATTTTCCAACTTGGTCGAACTTTCACCAGAAGCGGTAGACTGTTTTTTCGAGAGTCTGTCTGAAATGATGTTTTCACCTCCCCTGAAAAACTAGAACTTTTTCCCAATCCAAAAATATTTACCATTTTTTGGCACTTATCTTCTGCTTAGAGTAGAACTATTCTTAGAGAACAGAGCTTCTATTTTTAGGAACTCTAGAGACAATACATTACCTCAACCTCTAGCTTATTTACAAGTAATTGTATTTATATGTGATGAAGTGGTCTCGCACCTTTTTATTCTGTATTAAGAGCCATTTCATGTGTTATTTTCGCAAATCATTCATGCTGATATGAAATGTGCATCCTTTTTGAATGATTACACTGCTTGAATGCATACAGTAGCTATACTCATTTTCGTGTATTTCGCATATGCCATTTTTCAAATGCACAAATGTATTTTGGGGTGGTTCGGTATACACATGCACTATATGTTTACTATTGCTTAGGTTAGTAAATATGGACATAAAAGCGTGGAGTGGGTGTAGTATGTTTATCTAGGGACCTGTATCGATACTCCTATTTCTGACCCTTGTCCGGTTATTATTCACTAATGTCCATACAACGGCACAGAAACCCGTTTTCAGATTAAGTCATAGCGCATGCTGTCACATTAGGCAAGCACTATTCCTCCAGCCCCTAGAAAGCACACCGAGTTCTCTAAACGAACCAAGCCTCCAGCAGACCTGGGAAATCCCCCGCTGCCATTGTTTTGATTTCATTCGAGAACTCCTGTAAAGAATGTAAGAACGACCAGTTCTTAATTTCATCCTTACTGACGTCTTATGTCCATCCTTACGTCAAACTCGGCACCTTTCAGGTATAAATATGCTGACGCTGCCCTAAGCAAAGACACGGTGGTGATGAGCTTGGAGCAGCAACTACTTGCCGGAGAGCCCCGCTGATGCAGGAAGCCCACGGACGCTGCCCCTCCCTTTTGACGCGCTGAGAGAGACGCTGTCTTTTCTCCTGCCGAGAAATCCAGCATCCGGCGTTTCCAGCTTGCCCTTGCGGGTAACTGGGATACCGAGTCCTGAGAAAGAGATACCAGCCCTCCTGCCTTCTAAATCCCAGGTACTGAACTGACTAACCCCTTACAGAGAATTCTTGAGTCAGACTCTTGGCAAAGCAAACTTAACTTAAACTGCTACTTATTTACTCCCTCCCACGTATTAGGCTTAGGTCAGGTACACCGGGGTAGGCGTAGTTAGAAGCACCAGTTGAGTACGATTAGTCAATGTATATATGTATGTATATCTTTTATCCATTTTAAAGTATCATATGGCTAAGAAACCATATCAATGCTTTTACAGTATTATTTTATAATCCTGCTTTTACTGTATGCACTTTACTTAACCTTAAGTATTGCAGTTGTAGCGATTCATTTCTCTTGTATGAGAAAAGAGACTGATCAATAAATAACACCTTTTTATTGAACACGCCCGTCTCTTCCTTTTCTCTACAATCTGGTGAAACTAAGTATGCACGTACTGACTGAGTAAAATAATTGTCTTTTGTTTTCACACGACTCTGGAGATATACACTTGATTAGGGAGAGCAAAGTTGTCATGTTCTATGGTTGTCAGAAACTAAATCCCTTCTTGTCTATCCAGGGAGGTTAAACTCCTCCTTGCCTATTCGAGGAAGTTTCTAGTGAACTCTGAGCTAGCTGGCACACAAAACTTAAGTCTAATATCGTCAGTAGAAGACCTAGTTAACCTCTGTCCTACGTCTATACTATTGAAGATATTATTCCAATGCGCAGAGCCTATTGGGATAATAGGAACTACACTACATTCTACAGTCCATGGCCCACTGAAAGGGGAACCACATGCATTAAAACACAGGTGAAGTAAGCATAACGGAAGTTTAGCCAAAAAATCGATGTCTAGAGCTTCCAATGGCATCAAACCAAGGAGCTGTCACATCCGATCATTGTACAACTGCAGCTGTTTCAGGCGTGGTAGAACCACAAATCAAGCAACCATTGCAGAACAGTAGTAGCAGAACAAGAATGTCACAAAACAGAAGGAGGAGTACAGGGAACCCTACAAATATGCTGGAAAAAATAGAATGAATATAGGCAGGGATTATTCAAAAATAGTTTGAAAAGAGGTCACAAGGCCGGATCCCACAAGTTTAAAAAAGGGCAAGCCTGCCGTATCAGACGCATTAAATATTTGGTGTATTAATTCTCCAAAATGCAGGGGGAGATTTGTGTTTAACAATGATTGTATTTCACTCAATGTTCTTGCCACCTGCAATTTGAAGGTCTCACGAGCTGATGTGAGAGCCACTCCTTGTTGAAAGGATAGCGCTTTGAGTCTGCTTAGCTTATTCAAATCTGTCTTCAAAGTTGAAATGGAAGGCCACAGGTAACTATCTACACTACATTGTGGGGGGAAACAGGACGTTGTTGCAACAAGTAACTTGTTGTGAAACTGTTACTATGTACCGCATGCCTGCCCGCAAATCACAGCAGTTCTGATTATTAAGGATGAGATACCTGCCATTGTATAGCAAAGTGAGAGTTGGGATAATAGAGGGAACAGAGGTTCATTTTAGAAAACAAGCTGAATTAGGGGCAGAAACATTACAAGCGCCCGTGAAGCTTTACTTGCTGGCACACAAGGGAATGTCCGACAGTAGAATCACAATTCTCCCCTCTAAGAAAAACCTCTTTCCCAGCACTCTGATAACAAATAAAAAACTGCAAAGGAGCATAGCTCATGTATGTATCTGCTCCCAAGCGGTTCATATCTACCTACAGGATGATGTTTCATGGAAGCAGAGAATTGAAACAGTGTGATTGGCAATGAAATAATACCATTTATTAACCATACTGCTGTATCTGTCTCTGCCACAGTGAATGGTAATTGTTCTAGTTTTTCAATATGTAGCATAGTGTATGTAGTGTCTTTCATGGCCATTAATTGTTGGTTAGCCATCAAATTAAATGGTAAAAACAATACTAACACATTCAGGTAACCCCATGGTACCCTTTCATTCTTAAGTGTTTGCAGTGTCCAGCCAAACTGCATAACAGATCAAAGTTGATTTTGACCATGACATAATGTGGACATTTCATTTTGAACAATATCAATAACAGATGAAATAATGTTATCTAAAATGTATATAGAAGATGATAATGTGTTAATACTGTTATCAACCATGGCAAGAACGTTATCCAAATTATTCTGATCTATTTGGCGTAAGTGTACAGCAGCTTCTATTTTGTGACAAAATGTTTAGCACGATGCAACTTCGGGCCCAGAAGGAAGTCAGATAGGCCAATGTCTCACGATAGAAGAGAAAAATGTTTTTTTACAGAAGACAGTGTTGAATCTTCCAACCATTGTTGACACAATTTACTAACCGAATACATGGTAAACGTATTGGAATTGAGGGAATAGGATTAGTGCGGATCTGGTCTATGTAGTGTAAATCCACTGGTAGTAGTCATAAAGCAAAAATGACAAGCATTCGTGTCTGTTGGCCACAATACTCACCTGTGTGGATTTATCATGTAAGAATTAAAAGTACAATTTTTATCATACAATTTACTTGATCTGCAGTGTAGTTGATATGGATCTGTCATGTCTCATAAAGGACCGGGGATGGAACTGTGGGAGTATTAAAAATTTTAACCGTAGATCCCAAACAAGTTGTTTGCTGCACCATTTGATTAAGAAATATTATTTGCTTAGTGCTTATTTGCACTTAGTGCCCCATACAGATTTCAACTCAATATTCTCCTTCCAATAATCATAAAGCTTTAGGGCGAAGTAGGCAATAAAGGACAAGGAATTAAATCATTTAGTTTGGGTAGGCATGTATTTGTTTGGTGTAGGGATATTCAATTTGAAGAAATATGAGGCCGGGTTGGAAATGTTGGAACCAGTGAAATATGTATACTTCTTTTTTTGTATATTCGAACTTCTCTTAGATGGAGCAGGGTAATGTTCCCATTATGTATAATTAAAAGGTGGGTGTTGTCGGCTAGTTCTATGGAGAATATGATGTGCATAAAGTTGGTAAAAATATAAATTGGCATAATTAGCTGAATTCAGATATAAATCTTCTGTATCAAAGACAGTGTAATATTACAAATCTGAAAACAAAGAATTCACAGTACCAACATCCCAATCATCTGAACGCAAACAAAGTATAACAACATTACCCAAAGCAACACAGAAGACATAGGGTATCTGTAGGGTCTCCTAAGGGCTTTGGCACCTATCCCACACAATCCCATCAGTAATTGGGACTGCTGAAATGTTAACAAGGGCTTGGTATTTTTTCATTTTATGGGATGACGAATGTGGGCCAATACAACATCGACTAGTTCCACTGCAGAGCATTCAGGGAGGCAATGACCATTAATCAAAAGGAAAAACACAGTCACAAATCCAATCCACATGAAGAGGAACAATATTGAAAAAAATAATCTAGATATAAGTCCAAGGTGGTACCAGATAAGTGCGTTTTAACCAAGTGATGAAAATACAAATCCGTGTACGTGGAGGAGAGATAATTGAAGACAATAAAGAACTGTCTGATTAAGAAATTATCTTGATCTGTATAATAACAACGGGGGCTGTTCAGGAGTTACATTTTAATCTAGTTTTCCCACTGGGGGTTCAAAAGGCGGGGAAGCATAAGGAATTTCCATGGTAGAATATGTAGAAGGTAAAACTGATAACTGGTCAATTGAAGACTCAGTCTCCCCTTCTGGCAGCTAGGTAGAATCAGCACTACCAGAGTTCATAAGATGCAATGAAACATCCCGACGTGGGATGCTTGAAGGTATACTACTGAGTATCGGCCATATGGTGTAACTTGACATGGTCAATTGAATTAAAAAGCGAACATCTTTAGATCCTGGCAGAGGAGGTAAAATCACAGTTCAGGTGCCCTAAAGAACAAGCACTGGGACCGGAGCAAGTTATGTGAGACCAAATTCTTTTTTGTTAGCCACTTTCTCCCGAACCAGATCACCAACTTTCGGTAGCCAGCAAGAAAAAGAAATCAGCACTGCTGCAGCCGTTGTTGACGGCAAATGGGTTTTTGCCAGAGCATCACAATTCTTTTCAGATCCTATAATATAGCACAGTGATTATCTATGTCAAATGTAGCAGCAGCCGCAACATCGTCTAGACCATCCAGGTCTGGCACACACATCTTAAAACCAAAGAGCATTTAGTAAGGAGTGCCCATCCAGAGATCTTCAAGGTAGATTATTAAGAGCACATTTAACCCCATAAATGTGAATTAAACAGCCACAGCCTGTGCCTAATACCCTTGCTGTTAAAGACTGCTTTAAGTCACAGTTCATCCATCCCACAAAAGAATTGCCCTCGGGCCTATATGGAGACAAGAAATGCACCAGTGTCAAGCTACTACACAGTCTCCTACCTTATCTTGCTTGTGCTGATGTAGTAAAAGGTTTTGCAGAGACGCAAGGGACCAACTTCCTAAATTACTAATAATAACTAGTGATTTAACTCACAACCAAGTTAAAAATTAGAAATATCAGGAGGAGGGCCGGATACTGGACATGGTGGAGTTCTTGTTGTAGACCTGCGAAGCAACAAGAGGATGGTTAAACTATTGTTTTAGGGTTTGTGTTTTAAACTTTCTACATTTGTTCTTTGATTTCTTTTAAGAAAATTTCTATTTGGAAAATAAGCTTACCTGCGAGCAGAGAATGTCTGGCCTACGTCTCAGTATTTCTTATTGCGTGGTTTTAATGAATGGAACTTGAGGAACAGGCCGTCTTGTACGGTGTAGTATTTATTAGCTGGAAAGAAAACAATAGTATAAAAACCCTAGAACCTCTCCTTAATCTTGAGCACTTCTTCTTTTCCTAAAAATTACCAAAAAATCTTAACTTACTTAAACAAGTACAGAGAATTTCTTGTCCGCTGTTCCTATTATATGAAGAAAAGAATTTAAACAAAAGATAACATCCTACACGTGTTTTTCCTTGTTATGAATTCTGAAATAAAAATCATACATTCCAATGTTTTCAATTCTTTGTCATAGTATTGTCTTTCATTTCTTGAATCAGAATGGGAGATTAGTAATTAAGTCTTCAAAAACAAACTAGTCTGAGTTTTCTTCTTAAAAGAAGTTTAAAAAATTAGCCTTTCTTGTGTAGGGCGCCAAAGATTTTAAAATTACTTATCTTCTTCCTTTCTTTTCTTTGCAGATCCTGCTATTGCTAAGAGGAAAGAAGAAACCCAAAGCCAGGACTCCAGAATCGTGATGCGCGGTAAATCAGGTAAGTTGAAGAGCTTAAGGAAGTGGTTCCTGTCTGGAAAGCGAGCAAAGGCAAAGCGCCTTCAAGAAAGATGGGTGTTGCTTTTATAGGCCTGCCACACCCCAGTCAGTCATAACCTGAACGCCTATCACATATTGTCATGTTCCAGCATGACAGTACGTGAAGAGGCGTTTCCTCTGCCAAAGCAAACCACTGCCGGCCGCGGCAGAACTCTCTATGAATGTCACCACAACTGTGCTGCTTAGCACACTGTAAATCCAATACAGCATGTGTGCAAAATCAAAGATTTGAAACATTTGCAGAATGTTTTTTTCAATTATTACAATTCTAACCTGAGTTACAAATAGCGAGTCTTCATACATAATACATTTGTCATCAAAATAATACGTTGTCACCAAAATAATACAATTCACCAAACACAATGTAAACCATACATTTATATATGTGGAGGGCTGGTGCACGGGAAATGGGTGTTTTTTTTTCCTATAACAGAACATCTTCAATTCTATGGCTGTACTACGCATACCTGATCATGATGTGTATGCGAGCTTGTTATTCATGACAACCTGCACCCCATGGATTTCTTCAATCAATTAATCAGGGGTTTATAGAGTGCACTACCCACCCATGAGGGTCTCAAGGCACTGGGGGAGGGGGGGTGGGAGCAGATCCGGGTCAGTCAAAAAGCCAGGTCTTGAGGTCCTTCCTGAACGTGTGTAGGGTCAGGGAGTGTCTGAAGTTAACATGGAGCTTGTCCGGGTCTTGGCTGCGATGTATAAGAAGTCTCTCACGCTAGTTCTGTTACTGCGGATGCAGGGGACTTCTGCTAGTGTGAGGTTGGCGGAGCGGAGGTTCCTCTTGGGTACATGGAAACATACTCGGTCGTTGAGGTATTTGGGTCCAATGTTGTTGAGGGATTTGTAGGCGAGGGTGAGGAGGTTGAAGGTCACCCTCTTCTTGATGGGGAGCCAATGGAGGCTTTGTAGGTGTTGGGTCATGTGCTTGTGGCGTGGTGTCCCTAAGAGTCTGGCTGCGTCAATCTGCATGTTTTGGAGTTTGTGTAGAAGAGTTTTGTTGATTCCGGCATAGAGGGCGTTGCTGTAGTCTAGTCTGCTGGTTATGAGTGCGTGGGTGACAGTCTTTCTGCAGTGGGGGGATCCATTTGAAGGTCTTACAAGGTATGCGGAGGCAGGTGAAGCTGGTGGACGTGACAGCGTTGAACTGGCTGTTCATGGAGAAGGAGGAGTTGAGGATTATGCTGAGGTTCCGAGCGTGGTCTGTAAGGGTGGGTTGGCTCCCGAGGGCAGATGGCCACCAGGTGCAGTCCCAGGCGGAGGTGCAGGGTCCGAGGATGAGGACCTCTGTATTCTCAGAGTTGAGCTTCTGGCAGCTGTCCTTCATCCAGGTTGCTACATTTCTCATTCCTTCCTGGAAGCAAAGTCTGGTGTCTTCTGCGTTCTTGGTGAGGGAGAGGATGAGCTGGGTGTTGTCCGCATATGATACGATGCTGAGCCCGTGCTGTTTAACGATGGCATGGATGGGGGGCATGTAGATGTTGAAGAGCATCGTGCTGAGTGATCCTTGGGGTACTCCGCAGTTGATGTCAGTTGGATTGGAGAGGAACGGGGAGAGTCTGATCCTCTGGGTTCTGCCAGAGTGGAAGGTTTGAATCCAGTCGAGGGCAGATCCAGTATTCCTGAGTAGTGGAGTCTGGTGGCTAGCATGAAATGTGAGATGGTGTCGAAGGCTGCGGAGAGGTCTAGGAGGATGAGGGCTGCTGTGTGTCCCTGGTCTCGCAGCATGCGGATGTCATCGGTGGCAGCGAAGAGGGCGGTCTCGGTGCTGTGGTTGCTGTGGAAGCCAGACTGGGATTCATCTAGGAACGCGTTCTCCTCGATGAAGGCGGTTAGCTGGGCATTCACGAAGGGGGGGAGAGAGATGGGCCGGTAATTCTTCAGATCAGTTGGGCCGGCCGTTGGTTTCTTGAGGAGGGGTTTCACCTCCGCATGCTTCCATTCTTCTGGGAAGGTGCCGGATCTGAGGGAGGAGTTGATTGTCCATCCTAGTTCGGGTGAGATGACAGCGATGGCCCTGTGGAAGATGTGGGGGGCAGGGTTCTGTTGGGCTCCTGAGTGCGTCTTCTTCATGGTTGAGGTGATGAGCTTGGTGGAAGCAGTGGCCCAGGAGGTGATGGTCGGTTCCTAGCGGGGTTGGGGTGGTGCAGTCTTCTGCTGGCTCGCTGAAGTTGTCGTAGAGGGCCTTGATCTTCAGGTGGAAGTAGAAGCTGAGTTTGTCACAGAGTTTCTGGGAGGGTGTGATGTCCGTGGCTTCACAGGTGGGTTTGGGAACTGCTGAATGATGTTGAACAGTTCCTTGACGTTGGATGGGTTGGTCTTGACTTTGTCTCTGATGAAGGTCCGTTTAGTGTCCTTTATACGCTGGTTGCAGTCCTTCAGGGCACTCTTGTGGTTGTTTCGGGCTTCCATGGTTTTCTGGTTCAGCCAGGTTTTCTCCAAGCATCCGCAGGAGCGTCTGACTCCCTGGAGTTTAGTGGTGAACCAGGCGGCCTTCAGCGGGCATTGTTTAGCGGGGCGGCGGAGGGGTGCCAGCTTATCGGTGCAGCTGGAAACCCATCGGTGAAATTCCCTGGCTGCGGAGTTGGTGTCGGTCGTGGCGTTGGGAGGGTCTTGGAGCAGGGTGGATTTCAGGTGTTCCTCTGTGACCTTACCCCAGTTCCGTTGTGGTGGGTGTGGGACGGGCTTGGGTGCGCTGGTGATGTTAAATGTGAAATGGACGCAGTGGTCGTCCACCCAGAGGAGCTGGGTTTTGTGGCTGAAGCAGATGTTTGATCTTCACGCGAAGATGGGGTCGAGGGTGTGACCCGCTCTGTGGGTGGGAGTGCTGACAAGCTGTTTCACTCCTAGGTTGGCAAGGTTCTCGAGGAGTGTGGTGGAGTCGGGGTCCTGGCTGTGTTCAAATCACGGTAAGCCTTCGAGGCAAAAGCCTTACCCTGGTCTGAATGGAAGGGGAGACAGACATAAGTCCCTACAAAGACCTGCAAATCTTTTATAACAGTACGAGCATCAGCAGAGCGTTGCGGCCACACCTATTGTATGTTAAGGATCGCAATGATCAATATAAATACACCCAAAGGAATGGTTAGAAATTAAGAGATGAATCTGCGGTGGGCGCAACATGCTACAACTCTTCATTTGTTAACAAGTGTCATATGAAAGCACACATTTGCAAGTCTGTTGGTATAAGCTGCGCGACCAAGAGCGTTGCTGCCAAAGAGTAACTGTAGCCGACACTACTACATCAGCAGAAGCAATGCCTTCATGGGCAGCCACAATAAGCGAAAGTCTGTGGTCATTGTTGGGAATCAAATGATCACCGACCGTTGGAATAGTTACAAAGGGTACTTTGTTAGTAGTCATCTGATAATTATAACGTGAAGGGAAACGCTGTGGAAACGATGTACCCTCCCTCGTTGCAGCAACAGCTGCCAAAATATCATCTTCAATCTTAGTCATGGATCTCGTAACAGCTGCTACTGTAACTGTGGCTACTGCAGATTTGGCTGCTTCATCAGCCATAGAGTTACCAACAGCATGCGCTCCCGCACACTGATGTCCTAATGTATTGAGAACTTGTATAAGGGGCAATCGATCTTTAAGAGCGTACACTCACACCAACAGCATTTGATCCTTAATTGCGCTACCTCTAGAATCCCGAAAATCATTTTGTTTTACCTAAAAATATTGTAATTAATAGACTGTACACAGTAAAAAGAGTTCCACACAACAAGTGTAGGCAACTCAGGAGCAACATATTCAAGACCTAAAAGTAGAGCTTGTAACTGGGCAAATTGTGCCTTGCAATCATCAAGGGTCTGTGTGTGAACCAACGAAGACTCAAAAGCACCATTCACAATTGTACCTGCTACAATTGTACAGGCTGCAGAATGATCTTGTTTAGAACCAATGGCCGGCTGTGCGGAACAATTGGTGTAAATGATACATTTGTACTGATTAAGAGGAAGGACCAAAAAAGGAAGATGATGAAATTGTTCATATTGAAGAAATTCTTTTGTTTGTAAAGAAGGATCAAAAACAAAACTGACATCAGCTGATGTCAAAGATGTAGCCCATTGAATTCACCAAGGATGTAGAGCTTTAGAATTTGGTACACTAGCTTTCATGACTGCCTCTAAGCCAGGCACTGGAGAAACGAAAAAGATGCGTTTAACTTGAGCCATTCTTTCAGAATCGCCATCTGCACAGCCGTTAGTATTTTTTTTCAGTGGAAGAAAAACACAAGTCTGCAGCTCGAGGACGGAATGGCCGCCTTTTAGCTCGGCTCCGTCGGCCCTCCGGCTAACCTCGACTATCCTGCTATATATCCTGCACTGCTGCGATACTTCCATACAGAATTCGAAATTTAAAGATTCACTCTTACTCACCGTCTGGTCCGGAGGTTCCTGTGTGCTGTGGGTCCGCAGCTGTGCCCTCGGTGAAATTGAGGCCTCCGGGCACCCGAGACCGGGACCTCGCCTGCGGGACCCGACCGGCGGAGAAGAGATTGCCGGCCCCGGCCGCGAGGGTGAGCCACTGGTGGGAACCATTATGCGTGTGCCCCGGAGATCCTAAACCGGCCCTGACGACTGGGCCGTGCGGCTGGAGGGGGACGAGATGTGTTGGGGGCTGACCGTGTGAAGGGGTCCCTTCGCCTTTGTCCTGTCCGGCGGCCCTGAACCCCGTGCCTGGCTCTCGCCTGTGGGGCCTGCCACTGTTCGGAGGGGACACCCCCCCCCCATCGGGCGCTCGCCCGTCCTGTGCCGGTGGGGCCGTTGTTGGGAGCCTCCGGAGGTCTGTAAAGTCCTCCATTTGGGAACCGTTTGGGGGCCCACGGTGGAGTGTGGGGCGGCGAAACTCACAAGATGGCTACCGACAACGCGGGGGATGCTCCGCTCCGCATCGGCGCTCCTTCCCGGCCGGATTGTGCGGCGGCCTGGGTGTGTACTCGAGCGCCCACGCCCGGAGATGTTCTGGACGCCTTGATGTCTTTGTACGCTGTCTTGGCCCCCGGTGCCTCTGCCGACCCCATGCGGCTCGCCGCCATTTTGGGCCGCCGCTCTTCCATGCACCCCTATCGTCCTGATGCCGCCATTGCTTTGCCCCCTTCAGCTGCGCCAGGAGTTGCTGTTGTTATTCTTCGGCCGATTGCTGGACCGGTGACTTTTGACCCTCCGCCTGGATTTTGAGGACTTCCACACGCCGCGGAGATTTGCTCCTTCCCGGGTGCCTGGGACTTGTGGTGGGCCGCTGTTTGATCCCTCTTCGTTGGATTCAAACTTTTGTCCTGGAGGTGTACCTTTGTATTGTCGAATTACGCATCTGGACTCCGGCTTGCCTTTGCTAGCCCTGTCGTTGCTACTACAATTGACTTGCTTTATTGACTTTTTGTGTTCCCTCCGTACGAAGGCTCTCCCTGATTTATTTCACTGCCATGACTCTGGACAACATTATGATTATTTTGTGCTGGGTGGTCCGCCCCACATTCTCCTTTACTGGGTTGGTTTCGTGGTTCGGAAGGGTTGGGGGTGAGTTGTACGACATGATAGTTTGCTGGTTTATCTGCCCGTTGCACTGAGGTATGAACTCCCTGACACAGTGAATCGTTACACTCTCTTCCTCCTTCCCTCCCTGTGATTTTTGCTGTATGTGAAGATGTAGTATTGACTCGATGCTTATTCATTCGTTGGTCGGGGGAGGGTCGCGGCCGAATGTGTTTGCTCATATCCTTTGGCTCCTCCCTCACATTTATTTTTGTTTTGTATTTCCTCTCCTTCTCTTTTTGTCTTCTTTCTCTACTTTCTT
The DNA here is from genome assembly GCF_964261635.1 of Lissotriton helveticus. NCBI lineage: Eukaryota > Metazoa > Chordata > Amphibia > Caudata > Salamandridae > Lissotriton > Lissotriton helveticus. The sequence continues at coordinate 1,902,149,820 of NC_136063.1, forward strand.
TTTTCCCTATATTTCGGGTTTCGGATTAGGGCGACAGGCACGCTGTTTGGAGGGTAGGCCGTAGCCTTCTGCAGGGGTGCGGGGTGGGACGGGTGGGCGGGGTCTTTCAGATGTTTTCTTTTGGTTCTATGGCCCTTTTCGATCCCTTTTTAGCGGTGCCGCTTCTGTCCTCGCTTCTCAGGCATGAGCGGGTTGGGGTCTGTTGCTATGCCACTTTTATCGGTTTCGATGCTTCGTAGCGACTGCCATACCCTTCTATTTGCCAGCTTTTCACTTTCTTCTGTGCTATTAGCCGCGGGTTGCCTGGCCCGGGGTGGCGCCCATCTTGCACGATTGTGTTTCTCCTTTTATATTTCTTTATTTTGTTCTTTCTCCTTCTTTTCCTCCCCTTTCTGTCCCCCCCTTTTTGGTTTCCTCCCTCTGTTTCCCCCCCTATTTTTCCCCCTTTCCTTTCTCTATCCCCCTTTCCCCCCCCCCTTTTCTCCCCCCCCCTCCCCCTTTTTCCCCAGGCTCGTATTGTTAGAAGTGGGTTCGGTTCGTACAGTTTATCCGTTCCCCTTGCCTCTGTTAGCGTGTTATTGGGTGGGGGACATAAGATCTTGGTAGCACTTGTATGCTCCACTGTGCTTTACGTTTATTTTGTGCTGCGATCGACTCGTGCCCTTACATCCTCCTTCCCCCCCCCCCAAACCCCCCCCCCCCTCTTCTTGTTTCAGCATGGGTGTATTCCTGTTTCTGGGTTATCCCGTATTTGTGAGTCAGTCATGAGCCTTGTCCCCTTATCATAAAATAGACCTCATTGATCCTGATATTGGGCCGTTATTGCCGCCTATCCCATTTCTAGCAATGTTTAACTATGTTTGCTTGCCTGCCAACTAGTCTTGTGTCGCTTATTTTGATTTTTGACCGTCTTTGACTTGTGGCCGGCCGGATTGGTTGTAGGCCTGCATATGTTTATCCTAATGATGCAAATAAAGGTCTTCAAAAAAAAAAAAAAAAAAAAGTCTGCCAGTGGATACAGATGCGATTTATACACAATGGGAATTGTGGCCCCTTCATTGAAAGTAATGGAAGTGAAACTGATTGCTCCTGGCACAATCTGCATGACCAAATTGGTAGTATTGACTCTAGTTTGTAGGTATTGTGTTGCGAGCAAATCAGACTGCAAGGAGCGCAGTACAGTGATGTGTTCCGAGAGCCAACTGGAAGATGAAAATGAAGGCTGTATCAAAGCATACAGCGGTTTGATATGCTGAGCATAATCTGGAATGTAAGTCCTTCCGAAATGTAAAAAACCCAGCAATTAATGTAATTTATTGGGGGTAGGAGTCTGCATTTGAACACATATCTCACAAAAATTAGGTGCTAAACCCCTACCCTCACTGGTCAATTCATAACCAAGAAAAAGAACAGCCAAAAAAGCAATATGTAACTTTGAGAAATCTAATTGCAATTGCAGCAAAACGTATGCTAATGTGATCCACGTTCGCAAGATGAGGATTTAATTAATCATCTGTCAGGTAAATGTCATTCAGCTATGAAAATGCACCAGCGTCAATTTCATTTAGAATGGACACTATACGTGCCACAAATACCCAGGGGCTATTCTTATACCCCATAGGGAATCTTGCATCGCGTCTCTAATTGCCAAGAGCGATGAATGCTGTTCAGCCTTGGCTCTCTGGAGCCAAAGTGTGCCTGTAAAAACCATTCAAATTGTCTAAAGTAGTTTACATTTTTTTACATACCATATTATTTACTAATGCTGTACTATGTGTGTTCTGTTCGGCGAAGGTACGGATATGACTATTCAAATGTCTATAATCCAAAACAATATGATATGAACTATCTGGTTTCAATATCAGAAAAAGAGAATTATTCATTGAAGAGACACAGGGCTCAATAACACCCTAATATTCCAATTGAGTAAGAATGCCACTAACGGATGATCTAGCATCAGTTTAATGGGATATTGAGATAGGGGCTGCGGAGTAGACTATAGTGGAATAACATGCAAAGGAGAATCCTTATCCCAACCAGCCTGATTGCGATATAAAGCAGGAGCTGAGGCTAGAGCCAACTTTGAAGCATAAGCTTGCTTAGTGTCATCAGGGACATACTGCGACAAAGAAGGAAGGTTTACCTCCTTGCCACAAGGAGAAGTGAGGACAAAAGGGGGAGGCATCAACCTCCACCAGCAAAATTTCATAGGAAGATGTCAGGTTTTCCCCAAAAAGCTGCATTTATAGTGTGTTTAATATCACCTGCAATCTTCCACTTCTTCCTATAACTGCCCAAAGAACCATGGTCCAGGCACTGGTGATCTCCCGACTGGACTATAGGAATTCTCTCTACCTTGGCACTCCAAAGTCCACCACAAGGAAACTGCAGGTTGTACAGAATTGCGCAGCCAGACTGCTGCACAACATTCCCAAATGTCTTTCTGCCAAGCCTGCGCTGAAATCACTGCATTGGCTACCTATAAATGAATGTATAATGTTTAAATCATTATGCATTGCACACAAAACCCTTTGGGAGATTGGCCCTAAAATCAATCCCTCTCTTATGGCCTTTTACCGCCTGTAAGATGCCTGCGATCAGCCAACCTGTCTCTGGTACCCAAAATTAAGAAGGCACGCTCTGGAGGACGTACCTTTTCCTACAATGCTGCCAGATTATGGAACACCCTCCTCATCCATCTTCGCTCAACGTCCCACCATTTCTCGTTCAGGAAGCAACTGAAGACGTGGCTCTTTCCGAATTTGCCTTAAAACCTCTTCTACCCGTATGCTTGTTGTCACTAGTGCTGGGATGCCTAAGGGTAGCCATGCACTTAACTAAATGCTAATTAATAATAATAATCTGAAGTTCTACATAATAAAGTCTATCAGCGGGAGCTACACGGGTGCCTACTATTTAAACAGTTATAAAAGTTTCAGTTGCTTTCGCCTCCATAAAGTGTCTTGCGCACTACGGTAATTTCCACTGCGCTGTCGAGGAGAGACACTGCCCAACCTCTGTTCAGGAGTGTGGTTCTCACCGTCTGGGGCATATTTCGCTGTCAAGGCGGCAACTTTTTTCTTCTGAAATGTGACACGATATGGAGGCGGTTCATACCTGTTTGACTTTCAAGTCAAACTATTGCTGCGTATTTCGCTTTTGTTATGTGATCTAGCCTTGTCCGTGATCCTGTCGTCCCTTCTGCCAAATTGTTGATCCGACGTTTCCTGAATGGAACGAAGAGAACGAGGATCAGCAACCTGGAACATCTCAGGAGTCTTAATTTTGGAGCGATCATGTAAATCAAATCTACGTTCAATTACGTCAGGGGTGGCGAACCAGCACGGGATCTAGGCTTTTGTTGCTGCTTGTTCTTGTCCCATGTCTTCTTTGGAAAGACAGGAAGTCCCTCCTTTTCAGGAGGGGTCTACCCTGAGATTGGGTAGATGGTCTAACTCCGAAAATATTGTGACCCAATGATCTATACACATCAGCAATAATAATTGGCAACTCATGCTCTCGATTAATGTCCACCACTTCCACAAGGCATTGGCGAACTTGTAGGCAAACTGTTTCACTCTTAATATTAGAAAGAATCATTTCAGAGACAACAGGAAAAATACCCACTAGTTTCATTCCCAAATCCAGGGCAGGACCAGCACCGTGTTTGGACTGTACTTGCTTCAGAACGCTCAAAAGTACGAGGATGGAGGGGGTGCCAAAACAAAGTGTATACACTGTGGCAAACACTATTCCCCAGGTTTTGCAGTCCCCTAAGAGAGGAATCAGACCGCTAGGTAAATGCATAGTAAGGATCCTGTGTTTCTCCACAGTACCTGCGTGTGGGAAATCAGCAACATGCTGGTCAATCTTCTGAGCTACACAAAATGGAAGGTCCTCACAATTCTGAGGGTGTTTGCCCATCACCGAATTAATAAGAGCTGGGCTAATAACAAGACCTCTGCCTTGTATTTTTAGTGGGGGCACAGCTCCAGGAGGAGCTACCAGAAAAGCTTGAGAAATATCCTGGATCAAGTGTCTATAGAGAAGAACCATTTGAGCATATAGTAAATGTACACCCTCCACATTAGCATTAAGATAGTTAGGATGCGGTGTAAAACCAGCTAACACCAGCCATCTGGCCCCATCAATACTTAAGTGGCCCAAACGAACAAATGAGATAGGATGGGGAATGGCACCATTAAACCAAAATTGGTGCTCTCAGTACGTAAGGGGAACTTCAACCACTGCTTAAGGACGATATGCTGCCAATGCAGCAGCACCCGTAGAAACATGAAAAACATCATCATTCACATCTACTGCAGGAAATGTAACCCATGAATATAATACCTCAAAGCAGTATGCAGGACCCACCTTGACCACAAAGACATTCGGAGACCCTGCATTAGGGAACCAATGGTGCAATAAATGATGTGTAACCCCTGCACTGGAATGTGCCGGTATCGCGATTGGTTGTGCCATTGTATATAGCAAAAGGGTACTATAATGTACCGCAAAACGGGTCAAAAACCTTTTAGAATTCAAGCTTGAGAAAACTACGGTAATAGGTGAAACCTACAAAACTGAGCCTTCAAAGCCATCCCACCACAGACGTCTCTGGGAACTGGTGAGAGGCTATCGTGGACAAGCACAAGTGCTACTTAGGAGTCTCGTGAATAAGTACTAGAACAAACGTAGGACGCCATGTTACAGAGATTCTTTGAAATCACAGAACTATGCTTGGGATTATGGGACCTTGGAAGGTAGGGACGGAGTTATCCTACCACCTTAATCCCCTGAGCCATGACTGACTATCTACAGTGTCACACCAGTCCTCCTACTCACTCACAAATGGACAAGTGATTAGACACCCCAGAACACCCTTTTGCTCCCATTCTTGTACTCATCCAAAATAAGATTTAACAGAGACAGGAAAAAGTTTAAAATATTTATTTTAACTAACGTGATGTTAGAACTGGCTATTTCTGGTAGGCTAAGGCTTGGCACGAGCAGTAAGGCTAAACTCAGAGGCAATGTGTAAAGCATTTGCGCCGGCACACAACAGCAACAACATCCCAGGCACACAACAAAAGGAACTCCACACAAGGTTAAATAAAAATAACTTTTGTATTGTCAAAACACATCAGATAGAAGTCACACATGTACATTGTGCCGACTGGCACGGGCAATATTCACAAGGGATTATGTACAAGACAGGGCCACATGGGCCACTGTCATAATCAACACTTTTAGAAATAGCACTTTAGAACTTATAATAGGTATAGCACAAAATAATAGTTGTAAATCACATCCAGTAACTACTGGGAACAGGTAAGTACCACCTACGCAACCCTAAACACCTTAGGAGAATGTCACGCAGGGGACCAGGACCTCACTAGGACCACCTGTACTGGTAAGAACAACCACCTAAGAATAATATACATTTAGGGGTATAAGCAAGAACACATTACACATGATGCATCAAAAACACATTCAGAGGTGCAGGGAAGGAAAAACACATGATGCATAAAACATTCAGAGGTGTAAGGAAAGAAAACACATGATGCATAAAAATACATTCAGAGGTGCAGGGAAAGAAAACACATGATGCATAAAACATTCAGCGGTGTAATAACAAGACACATGATGCATCAAAACATTCAGAGGTGCCAGAACATATCTCAATAGCGCAAAGACACATGATGCCTAAAACATTCAGAGGTGCAAGGAAAAACCACACAGTTGCGCAAAACCTTACATAAGCCACTACCTGTGGCAGTCCCTAGGCCAACTGGCCTTGTTGGGGCTAGGACGCCCTGTGTCTCAATGTCAGGGGCCTAAACGGTGCAGGCGCCCACTACTTGCTGGGCACCTGGAAACATCCCAAGACCTAAACGGTGCAGCTGCCCACTAATTGCTGGGCAGCTGGGAATCATCAAAACTGCGCCAGGGCCCTCACTGACCCTTAGGCGCCAACTGCGCCCACTGCTGGAGCCCCACAGGCTCTGGGCATATCACATGCCCCCAACGTTGGAGCCACACAGGCTCTGACACTAACTTTGCCCCCTAAGAGCCCTCTCTGGGCTCGCAAACAACAAGGGGGGGGGGGCAGGGAGCCTCTCGGGGCTCAACTGACAATACTGGGGCCTCGTGGGAGTCCCTCGCAGGGGGACCCGAATTAGCAGGCAGGTCACCCAACTCCGTTGGAGTCCCACTCGGGGGACTCAAAATTATCAAATGCCCATGGAGCCTCAACAGGCTCTGAAACAGGTAAGGCCTCCACGAGCCTTTCACTAAAGGGGAGGGGCGGGCACCGGCAATGTGCCTCGACGCCCCCCTCCACTGGAAATGGTGCACGGAGCCCTCGTGGGCTCCAACTCTCTCTGCGTCCCTCCCGCCCCGTCACTCATCAGCTTCTCCACTCTGCTGACGGAGGCGGAGGGGGGCGGCAGCTCCTCTCTTGACGCGGCAGCTCTTCTCCTGCGGGGCTTCCCGGGACTCCTGGGAGCCCCGCGCTGCCGTAGGCGGCCTCCGACGCCATCATCTCTTCACCCCCGGCCTCCTCACACACGGCAGCTCTTCGGCCAATCCGAGCGCGGCTCAAAGACAAGCCCCTCGTGACGCCGCACTTCCTCTCTGCCGTGGTCCAACCGCAGCGCGGCCCTCGGGACGAGCCTCCCTCTGACGTGGCAGTTCCTCTCACGCCGCCCAATTACCCCGCGGCTCGCAGGACGAGCCTCCCGCAGCCAACCAATGGCTGCACGGCTCTCGAGACAAGCTTCTCTCCGGCGGCCATTAAACACAGCTCGGACCGCGGCGGTGAACAAAGGGGCATAACGAGGGGTGGGCACCCTCGCTATTAAAATAAAATAGAGAAGCGAGGTGGGCACTAGCAAAATAATCACATAAACGGACAAAGTCCCAGGGTAGGCACCTGCCAAACCTCACGCAAAATGCGTGACGTCGACACGCTCGCCCTTCAGCAAAAACGCTCTCAAGCGCTATGAGACCAAATAGAGTGCTTCCATTGCGCTGGGGGCACTGGTAGCACCCACAGGCCCCTAGAAATGACCCCTATAGCAAGAAGGGTCCACAGACGTTCTTCAGGGGATGCAGCAAAGTCCTGGGGGGGGATAGGAAGAAGGTCCAAAGGATCCCAGGGCAAAGCAAAGTCCCCAATCAGCCCAGGCAAGGCAGAGGGGTCCCCCAGAAGTCCCCCAGGCATCCATCAGGTATCCAGGGGCTGGGCAGGGCCCAGGGATTCCCCTGGGCCCAAGCAGCAGCACGCCCCTGGTAGGATTCAAGTCAGAAAACAAGAACATTTTGGAAGGGGACACAGCCCCTTCTTATACAGAGAAACGTCTTTGAAGTCTTTGTGCAGGCAGTGTGAGAACCAGCTAGAACTGGTTATAGGGAACTCCTTTCAGTGTCAGGGACAGAGGTGACAGTCGCCCAGCGGGGAGGTGGAGCCAGCATTATGGCAGGCAGGCACAGCCTCATTCACTCCCAGGTGCTATCTCCTCCCACTTCCCTGGCAGCAGATGCTGCCTTTCATCCACGGGCTGACTCAGACAACCTCCTGGGACTCCCCAGCCCCTGTCATCCTCAAACCAGACAGTCAATCCACAAGCAGGCCCAGGCACTCCTGGGCCAGGCTCACCAGCCAATCACACGCCAGCCACAGACTACACAAATATGCCAACTTCTAAAAGTGGCACTTCTAGACTAGACACAATCATGCCGCATATACCATTACGCAGCATTCAATCTCACGAGTTCGCACATATCAAACTCGACCCTGCACTCCCCACACATCAGGAACTACCATGGGCACACACATTCCCCATTCATTCCTATGGGAGGGCAGGTCACTCACCACACATACATAGAGAGCTCACGCACTTTACACTGTACCACAGTGAAAAAGTGCGCCAAGGCCTAAAATCATCAACACTAGGTCACAGAAATAGGCTAGGAAAAAGCAAAAAAAAGTTTCGGGGTGAACCTGCCAAAAGGGCCAGGTCCAACACAATCCCCTTCCAGCCAAAACGCAGGGTAGACCAATCACTCCACTGATGGGCTTCCTTGCTTTGGGCGACAAAACACGGACACGGGCCCGCACGGCAGGGACACCGTCCAGTTTTTCGCCACTCTGAACCCACATAGATTTCTCTCAACAAAAGCTCTCTGGCACAACTAGAATACCCCACTGGTACTCTCTAGTCATCCACGGCCAGGACCAGGCCCTAGGCCATCAAAATATCACAGGTCCTAACCAATCCACAGAGTGGGGGGCAGTCACCCCTGGCACAGAATAGCCATTCTCCACTCTCCCTCTCAGTGTAGCTACAACTACCACTGATCCTTCAACCTAGGGACCACACCCTCAGGCTGACCAGCCATCACGAGCAAGAATGCCCCACCCTACCTCTACTTCTGGGTTTCCGCACCCTCACAGGGAAGCACTCACCAGAACACAATTCTCCTACCAGATCAGGACCTCACTCCATCACTGGTCTACCACCTGGAAACTATTTCACTCCTGAGGTACAAAGCACACAGCACAGTCCCTCTTCAAGCAGGTGGGGGGACACAGCACACAGAAAAGTCCCCTTTCCTCCACCTTAGTAGAAACAACAAACTGCAGGTGAGCCCCAGATCACACAGCAAGGGCAGCCCCCTAAGTCTCTTTAGCTGATCTACTCTGGCAGGGATTCCTTCTTGACCTGGAAGTTTCCTAATCTCCCAACCTAGGATCTAAACCCTCAGGTTGCACCGGGGTCAGAAGTAAGGACACTGTCCCTCTGCACCCCCTTCCAGAGTTCTGCACCCTCCCATCTTGGAGTGGTACCCCTGGAAGCCAAACACCAGGACCGCCGGAGTTCTGGTTACAGACACTCCCAGTCCTCTAGACACAGGAAGATCCTCCTCAAAATGACCTGTAAGTACAGCTTAGGCCCCTGACCTGGCGCTCCCTTAGGGAACCCTCCAGGCCCTGAGACAGGGTTTCGGGCCAACGTGGGACACACCGTCCCACACTCACTCAGCCTCCACTGAGCCAGGACATGAGCCCCTACACCCCTACCATCTTAATGGGACCTAGCTGGGCTACACATGAACCTCTTCACCTACACAGGATCATCAGATACACAAGCCACTACTTTTAGAATCACTCCCTAATGCCTCTGCAAGACATCTAGCACACCGCCAGACATCCACCTTCTTGTCCAGTGCCTCTGCAGGACCTCCTGCACACCACCAGAGGTACACCTCACGTGCAAGCTCCTTAAAAAAACCTCACACCAACTCCTCCAGTTCAAGACACCACTCATCCACACACTCCCCCTCCAGACTGGTGAGACAGTTCCTCACTGCCCCTGACTCTCAACCTGTACCCCTCTTACTGAGCACCAGGCACCATACTCTGGGAACTGGGAATGGGACTTCACGCACTGGACATATTTTAGCTGCCACCACTGGATCCTACCATACTGGGGAATCCAGACACACACACTACACTCAGGGGATAACCACCCTCCCAAGCAAGCCATTTCTCCTCCACACTCCCTCTCTTCCATCTACCCACACAGGGACAGGAACAGGATTGGCCACTGGACCCAGCAAGGGATTCCTAATCTATGGGAACCTCCCTCTCTACTGGCGTCCCGCCCTGTCATTTTCTCTCATCTGCCACTAAACATAAAGCGCAGGAACACCATCTGAAAATGACACTCTTGAGGAAAAACAAAATCACAAACAATAATCCCAAACATGTGATTATCTAAAAAATGCAGAGTTTTGTAATGTAGCCACCTGTCGCTGTGGCACTGCGCAATCACAAGTCCAAATCCGCACCGCTGACCAACAATGTTAGAACTGGCTATTTCTGGTAGGCTAAGGCTGACGCCAAAGCCAGGCAGAAACCACCATTCTAGTCAGGGCAAGGGAGTCACACGCCAAGATAACCCCTGCTCACCCCTTGGTAGCTTGGCACGAGCAGTAAGGCTAAACTCAGAGGCAATGTGTAAAGCATTTGCGCCAGCACACAACAGCAACAACATCCCAGGCACACCACAAAAGGAACTCCACACAAGGTTATATAAAAATAACTTTTGTATTGTCAAAACACATCAGTTAGAAGTCACACATGTACATTGTGCCGACTGGCACAGGCAATATTCACAAGGGATTATGTACAAGACAGGGCCACATGGGCCACTGTCATAATCAACACTTTTAGAAATAGCACTTTAGAACTTATAATAGGTATAGCACAAAATAATAGTTGTAAATCACATCCAGTAACTACTGGGAACAGGTAAGTACCACCTATGCAACCCTAAACACCTTAGGAGAATGTCACGCAGGGCACCAGGACCTCACTAGGACCACCTGTACTGGTAAGAACAACCACCTAAGAATAATATACATTTAGGGGTATAAGCAAGAACACATTACACATGATGCATCAAAAACACATTCAGAGGTGCAGGGAAGGAAAAACACATGATGCATAAAACATTCAGAGGTGTAAGGAAAGAAAACACATGATGCATAAAAATACATTCAGAGGTGCAGGGAAAGAAAACACATGAAGCATAAAACATTCAGCGGTGTAATAACAAGACGCATGATGCATCAAAACATTCAGAGGTGCCAGAATATATCTCAATAGCGCAAAGACACATGACGGCTAAAACATTCAGAGGTGCAAGGAAAAACCACACAATTGCGCAAAACCTTACATAAGCCACTACCTGTGGCAGTCCCTAGGCCAACTGGCCTTGTTGTAGCTAGGATGCCCTGTGTCTCAATGTCAGGGGCCTAAACGGTGCAGGTGCCCACTACTTGCTGGGCACCTGGAAACATCCCAAGACCTAAACGGTGCAGCTGCCCACTAATTGCTGGGCAGCTGGGAATCATCAAAACTGTGCCAGGGCCCTCACTGACCCTTAGGCGCCAACTGCGTCCACTGCTGGAGCCCCACAGGCTCTGGGCATATCACATGCCCCCAACGTTGGAGCCACACAGGCTCTGACACTAACTTTACCCCCTAAGAGCCCTCTCTGGGCTCGCAAACAACAAGGGGGGGCAGGGAGCCTCTCGGGGCTCAACTGACAATACTGGGGCCTTGTGGGAGTCCCTCTCAGGGGGACCCGATTTAGCAGGCAGGTCACCCAATTCCGTTGGAGTCCCACTCGGGGGACTCAAAATTATCAAATGCCCATGGAGCCTCAACAGGCTCTGAAACAGGTAAGGCCCCACCGAGCCTTTCACTAAAGGGGAGGGGCAGGCACCGGCAATGTGCCCCGACGCCCCCCTCCGCTGGAAATGGTGCACGGAGCCCTCGTGGGCTCCAACTCTCTCCGTGTCTCTCCCGCCCGTCACTCACCAGCTTCTCCGCTCTGCTGACGGAGGTGGAGGGGGGCGGCAGCTCCTCTCTTGACGCGGCAGCTCTTCTCCTGCGGGGCTTCCCGGGACTCCTGGGAGCCCCACGCTGCCGTCGGCGGCCTCCGACGCCATCATCTCTTCACCCCCGGCCTCCTCACACACGGCAGCTCTTCGGCCAATCCGAGCGCGGCTCAAAGACAAGCCCCTCGTGACGCTGCACTTCCTCTGTGCCGTGGTCCAACCGCAGCGCGGCCCTCAGGACGAGCCTCCCTCTGACGTGGCAGCTCCTCTCACGCCGCCCAATCACCCCACGGCTCGCAGGACGAGCCTCCCGCAGCCAACCAATGGCTGCACGGCTCTCGAGACAAGCTTCTCTCCGGCGGCCATTAAACACAGCTCGGGCCGCGGCGGTGAACAAAGGGGCATAACGAGGGGTGGGCACCCTCGCTATTAAAATAAAATAGAGAAGCGAGGTGGGCACTAGCAAAATAATCACATAAACGGACAAAGTCACAGGGTAGGCGCCCTTCAGCAAAAACGCTCTCAAGCGCTATGAGACCAAATAGAGCGCTTCCATCGCGCTGGGGGCACTGGTAGCACCCACAGGCCCCTAGAAATGACCCCTATAGCAAGAAGGGTCCACAGAAGTTCTTCAGGGGATGCAGCATAGTCCTGGGGGGGGATAGGAAGAAGGTCCAAAGGATCCCAGGACAAAGCAAAGCCCCCAATCAGCCCAGGCAAGGCAGAGGGGTCCCCCAGAAGTCCTCCAGGCATCCATCAGGTATCCAGGGGCTGGGCAGGGCCCAGGGATTCCCCTGGGCCCAAGCAGCAGCACGCCCCTGGTAGGATTCAAGTCAGAAAACAAGAACATTTTGGAAGGGGACACAGCCCCTTCTTATACAGAGAAAAGTCTTTGAAGTCTTTGTGCAGGCAGTGTGAGAACCAGCTAGAACTGGTTATAGGGAACTCCTTTCAGTGTCAGGGACAGAGGTGACAGTCGCCCAGCGGGGAGGTGGAGCCAGCATTGTGGCAGGCAGGCACAGCCTCATTCACTGTCAGGTGCTATCTCCTCCCACTTCCCTGGCAGCAGATGCTGCCTTTCATCCACGGGCTGACTCAGACAACCTCCTGGGACTCCCCAGCCCCTGTCATCCTCAAACCAGACAGTCAATCCACAAGCAGGCCTAGGCACTCCTGGGCCAGGCTCACCAGCCAATCACATGCCAGCCACAGACTACACAAATATGCCAACTTCTAAAAGTGGCACTTCTAGACTAGACACAATCATGCCGCATATACCATTACGCAGCATTCAATCTCACGAGTTTGCACATATCAAACTCGACCCTGCACTCCCCACACATCAGGAACTACCATGGGCACACACATTCCCCATTCATTCCTATGGGAGGGCAGGTCACTCACCACACATACACAGAGAGCTCACGGACTTTACACTGTACCACAGTGAAAAAGTGCGCCAAGGCCTAAAATCATCAACACTAGGTCACAGAAATAGGCTAGGAAAAAGCAAAAAAAAAGTTTCGGGGTGAACCTGCCAAAAGGGCCAGGTCCAACAGTGCTCTAGTATGGAGTATATGGGCCACTATCAGAAGAAGAATACCTAACACAAATACAGTCAGCATAGCAAGTAGTCCGTAAATCATGAAAGGAGGGGTCATGATACACGACAGAGTAGCCTAACCTCCCTCCCCTTGTATAGAAGCAAGATAATTATATATCAGAACATTTCGGGTGTTATCAGCAGACCCCTTAGCTCACTCTGTAGGTGGTGTATCTACATCACAGGTGCTATCACAATCTTCCCCCTGAAAAGATCCCTCTCCAAGTGTTCGTCTTACTTGTCCATGTACCCTCATACGACCAATGTACGTGTTCCCAAACAACAGCTGCATCTGCATGTTTTGTCTAGGTGCTAGGGCATGACCAGAACAGAATAACAAGGGCATTGTTTTTCAACCTTGTTCAGCATGTTCAGACTGAATCCCCGGAATGAGCAACGTGCACAAACAACAGCATGTTCTATGTGAAACTTTCCGTGTAGCACAAGCAAAATAAATTTGTGTAGGAGCATGTGCAAAGAGGCAACAGTCATCAACCTGCTAGTGCTAACTTAGGGAAGACCACAATGTTCCTATGGGCGACATGACAAAAGGTCAGCAATGAACAGAAAAAGGAAAAAAACATAGGGGCGAAATAAGCAGCAAGAGGCAGAATAGAGGTCAGAAGCTAGCAGAACGAGGCAGACTAGAGATCAGAAATGAGTAGAAAGAGGCAGACTGAAGGTCAGAAATGAGTGGAAAGAATCAAAATAGAGGTCTGAGACAAGCATTAAGAGGCAGAATAAAGGTCAAAAACAAGCAGGAAGAGGCAAAATAAAGATCAGAAATTAGCAGAAAGACGCAGAGTGAAGGTCAGAAAGGAGCAGAAAGAGGCAGAGTGAAGGTCAGAAAAGAGCAGAAAGAGGCAATATAAAGGTGAGAAATTAGCACAAAGAGTCAGAATAAAGATGAGACTCAAGCAAAAAGAAGCAGAATAAAGGTTAGCAATGAAAAGAAAGAGGCAAAATATAGGTGAGAAACGACCAGCAAAAGGCAGACTGGAGGTTCAGAAACTAGCAGAAAGAGGCGGAATAGAGGTTAGACACAAGCAACAAGAGGCAGAATAAGGTTCAGAAACGAGCAGAAAGAGGCATAATTAAGGTCAGCTCAAGCAAAAAAAGGCAAAATAAAGGTGAGAAACGAACAGAAAGAGGCCGAACAAAGGTGATAAATGAGCAGAAAGAGGCAGAATAAAGATCAGAAAAGAGCAGAAAGAGTCCAAATAGAGGTCAGAAATGTGCAGCAATAGCAGAATAAAGGTGATAAATGAGCATAAAGAGGCAGAATAAAGGTTAAAAATGAGCAGGAAAAGGCAGAATAAAGGTCAGAAACGAGCAGAAAGAGGCAAAATAAAGTTCAGCAATGAGCAAAAAGAAGCAAAGTAAAGGTGAGAAACAAGCAGAAAGAAGCAAGATAGAGGTCAGAAACCAAAAGCAAGAAGCAAAATAAAGGTCAGCAATGAGCAGAAAGTGGCAAAATAAGGTGAGAAACAAAGGTAAAGGGGTAAAATAAAGGTCAGCAACGAGCAAAGAGGCAAAATAGAGGGCAGAAATGAGCAGCAACAGGCAGAATAGAGGTCAGAAACAAGCAGAAAGAGGCAGTATAGAGGTCAGAAACAAGCAGCAAGGCAGAATAAAGGTCAGAAACGAGGAGGAAAATGGTGCAATAAAGGTTAGGAGCGAGCAGAAATAGGCAAAATAATGGGCAGAATGAATAGAACCACTAAGAGACTTACACACTCACAGGCACACTCAGAGACTTACACACTCACTCAAACACTCATGTACCCACTCACAGATCCATTCAGAGACTCACAGGCTCCCACAACTACTTACAGACTCACTCACACACTCATGCACCCACTCACAGACCCATCCAGGGACTCACACACCTACCACACCTACTCACAAAACTACTCAGACACTCATACGCCCACTCACAGATCCAGTCAGAGACTCTCACGTACTCTCTCAGATCCATTCATATACTCATCCACCCACTTTCAGGCCCACTCAGAGACTCATGTTCCCAATTCCCATTCACAGACCCACTCAGAGACTCATGCACCCACACACAAATCCACTCAGAGACTCACTCATGCACTCCCAGAACCACTCAGACACTTACGGACCCACTGAGACACTCACACACCCACTCTCACCCACTCAGAGGCTAACACACCTCTAACGTATTCCACCACTCACACAGCCACTCTCACAGGTTTCAAGTTACCAGCGTTACATCAAATCAATAATCTGTGTTTCATGAGCCTACAAAAATCAAAGGAACACGAAAAGAGACTTAAGAAATAAAAATAAAAATAACAATGAAAGAAAGACATAATCAATGTACTAAACACAAAATTAATGCAATTGAAATTATAATAGCTAAATACTTAATCGCGTAATTGAACGTAAAAAAACATGATTATCACCTGAAAATCTGATAAACCTTGTAAATATTGTAAATAATTAAGCACACTGTAATTTAAGCACTACATTTCCCACAATGCCGCTTGATGGCCAAAAGTGTTTGGTATAAATAGTGAAACTAAAGAGAGACTCACTAACTGTGACAAAGGCCTCGCTGGGATGAAACGCGTTGGTGTGAGCCAGTAAAGCCAGAATAAAAGCTTGAAAACTGGAATTGGAGTGCGTCGCATATTTATTTGCCAAAATAACCTTTGGGCTTGGATTCAGCCCCATCGCGATAGCACCCGTCTTTGTGCGTGCTGCCAAAAGGATCCAATTGTCCATTCATCAAAGCTTTATTTCGATATACAAGATATCATAAAAGCAAATAAAAATATAAAATGACAATTCATAATAATACATATTTGACAAAACTTACAATAAAATTCAGTTATGTTGTAATAAATAATTTAAAAATGTATTAAACTTTAGCAGCTTTGTAAGGATTTATACATTTTAAAAGAAACAACCAGAAGTCGGAGCATCAAGTAGCCTTGAGCCTAATCATCCAAGTCCAGCTCAGGAATTTGGCCACCCCACACACTATGGTGGTGCTAACATCTGTCATAAGAATTCTTAGTGCAGCGGAGTGGTCCCTAGTTCCAAGCAGTAGGCACACTGGTTTAAGCCACTTTAGTCTAGGTTTAACATACGCTGGGCAAACAAAAAAGACATGCGGGATATTTTCAATGGTGCCTTCACAAAAGGGGCAGTCAGAAGAGGTTTGGTGCGGGGGCTTCCACTTGCTAGTATGGTCACGGAAGGGAAGTGTTCCCAGCCTAAATTGGATAAAGAGGGATCTATCCCTTGGTTTCTTGATAAAATCTAGGTAGGGCTCCAGGCGAGGCTTTGGTTTATGCTGGTAAAATGCCTCAGTCAGCCTACCTAGATTTGGGTCCCTCTGTTCTTGGTCGTCAACCCATGACCAATAAGCTCGCTTAATTTCGGCTTTTGGTAGCGATGCCCCAGGCTCCCACTCTGCTGGTAGGCCCGTGGCAAGTAAGAGCTTTTTTATGTTTCTAATCCAACTAATCTTGTGGGCACCACAAATATTCATAACCTCTCTTAAACCATCTACATACCTTGAGAGCTCCGGGGTCCTCCATAACCGAGCCCAACATAAAAGAGGGCGTAGAGTGGCTAAATGCTTAATGGAACGGCGACCCAGATCGCTCAGTAGTGGTTTAGTAGGTGTACCCTTCGGGAGCAAAACTAGTTCCTTAAAAAACTTGTTCTCTGATGTAACAAGGGCATCCATACAATCGAAGCCCCAGAGCTCTGTGCCATAGAGAGCGCAGCCTACATAGATATCAAGAGCAGGAGCAATGGGCTTAGACGTAGATGCACGGTGTTCCCTCCCCAGCACTCCAACTACCCTTTTGTGGCTTAAAGTCATTTTATCTATGTGTGGCTGCCATTTCATTTTATCAGAGATTCTGATTCCCAGGTAATCAAATTCCTGTACATGTTCCAATGGCACCCCATCCAAGGAAAGAGTGGATCTTAACGACCTACTCGGGTTAAAGTAAAGGAGCTTAGTTTTTGAAGTGTTAATTACAAGGCCCCTAAGCTTACAGAACAGATAGAAACGGTCCAGCAGCTTCTGCAACCCTGCGGGGGTTTTTGATACCAACAGCGTATCATCCGCAAAGAGAAGTGCGGGGACTTTATCACCTGCCAATGCCGGAGAATCAGCATTAATATCAAGCAAAAAAGAGACTACACCATTCACGAATAACGTGAAGAGTGTTGGGGCTAACACGCAGCCCTGACGTACTCCACGATTCACAGGGATTCTGTTAGTTTTTTGCTCCTGTGTACCCCATCTAATACGGGCGTAGGTACCATCATGCATGCGTGCCAGGAGATTCACTATGGGCATGGGATTCCCCATCTCCTCCAGTATCATCCAAAGGCGGTCCCGTGGGACCAAGTCAAAGGCGGTCTTTAAGTCAATAAATGCCAAATAAAGACCGCCTTTGCCAATGGTAACCACCTTCCCGTGTAGGAGCACCAGCCTAAATACCTGATCTATTGTGCCCGTGCAGGCCCTAAAACCCGCCTGAAAGGGTGAGATAATATTATTCTCATCAGCCCAAGAAATGATCCTCTCCAGAAGAACCCTGCCAACCAGTTTCTGTCCTGCATCTATAAGACTGATTGATCCAACTGTGGTAAAATAAGGAAAAGGCAGCAGCGCCCGTGTACTTGCAGCAAACCACTGAGGATTGTAGAAATCACCCCCGAGTGTGAGCGCCAGGACCTGGGGTCAGGACGCCAGCCAAACAGGAGTGTCCTCGGAGGTGAGTGAAACTCCAAAATGTGAACCACGAGACGGGTTTGACCTGTCTGTAATTCAACCACATATCAGTTTCTGGGAAACGGTCCCGAGAGACTAGCAGTTAGACAGTTACAGAGCTAATCCAGATAAGCAGAGGAAACATTGTAGCTGGCAGTAAACTAACTGGCTCAAGTGAGAAATTTCAGATTGTAAAAAGTATTTTGAAATAAAAAAAATTAAAAAAAGATGATACGCAGTGAATAAAGAAATGTAAGCGCGAAAAGCGAAGCGCTCTTTGAAAATAGTCTCCTTGTTCCACTCAGAAGAAGCAACAGCAGCAAGAACAACAGGAGAGAGTAACAAACTTTAGAATCAAGGGCAATCCTCTAATCAGCTGACGTTTCAAATAGAAAGGCTTTACAGAAAAGAGTAAATAAAAGTTGGGAAGTGATATCGCTAGAGAAATACATTGAAGTAAAGAGAGTCTCAAGAGGACTGAGTGTTTCCACCATGCCTACACATCCAGACACAAAGACAGCACTATTGGAGGAATGAGCCCAAAATAATATGGAATGCTCAGTGAACATGATGAGAATACTCATAAAACATGCCAAAATAGACCTTGATGAAATAATACAAAATTTAGAGGATCTGGAAAGACAAACCAAAACCCTAGCCAACAAAGAGGAAATAAACAAACTGCGCAAAGACATGGAAACACGCTTAGAAATATATGAGGCAGAAATTGAGGTACAAAAGCAAAGGAAGTTCAAAAGGGATGAGGAGGATTATACACACGGAAGAATATTAATATTTGCTAAAAGATTCAATGCCATAAAAATAAATAATCAACCTAATAAATACAGAAACACAGGGGAGATTCAGAATGAATCAGATGTGAGTGAGGGAGAATTAACCTCTGGAGAGACAACTACAGCGAAACTGTCTTTTTTTAGACGAAATGAGGATAATGCACATAGACCAATCAAAACAAAGAGGAAGGGGGAGAGGCACATATAGAGGACGAGGCACAGGTAAAGGGCATGTGGAGACATAATTTTTTTTTTTAAAACAACACGAGGGAAACGGAAAAATAAAATATCCCTTGCGCAGTTCGAGCAAGTAATGGAGGAAAACTTAATTGTAAACTTATCCATTTACACTCTAACACAAGAAGAGATAACTTTACTAAACAAGGGGCTCTTTTTCTGCCCGTGACATCACTTCGATTATACCCAAACTAAAATACATAAACCACAAAAAAATCCACCCGGGAGACCGATTGTCTCCTCATGCAACTCCCTCTACAAGAAAGTATCACAATACATCGACCACTTTTTATCCCCAATTGCACAAAATTTGAGCTCATATATACGTGATACTGGAAACTTTTTAAGAAACCTAACAGCAATAACATGGAGCTCAGAATATACCATGGCGACAATAGATGTGGTATCGCTCTACACATCAATAGAACATCAGGTGGGTTTGGAAGCATGTGCATATTTTCTACAACAAAGCAACATATCGGAGCTGGAACACACAAAAATGCTCCTAAGCAATGATAGAACTATGCTTAACAAACAATATTTTTCTCTTTAATCATGACCTATATCGACAAGAAAGTGGAACTGCCATGGGCATTTCATTCTTGTCAAACTACACGAATATTGTGAGGGGTGTTGGAAAAAGGAGATAACGTGGAACACACAATACCAAGAGCACGTGAGTAAAATAATGTTATGGGTCAGATTAATTGACGATTTGTTTATAATTTGTAATGGCACAGCCAGAGAATTTATGGAATTTTTCAACATACTGAATGATAACACTATAGGCCTCAGGTTCACGTGCATGACAAGCACCAAAGCCATTGCATTCCTTAACACCTGGGTATACACTGAGGGTGATCAAATTCATTCCACTCTCTACCGAAAAGAAACCTGCACAGACAGCATACTGCATGGGACGAGCTTTCACCCCAAACCCCTTTTGAAAAGTATCCCCTACGGGGAATTTACAAGAATGATAAGAAAGTGATGTAAAAGTAAATATAATGGAAACATCTGTGAGGCTGAGGTCAAGAGGATACAATTAAACAATTAAACTACATTGCGCCAGAGTAGACAGAAAGTACTAAAGTGAACACAAACTGAAACCCTCATCACCAAAACGGAGAAAATAACAACAGTAGCAAGTCAACAGGAACCACTGAGGTGTATCATAACATACTGTACAGAAAGTAGGCTGATCATAAAAAACATTAAAAAATATTGGCACCTGATAGCCAGTGATCCAGACATTGTTCCTCTACTCGGATCACATCCAATGGTCACTTACAGGAAAACCAAATCCATGAAAGATCTTATGTGAAAAGTCACTTTCTACAAGAAACACCCAAAAATTGGCTACATAAACATCAGCATGGATTTGTAAAATGTAATGTGTGTAAGGCATGCAAAATTGTAGAAAATCGCAAAACATTCCAGGACATCCATGGAAACCTAATTGAGATTAAACAAGCGTTCACGTGCTCTACGAAATTTGTAATTTACATTATTCAGTGTAACTACGGAATGCAATACATCGGAGGTACAATATGCATGCTCACAAAAAGAATACTAGAACACATTCAAGCAGTAAAAAACAAGGATACTTCCTACGCCACAGCAAAACACATGATGGCATTTCAGAACTGCAATCGGAGAGCAATGCGTTTTTGGGGAATTCATAAAATTCAAACCAATGAACGAGGTGGTGACAGGATGAAGAATTACGCCAAACAGAATCTAAGTACATAATCAGACTAAGATCTAAGACCCCTTCTGGAATCAATAATGACTAGAAGCTATTTTTACATTTGGATAGACACCGCTGATCCTCAACACCCTGCTGCTAGAAGAAGAGATCATCATCAACAACAACAACGATAACAATTAGCTTCAAGGATCGACCTGCGTTATATATGAATTCAATAATCTGTGTTTCATGAACCTAAATAAAAAATAACAATGAATTAAAGACGTAATCAATGTACTAAACACAAAATGAATGCAATTGAATTTATAATTGTTAAATACTTAATTGTGTAATTTAATGTAAAAAAACATGATTATTACCCAAAAATCTGATAAACCTTGTAAATAATTAAGCACAATGTAATTGAAGCACAACATTTCTCACAATGCCGCATGATGGGAAAAAGTGTTTGGTATAAATAGTGAACCTAAAGAGAGACTCACTAACCGTGACAAAGGCCTCGCTGGGCTGTAACGCTGGAATTGGAGTGCGTCACATTTTTGTTTGCCAATATAAATATCTATATTTGAAATGTCATCAGTGATGTCATCAGTGATTTCACTGACCATGTCATGAATGATGTAATATGTGACATCATCAGCAGTGCATTGCGGGGTCACAAGTTATAGTTAGCTCAACTAACTATAAGGGCGGAATTTCTCCTGTTTTGTACGAGTGAAATGTACAACTAACTATAACGGGCCTGAAACCTATGTTTTTTTTCGTGAATTTCAAAGGTTTTTTTAATGCTAGTTTCTAACT
Organism: Lissotriton helveticus; assembly: GCF_964261635.1. Classification (NCBI taxonomy): domain Eukaryota; kingdom Metazoa; phylum Chordata; class Amphibia; order Caudata; family Salamandridae; genus Lissotriton; species Lissotriton helveticus. The sequence continues at coordinate 1,902,171,146 of NC_136063.1, forward strand.
ATAGCTTGCCTGAAACCTATGGTTTTTTCAGTGAATTTAAATGGATTTTTAAATGCTAATTTCTAACCATAACGTCTCTGAAACCTATGGTTTTTCAGTGAATTTCAAAGGTTTTTTAAATGCTATTTTCTAACTATAATGTTTAAAAAATATTTGTTCCTATGTTTTGAATTGTTATGACATTTTTGAATTATTTTGTAGTTTGTAAAAGATAAATTAATTTTTTTTGTAAAATAAAAAATTGGAGTTGCGCAACCATCATGTACCTGTCTCGATTAGTGCGAGAATTCAAGCCGCCATTTTGGTAAAGTCGTGTAGGATGCGCGCTTTGTGAGCGGCGGGTGCGCGAATTACAACTCCACGTGTTGCGGACCTCGCACTGGGTGCGGAAATTCACAGTTATTTTTTAACTTTTAAATCTATAGATATATAACTTTTACATGTATATTAAAGCAAGAGACTATTTACTTTTGTTATAAAAATGATATCTTTGTAAGTAGAATAAAGATAAATTAATAGTAAATATATTTTTTAGAATTCATAATGTGTGCACGGTGGGTGTGTGCATGGTGAGCGACACCTGGTGAGTTTTTCAAAGGAAGAATTTCCTTGGTTCATAACTTTTTCATTCTGGAAGTTTCAAGACCCCACCCAATTTTATTCTTCTTTCCAGAACCTCAGCAGAGAGACTGCAGCTGTGATTGCTCTGTACTTTTTCTCCTTGTTTTGGTGTTTTTCAAAAACAACTGAAGAAATGGCTTCTTCGAGCATCCCACCACACGTTCATCCAGAGGAAAAAGATCATGAACAAGTCAAGAAAAGATTTTAAAGTGTTGTCTGTGCCCACTTTTCCATCCCTGAAGGCCAAAGAAAGTGAATGCAAGAAAAGTTACATGCACTCTGTGCGAAACTGTCCTGTCGCATGGATTGGAAAAGAGGTCCTCGTGTGGCACCTTATCAATGCTGAAGCATTTTCAGACTATTCATCCACGGGCGCTTGCATGGGAGCAACACCGTCATGCATTGGCGAAGCAGGCTGCAGAATAAGCCCAATCTGGACGACCGAGCACATCATCTGGTTCTCCAATTGGCATGACAACAAGCATCAAACCTAAATTTGCTAGACTTAAGCAGAGTTGTATAAAATGCAACAAAGTTCTTTGCTTTGGAGAACAATCCGTCGATGCAATTGTGTTTGCAATCTCAAACCACTTTTGTTACTTTTTTTGTTTTGTTTTTGCAATGTTACTAATTGCAAAATGTTGTGAAAGTTTTCACAGTTTATTCTGTTTATTTCTGTTTCATTTTTGAAAAAACACTAAAAGAATGTAAAAAAGTTAGAAAATCACAAAAAAATATAAAATACAAAAAGCACAAAAACTGTTCTTGTTAGAACTACCTATTCTGGTTAAAAAAAGAAGAATTTGTATGTGCTGTATGAACTCTACGGATAATATCTGCATGATTACATTGGTGCATGAAAACTGCTTTGATGAGTAGATAATTGCTTGGTTAATATAAGAGTGATTAGATGAGTGCTTACGTTCTGAGTAGGTGGTTGCAAGATTGTGTAAGTAGTGCATGAGTGGTTGCATGACTACATGAGTAGTATCTGAAGTGATTGCATGAGTACATTAGTAGTATGCAGTTGCTTGCACGAGTGTATGGGAGGTGCCTGCAAAATTGGACGAGTACATGGGTAATGTCTGAGTAATTGCAGGAGTGCATTGGTAGTGCATAAGTGATTGCATCAGTGCATGGGTAGTGCCTGAGATATTGCATGAGTGTACAGGTAGGATCTGGGTGATTGGAGAAGTGCAAAGATAGTGCATGGTGATTTTATAAGTGCATGGGTGATTGCAGCAGTGCATAAGTAGTATCTGGGTTATTGCATGAGTGGATGATTTGTGCCTGGGTGATTAGAGAAGTGCATTAGTAATGCCTGGGTGATTTTGTAACTACGTGCGTATTGCTTGCATGATTTTGTAAGTGCATGGCTAATTGCTGAAAGTTTGCATGGGGCAGAGGGAATGTATAGGTAATTGGAGAAGTGGAAGGGTAGTTCATGGTGAATTTATAAGTGCTTGGGTATTGGTGGAGTGATTGAATAACTACATGGTACTGGCTGGGTGATTGGAGGACTGCATGGGTACTGATAGATTGATTGTACTTGGGTAATTGAAGGAATGGACGAGTAGTGTCTAGGTGATTAGAGGACTGGAAGGGGCACTGCACAGGTGATTGTAGCACTGCATGGTTACTGCCTGAGTCATTGCATGAGTACATGGGTACTGACTGGATGATTAGAGTACTGCAGAGAGAGTGCATGGTGATATTGTAAGTGCTTGAGCTTTGATGGAGTGATTGGATAAGTACATGGTACTGGTTGGGTGATTGGAGGAGTTGGTGGGTAGTGATAGGGTGATTGCTGGACTGCAAGAGTAGTATCTGGGTAATTGAAGGTGTGAACGAGTAGTGTCTAGGTGATTAGAGGACTGAATGGGAAGTGCACAGATGATTGTAGCAGAGCATGGTTACTGCCTGTGCCATTGCCTGAGTACATGGGTTCTGCCTGGATGATTAGAGTACTGCAAGGAGAGTGCATGGTGAATGTATAAGTGCTTAGGTATTGGAGAAGTGATTGGATAAGTTATGTTATATGTTATATGTGGATTTATAACGCGCTCCGATAGTCAAGACTGTCCTGGCGCGGGGGTGAAACTAGATCTGAGTGATAAGAGGAGTCAGCTATTCATGAATTTGAAAGAGGTGAGTTTTAAGCAGTTTCTTAAAATTGGTCAGATTGGGAGCGTGTCTGAGGGCGTCTGGTAGGGCGTTCCACATTTGAGCTCCCTTTACCGTCAGAGATTGTCCACCCAGGCGAACTCTTTTAAATCTGGGGACGACCACCTGCTTTCTGGAGGTAGATCGCAACTGACGGGTCGGGAGGTAGAGAGTGAATCTTTTGGCTAGATAGGGAGGGCACGGTCCATTGAGGGCTTTATAGACGAGGACCAAAGTTTTAATGCGCACTCTTTGGGCCACAGGAAGCCAGTGAAGCTCCTTCAACTGTTTGCGAACGCTGAGTCTCCTTGGGATGTTAAAAATGAGTCTCACCGTAGCATTCTGGACTACCTGTAGCCTTCTGATCAGATAGTCAGGCGCCCCTATATAAAGAGCGTTTGAGTAGTCCAGACGGGAGAGCACCAGAGCTCTGGCTACCGTTTCTTTGGCTGTTTGTGGAAGAAGGGGAAAGAATTTACGAAGAGTGGTCAGGGTTCCGAAACACGTCCCCGCCAGTCGTGAGATCTGGTCGCGAAAACATAAGTCAGCTCCAAACCAGATGCCCAGGTTCTTGGCTATCCCACTCTCTCCTGATGGGCATGTTGATTCACTGGGCCAAATAGACTCCTTAAAGTCAGTGGGAAATTGGCCATAGAGCAGAATTTCTGTTTTATCCTCGTTGCATTTGAGGCAGGATCTAGCTAACCAGGCAAATACAGAGGATAAACATTGGCGTACTCCAGAGGTGCACAAGTTCTCCTTTTTCCAGGTGAAGAGAAGCTGGGTGTCGTCGGCGTAGGCCATAATCTTAGCACCCCAGTTCTCTGCCAGCCGGATCAGAGGAGTTAGATAAATGTGAAATAAAAGGAGACTTAAGGTCGACCCTTGGGGAACTCCAGTCTCTACCCTACGATTAGAGGAGTGGTAGGGGGGTAACCAAATCTGCTGGGTCCGGTCAGATAGAAAAGACCTGATCCATTCTAATGCTGTGCCCGAGATGCCAATGTCCTCTAGCCTAGATAGAAGCTGGAGGTGGGGCACCGTGTCGAACGCGGCAGAGAGGTCCAAAAGAATAAGGGCCGCTCTGCCGCCTCCGTCAAGGCATTCCCTGATGGCCTCTGCCATCTCCACCAATGCAGTTTCAGTACTGAAAGAAGAGCGGAAGCCTGATTGGGCCGGATGAAGAGCTTCAGAGGATTCCACGAATCTCTCAAGTTGCCGGAATGCAGCCTTCTCGCAAACTTTGGCAAGGGCTGGCAGGAGTGATATAGGCCTGTAGTTAGAGGTGATCGATGGATCTGCAGAGGGTTTTTTTATCAGAGGGAGAAGTTTGGCTTGCTTCCACTTGGAGGGCAAAATTCCTGAGGTAAGGGACTCATTGACCAGGGCAGTGACCATAGGGGTAATTACTTCGGCTACTCCATTCAGGACCCTCGCAGGGCAGGGATCTATAGGTGACCCTGACTTCAGAGTTTTTAATATGGTCATAACATCTATATTTTCGACCTGAGTGAATTTGGTCATCTCTGCTTTAACCTTAGATGCTTGGGAAAGTGAAGGAGGAAGTGGTTGGAAACTTAAGGCTAGATCAGATTGCGGGGCAAGTGGCTGGTCAGGGATATTCAGACTGTCTTGAATTTTTTGAATTTTCTCGATGAAAAAAGTGGATAGTTGCTCGCACCAGTCTGTGGAGGACAGGACTGCAGTCTTCTCTGCTACCGGGGCGGTAAAGCTTTTAACTATGGAGAAAATTTCTCGGCTGTTGTTTTTAGCTTTTTGAATTCTAGATGCGTAGAATTCCCCTTTAGCTGTTTTAATCGCTGCATAGTAACTTTTTTGGGCTGCACGGAGTTCCGTTTTAGCAGTAGGACAATAGTTCCTTCTCCATACTCGCTCTAGCGCCTTACATCCTGTTTTTAAAAATTTTAATTGTTCAGTATACCAGGGGGAAGTGGGGGTGATCCTATGGTTGTTTTTTCCTTTGCTTTTTGGTAATGACCTAATGGAGGAGTCTATCCAGGATGAGAAGTTGTCTACTGCTTCATCCAAGTTATGTGCTTTCATTGGAGTGGAATGGGATAGGGCCTCCACTAGATCCGGAATATAAATTCTTCTAGGGCGTTCCCCAGTCTTGGGTGTGGATAACACACGGGTGTTATTAATGAACCAGGAGAAGTGAACAGGAAAGTGGTCTGACCATGAAATGGGGTAGGGTGGATCAGCAGAGATGTTAAAGTTAGAGTATATCAAATCTAAACAATGCCCCCCTTCATGAGTGGCAGATTGCACCTGTTGAGCCATCTGAGCCAGACTACAGATTTCTTTCAGCTCTTTTACTCCGGGGGCAGAGCTCGTGTTCATATGTAGGTTAAAATCTCCCAGCATTAGGAAGTGTGGGAATCTGAGTGCACGTTGGATGGCGATCTCCTCCAGGGATTTGATAAAATTGCCTAGAGGACCCGGTGGCCGATAGATCAATAGTCCCCCCAGAGTAAATTGGGGGGATAGTGCTAGGGAGAAATCCATAGCTTCTCCATCCTCAATCCTTCCTGTGCATTCTATCCTCAGAGTCCATTTCTCCTTGTAGATCACGGCTAGGCCTCCTCCCCTGCCTTTATTACGGTCCTGTCTGGTGATCTTAAACCCTCTGGGGACAGCCAGCTCAACTACTGGAGCGCAGCTCTCATTCAGCCACGTCTCCGTAATGAATAGGATGTCAAGATTCTTATCAATGATGAATTCATATACTTCCTCTGAGTGTTTTGATAGGGAACGTGCATTGATAAGAGCAGCCTGAATAGGAGGGTCATCCGCTGTGTTAGGCTGGCGGAAGGAGGGATTAAGGGGATTAAATTTAAAGAAGCAATTAGGGCAGGTTCGTGAGGAGGAGTCTGAGACATTCCAGTGGGCGTCATTACATAACAGGTTGTGATTAAAAGCTCTTAGTTCTTCTGAGTTGAATGTGATAGTGGGAATAGTCCCATGCAGTGTGGGATCAGCAGGGGTCCTGGCCCTGTGCGCTGCCGGGGCGCGGACGGGCGCAGACGGGCTTGCCTTAGGCGCTCCCGCTGCGCTCGTCCGCTGCGCTTCCTGCCTAAGCACATGATAAGAGGTGAGGGGGGCGTGGTCTCAAGGGGGCGTGGTTAGCGAGCACGCCGGCGGTGGCGGCCGCTAAACAAACAATTACCGCTGCAGCGATCAGTCGGCTGAGTGGTATGTGGGCAGTGTAATTTCCTCCCAAAGAGGTCAGGTAGGCTTTGATATTAATAAAACAAAACACAATGCTAGTAAACACACATTTTTTAAAAAGCAATTATAGCGTACCGCCAGATCCCGGCTTCCGCCTCAGGACTGGGAATCAAGTTTCTGAGGTGGCTTGTGTTTCAGCGCCTTTTAACAGGGCGGGGGGCGTGGCCTCAAGGGGGCGAGGTCTCAAGGGGGCGTGGTTAGCGAGCACGCCGGCGATGGCGGCCGCTAAACAAACAATTACCGCTGCAGCGATCAGTCGGCTGAGTGGTATGCGGGCAGTGTAATTTCCTCCCAAAGAGGTCAGGTAGGCTTTGATATTATTAAAACAAAACACAATGCTAGTAAACACACAATTTTTAAAAAGCAATTATAGCGTACCGCCAGATCCCGGCTTCCGCCTCAGGACTGGGAATCAAGTTTCTGAGGTCGCTTGTGTTTCAGCGCCTTTTAACAGGGTGGGGGGCGTGGCCTCAAGGGGGCGTGGTCTCAAGGGGGCGTGGTTAGCGAGCACGCCGGCGATGGCGGCCGCTTAACAAACAATTACCGCTGCAGCGATCAGTCGGCTGAGTGGTATGTGGGCAGTGTAATTTCCTCCCAAACAGGTCAGGTAGGCTTTGATATTATTAAAACAAAACACAATGCTAGTAAACACACAATTTTTAAAAAGCAATTATAGCGTACCGCCAGATCCCGGCTTCCGCCTCAGGACTGGGAATCAAGTTTCTGAGGTCGCTTGTGTTTCAGCGCCTTTTAACAGGGCGGGGGTCGTGGTCTCAAGGGGGCGTGGTTAGCGAGCACGTCGGCGATGGCGGCCGCAAAACAAACAATTACCGCTGCAGCGATCAGTCGGCTGAGTGGTATGTGGGCAGTGTAATTTCCTCCCAAAGAGGTCAGGTAGGCTTTGATATTATTAAAACAAAACACAATGCTAGTAAACACACAATTTTTAAAAAGCAATTATAGCGTACCGCCAGATCCCGGCTTCCGCCTCAGGACTTGGAATTAAGTGTATGGTACTAGCTGGATGATTGGAAGAGTGCATGGGTAATGACAGGCTGATTTGAATACTGCAAGGATACTGCATGGTGAATGTATACGTGCTTGCATATTGGCGGAGTGATTGGTTTAGTACATAGTAGTGTCTGGGTGATTGTAGCAGTGCATGGGTAGTGCTTCAGTTCTTGCATAAGTGTATGACTAGTGCCTGGGTGATACCAGGACTACATGTCTAGTGCGTACATGATTTTCTAAGTGCATGAGTATTGCTTGGTTGATTTTACAACTGCATGTGTTAGTGCCTGGGTCCTTGCATGAGTACATGGGTAGTGACTGGATGATTACAGTACTGCAAGGAGAGTGCATGGTGAATTTATAAGTGCTTGAGTAATGGCACAGTGATTGGATAAGTACATGCTACTGGCTCGGTGATTGGAGGAGTGCATGGAGAGCGACAGGGATATTGCTGCACTGTATCATTACTACCTGGGTAATTGAAGGTCTGAATGTGCAGTGTCTACGTGGTTAGAGGTTTGTATGCGTAGTGGACAGGTGATTGTAACAGTGCATGGTTAGTGCCTTTGTCATTGTATGAGTACTTGGGTACTGACTGGATGAATATAGTCATGCAAGGAGAGTGCATGGTGAATTTATAAGTGCTTGGGTATTGGTGGAGTGATTGGAAAAGTACATGGTACTGGCTGGGAGATTGGAGGAGTGCATAGGCAGTGACAGGGCGATGACTGTACTGCATGGGTACTAACTGGGTAATTGAAGGAGTGAATTAGTAGTGTCTAGGTGCTTTGAGGACTGAATGGGTAGTGCAAATGCAATTGTAGCAGTGCGTGTGTTAGTGCCTAGGTCATTGCATGAGTACATGAGTACCCACTTGATGTTTAGTCATGCAAAGGGAGTGCATGGTGAATTTACAGGTGCTTAGGTAGTGGCGGAGTGATTGTTTAAGTACATGGTACTGGCTGCATGATTGGAGGAGTACATGGGGAGTGACATGGTGATGGTGGACTGCATCGGTACTACCTGGGTAATTGAAGGAGTGAATGAGCAGTGTCTAGGTGCTTAGAGAACTGTATGGGTAATGCACAGGTGATTGTAGCAGTGCATGGTTACTGCCTGTTTCATTGCATGAGTACATGGGTACTGACTGGATGATTAGAGTACTGCAAGGAGAGTGCATGGTGAATTTATAAGTGCTTGGGTATTGGCAGAGTGATTGGATGAATACATGGTACTGGCTGGGTGATTGCAGGAGTGCGTGGGTACTGACTGGGTGATTGGAGGAGTGCATGGGTAGTGACAGGGTGATTTGTGGAATGCATGGGTACTACCTGGGTAATTGAAGGAGTGAATGAGTAGTGTGCAGGTGATTAGAGGATTGCATGGGTAGTGGACAGGTGATTGTAGCACTACATGGTTACTGCCTGGGCCATTCCATGAGAACATGGGTACTGACTGGATGATTGGAGTACTGCAAGGAGAGTTCATGGTGAATTTATAACTGCTTGGGTATTGAAGGAGTGATTGGATAAGTGTATGGTACTAGCTGGGTGATTGGAAGAGTGCTTGGGTAATGACAGGATGATTTGAATAATGCAAGGATACTGCATGGTCAATGTATAAGTGTAGCAGTGCATGTGTTAGTGCCTGGGTCATTGCATGGGTACATGGGTACAGACTGAATGATTAGAGCACTGCAACAAGAGTGCATGGTAAATGTATAAGTGCTTGAGTAATGGCACAGTGATTGGATAAGTACATGCTACTGACTGGTGATCAGAGGAGTGCATGGGTACTACCTGGGTAATTGAAGGTCTGAATGTGTAGTGTCTAGGTGGTTAGAGGTTTGTATGCATAGTGCACAGGTGATTGTAGCAGTGCATGGTTAGTGCCTGGGTCATTGCATGAGTATATGGGTACTGACTGGATTATTATAGTCATGCAAGGTGAGTGCATGGTGAATTTACAAGGACTTGGGTATTGGTGGAGTGATTAGAAAAGTACATGGTACTGGCTGGGTGATTGGAGGAATACATGGATAGTGACAGGGCGTTGGCTGGATTCCATGGATAGTACCTAGGGAATTGAAGTAGTGAAAGAGCAGTGTCTAGGTGCTTAGAGGACTACATGGATAGTGCACAGGGGATTGGAGCAGTGCATGTGTTAGTGCCTAGGTCCTTCCATGAGTACATGGGTACCGACTGAATGATTAGAGTACTGCAAGGGGAGTGCATGGTGAATTTATAAGTGCTCATGTATTGGCAGAGTGATTGGTAAAGTGCATGGTACTGGCTGGGTAATTGGAGGAGTGCATGGGTAGTGACAGGGTGATGGCTGGATTGCATGGGTAGTACCTTGGTAATTGAAGGAGTGAATGAGCACTGTCTAGGTGCTCAGAGGACTGCATTAGTAGTGCATAGGTGATAGTAGCAGTGCATGGTTAGTGCCTGGGTCATTGCATGGGTACATGGGTACTGACTGAATGATTACAGTACTGCAAGGAGACTGCATGGTGAATTTACAAGGGCTTGGGTATTGGTGGAGTGATTGGAAAAGTACATCGTACTGACTGGGTGATTGGAGAGGTGCATGAGTAGTGACAGGGCAATGGCTGGACTGCATGGATAGTACCTGGGTAATTGAAGGAGTGAATGAGTAGCGTCTAGCTGCTTGGAGGACTGCATGTGTACTGCACAGGTGTTTGTAGCTGTGCATGGTTACTGCCTGGGTTATTGTATGAGTACATGGTTACTGACTGAATGATTAGAGTACTGCAAGGAAAGTGCATGGTGAATTTATAAGGGTTTGGATATTGGCACACTGATTGGATAAGTACATGATACTGGGTGGGTGTTTGGAGGAGAGCATGGGGAGTGACAGGGGTATTGCTGGTCTGCATGGATACTACATGGGTAATTCAAGGTGTGAATGAGCAGTGTCTAGACGGTTTGAGCATTGTATGGATACTGCACTGTTGATTGTAGCAGTGAATGGGTAGTGCTTGCATGACTTAATCTTACCTTTTTTGAAGTAGATATGAAACTGATTGAAACATTTTTTCTGTTGTTTTATTATAATTTACATTTAAAATATTTTAAAACTTTAGAATTAGTTATTGTAAAAGAAAAGAAACAATACTGTTATTACAGATAATATTATACTTTTAGAAACACAACCTAATTATACAATTACATAACATATTCAGTTTGCCTTTTTTGCTGTTTTCAGATGCTATTGAGTTTCACCATACACAGTGATTTCAATCTTGATCATCATGTTACAGCGGGCAAAAGAAATACAATCAATAAGATTGTTAAAAAAAACAAGTCATTCTTCAAAATATTTACAACAAATTCAACTATCTGTTTACATTTTTTAAAATAGACACTTTCATTTACATTGCGAAAATTACAAAGAACACATTTTCTAAACACAATATCAAAGAATAAAAATGATAATTGAAACAGTAAATCTTCATATCTTCCCTATAGCTCGAATGATGTTTGCAAAATAATTTGTATTGAAAATATCCAAAATACACTTCTTAATTCATATCAATATCTTCTCACTAGGCCGAATGATATTTCTGAAATCATTTGTATTGAAAACTTCCAAAATAAACTCATTAATTCATGTAGACACCTTCCCAATAGGCCGAATTATGTTTTCAGAACTTTGGCATCAAAAATATTAGATATGAATTTGGTAATTCATAAGGCAACCTACTTTTGAATTCCAAATGGGTCTCATTACAATGGGTTCATCCTTTATTGCACTTTAAATACACAGTACAGTGTCCAGATGTTGTAGAAGGTCCATCGTGGAAAATAATTGCCACTGCTTTGAAAGTTCTTCCTGATATTGACAGTTGGCTTGCCACACATTTTTTTATTTTAGTTTCCAAGTTTCTTCCATCTGCTCTACAACGTTGTATCATTAAAATTATATATTGTTCAAATCTTTCAATAAATATTGTTGAAAACATTTCAGACTTGCAGTGACTACATTCCATATTTTGATTAGCTGAATTCACTAATTTGTTAAAAGACACTGTTTTGCAAAGTGGCATTGTCAAATATATGAATCTTTCAGTGTCAATTTCAGTGGTCGATGAAAATGAACAGCTTTCACATTCATCTGCAACGTAGTCCAAACAGATTTTCAATTTGTGTTCCTTCATCTTCCAATACTGCAAGCATAAACATTAGAAATTCCTGAGCATCTTGCTGTACATTCTGTGTAAATTGTGAAGAACCACAACATATATCCAGAAGATGCGGCATGCCAGAAGCACTTTGGATTTTAGTTTTATCAGTTGTCAACTTTTCATAAATAGAATGTAATAAAGAACAAAATCTTTCTTCTTGATTCTCCATTATTTGTTGTTGAAGATTTTCTAGAACAAATATGACGTTCACAACTACATTAGCATAGCATTTAATACCTGAACTATTTTCTAACTGATATCCTACAATATCTTCAACAGTGTCCTTTTTTTGTTTGCAACGTCAACATTCTGTAGATTTTTTTTCTTGTTTCCAAGTTGGGAGCATATACTCTTTTTAAATAATTATACTCTCTTACACAATTTGCATCTGCACTACTCTTTCTCTCATCAAAATCAATCAATGCTACATATGCCATACCCTCTTTAAACACAGTACTTCCAATGTTTACCAAAGCACTGTTGACACTTAAACCTTGAGATTTATGAATAGTTACCGCATATGCTAAAGAAAGAGGAAACTGTTTTCTACGAACATAAAAGTCTTTTACAAGAAAAAATGAACAGCACAATGCCCAATCTGTTTTACTTCTTCAATCTGATCAAATGTAATCTTCAAAAATTCAATTCCATCTCTATTTTGATAATTAATAAATTCAACAACTTTTCCCATTGCTCCATTTACTAAACCTTTTTCCACATCCAAATTATACCGTAAAATTACCTAAAAGTGTTCACATACATATAAAATTATTTTCTAACCAGCAGTTTTAGATATAGATTTTCCAAAGAATCCAATTTTGTTTGGAATTTTTCTGTCAAAATAATAGTAATTCTTTCGTGTTCTATTTTATCAATGGCTTCCATTTTTATTATTTGTATTTTTTTTAATGTAGAACACTCTTGCAGTGCTGGCATTAAGCAGGTTATAGATTTCTTTTCTCCAATTTTTTTGTATATTATTTCCGGAGCAACATTTTCATTTGGAAACAAGTTTGTTATTAGCCAACTTTGCAAAGTTTCTTTTCCATGATCTGTCAAAGCACAAATCCTTATATATTGAAGGATGCTTCCATAATCTTCATCACTTCACTCACATATTTTTAATAAGTTCTTTGTATTCAAAATATGACCAAATGTTGACATTTCCCATACTTCCCAAAGATTTTCTGGTGTCTTTATGCAGAAAAATCTAAAAAACTGGTCCCCCTTTTACAGGAGTAAGTTGCAGTACATCGCCAAAAACAATCACATGTTTTCCTCCAAATAACACATCATAATCTGTTCTTAAAATTTGCTGCATTCGTAAATGTACAAAGGCAAGCATTCGGTTTGAAACCATGCTCACCTCATCAACTATCAGAAGTTTCATTTTCTTTAGTATTCTTGAAACTTCCTAACAAGCTTCTCCAGAAAGCTTGTGATATTCCAACTTGTTTTCTTGTTCAACAGGTAGCATTAGTAAACGATGTAATGTAATCCCTTTAATTTTGTGTGCTGCTAACCCAGTTGGAGCAGTTACAAAACAAGATAAATGTGATTTAGTGGTTTTCTGTAAATAACTGGTCAAAACTTTAATTAAGAAACTTTTCCTGTACCAGCTTGACCACTGATATGCATTCGGATAGGTTGAAATGATATGTAGTTGCATTCTTTATTTTCATGATGTAAACCATGGTCGATCTGTTCTGTAACTTGCTGATATATTTCTGTCTATTCAATATTTCCCAACTCCATAATATCCTGTTGAACTTGATGCATTGCCGTTCCTACTTCATTGATAGAAATTGCTGCTTCATTTTCAAGAATTGGTTCTCCCAGTGGATCTTGACTCAGTGGAGCAGAACTTTGACTGTCTTGAGAACTGTCTCTAGCAATCTCAGCTGCAATAGTAGCTTCTTTTGAATCTCTTCATTCAACATTTGTAGATCATTTTGAAAACCTGTGCATTCAATGCTATCTTTACATGCATTAAAAGAATATTCACATGACTTCAAATCTCCAAGTAATTCCATTTCAGTATGCCAAGGATTGAAGAGTTGCAGAAGTGCTAAATAGTAAAGTTCCCTTTTATCTGGAGTATCGCAACTCAGTTTCCTGTGATTAATCAGATTTCCTTTACTATGTCTCACTAAACATCCATCAAAACCAGTTACTGCATATGTCTCTTCCTTCCTGTTCTCTGTAATATTTCCTTTAAAGCTGTAGTATTGCAGAACTTCATAGAGACATATGTGTTCAAGATAAGGACTTCAATCTATCAATCAATCAATCAATCACAAATACTTTATTCGGCATGAAATACAATACCATAAAAGTACAATTTAAAAAGAACATCACAAAATAAGATTAAAACCGAGCTAAAATACATGTGCAATGCTTTCACAGATAGAGCCACTTCTCCAGTATCATTCTTCTTTAGGGTCATATATAAATGATCCTGTGTTCGGGTGAGTCGTAGTAAGTTTGTGGAGGGGTTACATATAAAATCAGTCAGATAAGGTGCACAGATAATTAATCCCTTTTTGCTAATAAATGCCCTCCCCCACACAGTTCATTACTAACATTTTTGACAAAGAAATACTGCAACCGTATATATTCACCCCTCGCCTCTTGTGTTTCTGAATCTCAGGGCGAACCTTAAAAAGTTTACAGTACAGAAAAGTGTTAAAACCTCTGTGGACAATTTCAGAAACAATAGGGCCACCTTTGCCTGCTTAAAGCTGGCGTTTTTTAGAATACATTTTAAAAATAGCTTCCTAGGGCGAGCATAATAGGGACATATTAAAACAAAGTGAAGGGTGTCCTGAGGAGACCGTTGGTCGCAGCCGCACGGGCCCTTCAACTCAGTAGATGTTGTATATCCAGCCGGAACCGCTAAGAAATGGTGTAATAAGTTCAGCCTGAAACGTGTCATTATGAATCTGTCATGGGCATTGTGAAAAAACAGACACATAAGGTCAATGCCCAGGGAGGATTTGGTCAGAAGTTGTGCTCTCACAGATGGTTTGGTCAGCTCCCTATCTTCCCTAAGAGATACAACATACTTTAGAAATTCAGCCTTAACATATGCCTTGTCCCGGGGTAACAATTTTGTCGGGTGATTAAAATAATCCCATGCCTGTTAGGGTTTCACTTACAAACTTGAGCTATGGGATGTTCCGGCCCGGTCACGGGCAATGCATTATGATCTGCTTGCTTAATAAGGCCTCAGGGTTTGTCCAAATTGTAATCCAACATGTTATGGGTTTGAGTTGCGACCTATCTCTAATATAGCTAACACCCAATTCCTCATGGATAATATGGGAAGGTGTACTCTGAGGCACTTTCAACAACCGCCGTAAATATTTATTCTCTTCAGTTTGTAGGTGTTGTGAATCAATGAAACCCCAGACCTCACTGCCGTAAAGAATTTTGGCACAGCACATGGAGCTATACAATCTCAAGATTTGCTGTGGGGACCAACGACCAATCCTTTGGGCGAAATTCGTAATTGCCCTGGAGCAACTAGCTAGAGTGCGGCATTTCTCTTCTGCCAGGGCTTTAAAACTAAGGCAGGTGTCAAATAGAATCCCTAAATATGAAAACATGTGCACGTTTTCTAAACAGTGAGTGTCAAACCTATAGTTAAATTTACTTTTAGGTGTTTTTCCCGCTTCCATAATATATGATTTTGAAAGATTGGGGGACAGATCTAAACTCTCCATAAAACGGACAAAACCATCTATTAAACACTGAAGCCCGCGCGAGAAGCACCGCGTCATCCGCGTACAGCAGAAACAGGGATCCCTCTCGTTCCTATCCTTGGAGAGTCCAACCCTAGAGCACCAAGAGCCTGGTCCAGGCCGTTTATATACAAAGTGAATAAGAAATGCGCCAGAATGCAACCCTGTCTCACCCCCTTTGAGCATGGAAAAGGGTCAGAGGTGCTCCCCTCCTCATTGTATCTAACCTGGGCAAAAGTGTTCAGGTGCAATGCTCTTAAAATGTTTACCAATCCCAGATCCACACCAAGGGCCCCCATTAGTTCCCACGATTTCCTACGATTCACCCGGTCGAAGGCTGCTGTCAAGTCCATGAAAGCCAAGTTCACAGTTTCTTGGCTGACAATAGTGTACTTGGCTCCCAATAGATATAGATTAAGGCACTGATCAGGAGTTGACTATCTAGGCATGAATCCAAACTGAGTGTCAGTGATTATGTGGTGTTCATCCGCCCAATCCATTAACCGATTGAGGATTACCCTAACTAGTACTTTCACTGTCACATCAATAAGGGAAATGGGCCGATATCATAATGGGCTATCCTTATTTCCCTTTTTGAAAATGGGAACAATTGTAGCTGTGGACCAGGATGCTGGCATACCTGATTCCACTGCTGCATTAATGACTCTAGTTAGAATGGGCACCCAGAGTTCCACCTGACTCACGAAAAGGTGTGGCGGAATCCCATCGGGACCCTGGGCCTTATTCCGTGTCAGGCCCTCAATGCCCGCCTTTATCTCTCCCAGGGAGAATATTATCTGAGTGATACTCTCACTTCCCTCCTCTACTTCTGGCGAATCGTCGGTGCTGCCGTGATTATAAAGGCCGTGGAAGTGCTCAAACCAAGACTCTGGTAGAATATGGTTTGCTACCTTTGGTTTATTTGCGTCTTGGAAACAAGGGCCATTTATGACTTTCCGAAAGGAGGTCGAGTCCGTTGACTCAACCACTTCCCTCAGATTCTCCTACTGCTGCAATGTAGTTTTGCGTTGTTGTATTGCCTGTTTGTATAGAACCCTACATGAGGACACCTTTATTTTATCTTTAGGGACAGTTTTTATTGCTGCCTTTAGTTCCCTCAGGGCAATGGAGCATTGATGGTCAAACCACGTTGGATCATCCGTACCCTTTTTCTGCGTTCTACTTGTAAGTAGGCCATCAATATGTTGGGCAATACCCTCAAAGGCTTTGACCAAATCTGCCCCATCCACTGTTAGGTCTAAGCACTTCCAAACCTGCTGCTCTATAAAAGGATTCTCCATTAATCTTTCGACCATCTGAGCCTCCTTCCTTGATCAGTGGCACTTATCGTGCCACTGGCCCCCATTCGCAAAGAGTGCTTGTTTGGGTTTGGGTTCCTGAACGACATGACCAGAGGGTTGTGATCACTAAAAATTCTAACATGTATTTTGAAGCTTGAGATCCAACGCTGTAGCGTGTTAGTAACGAAATTAAAATCAATAACAAAATCCCTTCCTCTACTTTTAAAAGTTGGATGGACCATTCTATCCTCCCCTACTTTAATCAGGTCCATAGTATATGTGAGGGCATGTATGCCCAACACCTTACTTAACTCCCTTACCTCGTGTATGCTCCAAATGCAGGCCCTCTTCCAATGGGCATGAAGACCAATCCCCCCTGCTGACTTTCAAATTGGGACACAGATGGCAATTGAAATCAACAAGTAACACCAACTGGGGCATCATCGCCCCTTAATCTTGTATTCCTGCCAGCCTACACTCCAACTCAACCAATCTTATTGTGATCTGTCCCACTAAAATGGCATTATAAAAATTAATAAAAATTAACTTTTGACCCTTATTATGAAATCTGATCCCTTGCAACAAATCTGAGTGCCCGCCAAATCGGCCCACCTCCCCTGTAACCTCAAGTCCACATATTTAATCAGACCTCCCCTTGCTCTACCAGAAGCTGCCTTGCGAGCTGGTACAAAGTACATTTTATATCCTTCTAAAGGAAACGCACTACTGTCCACCTCCCACGTTTCCTGAAGGCAAATAACCTGGAATTTTTTTATATAAGCTAACCAGTCATGATTTTGTATTTTAGAGGAGAGTCCTGCTATGTTCCAGGAACTTATCTTGAAGTTACCCTGTCTGGGGACGTCTGGGCTCTCTGACATGGGGCAGGTATTAGGATTGTGGGATACATTGGGTACTTGGGTATTCCCATCAAAACCGGTCCCAGTATTCTCTCCAGGTACAGCGGATGTAATGGGCTCATTAGTCTTTAGCATGGCTATCCCCCCGGGCCTAATTTAAGGGACAAACTCTCCAGTCTATGACCATTCCTAGTTGAGGTCCCACTGGCCAGTCAATCTATGTCATTTAGGGCTGATACACTGATAAGAGGGGCATACCGATTAAATACCGGGACAGTCAGACCCACCCGATCAGGTCCAGCTAGATGTCTCCTATATTTATCACGATTATTTACACACATCGTGTCCCTGTAAAAGAATCCCAGGGAGAGCATTTTAATACTTGAGTCACCCTCCTCATGGTAGGGCCCCTTACATTGATTGAGGAGATCTTGTATCAGCTCTGGATACCTTAGGTTTAGAATCACACTGTCTCCTGGAAAGCACTTCCTACTGTTACCAATCCAGGACACCCTTCTTGCCATTAATATGTGCCTATGGTGTGAGATGTTAAAACCTACATTTCTGTTCAGCCAGTGGGCCGCCTTATTAATCAGCATTCGCGGGGTTTCTTCTCTGTCACCGCTACAGGCCGGGATTCATGTCAAGACTATTTTGTATGGGCATGATGCCGGAGGTAGATCCAAAACTGGCAGGCCCGGAGCACATCGTGCGAGGTCATCTAATATGGGCGCTGTGCCGTGAGGTATGGGTGTTCTTCCCTCTATATTTATGGGGGCTAGGTTAGAGTTAGGGTTTTGAACTGAGGTTCCCACCCTTGTGTGCCTGTTATCTCCCGAGGCGATGTCTAGTCTTGGGACATTTCCATCGGTGGGCCCCGCAGTTAACCCTTTATTTGCAACCTCCTTTATGCCATCAAGCTGTTCACACTCGTCATTCCCACCCTCAGTTCCCTCTCGGGTGGTAACTACCCTAGGACCTGTGGAGCCTTCTGGTGCCCCCAAACTGTTTGCAGGTTGCCCCGTGGCCACAGTGGTCAGGATACTGCTCTGAGCAAGAAGCAGGGAAAATTTCCCTTCTATCAAATTAATTTTCTCATTCACGGGCCCTAGATGGATAGTTAACATTGTTTCCAACCTAGACCATAGTTCCTTATCCGCCCCCGATTCATGTCCACCTCCCCACAATTTTCACACTGGTGGTTGACTGCGGGCCCTTCTGTTTCTTTGGGCCTGGTAGCTTTAGGCGCACCCCTCTGCTTAGATTTAACTTTAGGAATGTGGTGGCTCCCCCAGTTCGCTTTGTTGGGGCAATGGAATCAGCCAGTGGGGTGGCCACACTATTAGGTGTACTTTTGGTTTTTGAGGCCCTTTTGGATCGGGTGACCACCTCCCCGCCTTCCCATGGGATAAGTTCTACGCCAGAAGGATCTACGGCCAGAACTATCTCTCCCTCGCCCAACTCTATCCCATGAGTTAACACAGGGTTTGATTCAGGGTCCCCCTCATTCTCTTCCACTTTGATATGTGGCGGGCTTAAGTCATCAGCTAACAACTCGATGGTTTGAGTTAACAGACACGCCCCCTGTGGTGATAGAACGGCGGGGGTTAAGCCATTTACACTGTTACCACTTTTTGGCTTAGCATGACCTAGGGGAGCCCCAACGTTGGGTGATTTAGTCGTGGCTATACTGCCCATTGAAGATCGCTTTTGTTCTATAATCGAGTCCAGAGAGAGTCTCTTCTCAGCAAGCTGTATTTCGTGGACTAGTAGTGACACTGCTCTCGTGAGGAAGGCATCAAGAGTCCCCTTTACACCCCCAACCAGCGAGCCAATTGCCTTGCGCTTGCTCATTCCGCAGAATGGTGAGCTTATATTGGACTTGTATTGGATGAAATATTAATAAATAGATCAAAAGCCAGTACCGTAGTAACTATTATAGTTCTGCCCCGGTGGCCTCTGTGTTTCCTGTATCCTTAATGTCAGAAGGGGGCCCTTCAGATGCCTCCTGGCGTATGTTGGTGAAATGCGGAGCAGCTATTTAATACTTTCGCCCAGTCCACACATCCTCTTCCTGACCTCTTCCTGACCGACCTTGTCTTGGGGATTCCAATAACGCTGTTAAGGGGGTGGCCCAGCCCACCTCTTCCGGCCCCTGATGGGCACGGACGGGCCCGCCCTTGGCCCGGGCATCGCCCGTTCGTGTCCCTGCAGCGGGAGCCCTGAAGCGGTTTTAAGCGCCTTCTGGCGCTTCCTTCTGATGCTGCTGTTGGGCGCCACCAGGGGACTCTGGGAAGTGGAGTCCCAGGCACCTGGAACTTCCCCTGCGAGGAGCACGGTCAGCAGCAACAGTGATGCAGTCCCCCACGGACTGTTATGAGGCAGGTAGGATTCCCAGCATGAGTGGCAGGAGGGGCAAAGTAAGGGATCCGTGCAGCGGGAGCCCTGAAGCAGTTTTAAGCACCTCCTGGTGCTTCCTTTCGACGCTGCTGGAGGGCGCCACCGGGGGAGTCTGGGAAGTGGAGTCCCCAGCACCCAGAACTTCCCCTGCGAGGAGCGCGGTCAGCAGCAACAGTGATGCAGTCCCCCACAGACTGTTATTAGGCAGGTAGGATTCCCAGCGTGAGTGGCAGGAGCGGCAAAGTAAGGGACTTCTTTTAGGATAATACGTATCCAACATGTTTGTTTTAACAATATCTGTGCTTTCTGGTTCATTTAATGCTAAATATTCAATTTCTTCTATAGATTTCAGTACTCGATTTCATGTTGAAGCAAGATCTAGACTAACCCAAATTATTCCTCATGACTTTGAATATAAACTTGATGTGGTCAACCGATCCGAACATTCATACGATACAATCTCTCGATGGGACAGCATCTTCAAACTAAAGCTGTGTAATTTCTTACTAATAATCTTCTTTTGGGAAATGTCTTCCCACATTTCTTTCAACTCCGTCTTTTCAGATTTTGTTATGTATGACGTTACATACTGAGCAACAGCAATGGAATTATCCGCAACATACTGGATATCAATATTTGCATTCCACATCAAATCACTGGATTATAATCATTAATATACTTTGATTGTTCACTTGTTTTAAATTGTAAGTATGTTTTGTAGATTTTCTATTGATAGTATGCCTCACTGCTGACATGAAACTGTTGACTCTTCCTTTAGATATTTCTGGACGTGGTAATCCAAAACAACATTTAGTATAAAACTTTTCCTTCGACGTGTATTTCCATGGACAGAATTTGCCACATCAATGACTTTGAAACCATAAAACTTGATGTCTGAACATATTTCTTCTCTTGTTTTTGGTATAGCACATGTGACATAGCCTTCAATAAAAGATAAAACAGTCTCATCCTAATCAGTTCCAAACTCACGTGCATCTTTGATCCAAAAAAGCATATGTATGCGTGGAGCACGCCTAGCTTGGTATTCCTTTCTCCAAAATAAATCAATAACTTCTCCAAGTGGTGAGTTGTTTTTGTTGCAAATAAAAGACATCATAGTTTGAAACCTATGATAAAATATCTGCACACATTTACTGGATCCAAGGAATACAGCTTTCCAGGTGTTTTGAATTCAATGTTTTTAATATTTGAATTTACTTCTCGAACAAATTCAAGTGAATCTTCCCATGTGTATTCAGCACAGCTTAGCGTGACAAACCATGTAGGGGTTCCTAAGTTCCTTAACATACATTTAAGTTCTCCATGATGATGATACCAATACTCATGAGCTTCCAAGTTGACATGCCATCAAACTAATCAATTGAAATTCTAAATGATTGTCTCTCTGTTCTACATTGTCCATGAATTCCTTTGCAGAAACATGTTGAAGATGATCTGCAGTTTTTAATATGTGGTTCACTGCATATGAAAGTCCAGACAAGCCACTTTCAAACAAAAGATGAAATATATATGGAAAACATTGTGGAAATCTTGGATCTTCTGAGTACAATCTTGTTGTACGATATTCTGATGCTGGAATCTGTACTGGTCGTTTGTCATATCGTCCACCTTTTCCAGTGGGGAACAGCTGTGGAAAACAACGAGCTTCCAAACTTCTTTCCCAAACACTCATGGGATTTCCCTTCGCTTTCTTCATTTGGAATAATTGAATAGTATTTCCAATAACTTCCTTTGAATGTAAAGGATGTACACTAAATTTCTTCACTTTTGGAGATATCCACTTTTAAAATTTGGCCTCCTGAAATTTCCCTATCATCAACTAAATCGATTTGTTCTTCTTCCACATACACATTTTTGTAGTAATCATTGTTTTTTGTGAGATATAACATAGCCTTTTGCTAACATCTACTAATTATTGCCATATTTTCTGACTCTTCATAGGAACACCAATAACTAGAATAATACTGATTCAGTTTCCTCTTTCTCCACACCAATAGTTTCAAGATTTTTAAAAAAATTCTAAAGGTAAATACACAACTCTCCCTCTTAAGCCTCTTTGTAAATCTGATAGAGGCAGCTTACCTGTTTTAGGCTCCATACGAACAATAGCTTGCAACGGGTACACAGATTGAATCAGAATGGACTCATATATGTTTAAATCTACCAGTTCTGGAGGAATAGCTACCAACTCTAGGTTATTATGTACAGCTCGAGCTGGCATTTTGTTCTCCTCTAATTTGGTATAACAATGTGTACAAATATGTTGTTCACTACCCAACTCAAAACAATCTTCCACCTACAAATAAGCACCAAATTCTTTCTACTTATCATTGTTTTCTTTTTCACTTTTTAAATATAGATCAACATTTCTAGTTTGTTTTCTATAGTGAGTACGTCGACAACAAATACATAGTTTAGTCTTTACCACAAATTACCTTAAACTTTGTAATTTCATCTTCAAACTTCTCAGTACTACTATCTTCTGCCTCTTCTTCAACACCTACACTTATCAAACTCTCACTTTCTCTACAGTCCTGTTCATAACCAAAGTAACAAAACAAACTCTATTTCATCACAAACTTTTTTACATCTGATACTGACCCGTGCAAAAGAGCAGTGTTTAAGTCACTTAAAATGATTGCCGGACTTTTTACATAATACAATCTTCTTACTAACTTCCACATTTGAGATTGATGTACTGCTAACATGTTCAAATGATGGAAAACACTTTTACACACTTTTCTACAAAGACAAGCCAGAGAATAACCTTGCAAACCGGTTTTTTACTCACTTTGCAAGGATCTAGTCCTTGCAGCATCCTAATCTTTTGTTTAACACTTCTTTTACTATACTCTCGTAAGAAATTTCGCAAAATATCAATAGACTCCTGTTGTATACTGCAAATACTACTACAATACCAAGCATGCACTGGGGCTTTAGTACGTCTCCCTAGAATTTCACCAGCTATTACTTCTTCTACAATTCTAGGAACCAACTTGTCTTTGTCAATTGCATAACCATTCTTTACTTCATAACCACGACCACTGGTATCAACTGCATGAAGTAATGTGTTGTTTTGAAAATAGCTCTCTTCATTAAAAAAAGGTTCTGAACTAGAAGTATGCTTCCATTCACCCCACTTTTTTTTTTACAAAAGTTAGTTCTGTTGATTAGCCTTTTCCTTTTAGTTTTATTCTTCATAGAATGCATTGCTTTGTCTAATGTGCTCATTCTCTTTAAAACTAAAACAAACAACCTTCTTTTCAATTCAAAAGCCTTTTCGACAATAAGTTCAATAATTTTTTTCTTTAAAAAAAATGCAGATCTTCTTTCCTTGTTTCAACAATTTTGTAGTAATCTACTTTTATACATGCATTTCCTAATTTCAGTAAATTGTTTCTTTCTTCTTTCAACATTGTTTTTTTCTAATTTCCTGAAGTTCCACTAATTTGTCCATTTTTCATTTCATTCTTTTTTATTGTACAAGAATTCTTTCTATTTTCATCATTTCCAAAATCCTTCCCTCCCCTTGATATTTTTTTTAAATAAATTCCTTTGTTCTCTTACCACAAGACTTTTTCTTTTTTTGCACGTTGAAGTTCATCTAATTTGTGCATTTCTTTCTCCTTTAAATAGTACTGTTTTCTTTGTTGTTTCTCCCTTTCTGCTTTTCTTGTCATGGTTATTCTTTGTTAATAGTAATGCAGAATATCTGTAAAAAAGAATTTTACAATAAGATTATTAAAATAATTATATACATATATACTTATCTATTACTAAATAAACACTTTCTATTTTAAAAGCTACAAAGAAATGCATTTAGAAAGGAAATGCATTCATGGTTTTATGGTTTTTCTGAATATGGTAATAATTACACCTGAGCTGCACAATAAGTGAAAAGAGCTACAGGAAAAAATTACAACAGCAATATGTAAATGATTACAGTATTCCACATGTAGTGCATGCATTATTGTAAAACTGCATGGTAAGTACTTTGGTGTCTTTATAACTATATGAGAGGGACACAAAAATTTACAAGAGAAGTCATAGAAAGAAACACCAGTAGTGCATAAGAATCAACAGAGGTGCACAAAGAGGCATATGAGGTACACAAAAAGTAAACAGGCGAGCACAGTAAGGCAAGACAGGTGCAGAAAGAGGGGTGCAATAAAGGGAAAGAGAGATAAATACATTTGAAAAAGAGGTGTAGGAAGAAGACAGATCACTGCAAAAACAACAAATAAAGGTGCAGAAAGAGGGAAGATATTTACAGAAGCAGGCAAATGACATACAGAAAGGAGGAACAGGTGGGCAGAGTGAAAGAAGAGAGGTGCAGAAAAATACTGTGCAAATAATTGTATCTATGCCGAAGTAATGCCGGAGTGATTACAGCAATGCATATGTAGCACCTGCATCATAGTAAGACTACACAGTGAGTATTTGAGTGTGTTTATAAGTGCATGACAGCTCAGCCTAGCCCACTACAAAGCAGCACACTATTACATAAGTCAACTGTAAGTCACTGCATAAGTACAGGACAAGATGAAAAGTGACTGGCTAATAAAATGAGTGCAAACATTCACATCCAGTGGATGGATAACTCTATAAGTAGCAGTTCAAGGGATTCACCAGTCATTGAGTACTGCCTAGGTGAATACCTGAATGCAGCAGAAACACGTTTGATTTGAAGACTGCAAGGGTAGTGTGTAGATAATGAGATGGCTACACAGCAACAGCCTGCATCATTGCATAACTGTAGAGGGTATTACGCAAGTAGACCCAGAGTGATTCCTAGCCTGCAAGGGTAGTATCTGGGGGATTACTGAAATATATAGAAAGTGACTGGGTGATTTCATAAGTGCACAGATAGTACCTAAGTCATTGCATCACTGTTAAAGTAATGCCTGAGTGATTACAGCACTGCATATGTAGCCCCTACATCATTGTAAAACTGCATGGTGCGTATTTGGGTGTTTTTCTAAGTGCATTACATTTGGGCCTAGTCCAGTACAAAGCAACACAATATTACATAAGTGAACAGTAAATCACTGGGTAAGTACAGGACAAGATGAAAACTGACTGGCTAATTGCATGAGTGCAAATATACACATGCAGTGCATGGATTTCTGTATAAGTAGCAGTTGAAGAGATTCATCAGTCATTGAGTACTGCCTGGGTGAATACCTGAATGAAGCGGTAACGCATGTGTGATTTGAAGACTGCAAGGGTAATGTGTGGGTAATGAGATGGATACACAGCAACCACCGGCATCATTGCATAACTGTTGGGGGTACTACGCATGTAGACCCTGAGTGATTCCTAGCCTGCAGGGTAGTATTTGAGGGATTACTGAAATAGATAGCAAGTGACTGGGTAATTTTGTAAGGGCACAGATAGTGCCTAAGTGATTGCATCAGTGCTGAAGTAATGCCTGAGTGCTTACAGCACTGCATATGTAGTCCCTGTATCATTGTAAAACTGCATGGTGACTATTTGGGTGTTTTATAAGTTCATTACATTTGGGCTTAGTCCAGTACAAAGCAGCACCCTATTACAAATCAACTGTAAGTCACTGGGTAAGTACAGGGCAAAGTAACCGGCTAATTTCATGAGTACAAACATACACATCCACTGCATGGATAACTGTATAAATAGCAATTGATAGATTCATCAGTCATTGAGTACTGCCTAGGTGAATACCTGAATGCAGCAGAAACGCATGTATGATTTGAAGACTGCAAGGGTAGTGTGTAGCTAATGAGATGGCTACACAGCAACAGCCTGCATGATTGCATAACTGTAGGGGTTACTACGCAAGTAGACCCTGAGTGATTCCTAGCCTGGAAGGGTAATATCTGGGACATTACTGAAATAGATAGCAAGTGACTGGGTGATTTCATAAAGGCACAGAAAGTGCCTAAGTGACTGCATCAGTGCTGAACTAATGCCTGAGTGATTACAGCACTGCATATGTAGCGCCTGCATCATTGTAAAACTGCATGGTGAGTATTTGGGTGTTTTTATAAGTGTATGACAGTGGGCCTATCCCTCTACAAAGCAGCACACTATTACATAAGTCAACTGTAAGTCACTGGGTAAGTACAGGACAAGAGGAAAAGTGACTGGCTAATTTCATGAGTGCAAACATACACATCCAGTGCATGGATAACTGTATAAATAGAAATTGAAGGGATTCATCAGTCATTGAGTACTGCCTAGGTGAATACCTGAATGCAGTAGAAATGCATGAATGATTCGAAGACTGCAAGGGTAGTGTGTAGGTAATGAGATAACTACACAGCAAAGGCCTGCATTATTGCATAACTGTAGGGGGGACTATATAAATAGACCCCTGAATTATTCCTAGACTGCAAAGATAATATCTGGAGGATTACTGAACTAGATAGCAAGTGAGTAGGTGATTTAATAAGTGCACAGATAGTGCCTAAGTGATTGCATCAGTGCTGAACTAATGCCTGCGTGAATACAGCACTACACATGTAGACCCATGTATCGTTGTAAGACTGCATGGTGAGTATTTGGGTGTTTTTGTAAGTGCTTAACAAAGTGCTTAGCCCACTACAAAGCAGCACACTATTACATAAGTCAACTGTAAGTCACTGGGTAAGTATAGGACAAGATGAAAAGTGACTGCCTAATTTCATGAATGCAAACATACACATCCACTGCATAGGTAACTGTCTAAATAGCACTTTATATGAGCCTCTATGAAACCACACTTTTATACTGTATCTTCACCTTTCTATCTAAAATTATGCAGCATCATTCAACTATACTTTTGTACAGAATAAAAAAAGAAACCTAATTAATAACACCTTATATGATCATCTTTCAAAGCACACATTTGTGCTCTATCTTCACAAATCTATCTACAATTATGCGATATCATTCAACTATACCTTTCTACAGACGTGAATCAAGAAGCCTAATTAATAACATCTTATATATGCATCTTTCAAAGCACACATTTGTGCAACATCTTCACCATTCTATCTAAAAGTATGCAGCTTCATTCAACTATACCTTTATACAATCTACAAAAAGAAACCTAATTATTAAGACCTTATGTGTACATACTTCAAAGTACAGTTTTGTGCCTCATCTATACCATTCTACTAGTACTCACACTCTGGACCCTACCACAAAAAAAGCAACAACAGCTCTTTCTTATACATCATAAAATGTATAACACATATGAAAATACATATACAACTACAAAGATACATGAGACAGAACTCCATGCACTTCTTACTATTTGTCAAAATCTACCTCCAAACTTAGAGTCAGCGAAAATTATGTGGTATAGTACAAATATACATCTCCACACATTAAAATAAACTACCATAATCAGTCATCCATATTCAAATATACACATAATACTATACACCATTTATTTCAAACAATAGTTAACTGCATTTGAACAAACTATACGAAACATCTCTACATTTAATAATATATAATTAAAATTCATGAAAATATTTGTATCTTTAAAAATAAAGGTAACACATAATACACCTTACAAATGTATAACTTACCTTCCAAATTGATTTGCAGAATAATAAAAAAATCAGAAACTCAGAATGGATTTTGTTATGCACACAATCAATGTATATCACCTCTCTCAGCAGGGCAAAACCAGTAATGGCAAAGTTTCCCTCTCTTTTTCCACACTAATGCATGTAAGTAACAAATAACATTGCTTCCCAGATTTTTTCAAATTCTAAAACATATTTCTATTGGTTTGACAAATCAACCCTTACCAACTGACTTCTAAAACTAACCAAACTGCCTCTGTATTTTTTTAGGAGTCCTAATTCCACTGTGCAGCAAAGCGATGGGACCGCAAATCTATACATGAGTTCAAACATATACCACACATAAATTTACCACTATTTTTTTTATCATACACCACTTTTAAAGATAGCAATGAGTTGAGAAATGTCACTGTAATAACATATAACTTTTATTTAAATTACAAAATCACACTTTAATGCCACCATTAACTTTTATCCCTACCCCATTCTGCGTCATTCCAGTTTCCATTGTAACAGATCATGGAACACTCAACTGCACTGACAGGTCACAAGTTCACAGTTTTTTCAACTATACCACACAATATTGCAAATGCAAACAGTAGGTGTGGTTGACATTTCCAAAATATCAACGTATCCTTTCAACTGTACCTTCCCAACCTTTGTTATCAAAACAGTAAATGCACCCTACTTTGAATGTACAATCATTTATCTCCTTAAAAAAATGCATCTTCTCCACCATTTTAGATATGTCTCAGTCTACTAAGTGATTACCTCAACTACAGTCATCTTTCAATTACTTCCAGACATCACTTCAAGATGCTTCCAGTGTGTATTGTTGGGCACAGCTATGTTTTCTGGTGCAAAGGGTATGCTGAAAACAGGTATTGACAAAGACCCAGCTTTGCAAAATGTGGACATTGAATGGACTGCACAGAGAGGATTAAAGTGGCACTAACTGATGCCTTTGGCTAAAACCTCTTTGCATCTCCACCCCCCTGACCTCATGATTGTGCACTGTGGTGGCAAAGTCCTAGGCACATTGACTGGGGTAGTAATGGAAATGCTAGTGAAGGACACCTTTGCACAATTGATGTTGCATTTACCTCAAACTGTCTTTGTGTACTTTACAGATGAAGGAAACAGAGTCTTTCTCAACAACCTAAAGCTCTGCATCCGTACTTCCATGTAGTTACAGTAAACTCATAATAAACACAAGTGCTCTATTTAGAGCCACCTTATACCTCAAAAGTTAATCTTACCTATAAAAATATAAATTTTCTTTTATCTTCAAATTTGAATAGAGTCATGAACCCAACGTGTTTACACTAGTGGGCCGCGCTGGACGCGATGGAGTCGCTACTCCAAGCGTGCGAAATAAAAAAAAGAATGCCCCCTATTATAAATTCTTTAATTCTGCCTCGGGGACCCCATCCCCCGAGGCATACCCAAAGGGAACTGTGGGGGGAGCCCCAAAGCCCAAATGGTCCCAGACGGCTCCTCGCCTCCTGTGGGAGCTGGCATTGCTTTTCCACACGGGCAGCTGCTAACATGCATCTCCCCTTGTGGAAAAGCAATCTGCTTTGGATTTTGGAAGCGAGAGTAGGAAGGCTGCTCTCACTTCCAAAATCCAAACCAGAGTTTGCTATGACAAGGCGGGAGCCACACGGCTCCTGCCCTGCCATAGCAAACAGCAGTGTCCCAAGGGTGGGCACCCCGGGACACTTCAGGAGCCAGCCCTGGGGTGTGGTGTGGCCGCCGAAGAGGGGTAGTTGGCCCCCGAGGACATCCTTTAGGCCAAATACCCCATCTAATATCTCCATTAAGTCCCACACAGCAGGATTGCTACATTTTCACAGCAGGCCACACCCCCTTTGCCCACCACTCTGCAAACACGCTCCCTGGCATGCTGTTGGAAGGGGATTGAAGTCCTCTTTGCTGCAGGGGGTCCTTAGGGGTCAACTAGCCTACCTCTTACCTCCAGTAAGCCCCACACAGTGGGATTACTGAGAGGTGGAGACAGGCCCACCCCCTTTCTCCACCACTCTGCAAACACGCCTCCTGGCATGCTCTTGGTTGGGGGATACATTCCCCTTCACTGCTGGGGGTACTTGGCGGCCAACTAGCCAACCTCTTACCTCCAGTAAGCCCCTCACAGTGGGATTGCTGAGAGGTGTACCCAGGCCACACCCTCTGTCTCCATCACTCTGCAAACGTGCCTCCTGGCGCACTCTTGGTTGGGAGATGAAGTCCTCTTTCCTCCTGAGGGTGTTTGGGGAACAACTAGCCATCATGTTACCTCCAGTAAGCCCCATACAGCTGGTTTGCTGAGAGTGCTCAAAGGCCACATCCCCTTTTTACACCACTCTGCAAACATGTCTCTTCGCGCACTGCTGCTCAGGGGATTGAGTCCACTTATATCCTGAGGTCCTCAGGACACAAGAGGACCTCATCACCCCACCAACAGTGTGCCAAAAGGCACATTTGCAGAGTGGTGTAAAAAGGGGCTTGGCCTCAGACCACCTCCCAGCAATCCCAATGTGTTGGGCTTATTGGAGGTACCTGGTGGGCTAGTTGGTCCCCAGGGACCCACAGGGATGAAGGGGACTTAATCCCCCAACTTAGAATGAGCCAGGGGGTACGTTTGCAGAGTGGTGCAGGGAGGGAGCTTTTCTTTTTCTTAAATATTTCTAGAAGGGGATTGTGTGGCCCTCCTTCTTTTAATATTTGTTGGGCCCTGGGGACCCCATCCCCCAGGGACAAAGCATTTTTTATTTATTTTCTTAAAACGGGAAGGGGGCCCCGTGGCCTCCCTTCCTGGGCCACTATTGGACCCTGGGAACCCATCCTCGGGGGGCATAACCAGCATTTTTTTTTAAAACACAAATTTGGAAGGACCAGCATGGCATGTTCTAGAGAGGGGCTGCATGGCCCCCTTCCCTGGGCCACTTCTGCCCCTGGGACCCCATCCCCCTGGGCCGGAGCTCAAGTTGTGGACATTGGGGGGAGCCCCAGTGCCCCCATGGTCCCAGCCGGCTCCCCGCCTCCTATGGGAGCCAGCATTGCTTTTCCACATGGGCAGCTGCTAACCTGCAGCTCCCGTTGTGGAAAAGCAATCTGCTTTGGATTTTGGAAGCGAGAGTAGGAAACCTGCTCTCGCTTCCAAAATCCAAACCAGTATTTGTTATGACAGGGTGGGAGCCGCACGGCTCCTGTCCTGCCATAGCAAACAAGAGTGTCCCGGGGGTGAGTACACCGGGACACTGCAGGAGCCGGCAGGGCCACCAAGGGCTCCAGGAGGGGGGCCCCCATTCCATCATTTAACATAGCCCCTGGGAGGTGGTGGTCTACGGGGCAGCGTGGGGGGAATTGTGATCCCCCCACGCATTTTGTTTACAGTTCAGGGGAGGTGGCGGTCCCCGGGGCTGTGGGGCGGCTGCATGCCCCCGCAGTTGTTTCTCAAAGCCGCGGGGAGGTGGCAGTCCCCGGGGCTGCGTGGGCCGTGCTTATTTATTGGCAGTGCCAGTAGGAAATATATATATATATTTGCCAGTAGGTAGTTATAGTTAGGACCTCGTTTGTAGTCAACAAAAAAAAAATTCCAATATCTTTGGCGCCGTTTGACGTATCTTTGCGAAATTTTCCAAACTAATGACCAGCTCAGGTCAGCTCCTGTCTTGAAAGTTTCTGGATCATTCATGAGGCAGGGACCAAGAAAAAGTAGGGTTCCAAAACACGTTTTCTTCATGTTAATTTCCATGGGAAACTTTAGACAAAGCTACAGCCCGAACTGCTGAAAGAAATTTGGCAAAAAGATAGGAATTGGTCTACCAAGTTAAATGGTATAAATCTGTTCAGTAGTTCCTGAGAGATAAAAATAAAAAAATATCGATATCTGAGCAAATCCTCCCGAGCGCGAGCTTAATTCTGATTGGCTGCCAACACTCCCATGCAGAATGTGTTGGCAGGCATGAGTCACAAGAAACCAGTAAAATAAAGGTTAAAAAACAAGAAAAGGGGGCAGGGTAGAAACACCCTGACCCCTGGGCCTGCTCAGGGGGGTCCCACAAGGACCCCAAGATGCCCAAATATATATTTTTTTAAACGGCTGATATCACGCTGGGTACGTGAATCTGGCCAAGAAATGTTTTTTAAAAACGAAGCGTGTACTACCCGCGATTTGTTTTAATGATCCCCGGGTGGGCCAGGAACCGGAAGAAAAATGTAAATATATGCAGGGCCGCGCAGGCTCCCGCAGTCCCGGGGACTGCCCCCTCCCTGGGGATTTTTTAAATTAAGCACGGGGTGCAGATTGCCTCCCGCAGCCCCGGGACTGCCACCTTCCTGGGGCTTTGTTATTTTGTGGGTAGGGGCCTCATGGGCCCCCCAAGCTCCCCAAGCCCTGGGGACCGCCACCTCCCGGGGCTTTCATAAATCATTTGCAGGGGGCCTAGCAGGCCTCCGCCTCTGACGCCCTGGGGACCACCACCTCCCGGGGCTTTTTTGATTATCAAGGGGGGGCCTCGCAGGCCCTTCAAAGCCCCAGGGACCACCATCTCCCTTTCATAAATTATTTGCAGGGGGCCTAGCAGGCCTCCGACGCCCTGGGGACCACCACCTCCCCGGGGATTTTTTGCTTATCGATGGGGGGCCTCGCAGGCCCTTCAAAGCCCCAGGGACCACCATCTGCCTGGGGCTTCAAACTTGCTGGGATGGGGGGGCCCGCGGCCCCTCTCCTGGAGCCCTAGACAGCCCTGGGTACAGCCACTCCCCAGGACCGGCTCCTGCAATGTTCCGGGGTGCCCAACCCTAGGACATGCCGTTTGCTACCCTGCCATAGCAAACTCTGCTTTGCTTCTTGGAAGCGAGAGCAGGAAACCTGCTCTCGCTTCCAAGAATCAAAGCAGAATTGCTTCTGGGCAGGGGAGCTGCATGTCAGCAGCTCCCCTTGCTCAAAAGCAATGACGGCTCCCGCAGGAGGCGGGGAGCCGGCTGGGACCATGGGGGCACTGGGGTTCCCTCCAATGTCCACAACTTGAGGGCCGGCCCAGGGGGATGGGGTCCCCGGGGCAGAAGTGGCCCCCCTCTAGTACTCATTTAAAAATAAAAAAAGAGGCAATGCCCTGGAGGAGGGGTCCCAGGGGCCATTATTGGCCTTAGGAGGGGGCCATGCGGGTCCTTCCAAATGTGTGTTTTTAAAAAAATGCTGGTCAGCCCCCCGAGGATGGGTTCTCCGGGTCCAATAGTGGCCCAGGGAAAGGAGGCCACGCGGCCCCCTTCCCACTTTAAGAAAATAAATAAAAAATGTTTTGTCCCTGGGGGATGGGGTCCCCAGGGCCCAACAAATATTAAAATTAGGGGGCCACACAGCTCCCCTTCTAGAAATATTTAAGAAAAAGAAAAGCCAGCATCTCGCCGGAGGCCCCACCCCCTCCCTGCACCACTCTGCAAACGTCCTGTCTCATTCTAAGTTGGGGGATTAAGTCCCCTTCATTCCTGTGGGTCCCTGGGGGCCAACAAGCTCACCAGGTACCTCCAGTAAGCCCAACACATTGGGATTGATGAGAAGTGGTCTGAGGCCACGTCCCTTTTTACACCACTCTGCAAACGTGCCTTTTGGCACACTGCTGGTGGGGCGATGAGGTCCTCTTGTGTCCTGAGCACCTCAGGATACAAATGGACTCAATCCCCCAAGCAGCAGTGCGCCAGGAGCCATATTTTCAGAGTGGTGTAAAAAGGGGATGTGGCCTTTGAGCACTCTCAGCAAACCAGCTGTATGGGGATTACTGGAGGTAACAGGATGGCTAGTTGTTCCCCAAGGACCCTCAGGAGGAAAGAGGACTTCATCTCCCAACCAAGAGCACACCAGGAGGCACGTTTACAGAGTGGTGGAGAAAGAGGGCGTGGCCTCGGACCACCTCTCAGCAATCCCACTGTGTGGGGCTTACTGGAGGTAAGACATAGGCTAGTTGACCCTAAGAACCCCCTGCAGTGAAGGGGACGTTATCCCCCAACCAAGAGCACGCCAGGAAGCTCGTTTGCAGAGTGGGGGAGAAAGGGGGTGGGCCTGTCTCCACCTCTCAGCAATTCCACAGTGTGGGGCTTACTGGAGGTAAGAGGTAGGCTAGTTGACCCCTAAGGGCCCCCAGCAGCAAAGGGGACTTCAATCCCCATTCAACAGCATGCCAGAGAGCATGTTTGCAGAGTGGTGGGCAAAGGGGGTGTGGCCTGCTGTGAAAACATAGCAATCCTGCTGTGTGGGATTTACTGGAGCTAATAGGAGGGGTAGTTGGCCCCCAAGGATGTCCTTGGGGGTCAACTACCCCTCTTGTTACCTCCAGTAAGTCCCACTCAGTGGGATTGCTAAGATGTCTTCGGAGGTCACACCTCTTTTCTCCACCACTCTGCAAACCAGCCTCATGGCAGACTACGGGATGGGGGATGAAGTCCACTTTACTTCTGAGGGACTTTGGGGGCCAAGAAGCCCTCTTCGTACCTCCTGTAAGTACTACGCAGCAGAATCCCTGAGTGCTGGTCAGAGGCCAAGCACCCTTTCTCCACCACTCTGCAAACGAGACTAATAGTTAAAGAAGCATTTGCAATGTAATAGGTTTTGCATTCGCGAGAGTTAGAGCTATTGGCATTGTAAATGTAAAAGTATTTTACTAATGTTTTTTGGGGTAGAGTAGATGTCTGTTGTGTGTAGTGGAATTATGAGGTATGTTGGGCAGTGAAATTATGTGAATAGAAAGTATGTGGTATTTAGTGTATAGGAATTATGTGGAGTGGGATTATGTGTTTTGGAGAATAATTATGTGGTATTGTAGTCTGTATTGTGGAGTGGTAACCTCAGGTTTAGTCTTCCTCATTTCCATAGAAGCTAAACTGTAAACTCAACGAGACATAAAAAAGAAGGAACCACTGAGGAGTACTTCTGGACCTAGTCAGAGGTATGAGCAGGGCCACTGTAATTATGTAACTGTTCGGCTGCACCAATATTCACATAATTAAACATTTTCCGCATTTGCCAAATATTCAATCATCTCATGCCTAATCTCCAGATTTGAACAAAAAAGCCTTGTTTCTAGCTCAAACGACTCAAATGTTTCCAAAAAGGTATCTTCATGTGTTACAGCATGGTGGAAGGACCTTTGCAAAGCTGGTATGGTCATGTGTTACTGATTGCTAAATGTGGGTGTTAAATTGGTACTAATGGTACACAAACCTCTCTTCTTTCTGTGCCTCTCTTGCCTCTTTCTGTATTTCTCTTGCATCTTTCTGCACCTTTCTTCCTCTTTCTGCACCTCACTGTCTTCTTACTGTACTTCTCTTAAATCTATCTGTATTTCTCTTGCCCTTTTCTGTACCTCACTTGCCTCTTTCAGCACCTCTGTTGCTTTTTTCTGCGGATATGTTGCTTCTTTTTGCACCCCTCTTGCCTCTTTCTGCACCTATCTTGCCCATTTCTCCACCTAAATTGCCTCTTTCTGCACTTCTCTTGCTTTTTCCTACACCACACTTACCCTTTTCTGCTCCTCTCTTGCCTTTTTGTGCATTTCTCTTGCGTTTTTCTACACTTTCCTAGCCTCTTTCTGTACCTCTCTTGCTTCTATCTGCTTCTCACTTTCCTCTTTCTACATCTCACTCTCTTGCTTCTGTACATCTCTTGCCTCTTTCTATACTTCTCATGCCTCTTTCTATACCTCTTATACCTCTTTCTGGCCTCTCTTGCTTCTTTCTGTACCACAAGCAAGTGCCTCTTTCTGCACTTCTCTTGCCTCTTTTAACACTTATTTTGCCTCTTTCCGTACCTCATTTGCAACTTTCTGCTCTTCTCTTGCCTCTTTCTGAATCTCACTCTCTTCTTTCTGGACCTAAATTGCCTCTTTCTGCACCTCTGTTGCTTATTTCTTCACTTGTCTTGCCTCTTTCTGTACCCTCTTTCCTCTTTAAGCACATCTGTTACTTCTTTCTGCACTTCTCTTGCTTCTTTCTGTACCCCTCTTTCCTCTTTCTGTATCCCTTTGCCTCTTTATGCACCTCTCCTGCCTCTTCCTTCACCTCTCATGCCGTTTTCTGCAGTTCTCTTGCCTCTTTCTGCACCTCTTTTGCTTCTTTCTGCACTTTTCTTGCCTCTTTCTGTACTCCTCTTGCTTCTTTCTGCACCTCTGTTGGTTCTTTCTGCACTGCTCTTGCTTCCTTCTGCACCTCTGACTTAGAGGGAATTTTAATCCCTCTTCCTTATTATGTACTAGGGCCTTACAGGGGAGGTCATGCCAATCACAAGGGTACCCCAACCCATTGTGTACCCTAGTGTATGTAGGTGTTTTCACAGTATTCTAAGTGTCTTTCAGCATAGCACTGGCTCTGGGCCTGGTTAGTCGGAGTCAGTTACCACCAGTAGCAGTCAGCAAAAAGTAGGGGCACAAGATGACTTTGCAATAAGGCCTCTTTCTGCACCTCTGTTGGTTCTTTCTGCATATCTATTGCTTCTTTCTGCACCTTTCTACTTCTTTCTGGACTTTTGTTGCCTCTTTCTGTATTTCCCTTGCTTCATTCTGTGCCGTTCTTCCTCTTTCTGCACATGTCCTATCTTTGTAGGCATAGTTAGAAATTAGCATTTAAAACACCTTTGAAATTCACTGAAAAAAACATAGGTTTCAGGGACATTATAGTTAGAAATTAGCATTTAAACAACCTTTAAAATTCACTGGAAAAACATAGGTTTCAGGGATGTTATAGTTAGAAATTAGCATTTAAAAAACCTTTGAAATTCACTGAAAAACCATAGGTTTCAGGGATCTTATAGTTAGAAATTAGCATTAAACAAACCTTAGAAATTCACTGGAAAAAACACAAGTTTCCGGGACATTATAGTTAGTTGGACATTTTACTTCTACAAAACCAGAGAAATGTGGATGTTATAGTTAGTCGAGGTAACTATTCAGCAGATGTGCAAGAGTTCATACACTCATTGTAGGACTTGTCAAACTTGACAGGCAAGTGGGAAGAGTGGGAGGAAGGACAAGGCTCCTCTCCAGCCCTTCCTGTAGTCAGCACCCCCTTTGAAAGGGTGAGCATTGACATTGTGGGGCCTCTGGACCCCAAGACAGCCATGGGCAACAGGTTTATCCTGGTCTTGGTGGACCTTGCTACCCGGCACCAGGAAGTTATCCGTCTCAGGACAGTGACGGCCCCCGTAGTGGGACGTGCACTGATGGGGATTTTCTCTGGGTTCCCCAGAGAGGAGGTGTCAGACTATGGACCAAACTTCATTTCTAAGTCCTTGTGGCAGGAGTGGGGAGTAAATTATAAGTTCACCCCTCCTCATCACCCCAAAGGCAATGGGCTTGTTGAGAGATTCAACAGACCCTCAAAGGCATAATTATGGGTCTTGAGGAACCTATAAGACGTAAGTAGGACGTCCTCTTGACATGCCTTCTATTTGCTTACCGTGAGGTGCCACAGAAGTCCTTTGGGTTCAGTCCCTTTGAACTGCTGTATGGACACCCGGTAAGAGGACCTCTGAGTCTAGTTAAAAAGGCTGGGAGAAACCTCCCAGGAAACCTCCCCAGGATGTATGGAGCTACATGCTGCCCTTCAGGAACCAGACTAGGCGATTCAGACAACTTACTCAGGTGAATCTGGAAGCCAGCCAGGAAGAGATGAAGCGGTGGTATGATCAGAATGCTCTCTGATTGAGCTTCAGCCTGGGCAGAAAGTTTATGTAATGGCCCCAGTGGAGCCTTGTGCGCTCCAGGATAAGTGGACCGGACCATTTGAGGTGGTGGCGTGCAAAAGTGATGTCACCTACTTGGTGGACTTGCCATCTCTGACAAACCCCTTGTGGGTCCTACATGTCAACCGCCTGAAGCCCCACTTAGAAAGGTCCGAAGTGGGCATGCTCCTAGCAACAGATGCTGGAATGGAGGAGGAGACTGAGCCTCTTCCTGACCTCCTGTCTGCAACAGAGCAAGATGGGTCAGTGGATGGAGTAATCCTCTCTTCCACCCTGACCCCTGAGCAGCAGAATGATTGTCACCAACTGTTGGGACAATTCTCAGATTTTTCTGCCTGGTTCCTGGTGTCACTGAGTGGTGCATCCATGACGTAGACACTGGAGACAGTCCTCCTGTTAAGCAGAAGGCTTACAGAGTGACCAACCGGGTCAGAGCTTACATCAAGGAGGAGGTCTCCAAGATGTTTGCCTTATGGGTTATTGAGTCCTCTAACAGCCCTTGGGCCAGCCAAGTGGTCTTGGTCCCAAAGGCTGCCGCGGCTGGTGCCACACCCAAACTCCAGTTCTGGGTGGACTACCGAGAACTCAATTAAGTCACCAGGACTGATGCGCACCCCATCCCAAGAGCAGATGAGCTCATTGATCGGGTAGGGGCTACATGGTACCTCAGCACGTTTAGTTTAACATCTTGTTCTGGCAGATCGCCTTGACTAATGGGGCCAAAGAGAGGTCAGCATTCTCCACACCAGATGGGGATAACCATTTCTGGGTTATGCCCTTTGGAATGAAGAATGCCCCTGTCACCTTTCAGAGGTTGGTCAACCAGGTGTTGGCTGGACTGGAAGATTTCAGAGCCGCCTACCTGGATGACATTGCAGTGTTCAGTGCCAGTTGGGAAGAACATCTGCACAACCTCAGGGAAGTGTTGCTGGCTCTCCACAGACCAGGCGAGTAAGTGCCAGATCTGGCAGGGTTCTGTGGTGTACATGGGGCACCAGGTAGCAAGCGGCCAGGTGGCGCTCCTACAACACAAGATTGATACCATCCTGGCAGTGGAACCCTCCAAATTTATAGCCCTGACAATAAAATACCGGTGCTGAGCACCGGGAAGCACTGGCACAAATTAAGCACTGGAACTACCCAACCTGCACTTGTCTTGCCTCTTTCTGTACCCCTCTTTCCTCTTTAAGCACCTCTGTTACTTCTTTCTGCACTTCTCTTGCTTCTTTCTGCACCCCTCTGGCCTCTTTCTGTATCCCTTTTGCCTCATTATGCACCTCCCCTGCCTCTTCCTTCACCTCCTACCCAACCTCTTAGGAGTCCTCTTCACTACACCCAGACACAGGTGAGAGACTTTTTAGGATTCACAGGGTACTACAGGAGGTTTGTCAAGGGGTATAGCAACATTGTTGCATCCTTGACTGAGCTGACTTCCAGGAAGCAGCCCAAGAAAGTGAACTGGACTGACACCTGTCAGAAAGGTTTTGACGTCCTGAAGACTGCCATGTGCACAGCACCCGTGCTTCAGGTGCCCAACTTCTCAAAGGAATTCATTGTCCAAACAGACTCTCAAGAGCATCGTGTGGGGGATAATCTTTCACAGATCAATGAGGAGGACCTAGACCAACCTGTCGCCTTCATCAGTAGGAGGTTACTTCCACAGGAACAGAGGTGGATTGCAATTGAGCGTGAGGCATTTGCTGTGGTCTGGGCACTGAAGAAGTTGAGACCATATCTGTCTGGGACTCACTTCCAGGTTCAGACGGACCACAGGCCCCTCAGATGGTTGATGCAGATGAGGGGTTAGAACCCAAAGTTGTTGAGGTGGTCCATTTCCCTACAGGGGATGGACTTCATGGTGGAACACTGCCCTGGTAAAGAACACGCCAATGCTGATGGTCTGTCCAGATTGTTCCCCCTTAGTGAAGAGAACTCCTAAGAGGTTAGGTAGTTCCAGTGCTTAATTTGTGCCTGTGTTTTCCGGTGCTCAGCACCGGTATTTTATTGTCAGGGCCGGGGCTATAAATTTCTTTCAGGAGGCAGCGGTGGTGAATGTAATTAAAAAAATATATGCACAAAGTGAGAGGGCTTTACTTTTCCCCCATCTGTACTGCTCAGCCTCTCACTCTCACCCATTCGTCAACGCATGCACTCCTGGCTAGCGACTGAATATTAACTTTCAAGCTTTCACTAATAATTTTTTTTAAAGCAAGCAGGCTCTCCACAAGCCGCCCTTATTTCTGTGGTTAACATGCCTTCCCCCTCCCTTAGAAAAAGTTAGAGAGCCCCTTGAGGAGCGGAAGAAGGCTGGACTCTTCATGTATGTTACCTGTCACATAGGCCTTCAGCAACTCCCTATTGGTTAATGAAAGTCTAGGGAGTTGCTCAGCAGAATGCTTCTGCTAACAATCACTCTCTAATCGAACACATTATCCTTTCACTGGGTTTCCAATAGTCAGAAATTAAATCATTCTTTCACGCAAGCTGAAACTCCAGGCCAAGATCACTCCAGCACGCACACATGGCAATTTCTTTCAGGATGCAGAGAAGCCTGTTTTTGATTATTGAACCCACCCGGGCAGTCGAATCTACCCAGGAGAAACGAGTTATGAATGGCTCTGCTCACCATAGATACTGATTGTAATAAAATGTGAGGCATGATGCAAGCAGTGATCCTTTACCGCTTGTATTACATTGGACACATAGCTTAATGAAGCTAATAATCAGGAAATCACAGTGCCGAGAGCGTGCCCATGGATTTTAGGAACTCGAGCTTTGCCTCTTTAAACACTGTGCATGTGGGATAAACCACGTCATTTTGTACACAAAAGATCTGAGACCAATTTCAATTAAATGCATTGTGCTCACAAAGTAAAGCAGAGCCTGAAAGTTGTGTAGCACAAAATTGTCCAAACCAGCACATTCAAGTGAGAGAGCACAAATCTGAAAAAATGTATAAGTGCACCATATTTACAAGCACGTAGTTAATTAACATATACCTTGCACCAGAGTGTCTTATATTTAGTAGTGAAACGTATAGAGTGTTTAAGTAGGGTATCAATAATCATAACAGAGTGAGACTAATGTAGAAATGTTGGAATGAATATGAAAACCTCACGTTCTCATGTTAAAGGAATCATGTAAGAGTTAAGTGGAACTCTACAAACCAGTATATTGTGTAGGCCTCATGGCAATTCACAGAAAATCTAAACGTGCTGCTAAAATAATGTGTGGTGGGGTTAACGTGATTCTTCCAAAATGTATTATCGAATTTAATTTGAAATATATGCTTTATAGATGTGTGTTTTAAGAAACGTATGTTAGTTAAGAATGCTGTTTAAATCAAGTTAAATGTTTTCAGAGTGCAGGGACCCGCTTCATGTAAATCAAGTAGGCCCGAACTGATATGGATGCTCCTTTGATCTGTAATGTGCTCGTTAGAGGAGAAGTCGAGAGGTGCCAAGTACAGAGCTTTCCATATGCTTTATGACCTATAGATATGGTGGAGTTTGGAATTTGAGGCCCACTGTAGGATGGCCTGTATGCAGGTGCGAGGGGTCCTAATCAGTCGAAATGAATAGAGCCTTGTTCAGTGGCGCTTGGCGCAGGCCTGTAGGAGTCTTCAGGAATTTCAGGAGGTACCGGCGCACTGAAGAAGAAGCCTGGGAACCAAGGTCAACTTTAACGAGGGTCTTGAAGAGTACCATCATGGAGTTTACCGCGCAAAGATGTACCACGTGAGGGGCGTCCCAAGGGGTGTTCCTATCGGAAATGTGATTTGGTATTAGGGAAAGCGACCCGGGAGGAGAGCAGAGCAGATGATTTTGGGAGCCTAAGGAAGCGGAGGGGTAGGCAGATAGACTGATCAGGAGAGACCCATTATCAGAGAAGAGACAAAGAGAAGTGCGTGATCTTCTTAGGAAGTCACCACGGCTGACACCTAGAGGGGTAAAGATCTTGTTAAGTAGGGATGTCACTTAGTGTAGTGTAGGGACAGACTAACCTGAATTTTCTTTTCTGTAATGACTTTGAGGTTGCAACTTGTATCCATTTTGGCAACGCTCATGATATTCGAACTTGTACTCATTATTCTGTTTTGTAGACTCAGATTATTCAAAGAATTCATGTTCATAGTGATACCAGTTTATCTTTTGAATCTCATCTTAAGAAGTTTGTATCTTCAGTTATCTTTGACTTTATATTAAATCTTTGAAACTTAATCCTGGTCAGTGGTCATTTAGAGTGGTGTAAGTTCTTAATTAATTGATCTATTGTTAGATTGCCTTTTACTCAATGACAGGTACCAACGATCCAGTCGACTTGGTTTGGGATCTGGTAAGGTAACTAGTAACCAGTAATCCTGCGTTAACACAAGTATGGATAAGGGTCTGTAGTATGTCCTTAAAGCACAAGGTGAACATAGAGCTTCTGCAGTTCGAGAACACTCCCAGTAATGGCAGGTAAAAGGCTGGCTTCTCTGCTCCTTGTTTTTACCCGATCTCTTTATTCACCCTTCTGATCATGCCCTTTCTTTTGCTCCACCCTTGGGCCTCTCATGCTGAACCCAGGTTGCTTTACTACTCTGCCCTCCCTTCACATCTGAGGCTTTCATTAAAGCGCCTTGATTTATCTTGTCAATTCTTGGGCTCTCCCTTCACAAGTTGCTTTCCGTCTGTCCATCCGGTGCCGCTGCGCCACTCTTTTCAGACTCTAATGTCTCAACCAAATCTACATTAAAGCGCCTTACTTTCTCTGTGAGGATCTCTTGCAGCCCACAGGCCCACCCCTGTTGCTTTCATTTTCATGCGCTTCTAATTTGTAAACCAGTGCCTTAACTATGCTCTTTTCTCACCCCTTATGCTCTGCATTTATTCCTTCACCAGCACCCAGGAATCAGTGGCCAGAAAAAGATAACAGAAGGGGCAAGGCAGAGTTTGCCATAAGGCAGGTTTGCAGTGATATATTTACCACAAACTAAAAGCCTAAGTCTTACTGTCTGTGATACGATGTCGCTAAAATCTTGCACTTGAAACTGAGAGGTTTTATATGCTGTTCTATGAAGCGCCAAGCTTGTCTTTAAAGCAGCACTGGGGCGCTAGATAGGGGGTGATTTCTTTAAGTCAGGACAAAAGCCATTCATTAACATCTGCTATGTGATGCAACCTCAGGCCGTCACACCGACTATAGCCAGGGCCCTGTAATTATGTGATTGAGCATTCGCAGTGATTTTTACATAATTATAGATTTCCCTCACAGTGGAAGCCTCTTTGTAAAGCTGGACTGGTCACCCTTCTGTCGCTTATTGCTGTATTCCCTTACTGCTGTATTTGGATGTTAAGCTAGTACTAATGAGTTGCATCCAATGCCCACGGAGTGTTAGCAAGTTTAAAAATGATGAAACAATGAACTAATACTATTAAAAAATGTGCTGCGTTGTGTCGCATAATTTGCCTTTTACTTGCCGTGTAATTTACTCAACCCTGCCACATAATTTCGCCCTCTCCTGCCACATAATTCCAGTGGCCCTGACTTTAACTCTGGTCTCACTTAAAACAGGCATGCCCACAGGCGTTGCAATATCCCACATTTTATCTAATTTACAACAATAACAGCCAAGTCTCTGGAAGCTCTTTTTGTCCTCTACTCCTTGCAAAATCTATTAAAGTTCGGGTTAAAACCAGTGCTCCTGTCCTGTTTAGCAACTTGAAGGTCAGATGATAGCTTCATATCAGTTTATCATAATTTACTGTCTACTTGTCCTTTGGACAAAACAGTCATTAAAACCTGCCCTTGCATAGAAATCTTGCTGTCTCAGATGTCAGGCGATATGAATCACCCACCCCTGTCACCAACAACATGCCCTAAGGCCACCCGAAGAAACTCCACTCCTCCCACTTCACACAGCCCTGATTGCAGTGCTCATTATAACCTTGTGTTGTACGATAAAACGAAATAGGGTTTTTAACTCTGTAGAAAATATAACAGTTCAAATCCATACAGACACTTAGGCGCCCTCTTTCTTTTACTTTACTTTACACAAATCTTAATAGTTGGAATAGCCACAAATACAAAATGCTATTTTATTTTGGTAATAGCACTTCAGGCGCTGCAGCATCCCTCCCTAGCCCCCCAACACAGGAACTAGAAGCTGCA
This sequence comes from Lissotriton helveticus, assembly GCF_964261635.1. Taxonomy (NCBI): domain Eukaryota; kingdom Metazoa; phylum Chordata; class Amphibia; order Caudata; family Salamandridae; genus Lissotriton; species Lissotriton helveticus. The sequence goes on from NC_136063.1 coordinate 1,902,214,167, forward strand.
TAACTCTAAGAGAGTTAAAGAGAATTATCATTGTAGAAAAATATCCTTTCCAAATATAACAGAGGTGGTTATGTTGCTTCGAGGGGTTAAGGCCTTCACAATCCTAAACTTAACCTCTACTTGCCACCAAACCTTAAAACATGAGAAACCTAGAGATCTCTCTGCTTTTCTCACCCCATTTTGCACTTGCAGGTCCATAAGAATGCCATGTGGTCTGGTAACATCTGTATATGTATTCCAATGAGTCATGGAAACATAGAGGGGGTCCAGATCTTCCTGGCACCATGCTAATAGTAGGCAAGAATGAAGAAGAACATAACCTGATAGTGGGAGTAGTACTGGCCATTTTACAAAGTGAGTTAACACTCAAAGCTATAAAGTGTTGTTTTTCCAAAGACAGATCGCGTGGGAAGGGGTCAGGCCCTAGGGCTTTAACTACTGCAATAAATAATCTGTCTTTTAAGAGGCTGAAAAAGTGTTATAGTATGTTTGTAAAAGACTTTGCGGCAATGCAACTAAAGTGGATAGAAAAAGAGGGGTGATGAAAACATAAAGAAAAGGAAATAAGAGGCAAATGGATTGAGAGTTCGAAACAGAAAAGGAAAATTCAAAGAAGGAAAAAGTAAAACATGGTAATAAGAAGGATGCAAGGAACAAAATAAGAATTGAAAGAAGGGAAGGAAGAAGGAAATTAAAGAAATGATAGAAAGGAAGAAGGATGGAAGAAAACTCTACTTGGGGGCACAGTTCCAGAGCACTTGCTGGTTAGGATCACATGCTTCCCTCACTCAAGCAGAGCCATATTGTTTATAGTGGGGGTATTTTATTTTTCTGCCTACTTCCTTTTCTTCTCTGGTACTTGTTTATTACAAATAGATAGATACTGTATTTCACAATTTAACACGGGCAATGTCTTCATTTAGTGCAATGCTGTGGAGCAATAATAAAGTTGTGATATAGTTTATTTGCAAGAACAAACATCCGGACGGTTACACAAATGCGGTGTCCCCACGGACTGCCTCAGAGTGCTAACTTTTAACTCTCCTTTAAATAAAAGCGCTGAAGAATCCAGCTTTATCATATTGTTTTCAAATACATGTAACATTTCCAGTTCAGAAGAGAAGGTTCTGGATTTAACGTGATCAAGTCTGCCTTTCTACGTTAAATCTAGGTAGGTTATTCATAATGACGCAAATGCTGCAGCCCCATACTAATGTGTAGTATAAGGAGTACTTTTTAACTTTCACTGCATCGACAGGGAAACCGTAACAACCCCATAATGTTTACAGTTGCTGCACTTGCTTAAACCCATCCTCCTTTCAAAGCACAACTGAGTGAAAGTGTAATTAGCGAACTGAAAACACTACTCTCGGTCTCCCACTCAAAACTGTGTATGGTGCAGTACTGTAAACTGAAACAACGGGGGGTGAGGGGCGGGGTAGCAGCTGAAAGGGGGTGGAGTCACGAGCAGTGGCGTCACGAATGTGGAGACTGACACTTAGGAGCAGATTTACAAGCCTCTCTTGCGCCACTGGTGCGTCACTTTTTGTGAGTGCCGGCGGCGCATTTTACTGCCACATATTTACAAGGACAGAAAAAGCCACCTTGCATGACTTTTCCTGTCCTTGTAAATATGGCCCCTTTACATGCAGCACTTTGCGCGAAAGGGGCGTTCCATGGGCGTTGATGTGGGTGTTCCCACGCAACACACATGGAACTAGACACATTTCCAGATTTATGAGAAATCATAAATCTGGAAATGCGTGATAATGTTATGCCTCCCCAGGGGAGGTGTAGGAAGGCGCCACGGGGAGAAATTAATACATTTCTCCTCCTTGTTTTCCTCTTTCTATGCGTGCTACATTCTGCAGCACACATAGAAAGAGGTAATCACCTCTGGTGATAGTTTATGTACAGGAAGGGAACCCTTCCTACACATAAACAATCTCCCCCCGACGCACGCATCCTTGCACCATGGTGCAAAGGTGCATGTGACGGCGCATGGCAGCAGTTAGTGCGCCAGCGCAGGGGGAACCACAGAGATGCTACATATTATTGGAAATATGTTGCATCCCTGTGCTTTGAAAGTAACTTAGTGCGGCACAGCCAAATGGCTTGCGGCACGCAGTGAGTCACTTTCCTTGTAAATCTACCCCTCAATGTATACATTTATTTTAAAAGAAGTTGCAATAAGAAAACAGGCAATCTGTTCTGGCTTACTTTATAGGTCACTAACAGGCGGCATGTTTTAAATATCTACTGAAGCCCAGTAATTTTCAGGAGTTAATAATGAGATAACTCTGGTTGTTTATGCACTTGGTGGAGAGATTTGTATTTTGTCTGCTTAGTCTAGACGTTTCACAAATGATGAACATCCCTCTCTCCGTGGACATAGGTACCTCATGGTTGCTATTACCATACCAAGAAGGGAATCAACAAGTACTCTGGGGCAGTGGCACAATAAATGGGGAGACAACAACTACTACATGCAAAAAGGTATGAGGCTGATTTTCCTAAGAACCAACAGGTCACTTAAACAGGATATACTTGAATTCCAGACTGGAAATCAGGAGGCTTCATGGAGTATGGGACAAAGTCTATAAACGGGTCCCACCGCTTGGCAATGAAGTCTGATGACATGAACGTGCTTTGTAGTTTGGTAGGCCTGCTGATTCTCATGCATCATCCACCTCCCTACTCTAGCTCCTACTCAAGCAGTCAGTGGGTCTGATGACCCCCTCCATTCTCTTTGACTTGCTGTCCCTCTTGGGGATGAGATCCTGACATGGAGATCCTCGGTGACTCTTTCTGCCTCTGGCTCGATCTGGCCTAGTGTCAGACCATCTAGTCCTTGAGGCTCCATATCGTCTAATCCAGTGATTCTTAACCAGTGGTCCGAGGACCAATGGGGTCTGCAAAGCCTGCTCAGGGCGTCCCCAACTGCTTAGAAAATTAAATACCATTAACAGATTGATAACGTGATTACGAATGGAGGAGCAACATGTACAATTGAGATTTTTTAAACGTTTGGTAAATGTGAAGTAATTTGAAATTGGAGGCCAACAATTAAGCAAGTATCCTCAGATTCATTTTTGTGAGCAGTGCAAGTGCATCAAACAAAATATAGTATGAAAAATGAGTGGCCTCAGCTGAATTTAGAAAAGCTCTGGCCTTCCTATTATATTCAGATTTTTTTATATTGGTTTGTGAATAAAATAAAATACTTCATCATTTGTGTATTTCTTTGATAAATGCTTGTTACTGTATTTTTTGGGTATTGTTGCGGTTCAAATCATGAAAAATGCTTAGGCTGGGGGCATCGGCTTCCAGTAATGACTAAGTGGGGAATCCCAGATTTAAATAATGATTCAAGGGGGGTTCCTGGGTTCCAGTAAAGATTAAGTGCTAGTCAATAGACGTCAATAGGTTAAGTACCACGTGTATAGTCCTTCAATCAGGAAGGGCAGCTCTTCCTGTGGGTTCCAGCCAGTTGAGCTGCTGTCTGTTCACTACCAGCCATACCTATCTTGGTAGGGCAAAGGCACTGCAAGTCTACCCCTCCAGGAGTGCCCTATGAGCATCTTACTCCTAGCACCTCAGAAATTGACTACAATTACTTGTCTCTGGAAACACCCACTCTTCTGAATATTTGAACGCTTTTGTAAAGCTCGTCCCAAGTACTGGAATCAGCTCCCATTAGCCCTACGTAAAAGCTCTTCCTATTTGGACTTCAGGAAACATCTGAAAACCTTTTTATTTTACCTGACCTTTCCCAATCTTTTTCCTCCCCTTCCGAACCCAAGGTTTTGCTTAGAGAACGCGCCGAGATGCCCCCGGGTGAGTCGAGCGCTATATAAGAAACCCCTAACATAACATAACATAACATAACATAACATAACATAACATAACATAACATAACATACCATAACATAACATAACATAACTCTGACACACATCAAGCACCCTCAAACATATTTCATCCTTTCCTCTTGAAGGCGATAAAATGTTTAATTTTATTCTGTTCTTCTCAAACCCGGTCTTACGCTTGACTCTGAATTCACACTTAATACCAGGTAGAGGAGCTGAACCTACGGACTGAGTTACACAGCAGACATGGGGGAAATTGCAGAAAGTGCTTCCCTGTATTAACAATCTGAACAGACAAGGCATTTGACCCTAACTAAGTTTGACTCTTTAGCAGCATTTAATTTGAACGTATCATACATGTCTCTTCTTTCCTGGTGTCTGATAATGATTTGTAGGCTAGAACTGGGATGGGAAGACATTGAAGGGCATAATAATGAGGAAGTGGCCGAGAGCGGCGTTAGCCGCCTTGGCTAAACGCAGCACTCTGCCACTTCCAAAACGCAGGGCTGCACCGTATTCACAATGATACGGTGCAGCCCTGAGTTTCCTCCTGCGCTGGTGCTAATTATAGTTGCCTAGCAGTTATTTTTATAATTATAGTTAATTATAGTTGCCTAGCAGCTTGTGGGGTCCTCAAATCCACTTTATGCTCCGGCAAGGTAAAATACTCTAAGGTGACAAAAGTGGTCCGAGAGACATCGGACCATTGTTTCTTTCCCTGCATATCTCTGGATTGGAGCAGATTGGCACTATGAGTGACAAAGACACCGCCAGCCCCGAACAGCAAGGAAGGAGCAAACAAAAAACGGGCAGATTTACCCTTTAGCTAGTGTCCCGCCGACCCCATCACGCCGATCACCCACGGCACCACGCCAATGATTCACCTTCTTGCCTCCGCCTGCGTCAAGTCCACAAACGAACTCCGTGTTGGATTGACGCTGTCCCTGCTCTGCATAGCACTCCCCGAAAACGCCGAGCAGCTCCCCACTTCAACTGGACTCTCCCACCGACTCTTCTTGCGCCGCACATCCTGATCCTGCTGCGGTGCCCATCTGTCCCGAAATCGGCATGCCCCGATCGCGATGACCTACAGGGGAGAAAATAAAGAAAATTAGGAGGCCCCGAGCGCGGGGCACGACCAGTGTGGGGGAGCGTCCAGGCGCCCAGGTACACTCCGCCACGACCCATCCTCCAATCCGGATCCTTCCTCGGGCAGAAAAACTGTCCCCCCGGTCCTTCTGTTCCTCGTGGAGCGTCCCATTCCTCGTGGAGCGTCCCATTGTCCCGTCCCACGCGGAGCACCGCAGTCCTTCGCCAAACCGCTCCTGTTGACGGACTATTCTCTTCACAGAGCTGGTCCCACACCGGAAAAGGTGACCTGTAAGAAAAACAAAAGAAAATTACCAAAACAAAGAAGCCCCGAGCGCGGGGCACACGGTGCTGTGGGAGAGCGTCCAGGGACAAGGGGGGTCTCCTGGGCGCTCCCCACCTCTTTATTCTCCAGGGGCCAGGCGGGGGGGCACGCCCCCCCCCGGCCCGCCCCTCCTATAGCCCGCCCCCCCTGACCCGGACCTTTTACCTGGTATCCGGGTCAGGGAGGCCGCCGGCCAATCGGTGGTGGGTCGCGCCCCCCAGGGCCCGCCCCCACCACCGAGTGACAACAAAGGAGAATGGGGGGGAGACGGTCGCCGCGCCGCCATGCGTGCGGGGGGGCCGAGGGCCCCCCCTTTTCAGACTCCCTTGCACTATAGTGCAAGGGTTCCTGCGTTGTAGGGAAGATTGTTTATGTGGAGGAAGGTGTCCCTTCCTGCACATAAACAATCTTAAATGGCATTTTCAAACTTCTATGTGTGTTGCTCAATGCAGCACACATAGAAATTGCAAAACGTAATTTTTTAATTGATTGTTTATGTGCAGGAAGGGTCTTCCTGAACATAAACAATCAATGGCCTTTCGCTGTTTCTATGTGTACTGCACAACGCAGCACATAAAGAAACAGCCGCCGAGCAGAAATAAAAAATGTCTCCTCGTTGCATCTGTTTAAGACCGGATTTTCATCAAAATCAATGGGTGTTGCGGTGGAACGCCCATCGCAACACCCATTGCCCACCCCTTTCACGCTAAGTATAGCGTAAAAGGGGGCCTTATTCACAAAGCAACGTTAAGCCACGTTAACACTGCCGTTGAATAAGGCGAAGCCCCTATCGCCGCCACAATGTCAGAAAAAATTATGTGGTGGCAATAGGGACTTGTAAATATGCCCCTTAGACTTTTGGTCTATTGTGCTGGGAGTGCTAGATCTTCTAGATGTTAAGAAATTATGAGGTCTTTGACCCTTATCTTTGATAGCTGCTGACGTGGAGGATGAGTATGGATCGCAGGGGAAAAAATAACAATATGGATTGTCAACTGTGAAATTCAGTTTAGTTTTTGCACATTTTAAACTGTGCAGAATTGTTTTTGCCCACTAGACTTGCATCTCAAGAATAATGGGAGATGTTGCATGTCTCAGTAGAATTCTAAACTCTGGTCTACAAGGGGAACACCCAAAGAGTAATCCCTGCTATATTTAAAGTGACCACATCCCCTCATCAGGCTACAGGCAGGTAGTGGCAAAAACTTTGGCAAAAGAGGTAAAAAGAACCACAGGTGGTTATACTACTGGGAAAGGGGTTTTTTACCTGCTAGTAGAATTAATTTGCTCTTCTATTACTCCTATCCCCCACTTCCACCTGAGTGTGTGCTATGTGCTGTATTATGTCAGGTAAGCATGGAGTCACCATGCGGTATGGATAGTGTCCCCATGGTCACACCAAATGAACCACAAGATGCAGGGTCTCGGGTTTTGGAGGTAGGGTTATTCTGACTTCCATGTCCTTGGACATACTTTCTAGTCTTTTCAAACATGTTTTGTTTCTTTCTGGGCTGCAGTCTACAGTCAACACCGAGCTCTGTCATGGAGAAGCACAAGACTGAATCTAGCCTGGCTGACTGGGCAGCTTGAATCCCTGATCTGCCCTGCAGTCGTTTGTTTGCAATTGGGCTGTCTGGCCTTATTTCTTCCAATTCACATCAATGTTATATTTGCCTGTTTCCTTTTAACTTTGAAAGCCTGCGAGAATACCTGTCATCCTTCTTCCTGGACTGGCTGTTTGAGTATTTTCTGTTTGTGAGTTACTTACTTTCAAATAGAATTTTGGCTTTCCACCAGTATTCCCAATTTACGAAAAGTGTTGACTATAGAGAATTTCATGTAATGCTGTTGTTGGAATCATGAGAAATGAGACGGAGAACAAAGATGGGAACATAGAGACTTTATTCCGTCAGTCTATGAGGTCAGCACTCATTTGAATCTTCTAACTTTTAACTTTGAATCTTCAATTCACTCGCCTTCCATGCAGGCGTGACGAGCAGACACAACCATAAAGGAGCAGGAGGAAAGGGGAGAAGGATAAGAGTTCTTAACATTGCTTATTATCTGTACAACTACAGATCTACCGTATGCCATCTTATGACATGAATAGAACACATCTCTTTTCCAAAAGAACAAAGCCAAAAGGGCCAGAACTTTTAAATAACAAACGGAATTCTTCTAGAAGTCATTCTTGTTCTAGACATGTTTTTCCCTTGATCAACAACAGTTTCATAGTTTTCATCATTGAAAGACGCTTCAACTTCTGCCTCAGTATCAGCACCCCCAGCATCTCAATACTCATGCCATCTAGGCTACAAGTCATATGTATCAAACAGCACATTAAATGCATATTCATCATTGTGGACTTCTAAATTTATGCACGGCTGAACACCTTCCTGTTGTGGTATTATAGAAAGTTGATTAGGCTTGCTGTTAGCCACCCGCTCCATTTGCCATCTTGTATTATGACACTATTTTTTTTATCTTAACAACTTTAAGAGGTTTAGAGAACCTAGGGCTAAATGTAGTTAATTTAAATTTACCAATTCGAAAATACCGAATTTTACCGATTCGGTATTTTTGAATCGGTAAATGCTATGTAGATAAAAAATCGGTAAAAATTACCGAATCGTTAAGATTCGGTAATTACCGAATCGGTAATTACCGATTCTGTAATTGCCATTCATTCCTATGGGCCTGGAGGCCCATAGGAATGAATGTCAATTACCGAATCGGTAATTACTGATTCGGTAAAATAGGGAAAGAGTCAAGGGTGGCAGGGTGTCACTTTGACACCCTGTTGCACCCCTGAATAGTGCTTCTGTGCACATGTGGCACACATACATGCCCTAAGGGCATGTATGTCTGTCACATGGCACAGGTGTAAATGCACAGATTTGCATTTACAGGGGTATTTGTTATTTACCACCAACTACTAGTTGGTGGTAAATAACGAATCCTGTAAGCACAGAAGCACTCTTCACAGTGCTTCCTACATTTCATTTACCGATTGGATAAATACCGAATCGGTAAATGATGATTCGGTAAATACCGAATCGGTAATCGGTAAATTTGCCACCTACATAGGAAAAGCCTATTACCGGTCGGTAACGGCCGATTGCGGCCGTTACCGACAGGTAATGTCCTTCCTACATCTGGCCCCAAGTCTTTCCCTTTTCTTCTCGCCATGGCAACCTTATTCTGGAAAAGTCTCCCACTGAAATATTATGCAAGCTACCTTTACGCAAGAAATCATACCTTTCTTTAGCTGTAGCCTGTTTTTTGGTTACTTTGACTTTAACTCTCTTAAGATCAGTTTTATAATTAGCTCCCTCTTTATTTCCTCATCCAGTCTTAAACCACCATGGACAATGGGAGAAGAGGGATGTCTTACCCAAAGTAACACAAATGGGAGTACTCCAGTGACTGAATTGGGAGTAATCCTATAAAACCATAATCTGTCTCATACGGCTAGGAGAAAAGGTATTTCTTCAATTATGGCTACATGGATGCTTTCTTTCAAGAATCTATTGAAGCTCTTAGCCTGGTCTTTGTATCCTGGGTCATAAAGGGCAGTCCTGACATGTTTGATGTGATGGGTATGTAAGAATGTGGCCATTTCAGAAGACACAAACTGTACACAGTTGTCGTTGACAATGACCTCTGGGATCCCTTCTCTGCTGAATAACTCCATAAACAATTCCTATACGACAGAGGTGGTGATATTCTCAGTGAAAATTACAGTGGGCCACTTTGAATGCTAATCTATAAGGACAATGGCAAACAAAATGTTGTTGGGTAGGTTTTTAAATTGCTCGCAATGTTCACCTCCACCTTTTATCAAGCCATTAAAGTCCATGTGGCATTTACAAATGGAGTTTTTTTTGTAGTACAATTCTTCTCTGCCATTGAACAAATCTGACACTGCCCGACTATACAATCTGAACCTGCATCCATTCCCAGCCACCAATAACTTTTGGAAAACACATTTATTTAATGCAGCCATACCCATGTGGCCTGCATGACACATTTTCATCAATTTCTTTCTCATTCCTATAAGAAGAATACATTTATCATTTCTAGATATCAAATTTCCATTCTCACTTAACTTAGAAGCCACTTATGAAAATGAATGCAGAGCTCCACTGATATCCTTACTGGAAGATCAACCTGCACATATGTATTTATTCACCAATTTTGGTTCTGCATTCTGAAAATCCTCAGAAATGTGATCCTTCTCATCAAATACTTCTTCATTCATCATGGAAATATCCCTCACGCAAACCACCCCATCACACTCTTCATTCTCCCAAATGTTATTTTCTTCTTCATCACAAGGAAGTCTATATAAATAATATGCAGTACAATTATTCCTTCCTGGCACATGTGTAACATCAAAATTATACTCTTGCAGTTTTGAACTCAGACGAGTAATACGAGCTGGGGCATTTCATAATCAATGGTTTATGGTCTGTGTGCAGTGAAAATGTTTTTCCCCATACAAAATGTCTGAAGTGGTTGGTCGCCCAAAGACAGGCAAGAACTTCCCGCTCTATGCCGGAGTACCTTCTCACCACCTCACTCAATGTCTTGGAAGTGAACGCCACAACCTATTCAGCTTTGCCAGCCCTCTGTCATGAAATGGCACACATGCCATATGCACTTACATCTACTGTGATGATGCAATGCTTTCCATAGTCAAAAGGTTGCAATGCAGGACTGCTATTGCTCATCTTTCCATAAAAAAACATTCCTTTTCTTAATAGCAGGTGCAAGGACTCCATTACTGATCTAACATTTCTTACAAATTTTCCGTAGTATCCACAGAGTCCTATGATAGATATCAACTTCTCTACATGTTGAGGACTGGGTCATTCCTTATAGCCTTTACCAAGGACCAGGGCCGGACTGGCTACCTGGCGTTTTGGCATGCTGCTGAGCTGGAGGCTGATTTTGTTGATGGGGACATGCGTGTGCTGAACGAAATTCATTTTGCTTTGTTTATTTCGCAGGTCTCCATCAACGAAATTAGCCCCCAGCTCGGCAGCTTGCCAAAAATGACCGGTAGCCATTCCAGCCCTGCCAAGGACTCCTTTGTCCGAAATGGTGTAGCCTAAATAATTCAATTGGGATTCAAACAAGTGGAATTTGTTGGCACTGAGAACAAGCCCTATAGTAGCTAATCTTGTGCATACTTCAGATAAGATCTGTACATGTTCACTATGATTTTTAAAGACTACTAAGATATCATCCTAGAAATAATGGACACGATTTTCCATGTGTTTTAAACATATGGAACATTCTCCTTTGGAACACAGAGGATGCTGATGCTAGTCCAAATGTTTAGACCTGAATTGATACACCCTAAATGGTGTGATGAATGCAGTTAAAGGCCTAGCAGCAGGCAACAGCTCCACTTGGTGGTAAGAGTTCTTTAGGTCCAGAGTTGGGAATACTGTTGCCCCATCCAGAAGTTACAACAAATCGTTAATCCAGGGCAAAGGATGTTGGTCTACCATCATATTGTTGCTTAGAGCCACGCACTGTATAAGATCTCTATTGCTTTGCTTAGTAATTACAATTGATGACAATCAATTTGAGGATTCTGTTTCTTCAATGTGGCTTTCAACCTACATGCAATCCAGCCATTCTTTCAGGCTCTGCATTGTTCTTCAGTGTTATCTCATGGGTAAATCCTAATACTTTTCCCATGTGCTGACCAATACGTTTTCCTTGTTATGGTCTTCTCTTTCAACCAGCACTTGGTCTTTCAAGTTCGGATTTAAAGTTATCTTTAGGCGTTTTTGACCTTTCCATCCTAGGACATTTGCACCTTTATATGCTACATGCCTCTTGATCAAGGCAGATCTTTCTCTCAAGTATGTTTGAGCAAGAAAATGTCCATTAAATTAATCCTTTGACCATCAAAGGTGACAGCTTGAATATCAGGTGGCAATGTTTCTTGCATAGACGATTTTCATATGGCATCAAAATATGACGTGGATTTAATCATGAATGGGAACTCCAAATCAGCCGTGACTGACCAGTCTACATCATGCACTCTTTTAATACACATATAAGGTTTCATTGGTGCATCTGTGTCTTCAACTTCTTTCTCTCCTATCATTGAAACCATGTTTTTCATCACCATGTTCTCCATAACCTTTTCTATCATGTTCTCAGATGTTTCTTCTACAATATTAGATACTCTAGCAGGAAGTTGTTTTCTTTTTTTCTCGGCATACCTTGGCAAAGTGCCTTATTTTCTTACATCTGTTGAACTTGACTTAACAGATGCTTAATGTGCTAATTCTGTAGCTATATGCTTTATTTTCATAACGGCTGTTAGACCTGGCACCATTGGCGTGGGTCTCCCTTGTTCTTTTTGACGGATTGCCTCCTCTGTTTTTTTATGTTTGTTGGTTTAGACGCTTTAGGCACTGCGTCACTGCCGCCAAGTGCGCAGTGCAAGTGCTCCCTGAGTAAAGTAATGTTAATTTGTGATACCATGATTGGTATATTTGATTTACTGCCAGACCCTCGTATCGTGCACAAGGGGTGCCCGGGGCTTGTAATTCAAATGCTACTGGTGGGCTTGCAGCACTGGTTGTGCCACCCGCCGGAGTAGCTTGTAAAGTATGACTCGGGCCTGTCACCGCAGAGCACCTTACGCAGCCCGTGCCGCTGTGTGACTCGGCGAGTGCAACCACTCGCCGGTCTTTGAACCTTCCCTCTGCGACATGTTAGTCACCCCTACAGAAGGCCTACGGGCAGGGTGTATTGTATGTAGGAGGCAGGTCATGCCCTTAAGTGTGTGGCGTGACCTGGTAGTGAATGACACCCAAGCACGTTTTTCACTATTGCAAGGCTACCTGTTCCCCGTAGGCCAGACTGGGCAGTTTCAATTGTAGCACCCTATGATCCTAACTGACCCAAGGAACCAGGTAGAGAATCGAGTTTAGTATGCCTGAACTCAGAATGATAAGATGCATCTTTTAGGAAAGTTGAACTTAACATTCTGTGTTTGAAAATACCCCTTTTAGAAAGACAGTATTTTCTTGCCTGACCATCCAGTCTGCTTCTGCTAGCGTGTGTATTGTGTGTCTGGGTTTGCGAGTGACAGGGCTGGGGGGACCCCAGGAGGTAGGGTGCGATGGCACTTGGCTGATCGTCCTAAGAGTGGTGAGGAGGAGTAGGTACCTGGGTCTGAATAGAGCTAGGCCATCTCCCACAATGTTCGCTCCACTGCCCATGGTGAGTCGGAAGACCATGGCCCACCCGACAAAGTAAGAGGACACGCACCTGAAACTGGTTCTGACCAGGCACAGGACCTTCTGCCATCAGAGGACATAGGATTTATGAGTATAAATACTGGGGCCCGGACCCCAGATCTTTAGGATCACTTTGGGAATGAACAAGATAACCCTCTGCCAAGGAAGAGCACCCGGAGACCACAGGAGTTGTACTGCCCCTCTGCTAGAGCGCTGTAGTGGGTTAGCCTGTGGTGGTGTCTCTTGTGCCAAGGAGAGGTTGAAAGGACCAAGGAAGAAACGTTCATCATCTTGCCAAACATTCTCCAAGGGCTAGAGCGAACTAGCCTCCTGTTCGAAGACGCAGGGATACCAATGACTTCACCTCTTCTGCTTGAGTTGAGCTGGAGCTGCAGTTTCATCTGCTACAGAGGAACTCTGCAACTCCAGTCAGCTAACGACGCCAATTTCTGCAACGAGACTGTGAGCGCTGCTCCGACACTCCCCGTAGACCGACGCCTGCCGCTGTACTGCAACCGTCTCCGAGATCATCATCTGGATGGAGCCGATCATCGACAAGAGTGACCGAGCTCTCATTGACTCAAAGACATCAACAAAGACCTGTGGTGCCGGCACTGCTGTAACGTCACCTCCTCTCCGGTAAGGACCAAAGCCGCCCCATGTCTGCATCCGCATTCCGTGCCAGCCGCATCACTTTACCCTGAAGCAAGGAACTGACGCTACCCTGTGCCACACGACATTGCAGCTCCCTGACGCTGAGAAGAGCCTTTTGTTGTTTTTCTAGAGGTACGGTCCGGTGAGAGTTCAGGTGTGACTTCGGGCCTGACGCTGCGCTCCTCGCAAGTGACCTGCACCCCGAGAACTCTGTTGTGCGTTGAAGTGATAACTCCCGTTGGGGTTATCTGTTGCCAGAGACACTCGAAGCTAAAGCCTACTTTTGAGCAACCGTAAAGCATATTCGTACTGTGGATTTTTGTCATTAAGGTCTTGTGATAAATATATAAAGCTTTCTTATTTTTTATACATCCCGGTGTGGATCCCGGTGTGGTGTCCGTTTGTAGTGGTTCATCTATATTATTGTATGTGTTCACAAATGCTTAACACATAAGCCTGTCTGCTCATGCCAAGCTACAAAGGGCGCAAGCAGGGGTTATCTTCAGCGTGTAACTCCCTTGCCCTAACGTAGACGAAGGGTCCCTATTTGACAAAGGTACATACCGTTGCCAACTAGAGACTTCGGGTTCAAACAATGCCGATATCTAATATTTTCATTTTTACTTTCTTTACCCTTCATATAACACACTTCATTATCTTATTTAGGGGAATGATCCTCACTCACTTTCTTGACACAGCTCTTGGACTGTTCAACTGCCTTTAGTGATGTAACAACGTCTTTCAAAGTGGGATCCTCTATAACCCATAACCTTTCTTATTTTTTTTTAATTAATCAGGATCTGGTCTTGAATCATTTAATTGGGGTTGACACCAAAATTGCAAGTATTTGAGAGGCTTCTCAACGCAGTCAGAAACCTAGTGATAGTTTTGCAGTCTTTTTGCCTCCTTGTGTAGAAATCGTAGCTTTCTAATGTGCTGCTAATGGTAGGTTTGGCTCTGGCCTCTAATTTCAGCAACACTTCCTCACATTTGTCATACCTATCTTCCTCATCATGACTTTCAATTTTGAGGAATGCCCTGAATACATCTTGCTCTTCTGATCCCACCGAGGGTAGTAATATGCATTTTCTCTGCTCAACTGACATTTTATTTCCCTCAATAGCCACACAATAGGTCATAAATCCCTCTTTCCAATTTTTCCAGAGAAATGGTGGCTTCCCTTTAACATGTAGGACTTTTGTGGTGGGTCAAGTTGCACATTGTCAAAATTTGTGGTGAAATGTATTTGGTATTACCCTCCTCCCACATGCAGAAACACTGTAAGTATTGTTACAGTATTATTCACTTCCTCTTTCCTATTTTTGTGTATACTGCACCTCCTAATTAGTCCATAAGTTGCATTATTTTGATTGTGTGAGGGAACACCTCATATTTGGCATGAGTACAATCACTAACCTCCTGGCTCTCACCCTCATGATTGAAAAAGTTACCCATAAGGCCTCAAATCTATACACCTGTTTCGTTGACCTAAAATCAGCTTTGGAGACGGTCCCGGGAGGCCTCTTATGGGCAAAATTGTCCAAATGGGGTGTCCCCAAACCTACTCAAAGCCATCATTTATCTATACTCCGATACCTGGGTACAAATTAAAATAGGTAAGGGCGATAGGATGACCAGAAAGATTCCCACATCCATTGGTCTCAAACAGGGATGTGTTCTCGCCCCGTGCCTTTTTAATATTTATACAGCAGACCTGGCCACTCAGCTATCCAAAGTCTTGAGTTACCGTCCAAAACTCGTTCAAAGACCAGTGTGCAGCTTACAATACGCAGATGACATAATTTTATGCAGCGGGACTTCCATTGGCTTGCAGCGCCAAATCACCACTCTACATCTTATAAAATCATTTTAGGGATGAAGCTAAACTACAGTAAACCCAAGGTCATCTGCTTCTTGCCAAAAAAAAGACAGCAAGACTTCAAATTCAAATGGAATGTCACTGTCAATAAGATCGAACAGGTGAACACCTACAAATAGGGATGAAGCTGGACTCCAGACTAAACTTCAAAATGTATCTTGCACAACGAAGACCCGTGGCAAAAAACTGGTTTTTGCACTCAATCTAATAAACAAAAAAATGGGTACTTCGTCTCAGTTATACTTATTGCAAATTATCAGCTCTAAATTTCTACCATCTTTGACTTATGGTTCAGAATTCCTCAAGGGCAAAGATGCAACTCTATAGCCTGCCAAGTTCAAGTGCACTCGGAATTCGGTCTTAAGCATCAATTCCCAGTGAGAATGGCTTCTTTAATTAAATCGTGCTGGAAGTTGAGAGCCGCCCCCTGGAGTCCTTGGCCGCTTTGTGTTGGTCCAAAATGGAAAGCCAGCATACGAGCAAACACAGCTGGCCAACAGTGCTCTGCTAAACTTTGTCATCCCTCAATTTACATAAGGCCTGGGAGCTACACATTAGCCATGTCCCTTGCTCACTTTGCCACTGGATTCAAGCAAGCCGGGCTGAAGACGGCTGGAATGCCAGAAACCGGTCCTCGGAAGCTTGTTTCCGGTCCAGGGAAGACATGGCTTGGCAGTTCGGGCTGGACTGTTCCCATGAGGCACAGGGTCAGACTGATTTGCATATAGCCATGTCTGAACTGGGGTGGCAGCGTGGGCTAAAGAACGGTGATGGATTTAACCCAGATCTTTTGACTGGGTGTGAGTGTTTGATTGATTCAGATGCTCCGTCCATCACCACCCCCTTTTGTACCACACATTAGCCATGCAGCATTTCAAAAACTCACCAACAAAGCTACCAAATTATCATGGTCGATAGAAAAAGGTGAACTAGCAGGAAAAAACACAGTTGGTCAGTCTTACAATCTTACAGCAGTTGGGGCCCCAACCATACCTTATGTGCCACATTTCTCAAACGATCCAGCACTTTTATTTAAAAGCAAGAATAGGTGCCTTTCCTTCAAAAGACCAGGTGCCACCCGGGGAACAAAGATAGATGAACACTCTCTGCCAACTTTGCTGTCGATTTGACGAAAGCTTGTTACATTTTCTGTGCATCTGCCTGGCAGTTACTCTTTAAGGTAGAAACTACTCTGCCCTGCTTTCCGGGCACTCAATATACGATCATGCTGTTTTGCAGTGCTGAAATTACTAAACAGCTAATCAATCCAGCTTTCCTGCAGGGCCGCCAAGTTCCTTCTACAAGTGAATACTTTACTTCCACCAAATGGGCCACCCCAGAAAGACAATAACAGTCCCAGGGCAGGGAACTTTGAAGTGAGGATCTTGAAAGCTGTCAGTTGAACTGAGCATCAATTTCCTTTTATTGCTAAATAAAAAAACCCTTGTCGTCAACATTCTCACATCACTTGATGGACTATTGCTTCTTTTAGACTACCGTATTTTTGTAAAGTAGTGAAATTGTAATAATGAATTAATTATTTTAACTTGTAAATGTTTTCCCTACTCAGACATTTTATGTAAATTGCGATGATTTTAATAAATCAGCAAATAAAATATGACTTACTTACCTCATATTTGAAACTCACCTTTTTAAAATGGTTCTTTTTTTTTGTTGCTGAAACACACTTTTCACATGGAAGTCAATGGGTTTTTAAATGGCAGCCAGTTTTAAAACGAGGCTTGGAATGCTGTTTCACTAGAAGCAGTTAATCCTTTTCTCAACATCACTTCCTGACCGCCCATCGTGGTGCTGTGGGAGGGTGGAACCCCTCAATATCAATCTCCGCTGGCTGAATTCCTCGCTTAGTGGGTGGAGCCACCTGAAATAACAGTGTGCATCAGGGTAAATAGCGCTTACAATTTATCCTTTTCAACGCATGTAATTACAACGCGTCCTATTAACCCGCAAGTCATAACAACGACTTGCCGCGGGGGCACAAGGTGCTGGGTTTAAAATCTAACACCTTCTCTACTGTTGCACATACTGGAGTTGGAAGAGTAAATTATACTATTCCAACATCCAGTGCCCCCCCCTAGAGCAAGTCGTTGTTACAACTTGCAGGGTAATGGTATGCATTGTTACAACACGGTCGTTGTACAGACCGAGTTGTAATTGCATGCGAAGAAAAGGCATGCGATGTAAGGAGACATATACATGTGCCAGCTGCAGTCCAACACCCAAAGTGACAGCCAACGGAATGAGAAGGAGAACGAAGGTGAGAGCATTAAGACTTTAATCCATCAATCTATGAGGTCTGCGCATGTCTCACTTTTCCAACGCTTAACTTAGAATTCTCACAGCATGTGCAGTCAATGCAGGTGCAAGGAGCGAAAATACCCATAAAGGAGGAGGGGTGAAGGGGAGAAGGATAACAGATCATAGAATTACAGACATAAATATAACAGCTGTTTTTCTCCTGCATTTTTCAGATTATTTTGGAGCGTTTGACAGCTAGCATTTTTTTCCTGCCAATTTACTGTTCAGTTCAAATTCTATTTGAGAATCTGCAGAGAAGTTTCTTCACTCACATTGGAAAAAATCCCTGCTTGATAGGCTTCAAAACAAACAGATAGCATTCCAGGTCACTTCTGGATGTTTAAAGTAAAACCTGACCCACTTTTCGGTCTGGCTGAACAGTGCTGCTATCTGCAAGGCACATTGTTACTAGTTCTTTAAAATATACTTAGGTGGGCTCTGCTCCATTCAGAGAAGTATTATCCTGCTATTAGCGGTTTGGTATATTATTCAGTGTTTCCCATTGAATACATCAAGAATTATTTGTTAACTGAAAAATACACTCAATGGTTGCACTCTGTCATTTACACCTCTTTATCACCTATAATGTTCTTAAAGAGACCTTCTCTTCTACTTTTTTCCTAGTATTTACAAGGCCAATACAGCAGGTGTTAACATATCAAACAACATCTGAGCATGGAAAACATGGCAACAAGATTTGTGGTTGCCTGTGTTACATGTTTTGGCATAATAAAACCAGACCGATTGGCTTTGCCAATGTTTGTTATAGTTAAACTGCTAGATTTGGAATTCTATATATCAACTATAACTGGGATTCAATGTTACGGTCAGTTATATAATGCCTAAATCTAAAATGTAAGTTGTGCTTACACTTAATTCTAAACAGGGGAATAAGTTTAATTACTAAGTAGCATGTGAACCTGTTACCAGGATGCTTTATTTCATACTTGTGGAGTTGCCACAACCTATTTCTCTCTGATATCCTTTAGGCGAGGAGGAATCCAGTTAGGAGTTGGAGGAGAAAGGTGTACATTCTTTAAAGGATGCCTAAACCAAAGACCTGCTCAATAATATTGTAACACGGGGCCATTCATTGAAGAAGCTAAGAGATCATTGCCTGATGCCATAATTATTGTTAGATGAGCAATCAAGGCAAGGAACAATCCAAAAGGGCATTGCCTTTTTAGGTCTCGGCTAGCCGCGCGGAAGCGCGTCTCCGCCGAGAACCTATTGCTGCCGTGTCTGCTTCCCAGGAGACAATGCTGGCCACGCGCATGGCGATTTGAAACTGCCACGCGCACGCGAACGCGCGCTGTGGCCAGGCGCTGTCTCCTGGGAAGCTCGAAACACCACACACGCATGCGCATACACACAGACACACACACAAGCGCCCATGCACGCACGCACATACATACAGAGATACACACCCCCCCACACACATACACACACACAAGTGCACCAAGGCCTCCCCTCCCCCCTCCCCCGCCGCCGTCACCGTTGCACACATACATACACACACGAGCATACACACACACACACACACACACAAGTGCATCAAGCCCCCCCAGCCCTTTTGAACTTACCTGGCCAATCTCGGGGGACTCTGCTCTCAGCACGCGGCGCACAACCTCCTGCTGGCGCGGCCCCGGGGCTCTCCACCGCTCACAGGAGCCCCGGGGCGCGAGATGCATTGACTCCGCCTGCCTCCTCTTCCGGTCCGGACGCGGCCCCGCCCCCGTCACAGGCGACCTTGCCTGACTTCCGGTGCGGCGGGATTCCGGGGGGCATTTTCTGTTGCTCCCCCTCCCTAGTCACCACGTAGACTGAAATCCATAATTTACACAAAAATGATCTTCCATGTTTTATGAAAAACATTTTACGAGAATTACATTTACTGTGGCATCTGGGTTTTGAAGTCACATTGATTTGTGTGAAAACAATAGCTAAACATCTAATACAATGATTAAGTGCATTAGTATAAATATACAGCTAATGACTCCTCTTCTGTGGAAATAATGATATCCTACAAGTAAAATTCGTATCGCCAAAAAAAGAAGATATTAGTTTCCATACAGATACGATTGTATCCCAGCAAAAACAGTGTGGATGTATTAAAACAGCAGTTTAAATATGAGTGCAAGCCCGTGTTGGATGTGACTATGAGTGTGTGGGTGGCCAGTGGCTAAAATATCATTTGAATTGCTTGACACAGGAAAAGTGCAGACTGAGTGTGCAGAGCAGTGAGTGCAGAGTGAGTGTGCAGAGTGAGTGTGCAGAGTAGTGAGTGCAGAGTAGTGAGTGCAGAGTAGTGAGTGCAGAGTAGTGAGTGCAGAGTAGTGAGTGCAGAGTAGTGAGTGTAGAGTAGGGAGTGCAGAGTAGTGAGTGCAGAGTAGTGAGTGCAGAGTAGTGAGTGCAGAGTAGTGAGTGCAGAGTAGTGAGTGCAGAGTAGTGAGTGCAGAGTGCAGAGTAGTGAGTGCAGAGTAGTGAGTGCAGAGTAGTGAGTGCAGAGTAGTGAGTGCAGAGTAGTGAGTGCAGAGTAGCGAGTGCAGAGTAGTGAGTGCAGAGTAGTGAGTGCAGAGTAGTGAGTGCAGAGTAGTGAGTGCAGAGTGCAGAGTAGTGAGTGCAGAGTAGTGAGTGCAGAGTAGTGAGTGCAGAGTGCAGAGTAGTGAGTGCAGAGTAGTGAGTGCAGAGTAGTGAGTGCAGAGTGCAGAGTAGTGAGTGCAGAGTAGTGAGTACAGAGTGCAGAGTAGTGAGTGCAGAGTAGTGAGTGCAGAGTAGTGAGTGCAGAGTGCAGAGTAGTGAGTGCAGAGTGCAGAGTAGTGAATGCAGAGTAGTGAGTGCAGAGTAGTGAGTGCAGAGTGCAGAGTAGTGAGTGCAGAGTAGTGAGTGCAGAGTAGTGAGTGCAGAGTAGTGAGTGCAGAGTAGTGAGTGCAGAGTGCAGAGTAGTGAGTGCAGAGTAGTGAGTGCAGAGTAGTGAGTGCAGAGTGCAGAGTGCAGAGTAGTGAGTGCAGAGTAGTGAGTGCAGAGTAGTGAGTGCAGAGTAGTGAGTGCAGAGTAGTGAGTGCAGAGTAGTGAGTGCAGAGTAGTGAGTGCAGAGTAGCGAGTGCAGAGTAGTGAGTGCAGAGTAGTGAGTGCAGAGTAGTGAGTGCAGAGTGCAGAGTAGTGAGTGCAGAGTAGTGAGTGCAGAGAAGTGAGTGCAGAGTAGTGAGTGCAGAGTGCAGAGTAGTGAGTGCAGAGTAGTGAGTGCAGAGTAGTGAGTGCAGAGTGCAGAGTAGTGAGTGCAGAGTAGTGAGTACAGAGTGCAGAGTAGTGAGTGCAGAGTAGTGAGTGCAGAGTAGTGAGTGCAGAGTGCAGAGTAGTGAGTGCAGAGTAGTGAGTGCAGAGTGCAGAGTAGTGAGTGCAGAGTAGTGAGTGCAGAGTAGTGAGTGCAGAGTAGTGAGTGCAGAATGCAGAGTGAGTGTGCAGAGCAGTGAGTGCAGGTGCAGAGCGGTGTGTGCTGTTGAGTGCAGAGTAGTGAGTGCAGAGTAGTGAGTGCAGAGTAGTGAGTGCAGAGTAGTGAGTGCAGAGTAGTGAGTGTAGAGTAGTGAGTGCAGAATGCAGAGTGAGTGTGCAGAGCAGTGAGTGCAGGTGCAGAGTGGTGTGTGCTGTTGAGTGCAGAGTGGTGTGTGCTGTTGAGTGCAGAGTGCTGTGTATTGGCAATGTAAATGACAATGCCATTTATTTATGATTTAAAGAAGAAAAAAAAGAAATGTCATGAGCAATGCCAATAGCTCTACCTTTAATGATGCCGAGACCATTGCATTGTAAATGCTTGTTTTGTAGAGGCATTGGTTCCATGTGTTAAGCCTGTTAAAATGTACTATAAAGTTTGAGGATCTCTGACCATTTTGCAAACTGTTTGAATTTGAATGTAATTGAGGGTATTTTTTACTATTTTCCCTTGATCCCTGAAGCTTCTCAGTATTACTGTCGCCTCCTCTCTTGCTTATAGTTTTGTTTTCCTTTTTATAGTTGGATGCAGCTTTGCTAATGGTAACAAGGATTGGCAGTTTTTAGCAAAAATAGAAGTCCCAAGGAAAACATTCTACAAAAAATGTATGTGGTCGCGTTATGGTCTGCATTTACTAGTAGTGTACACCAATCACTGTATATGAGTCACAAATGCAAGTCCAAATCCTCACTGCTGACCACCAATGTTAGAAATGGGGGCTCTATTTGGCAGAGGTAGGTACCTTTGACCAAGTAGGGGCCCTTGCTTCTAGTCAGGATACGGAGGCTAAACTCCTAAAATAACCCCTGCTCACCCCCTTGGTAGCTTGGCATGAGCAGGCAGGCTTATCACAGAGGCAGTGCGTAAAGCATTTGTGAACACATACAGTAATAAATACAGTAAAAACAGTACAAATGGACACCACACCAGTTTAGAAAAATAAGTAATCTTTATCTTGACTTAACACAAGACCAAATTACAAAAATCCACAATATAGTAACAAAAATATGACATTTAGATGGTAGAAATAGCTTAGTTCAATGTAGATGGTAAATACAACACTTTACTCTCAAAGTACCATGGATGCGTAACGCAACATAAATGAAAGGGTCGCAAGGAAGGCGATGCGTCAGTTCCTTGCTTTGGGGGAGGCGGCGCATCTGTTCCTTACTGCAGCGCATGGTAGGCGATGTGTCTGTTCCTTACCGGAGAGGAGGCTCTTCCAGCTCCCAGCGACACGCAGTCTCTAGAGGGCTTAAAACAACAGCAGGCACCTCTCTGCAGGTAGAATTCACAGCAAGGAAATTCAGGGGGAGCTGGTGGTGAAGTCTTTGTGTCCCTGAAACTTCAGAACAGGAGGCAAGCTCAGCTTCAAGCCCTTGGAGATTTTCCTCAAGATAGTAAAAGTACACACAAAGTTCAATAAGTAGCCACTGCAGGCCAACCCCAAACAGCAAACACTACAGGGGCAGTCTCCTCCATCAGCTTCCTTGGTTTCTCTCCTTGGCAAAAGGTTCGTCTTGATTCCCAGAAGTGATCTAACATTCTGGGCCCCAATATTTATGCTGCAAAATCCTTTGTTCTCCGGAGGCAGGAAGTGTCTGTGCCCAGCCAAAACCAGTTCTGCCCTCCCTGGTGCAGCTTCCTGGCAGGAGGTGGAGACAGCATTGTTAAAAGCAGACCTGGCCCAGGTAGCTGAAAGGAAGTCTCCTCCAGCTACTCTCTTTTCTATGAAGGCTCAGGCAAGTGAAGGGAAATCTCCTTCCCCTACTCTCTATTCAATGCAGTTCCTATTCAGCCCAGCCCTGACCAATCAGACTGCTGGAGCCACGGCCCTCTCCAGCCCCCTGTCACTCACAAACCAGACATGGAATACACAGCCCTAGTAGAGGCATACTGGATGGTTAGGCAAGAAAATACCTACTTTCTAAAAGTGGTACTTTCAAAAAAAGAATGTAAAAATCACCTACACTAAAAGATGTGTTTTAACATTCTGAGTTCAGGCATACTAAACTCGTGTTTCTACTGTGTTCCCTGGGTCAGTTAGGATTATAAGATGTTATAGTCAAACTGACCATTCCGGCCTTTAGGAACAGGTAGCCTTGCAATAGTTAAAAACGAAATTGGCTGTACTTCACTATCAGGACATGCCACACACACCAGGGCATGTCCTATCTTTTACATACAATGCACCCTGCCCACAGGAGTACCATGGGCCTACCTTAGGGGTGACTAATATGTATAAAAGGGAAGGTTTAGGGACTGGCATGTGGGTGCACTTGCCAAGTCGACATGGCAGGTTGGAGCCACACTTTACAAGCTGCTTCTGTGGGTGGCACAACCAGTGCTGCAGGCCCACCAGTGCATTTGATTTACAGGCCCTGGGAACACATGGTGCGCTGTACTAGGGTCTGACAAGTAAATCAAATAAGCCAATCATGGAGTCACTAATCCATTACAACAATTTACAATAGGGAGCACTTGCACTGCGTCACTGAATATCTGTTGAAAAGTGTCCAAAGCATCTAGACCAGCAAAAACATAGCAAAAATACAGGAGGCAACAGTAAAAAGTGGAAGGGAGACCCACGCCAATGGTGCCAGGTCTAACACCTACCTTTTATCGCTGTCGTAGGAGAATGGCTTGAATTCTAGTTTACTAATCACATTTTCAGTGATTGTAGTCTATTTTATGTTGTCCCCTACATTCTGTCCCTTCTTCTTTGTCTGATATATAACTTTTACATCTCTCATTCTAAATGAACACTCAAGGAAGCAGTTCTTTCCAACTTTGCTTCACTTGTTTAGAGAAAGGTTAGAATGGAGTATACACGAGTACTTGTGGTGTGCAGCACAACTAAGGGAACTGTGTCATTGTACACTAAACTATGCTTCCTATTAGAAGCAGATGTATTTATATAAAGGAAAAATGCACATTAAACCACACAATATGTGGGTGTATCACACCACGTCATAATTGTTGTTTCTATGTACATATAGAAGCACATATACAGAGGTTTATGCTTGACGGAAAACTTTAAGAAATACATTGAAAAAATATGCATATTTCACCACAAGATATCCCTCCTCTCTCTGACACATCCTAAACCTTTCAGACTACTATGAACTCTCAAACATCCTTCTTAAATATCCCCCCTTTGTTACTCATCACCCCAACGAACAGAGGCACACAACCACTACATGCAAAAACATCTTTCTAATTCCCCCTTTCAAATCAATTCCCATCATTCAATACCTACGCTAAACTCTACTAAACACACAAGAAATTAAGAGCACAAACCTACCATAACAAATGCACAAGTTACTAAATCTACTAACTATAAACCTCTAATCTTGGATCCAGGGGTAGCTCTTCAACATCTCGTCCGGGGTTGTAAGTGCTATATAAATACAATTTACAATTACAATAGATAGAAAAGTCATTCTTGTGGCATATCACTAAATAAGGGAAAAAACGTTAGTAGTTAAAAAGTACCTTTATTCGGAAGGCTTCAAAAGCTATATATTGTGACATTTTCAGGCTTTGAAGTAACAGGACTGTGCTGGTTGCCTTAATCCCTCTATTACAGTTGAACCATGTATGGTTTACAAGATAATTGGTTTCATTGATACCTCATCCGATCCTGGGAGAGGAGTCTCAATGCCACTCGACAAAGCTTTCCCTAGATTGGCCAAAGGAATAATATGGAAAAACATACATCCACATTATATTTCCACTCAGAAAGTCTAGTAACTTCTCAGAGTCAAGTCGAAAAGAATGAGGGTCTATAGTCAACCTTATCGCCATAAAGAGATTTTGTGGCCGCAGGATTCTTGGACCTCTGGTCATGTGTGGAAGTGACAGTGGAAGAGGATATCCCTGAAATCTTATTGAAGTTGGCATTGGAGCGGTTAGCCTTATATCTGAGAAAATGGGGTACCCTCCTGAGAAAGACTGTTTCAAAGTTCAGAGTGAGAGATTCTGTACTTCAGAGTGAGCAAGTGCTACCAGAGATGACTAGTTTGTGGGCTTAATAATTGGTGGTCCTATGGTGCATAACCTTGTGAACAATATGTGCCACCTTTAATAAGTTTCTGGAAGCAATGGGAAGCAACTTAAGGGTGTGGTCAGATCTTCTGCCTCTGGATGATTGTAATGGACACCAGTAATTTGAGCAGGCTGTGGAGTGGCAGGCCACGTGCACACACATAGATACTCACACTCACCCATCTACATGGACACTCACTCACACCCATACATTAACAAGTACGCACACATGCATCCTCCACTCACAAGCACACACTAACACACATGTAGTCATACATACACACACCAGCACCAAATGTTGGGGGACAAAACGTACTTGGTTGCAGAAGTGATCTTGGATGGAATGAGGGAAACCTCTAAAGTTTCTGGAGTGTAAGGACTGCTGCCTCCTCTCATCAGCCAATGAAAGGAAGCGGCAGTTGCTCACTCATCACAGAGTAGGAGGTGGTCAGTGCGACTTGCCTGACCCCACCCCACTCTATGATGAGGCCCTGGCATTTTATGGATTGAGACTGTAACATCCAGGTCTGAGTCTATCTGTGTCACACCCCCTCATCATGAGGGGGAGGATCTCAAGGTGCTTTGTGGGGTTGAGGAGGTCATGCTCACTGTGAAATGCTCAACCCGGCAAATTTCAGTTCAGACAGCCAGGATCCTGTGCATTTAGCATATGTTTAGCACTTGGCTGCGTGATCTGAACAGAAAGAATGTCTGTTAGGCTGAACGTTGCTCAGCCTGACAGACACTCTTCAGGTCTACAAAAAGGTGGGGGTTTGGCCCCTCGTCCCTAAGGACAGGGAGCGCCTGTATTGTACTACAGAATACTGAGTCTAGGAATATTGTAATACCCTAATATCAAGGAAAGAATATCAAGAGACAAAGAATTGAAAGGTAAGTTCATATAGAGGATGTATAGATGTACTATTCTGAACTCCACTTCTATGCACCTTGAAGACATATATGTAGTGTCAAGATACATATATGTGAGGTTACATATGGAAAATCTCACCAATTTAAATTGCCTGGTATCAGAAACCAAATGTCGTGAGAAGAAAAGAACTGAACTGTTTTGCAAAGAACTTCGAGAAGACCTAAAGGATGTATTGTCAGAAATTGTAAACTCCCGGAAGATTGTGCTGAGTTCATTATACTAGTTGTCAGATTAGATTATATCTTAGGAGAGAGTAAGTGGGAAAGTGCTAATTTGAGATGAAGGTAGTGGTCGTCCCTGGTGACAAGAAGGGATCTGAGAACAACGCTCCTGCAGCAGAGTGACCAATGAAAATTGAGGGAATTCAGAGCCACTTTCAAAAGAAGAGAATGATAAAAGATACACACTTAATGGTGGTAATTTTGCCTGCGAATGTCTCATCAAACCGAAGGGCCAAGTCTCAAAAAAGATTGTCATAGCTTCTAGTCCAGTCACTCGTGAGGTACGAAATAAGTAAACTTGGGTAGGAAAGAGACCAACTCTCCAGGTGCAGTCACAGATATCGTTTCACGATTTCCGACTAACATCTTGGCTGACACTCCAAAACAACTAATGAGGATCATCACTTTAATTTTGTCCACCAAGGTAAAAAATAGTCCTCCTATAATCAGTAGCTCAGCGGCGATGGTAACTTTTCTTGAAATGTCCCCTACTAAGGCTTACTGATTGTTCATAAACAATTCCCCAAACCTGTGTGAACTGTAGATAGCTCTGAATTATTGTCAGGGTTAATAACATTTCAAACCAAGCCATTTCTCCTTCTCTCTCACAATGGGTATATCAAAACCTTGACTTTCAATATAATTGACACACAAGCCTTTGATGCTACCCTGGAAGACTTGTGTTTACATCTCCTTAATTGCAAAATCGATTAGTCTTTACCAAATGTAACTATGGATTCCAACTTTTGACTACAATCATGTTATAAATTGACCACAGATAGGTCTGCCCTGGAACAACTTTTTCATCTGAAAACAAAACAAAATATTCCATACCTAGACAATACTGGGACTATCTGGACATCTTCGATTAAAAAAAAACCCACCACATTGCCCCATCACAAGAGTTTCAACTACCGCATAGACTTGCTACTCGGGGGTATACTACCATGCAGTCGCACTTATGCTCTATATAAGCATGTAAAGAAACATTTGAAGAAGTATCTTGATAGACTTTTAGCCTGTGAATTCATCAAACATTCCACGTTTTCAGTCTCCTCTCTGTTATTCTTCATTCCAGAGAAGAGCGGAGAGTTAAGGACATGAATAGATCATCATGCTTTTAGTAAGGTTGCAATAAAAAAACAGATATACACTACACCTAATTCTGATTCTCCTGAACCTGGTAAACAAATTCCACAATGTATACAAAACAGGACCTTCATGGGGCATAACATTTTATTTGCATGCATGAAGGAAACAAATGGAAAACTGCTTTCTGTATGTAGTACAGATTATTCGAGAACTGTGCAATGCAGTTTGTGTTATTTAATGACTCGTTGGCCCTTTACTTTTTTTTTATAAATGAAGCATTGAGAGAGTTCTTAGATGTTTGGGCAATTGTGTATCTAGATAATATTCTTATCAACTAAAAGAATAAGCAGCAACATATTACCCATGTTAAGGCTGTTCTGCAGAAGCTGTGTGAAAACATCAGTTTTTTTCTAAGCTGGAAATATGTAGGTTTCAGTTCACTCAAGTGAAATTCCTTGGGCTTGTAATTTCGATTTCAGGAATTTAAATAGACCAGTGAAAAGTAGAAGCCGTTTTGAACTGGCCAGTTCCTACACATGTAAAAGATGTCCAGAGTCTATTAACATTCACACACTTTTATGGAACATTCATCACATACATCTCAGATATAGTCACTTCAATCACCAGGTTATTAAAAAAGGGGCTTTCCTTTGACTGGGCAACTGAAGTTGACCATGAATTCTCACAATTTAAGGACAAAATCAGTCCTGGTGCTCCAACGTCCTGACCTAAGCCTGCCTTACTTTGTTGAGGCCGATGCCTTCCTATTCGTTGTTGATGTCGCTTTGTCTCAAAGGACGAGGCCGTGGGTCACATGCATCCAACCTCTTTTCCCTAAACTGCTCTTGCCCGCTCAACAAAATTATACTCCCCAGGCCATCAAGATGGGCTTTCAAGAATGGAGGCACTACTTCCTAGGGGTTAGGCATACTATAACCATCTACTCAGACCATAAAATACCACCATCACCAATACCACCAATATCATCACAAATACCACCACCAATGCCACCACAACCAATGCCACCATCAATACCACAACCACCAATACCACCACCAATACTACCACAACCACCAATACCACCACCACCAATACCACCCCCACCAATACCACTCGCAATACCACCAATACCACCCGCAATACCATCAATACCACCACCACCAACACCAATACCACCACCAATACCACCACCAATACCAATACCACCATCACCATTACCACCACCAATACTACCATCACCACCAATACCACCTCCACCACCAATACCACCACCACCAATACCACCAATATCAATATTACCACCAATACCACCACTACCACCACCACTACCACCACTGCCACCAATACCACCGCCAATACCACCACCACCAATACCAGTACCACAACCAATGCCACCACCAATAACACCACCACCAATACCACCACCAATACCACCACTAATACCATCACCACTACCACCACCACCAATATCACTTCCACCAATACCACCACCCCCACCAATACCACCACCACCAATACCACCACCACCCCTACCACCACTACTACCAATACCACCATCACCAATTTGACAACTACCACCACCACTACCACCATTACCACCACCGTCAATACCACAACCACCAATACCACCACCAGCATCAATATTACCACCAATACCATGACCAATACCAACAATACCATCTACACCACCAATACCACCACCACCAATACCAACACCAATACCACCACCACTACCACCACTAATACCCCCACCACCATCACCAATACCAACTCCAATACCACCACCACCAATACCAGTACCACAACCAATGCCACCACCAATACCACCATCACCAATAACACCACCAACATCAATACCACCAAAAATACCACCAATACCACCAATATCATCACCAATACCACCACCAATACCACCACCACCAGTACCACCACCACCAATACCACCACCACCAATACCACCACCACCAATACCACCACCACCAATACCAAAACCACCAATACCACCACTAATAGTACCACAACCACCAATACCACCACTCCCAAAACCACCCGCAATACCACCAATACCACAACCACCAATACCACCACTAATACTACCATAACCACCAATACCACCACCACCAAAACCACCCGCAATACCACCAATACCACCACCACCTATACCAAATACAAAATCAATTCCCTGAGCCACAGTCATAAAGTTCAATCAAAATCAATCCACGCAGGGGAGGAGCTTGGCGGGCATCCGAGATGGCCGCTTGAGCACAGCGCTCTCCGGACCCTCGCCGCTCCCGGCATTTTATCCTGACTGAATCCTGATTTCTTGCAAGGATTCGTGTGGAGGACGTTTGGCTGACCAGCCTGGCACCTTTCAGAAATTGATTTGGATCCCGCATTCCTGAGATATGGTGGTCTGAACTTTTGGCCTCCGCCCTTGAGGTGCCCCCGGGACGGGGTGCGGTTCTGTAGCCGTCCTGGAATTGAACAACAACGGCAGGAGATCTGGCCTTGTGGGTCCCCCTTCCTAAGTTTCAGTTTCGATTCTGTTCTGACTTGGGCCACGGGTGTGACTATCGAGTTGCGGCTGGGACCTGGAGGCAGATCGGCTGTTGGGTCTTCCTGCGGACTATTTGCTGGCTTGGCGACCTCTACCCGAGTTGTGCCCCTCATTTTTGTGTGCTTTTGATCCTGTACTTTGGGAGTCGGGCCCGTCGACCCTGGTGGCTTGTCCTGTGACGCATCTTCAAAATGGCGGGCAGAGGGGACAGAGAGACGCGCAAGACGAAAGCACCTCTGCGCGGAGCTCCGGTTCAATCCAATGTCATGGATCGCTTTACTCATTCTAAGGGGTCCCCCGGAGCTGCCCTGCCTGGTTCTAGTACAGCGTCCGAACGAGTTTTGGAAGAGTCGGCGGAGCCCTCCCTACAAGACATCATGGGCGCCATCTCGGGCGTGAGGGAATCCACCGGCCTACAGTACGAGGCCTTGGCTCATAAACTTGACACCGTGGCTATTGAGGTTAATCTGATTCGTGCTGATCTCGGCAAGACGAATGAGAGGGTGCAATCATTGGACATTAAATCGTCCAGCCTCACGAAGGACGTCTCGGAGCTCCAGACAGAAGTCGGCAATCTCCGTCGGGTGAACGACCTCATGACCCGACGCCTGGAGGATTTTGAAAATAGGGCGCGTCGCTGCAATGTTCGCCTGGTTGGTGTACCGGAGAACCCTGAACCCCACTCGGTGGATCTCCTGGTTGAGGATCTGGTCTTGAACCATCTTGCCCCTTCCGGCCTTACGAAGTTCTTCACGGTGGAACGCGCACATCGTGTTCCAGGGGGCAAAGTTCGGCCGGGAGCCCCGCCGAGACCCATTGTAGCGAAGCTTTTTCATTATAGGGACGCTATCCTGCAGGCCTCGCGGGTGAAGGGCCCGGTGGCCTTTGAGAATGCTACAGTAAACTTTTACCCGGACTTTTCCCAACAAGTTCAGAGACAACGGATGGAGTTTCGTGGGGCCAAGAAACGTCTTCGGGATCGGGGCTTACGCTATGCTATGCTCTATCCCACCAGACTTCGGGTCGAGTACAATGAGCGTACCCTTTTCTTTGATCGCCCAGATGCTGTTAATGACTGGCTGGACTCCTTGCCTGACCGTACTCCTGAGACTGAATCCGCCGCTCACCCTGGTGGTGCCGAAGGTGGTGTGGAGATCTGACTGTTTGGCTAACATGTTTTATTTTGAATACTTTTTCGGGATTGTTGCCCGGCGTTCCTCTGCAATGTGATTATTTTCTCTTTCTTTTGTTAATTTTCGTTCTTGATGTTTGTCGGGGGCGGGTGGAACGGAGACCTTTCCTCCTCCGGGGTCTTTGTGTAGATTAGGGGTTATGGGGCGACAGGCACACTGCAGGTTGGGGTGGCTCTTTAGCTTTTTGCAGGGGTGCAGGGTGGGGGGTGTTTCCTTTCAGTTTGGGGGAGGGGGGCTGGGAAGTTCTTTCTTTTTTGTGTGTTGTTTTCAAGGCGAATTGCTCCTGTGTCTGCTGCTGTTTCTGATGTCTTGCTCATGGATGAGGGGTCTTGGCTCGGGTGGATGGGATGGGGGGTAGAGGGTTGAAATTTGTTTCCTGGAACGTTAATGGCCTGGGAGATCGTATTAAGCGCAGTGTGGTCTTGAATTGTATACGGCGTTTGTCGCCGGACATTGTTTTCATGCAGGAAACCCATTTGATTGGTAATGTTTGTAATGCAATGAATAGATGGGGCTACCGCCTTGTGGCGCACTCGGGGTTTACCTCCGGATCTAGGGGTGTGGGTATCCTTGTTCGTTCCTCCCTCCCCCTGGCAATTGACGAGGTGATTCAAGATGACCGTGGGAGATATACTGTCTTGGTGGGTAGATATGAGGGCCGCACCCTATCTCTCTTTAATGTTTATGTTCCCCCGGGTTTACAGACTTCTACTTTCACTGATTTGGGCCGTGTTTTGTTAGATCTCCCTGATAGTACTCTCTTCCTGGCCGGTGATTTTAATTCGGTGCTTTCCGGCCTTCACGATCGCCATCCCCCTAGGGATACTCCGCAGGCTCAGCAGTGGTTGGGTGGGTTTCTAGATACCTTTGGCCTTGTGGACTGCTGGCGACTCTTGCATCCCACTCAGCTCCAATACACTTTCCATTCTGGGGCGCATGGCAGTCTGTCTCGGCTGGATTATTTCCTGATGCCCGCGGCCCAGTCGTCGGCGGTTCGTGAGATTTTGCATTTGCCAAGGGGTATTTCTGACCACTCGCCGCTCTGGCTTCGTTTCGAGGTTGGGGTAGAGGCGGCGGGCCGAGTGGCTCCAATTAACCCATGGTATCTTTCCTCCCCTGAGACTCGTTCCCTCTTGCTCAAGTCCATGGATGCATATTTCCTGGAAAACGAGGGGTCGGTCCCTTCGGCTGTGTCCCTGTGGGAAGCCTTTAAAACTGTGATTCGTGGACAGGCCCTTTCCTTGATTGTTGAAGCCAAGAAGGCCGGGAGGAGGGAGGTGGTGGACCTTGAGGGGGAGATCTCTGCTTTGGAGGAAGAGTTGGAATCTGGTGTCACGCCTGAGAAACTCCATGCCCTGGGTCTAAAACAGTTTGCATATAAATCCCTGGTCACTGACGCTGCAAAGGTGATGTTTCGTGAGCAACGAGGCAGATTGTACGATGTGGGTGATAAGGCGGGTAAACTCCTATCGTGGTTGGATAAGAAAGAAAGAGTTAATCGTGTGGTGCCTGTGAGTCAGTCTGCGAGTGGTGAGAATGTGATTGACCCGACTGCCATTGTTGATCGTTTTGCGGAATATTTCCGTGTTGTATATGCTCCCGTGTCTGTTAGGGACGTGGCTGACTCCCGCTTCCTCTTGCGCGATATCACTTTGCCCTGTGTCACCGACCTGGACCGTATTGCTTTGGACTCCCCTTTTACGAATGATGAGATAGCGACTGCTATCCGTTCGCTCCGTTCGGGCAAAGCGTTGGGCCCGAACGGGTTGCCTATTGAGTTGTACAAGTTACGCCCCGATAAGATGGCGCCGTATCTTCGCGCCATGTTTCTAGAATCTCGTGAGCGGAACATCCTTCCCTATGATCAGCGTCTGGCGACAATCGTCGTTATCCCTAAAGATGGTAAACCACGTGACCTCTGTTCCTCATATAGACCCATATCCCTGTTAAATGTTGAACCCAAGGTTTTGGCTAAACTTTTGGCGACCCGTCTCCTTTCGGTTCTCGGGGATTTGGTCCATCCGGATCAGTCTGGCTTTATCCCGCATCGCAACACTGCTTTGAATTTGCGGCGCCTTCACGGCGTACTGGCGAGGGCGGGGCTTCTGACTGAACCGGCCATTTTGGCGTCCCTGGATGCCTCTATGGCCTTTGATACTGTGGAGTGGCCCTATCTATGGGCGACTCTTGAGAAATTTGGTTTCGGGTGCGAGTTTATTAGCTGGATTCAGTTGTTGTACGCGGAACCTCTGGCACAAGTTGTGGTAAACGGTAGAGTGTCGGCTCCCTTCGCCTTGGGCAGGGGTACCCGTCAGGGTTGCCCCCTGTCCCCGCTGTTGTTTGCGCTCGCTCTTGAACCATTAGCGGCCTGGCTCCGGTGGGAACCGTCCCTTAAAGGGATTCGCTGGGCCCCGGACTTCGAAGACCGCGTCTCGCTTTATGCGGACGACATCCTTTTGTACCTTACTTCCCCTCGCAAGTCTTTGACTGTTTTATTTGACGTTCTTGTGTCCTTTGGCGCTAACTCAGGCCTCGTCATCAATTGGTCTAAATCCTGTGTGTATGTTTTATCTGGTGTCTTGCCTCCGCTGCCGAGCAGACTTCCTCTTCAGGTGGCCAGGGATGGCTTCAAATACTTGGGGGTTTTTGTTACCTTGGACTCGTCCCTTCGTTTTGATCGTAATCTCCTTCCCCCGTTGCTTAGGCTACGTTTGGACGTTGCCCGTTGGCGCAAACTTCCCCTGTCTCCCCTGGGTCGGGCGGCCCTGTTTAAGATGATGTCATTGCCGCGGTTTCTCTATGCTCTCCAGAATTATTATGATCCTATCCCTAAGTCCTATTTTCGGGAGATTGAGAGCCTTCAGAGGCAGCTTATTTGGGATGGGCGTCCGCGCATTGCTCTCGCGAAACTTTCCATCCCGTGGTATGATGGGGGCATGGCGCTCCCCGACATTAAGAGATATTACTGGGCTTCCCATCTGTCCGCTATCAATCACGCTGTGTTTTCGCCAGGTCGTAATCCGGCGTTTGAAATGGATAAACTTCAGCTTCCGGGAGGTGACTTTAACAGGGTGCTTTATTCTCGCTCCGCTGGGCGCCATCTTGTGGGACCTACATTGACTGCTTTGACGGTGTGGCGTGCCGCGAATGTGAGCTTGGGCTGGGAGGATCGCTTGACGTTGGCGACGCCGCTCTATGCTTCGGAACGTCTGGGCGGTCTTTGGTCTTCCAAGGGTTTCGACCGTTGGGACATGATTGGGATTTCTAAGGTGGGGGATGTGTACTCTAAGGGTTCTGTGCGTTCGTTTCAGGCCCTCCAGGCTGACTATGGCCTGAGTGGTCGGGAATTCTTTCGTTATTTACAGCTCAGGCACGCCCTGGCTTCGGTATTTGCTCCTGGTGAGGTTCCGCCCGACTCTTCCCCCCTTGAGGACCGTATCCTTGATGAACATCTTCCTGATAGCACTATCTCCCTGATCTATAAAAAGTTGATTAACAATCGGACTGACTTATTGGCCCGACTTCGGGAATCGTGGATGGGAGATGGGTTAGAACTTGATGATGAAGATTGGCAATCAGCCCTCTCCTCCCCGAAGGAGGTGGCTATTCCGGCTCGTCTCCGTCTGGTCCAATTGAAGATCCTTCATCGGGTGTACGTGACGGGACCGCGACTGGTGGTGATGGGCTTTTCCTCCGATGGATTGTGTAAGCGTGGGTGTGGTTTGCGTGCTACTTTCCTGCATATTCTTTGGGAGTGCCCGATGGTGGCTGCTTATTGGGCGGCCGTGCTTGAAGTGATGGCTGTGGTGACAGGGGTGTCCTTGCGTCCGGAACCTCGTCGATGCCTTTTGAATGTTTGGGAGCCCACGGACTACTCGGTGGCACAGACTAGATGGGCCACCCTGGGCTATATGGTTGCGAAGCGGGATATTGCACAACTCTGGGGGGCCTCCAGGCCCCCTGACCTCTCGAAATGGGAGGATAACATGGATTGGTCCATGTTCCGTGAGAAAACTGTCTATGTGGCCAGGGGCAGACCCGGGGCATGGGTGAAGGTGTGGGGTCAATGGAACGACTACCGTGGCGACATTTGTACTCCTCCCCTTGTGGGCACTATCGAGCTTGCCCTGACTCCTTAGGCATGCGTTCTTGGAACCTTTCATATAGGGGTTGCGCTGGTGTCTCCGGCCCTCCCCCCCCCTTTTTGTACTGACTTCTGTGTCCCTCCCCCCCCCCCCCCCGAGCTCCTTAGTGCTTAGAGTTTTGCTACTGTACTTCTGTTGCTGTCCCCCCCCTTACGTCCATTGAGCTGACTTTCAGTAATACACTTTCGCCTTTCTTTGTGTGTGTTTGTTCTTTCATATAAATAAAATCTGTTTTTGTCCTGTAAATAGTGATGAGTATTGCGTTGTTGATTGACTCTTACCTCTGCGGGCGTATATTGTATGTGTCTACTCCTCTTTAGCGGCCGGCCCGTGTGGTTGTAGGCCCATCCTTGTACTTTTTTGCTTACTCAAATAAAGGTTTTTAAAAAAAAAAAAAAAAAAATCAATCCACGCAGTAGTCTTCTCAGATGTTCGTCTTGATGCTTTATTCCAAAGCTTAAATATTTTGTACCTCAGTTCTCCATCACAACAACAGATAGCCACAGATTGAGCCAACATGTGTTTCATTTTTTGGAATTAACCTTCATCAGGGCTAAGACAAACAAATACATGAATTTCATTATAATCCATAAGATAAAAATCCACTCAAATCAAAAAGAACCTCCACCAGAGAAAATCTGAGATAAAAAGTGTTAGACCTGTCTGCCCTTTGGGTAGTCCCTCCTAACTATTTATTTATTTTGTCCCCTTTTTGCCCCTCATAACCTTTTTCACTTTTTGTGTCCACTGGATTATTTTTTTACGGTGTTGGCCTAGGGGTTAGGTGTTCTTGCCCTCATGGTCCTTTTTCTTGAGGCCTAGGAGTCTTTCCTGACTAAAAACTAGAGGATACCTAAAATGGTGGCTATTAACTGCCATAACTGCCAACCTCTGAGGAAGCCCCATAGGATAGCATAGAGACCTTCCAGAATCTTCTGGATCCTACTGGACCCTGTGTAGTCAGTATATAAAAGGACAGGGGCAAGGTAGCCATTTTGGGTAGAAAGTGACCAGAGGGAGAGCGAGGTGGACAGGGACAGGAGGGAGGTGGTATTGCAAGGAGGACAGCGCTTCCGCAGGGATAGACCGACCCGTGGGCCGGCTGATTTCCTAAACCGACGCTGCCCCTTGTGAGCTGATCAAACCCTGACCTGAGGGATCCAATACCAAATCTTGGAAGAGACCTCGCATTTGTCCCCCTGAGTCTTGTGAACGGAGAACTGAAACAAAAAGACTGACAAGCGGTGAGAGGTTGCCACCGAGAGATCGCCCGTTGGCATAAAGACAAGAACTCCACACAAAACTGACTGTGGAGATTGCACAGTTATTGGCGGAGATCACACAGTGTGCGCAGACACAGCACTCACTGGCGGATGACGTGAGGCGTCAGCTGTCATCATTTCAGCGGGCTGGTTGCCCTTTCCATCGAGTCAGTTTCTGACGCTGTAAAGTAGGAGGCGCGGCTTGGCGGAAGCCGCCTGAGAGGAGGAGGAGTTCTGCGGTGACGTCGAGCGAGGCCGAGCGGAGTCAGGGACCTGACCCAGGAAGTCTTCGTTGACATCTAGAGAGACGGAGCCTACATCGGAGGAATCCCCGGACGTGGAGCAACGCGAGCGAGGAAAAGCGGCCTCCGTGAACCTCAGAGGAGCCTCTCCATCTCCGGCGGGAAAACGAGTGACCGGAGCACATCAGAACCTCGAGTCGGGCCAGTTCACTAGTGCGAAGTAAGCTGGGAAACTTGTGGGGAAAGCGGGAGGCGGCACAGCGAGGACCTGGGAACTGTGAACTGCCGGAACGGAAAGTAACTGCAACTAGACTTACAGGCTTTGGAACAATGCTTGCTAGTGATCGGATTCTATAAATTAAGGAGCTGCGGAGGTGTCGAGGGTGTGAGGAGGGATAGGGTGCTCTGAGAGACAGCCCCCTCTTCCACGAGAGATAGAAATCAGGACTGTAGGGCTACATTAGAGGCCAAAGAACAGTGTTCTAGAAATTCCTCGGTGGTTGAGGTGCCCTTAAGAGCCAGATTTTTCCCACTGAAAATAGAGCTCGAGTAAAGCCATAGGAAATGTATGAGTAATTTGCCTATCTTCTTTTGATTGTATAGTTGGCTGTAACCCTGGCTGGGGATGCTGCTGGGG
Source organism: Lissotriton helveticus (assembly GCF_964261635.1). Lineage (NCBI taxonomy): Eukaryota > Metazoa > Chordata > Amphibia > Caudata > Salamandridae > Lissotriton > Lissotriton helveticus. The sequence goes on from NC_136063.1 coordinate 1,902,251,388, forward strand.
GTAGAACACGGTGCAGCTGTAACTCAAGCTAACTTGGACCCTGGGTTCTTGTGAGTAATGTACTTGACCAATTACATATCGAAGAGCTTTAACCTGGTACAGTGACCTAACCAATCTACACTGTTTAGGCTGAAGAGGTGGTCATAGCTGAAAATATTGCTGATTAATCTAAAATGAATGTATTCTCTGTTAAAATGAAGAAGTCAATGAATATTGTTAATTGATTGTGAAAACTTCTAATGAACTGAATGTATGTACTATCTTGAACTAAAGGAAGAGAAAAAGGTACAAAGAGAAACTTTTATAAAAGGTACTGGTATTTTTCTACATTGGTGTGGTGTCCTTTATTTTTAGTGGTAAGACATTGAGTTACTGTGAGTGAATTGTAAGCATTACAGAAAAGCCTCGGAGATTAGCTGTTTCCACTCTGTGCCAGGCTACCCTATGTAGGATTTCTAGGTCTAACATAATTGGTGCTTCAGCGGTGGGATACGGGTTTGTGCTTACAACCACTTATTAGTAACACAGTGCTTACCATGGGCCTACACCTGGAGTTTTCTCCAAGCGGACTCCCTGATTAAAATTTTGCTTTTTCCAAATTCCTTCCTGGTGGTGGGTGGAGGTGATCCTTGTGTACTGTCCTTACCTACTTCGGAGTGGCTATCCACAACCCCACTGTTAAGATAGAGTTCAATTTTGAGGGGTTGGAGACCTATACAGTGACGCAACTCAAGGACTTCTGTCAGGAGAGGGGGGTGTTCTACAGGCGAGGGGCTAAGAAAGAGGAGCTCCAAACTAGTCTGAGGGCATGGGTGGAAGCGCACCCGGAGGGAACGGTTGAGGAGGACGAGTCAGAGAAGAACACTGTCATCGAGGTAGATGGTGTGTACCCACTGGGGGTGGGGGATATGTCAATTAGCCCCAAAGTAACCTCCCGGGAGGGTAGCAGTGTCTCTTCACGAGGGTTAACCGAAACTGAACTAGCTGACCGGAGGGAGGAGAGGCAGTTGAAGTGGGAGTTAGCTAGGTTGGAGATGGAGAGGGAGGACAGGAGATTAGCTCATGAACTAACTCTTAAGGAGATAGATCTCAAGGCCCTGCAAATAGGGACTCCCAATCCAATCAAAGGTGGCAGCGAAACTAAAGAGATAACCAGGGAACCCAGACCCTATTTACCCAAGGATGTTGTTGCTAGCTACAGCGCAGGTGATGATATTGCTAAGTGGCTAGCTGCCTATGAGGTTTCTTTAAGAGCCCATGGGATACTGGAAACTCACTGGGGGGTGGTTTGTATAAGTATATGCCTCCTGCTGGAAGGGATACCTTGTTGGCCCTAGAGCAGGAAAAACAAACCCACTACCCCACCATGAAAGTGGCGCTGATAAGAAAGTTTGGACTAACTCCAGAAAAGTATAGGCAGAAATTTAGGGGTAATCACAAACTAGGCACACAGAATTGGGTGGATTTCCTGGATTACGCAAGGAAGGCCTTGGAGGGTTGGGTGAAGGGCAGCGAGGTAGAGGACTATGAGGGGTTATATGACCTTTTTCTTAAAGAGCATCTACTCGAGAAATGTTTTCCCGAGCTGCGCCAACACCTGGTGGACAGCAAGCTGACCAACCCCCGGAAGCTTGCAGAGGAGGCGGACATCTGGGCAAGTACCCGGGTGTCCTCAAAAGGGACTGGAGGGGATTCTCAAAGGGCCGGACAGGGCGCCCCTCAGAAGAAGGAGGGGGGAGATAAAAAGCGGAAGTTCTTTAAAGGTCCCCAAAACAGTTTCCAGGGAAAGGGAACAGGTTTCACCCCTAAGGCTAACCCGCCCAGAAACCCTCATCCTGGCCAAAGCCAGCAGCCAAGGGTTGTCCACTGCTTTGAGTGTGGTGGTGTTGGACATTATAAGGGAGATGTCAAATGCCCAAAGAGACCACCTCCTCCCACCGGAGGAAAAGCCCCGGGAGTAGCTAGTGTAGCGCTCGGGGAGGAGTTGCCCTTAGATAAGGGGGGTGAGTGGGCGGTGTCACCTTAGTGTCCCTGGGAGATCGGGAGATGGTTCCTAAGATCCAGGTGCCCCCAAATACTACAAAGTATGGGCAATGGATCACCATCAATGGCCAGAGAGGGGAGGCTCTGAGAGATACAGGAGCCAGTATGACTATGGTAAGGAGTCAACTGGTGTCTCCAGAGCAGGTGATTCCCAATGTACTCCACCCTGCCGCGATGGCTGACGGCAGAATGGGCCACTACCCGGTGGCCGAGGTTCCCTTTGAGTGGGAAGGGGTTGCAGGTTCACTTCGAGTTGCCGTAAGCCCTGCCGTGCCAGTCAATTGTCTGCTGGGGAATGACATGGAGCACAATGCTTCGAGAGAGGTGGAATACCGGACTCATTCAGAGATGCTGGGTACACCTGACTGGGCCTGTGTAAGCACAAGGTCTGCGACTGCCCGGAGAGGGAGTTCGCCTGGGTTGGAGCCTGGAACAATGGCCCAACCCGCTGCTAAAAAGGGACAGACCCGAAGACAGGAGAAGCCTGCTTCGTCTTCCATGCCCCATGTGACAGATCGGCTCCCTGCGGTGGTGAGCCAGGAGTCCGTGGAGGGGGAAGTAGTCTCCTTGGAGGACCTACCCATCTCAGCCGAGTGGCATGTGGAGGGAGGACCTACCAGGGAGGAGTTCTGTAAGGGCCAGAAGGAGTGCCCTACCCTTGAGGGACTGAGGCGACAGGCCGAAGCCCAGGCAGCAGGGAACGTTGCAGGACACTACCACATTTACTGGGAGGACGGACTCCTCTACAGTGAACCCAAGGTACCTTTACCCGGTTCAACTAGGGCTTTGGTAGTCCTTCAACGATACCGAGCCTTTCTGTTAGAATTGGCTCATGAAATTCCCTTGGCAGGACACTTAGGTCAGGACAAGACTTTTGCTCGGTTTGTCCCCCACTTTTACTGGCCTCAGATGAAAGTGGCGTCTGATACCTACTGTCGGACATGTGTATCCTGTCAAGACAGTGGGAAAACAGGGGTGAAGCTGAAAGCTCCCCTGGAACCACTACCTGTCGTTAGCACCCCCTTTGAAAGGGTGGGCATCGACATTGTGGGGCCATTGGATCCACCAACTACAGCTGGTCACAGGTTTATCCTGGTTCTGGTGGATCACGCCACGCGGTACCCAGAGGCAATTCCTCTGAGGACTGTCACTGCACCTGTAGTGGCTAGGGCCCTGATGGGGATCTTCACCCGAGTGGGTTTCCCCAAAGAGGTTGTGTCCGACAGGGGGACCAACTTCATGTCAGCATACATGCGGGCAATGTGGAAGGAGTGTGGAGTGACCTACCGGTTCACCACTCCCTATCACCCCCAGTCAAATGGACTGGTAGAAAGGTTCAACAAGACCTTGAAGGGCATGATCAGAAGTCTGCCTGAAAGCCTGCGGAGGAAATGGGACGTCCTTCTACCCTGTTTGCTATTCTCCTACAGGGAAGTGCCACAGAAGGGAGTGGGCTTCAGCCCCTTTGAGCTTCTGTATGGGCACCCTGTACGCGGACCTCTCAGCCTGGTGAAGGATGGATGGGAAAAGTCTCCCAGGAAGCCCCCCCAGGATGTGGTGAGCTACATGCTGGCCTTCAGGAGCCAAATGGCGAAGTTGTGGAATCAAGCTTCTGCCAACTTGGAGGCCAGTCAAGCTGTAATGAAGGAGTGGTATGACCACAACGCTCACCGGGTGGAGTTGCAGCCTGGCCAGAAAGTGTGGGTGATGGAGCCTGGAGAGCTAAGTGCCCTTCAGGATCGCTGGACAGGCCCCTTTGAGGTATTAGAGAAGAAGGGTATGGCCACATACCTGGTGGACCTTAAGACCCCTCGACAGCCCCTCCGGGTGCTACATGCTAATCGCCTCAAACCCCACCATGAGAGGCCCGAGGTCATCTTGATGATGGTGACTGATGGGGGAGAGGAAGCGGAAAGCGAACCTCTCCCAGACTTGTTTTCGTCTCAGGAAAAGGATGGGTCGGTGGAGGGAGTGATTCTCTCCCCATCCCTAACTCCTGAACGGCGGGAGCACTGCCGTCAGGTATTGGAGCAGTACTCTTCACTGTTCTCCCTTGTCCCGGGAAGGACCCCCCTGTGTACCCATGATGTGGACACAGGAGACAGCCCACCAGTGAAGTCAAAGACCTACCGGCTGTCAGACAAGGTGAAGGCCAGCATCCACGGTGAGGTTACCAAGATGCTGGAGCTAGGAGTTATTGAACCTTCCAGTAGCCCCTGGTCCAGTCCTGTGGTTCTAGTGCCAAAAGCAGCTCCACCAGGCACCACTCCAGAACTGAGGTTCTGTGTGGATTACCGGGGACTGAACTCGGTTACCAAAACTGATGCTCATCCGATCCCTAGGGCGGATGAATTGATTGACCGCTGGGAGCTGCCCAATACTTGAGTACCTTTGACCTCACTTCAGGGTACTGGCAGATCTCCCTTACAGATGGAGCAAAAGAAAGGTCAGCTTTCTCCACACCTGAGGGACACTTCCAGTCCTGCGTGATGCCCTTCGGGCTCAAGAACGCCCCTGCCACTTTTCAGCGGCTGGTAAATCAGGTCCTCTCAGGAATGGAGGGTTTCTCCGCTGCTTACCTGGATGACATTGCTGTCTTCAGCAGCAGTTGGGAGGACCATTTGCAACATTTGCAAGCAGTTCTCCAGGCCCTGAAACAAGCTGGCTTGACAATCAAGGCCAGAAAATGTCAGATTGGGCAGGGGTCGGTTGTGTACCTAGGCCACTTGGTGGGTAGGGGAACAGTGCAGCCCCTCCAGGCAAAGATTGAGGCAATCATGGCCTGGGAACCCCCCAAGTCCCAGACTGAGGTCCGAGCTTTCCTGGGCCTCACAGGTTACTACCGTCGCTTTGTGAAGGGGTATGGCACTATTGTAGCGCCCCTCACAGAGCTCACATCCAAGAAACAACCTCGACGGGTAGGCTGGACAGAGGCTTGTCAGCAAGCCTTTGAGAAATTGAAGCAGGCAATGTGTGCAGCACCGGTCCTGAGGGCCCCAGACTTCTCCAAGGAGTTCAATGTCCAGACAGACGCATCAGAACATGGCATTGGGGCAGTGTTATCGCAACTCAATGAAGAGGGTCTGGATCAGCCTGTAGTCTTCCTATCCAGGAGACTACTTCCCCGGGAACAGAAGTGGAGTGCAATTGAGCGGGAAGCTTTTGCGGTGGTGTGGGCTCTGAAGAAGTTGCGGCCATACCTGTTTGGCTCGCACTTCCTGGTTCAGACTGACCACCGACCTCTTCGTTGGCTAATGCAAATGAAGGGGGAAAATCCCAAGTTGTTGAGATGGTCTATCTCCCTACAGGGAATGGACTTCCGGGTGGAACATCGGCCTGGAGTGGACCACGCCAATGCAGACGGTCTCTCTAGGTATTTCCGCCTTAGTGATGAGGACTCCCAAGGGGTTGGGTAGCTCTCCCCACTTTCAGCTGGGGGGACGCGTGTTAGACCTGTCTGCCCTTTGGGTAGTCCCTCCTAACTATTTATTTATTTTGTCCCCTTTTTGCCCTTCATAACCTTTTTCACTTTTTGTGTCCACTGGATTATTTGTTTACGGTGTTGGCCTAGGGGTTAGGTGTTCTTGCCCTCATGGTCCTTTTTCTTGAGGCCTAGGAGTCTTTCCTGACTAAAAACTAGAGGATACCTAAAATGGTGGCTATTAACTGCCATAACTGCCAACCTCTGAGGAAGCCCCATAGGATAGCATAGAGACCTTCCAGAATCTTCTGGACCCTACTGGACCCTGTGTAGTCAGTCTATAAAAGGACAGGGGCAAGGTAGCCATTTTGGGTAGAAAGTGACCAGAGGGAGAGCGAGGTGGACAGGGACAGGAGGGAGGCGGTATAGCAAGGAGGACAGCGCTTCCGCAGGGATAGACCGACCCGTGGGCCGGCTGATTTCCTAAACCGACGCTGCCTCTTGTGAGCTGATCAAACCCTGACCTGAGGGATCCAATACCAAATCTTGGAAGAGACCTCACATTTGTCCCCCTGAGTCTTGTGAACGGAGAACTGAAACAAAAAGACTGACAAGCGGTAAGAGGTTGCCACGAGAGATCGCCCGTTGGCATAAAGACAAGAACTCCACACAAAACTGACTGTGGAGATTGCACAGTTATTGGCGGAGATCGCACAGTGTGCGCAGACACAGCACTCACTGGCGGATGACGTGAGGCGTCAGCTGTCATCATTTCAGCGGGCTGGTTGCCCTTTCCATTGAGTCAGTTTCCGACCGCTGTAAAGTAGGAGGCGCGGCTTGGCGGAAGCCGCCTGAGAGGAGGAGGATTTCTGCGGTGACGTCGAGCGAGGCCGAGTGGAGTCAGGGTCCTGACCCAGGAAGTCTTCGTTGACATCTAGAGAGACGGAGCCAACATCGGAGGAATCCCCGGACGTGGAGCAGCGAGGAAAAGCGGCCTCCGTGAACCTCAGAGGAGCCTCTCCATCTCCGGCGGGAAAACGAGTGACCAGAGCACATCAGAACCTCGAGTCGGGCCAGTTCACTAGTGCGAAGTAAGCTGGGAAACTTGTGGGGAAAGCGGGAGGCGGCACAGCGAGAGACCTGGGAACTGTGAACCGCCGGAACAAAAAGTAACTGCAACTAGACTTACAGGCTTTGGAACAATGCTTGCTAGTGATCGGATTCTATAAATTAAGGAGCTGCGGAGGTGTCGAGGGTGTGAGGAGGGATAGGGTGCTCTGAGAGACAGCCCCCCCCTTCCACGAGAGATAGAAATCAGGACTGTAGGGCTACATTAGAGGCCAAAGAACAGTGTTCTAGAAATTCCTCGGTGGTTGAGTTGCCCTTAAGAGCCAGATTTTTCCCACTGAAAATAGAGCTCGAGTAAAGCCATAGGAAATGTATGAGTAATTTGCCTATCTTCTTTTGATTGTATAGTTGGCTGTAACCCTGGCTGGGGACGCTGCTGGGGGTAGAACACGGTGCAGCTGTAACTCAAGCTAACTTGGACCCTGGGTTCTTGTGAGTAATGTACTTGACCGATTACATATCGAAGAGCTTTAACCTGGTACAGTGACCTAACCAATCTACACTGTTTAGGCTGAAGAGGTGGTCATAGTTGAAAATATTGCTGATTAATCTAAAATGAATGTATTCTCTGTTAAAATGAAGAAGTCAATGAATATTGTTAATTGATTGTGAACATTTCTAATGAACTGAATGTATGTACTATCTTGAACTAAAGGAAGAGAAAAAGGTACAAAGAGAAACTTTTATAAAAGGTACTGGTATTTTTCTACATTGGTGTGGTGTCCTTTATTTTTAGTGGTAAGACATTGAGTTACTGTGAGTGAATTGTAAGCATTACACAAAAGCCTCGGAGATTAGCTGTTTCCACTCTGTGCCAGGCTACCCTATGTAGTCTAGGATTTCTAGGTCTAACAAAAAGCACCTAGTAAGAGGCCAATATTCAATCCAAAAAGAGGAGTGTGTTTTGACTGAAAGAATTAGGGTGTTTCCCATGAGATGGGACAGATAAGAAAAAGGAAAAAATGTGTCAAAGAAATATAATAATAAACAGAAGTAAATAGGAAGTGGAGACAGTTAGTGCAACAACATATGTGTTTCTTCTTTGAAAAGTAAAGTGCACAATTAAATCTAGCTGCCAAGTGCACATGTCAAATGTGCTACTGTAACAACAACTCACCTTGAGCAACGTTATCTGTGAAGACAATATGAGTGTAGGCCTCTATCACGAACAGTCATCAAGGTTTTAAGAGTCAAACAGTGTCCTATAACGGTGTATAAGTAAAAACCACATTTAACTGCTCTCTGCTTAATTAGGTATATGCAAGCAAGTTAACAACTACTTAGTTAGTTATGTTCATGTAACGAACCCATAGCGTAACGTACACTCACCGCCAACAGCAAAATCGCAGAGAGATACAGTGTAGTACCATCTAACAAGGACAGTCTCCATAAATTGTAGTTACGTCCTAAAAAAAACATAAGAATAAAATTACTAAACACCTGGCCACTTAAGAACAAGACCATATAGCTAACCAACATATTAGATCGAACATAGCGCAGAAAGTCCATATTGAAGAGATACTCTTTGTTTGTCTTTCCCATATACTGTCAACCTCCAGTAGTTTCAAATCTCCTTGAAGTTTTGTAATATTCTTAATATACCCTCTAATTTCCTTACTTTTGACAGGAATGTATGTGCAGCAATGTTGAACTTTCAGCATTATACAGACTCCGCCCTCTTTTGCCAATAAAATATCAAGAGCAAATCGATTTTGTAAAACCATATAACTAATTGCAACCATTTCTGTATTTATCATAAAGAAACCCCCAGCAGTATCAGTCGAGAGACGATCAACTACTGTTGACAATTTACAAATTCTATGTGAATTCAGAATGACTCCCACTGAAGGTATCAATAGGTTTGGTTGCCTAGACGAGGTAGATTGACTCCCCACGTTAATGGCATCCCCGACTGGTTCCAAAGATTCACCACCTGTGCTGAACACTGAATCTATGCCTACCAAGTGCAACATAGGAAGGAGTAGCCCACACGTAAAAATAGAAACAGACATAGGAAGGGTAGTAACTAGTGTTTTAGATCCTAATCCAGCCACAAATCACTCCTGTGACAAAACAGCATGGGAGGCTTTAGTTGAGCAGGGCGCGCCGAGCCAGCCCTCACAAAGGGCGGCCTATGCTTTATGTAGTTCACCCCATACTTCCCCGTTACCATCGCCACTGGATGCAGAAATCCGCCATAAAAACAATTTTGGTAGAGATTCTGTTCCTCCACCTAAGCAACTCTCAGTGGCGGAGGCTATTCAGCCCTCCCTGGAGGCAATTGAGGCGAAATTACTGCCGCCGCCTACGGCTAGGAAGCCTAGCTCCACCCCTGACCCTCTTGTGTCTGCCTTCGTGTCAGGGTCAGGGGGTGTTGCCGGTGCAGCACTGAAGGTGCTTAGCTGGAATGTAGCGGGCCTTGCACGGAATATTGATCTACCCGAATGGAATTCCTTTGTTGAATCCTTCGGGATTTGTTTATTACAGGAAACCTAGTGTTTGGAATCACGCCATAAGGTGGGCTATTCCACCTACTTTGTGCCTGCTGTACAACCACCTGGCGGTAAAGGCCGCCCGTCTGGCGGCCTACTAATCTGGGTTAGTATCTCCCTGGGTTTAAACTTCAGGTCCATACCAACAAAATCACCTGACCTGCAGAGAATATCAGTTAAGGGTCCTTGGGGGAAGAAGCTAGAAGTCCTTAACATCTATGTAAGAGGGGCAAGGGGTGGTGCATCTATACTGCCACTCACAGGAATTGAGGAGGAACTCGGAACTTGCAATGCTGATTCCCTCGTTCAATTAGCAGGGGACTTGAACTGTTCATTCGAACCACTTGCCCGTGAGGATATATTAGGCACCAGGGATGATGATGCTAGGAGAGGCATTAACCCCCTCACTCTCACTCCCATCAGAAGCTGGACCCAAAGTGCTATAGAACTTAATGCCCTCTGTTTGGAATTTGGCCTTAGGGCAACTAATGGCAGATCCAAATCCGACTCTCTTGGGGCACACACATTTATTAGGGTGGGCCACTCCTCACGGATTGACTACATACTCCTGAATTATAGGCTTTGGGCACATCTGATAGATATGGTGGTTTTGCCATCTATTGATAGTGACCACAATCCACTAGCTTTGACTTTGTCCTCTCTTTCGAAGGGTATGACCCCAGCCCGAACTCCACATATGTGGAAAACAACACATGAAGTGTGCCCTTCCAATTGTGGCAGGCGGCTGAAATGGATCAAAATTGCTGCCAATGAGGGAAAGATCTTAGAAGTAAAATCTATAATGTCTAATGCAATGACTTGTCTAGATTCTATGGGGCCTAGTGTGCACGAGGTCCCAACCCTGCTCCTCGAAACTATCAATGCACTAGGGGAACTGTTTACTATTTACCCAGCAGGCACGAGGAACAAGCCAAGAGCTGGACCTAGGGGCAGTGCAAGTTGGTTTTCCTCCGCCTGTCGATCCTCTAAACGGGAGCAAATTAAAGCAGTGAAAGCTAAGGATAGCAGCCAGATTAGCCTTGCCAGGAAAACCTACAGAAGGGCTTTAGCTACGGCAAGGGCTGAGCATGAGACCCAGTTTTGGTTCGACTTAAAGGCGGCTAGTTCTAGGAAAGATTCTGAGAGCTTTTGGGAATTGTTGAGAGTAAGGGACAAACCCGCAGATTCTTTAATAACATGTAATATATATGGTGAGGTGTGGTTCAACCACTTTTCCCAGCTCTATCACCTATCTGTGGGTCCTACTGCTAGCTTGATGGATCAGTCCCCTATAGAATGCAAGGATCACATTGAGGCAAACCTCTTCTTGCCCAAGGAAGTGGAGGGGGCGATTAAGTGCCTTGTTTCAAACAAGGCTGCGGGCCCTGACGGCATCCCAGGCGATCTACTTCGGGTTAACCCAGAAGAGTGGGGGAGACTCATTGCTTCCCTTTTGAATGTTGGCATGTATGGTGGGTCTCTTCCGGACTCATGGAAGGGCGCGGAGGTCGTCCCGATCTTTAAGAAAGGAAGTCGGGACGACCCCGCTAACTATCGCCCTATCAGTTTGTTAGATTCCACACAGAAGGTGGCTGGCAAGGTAGTCCTAGGAACGATTTTACAGTGGGTTGAAGAGAAGCAAATTCTCTCAGACTTCCAGGCTGGTTTTAGAACTGGCACGGGGACCATTGAACAGACATTCCGGTTATTAATGATCTACTGGAAAGTGGTTGTACTGGGCAAGGGCAGTCTGTACCTTGCATTTATAGATTTGCGGACTGCCTTTGACCTGGTCCCACGTGGCCAACTCTGGAGTGTCCTTGATGCACTGGGTATCCCCTCATATTTACTTAATATGCTCATTAAGCTGCATGAAGACAACTTTGCGGAGATCAGGTGGGGTGACCAGGGACAAAAAACACCACGTATCCCTGTAAATAGGGGTGTGCGCCAGGGATGTGTGCTAGCCCCCACTCTGTTTTCATTATATGTTAACGGAGTGGTGGAGCACTTACTAAAACATCCAGCAGATGCACCTTCCCTGGCTGGTAGGAAAATTCCTACCCTCCGATTTGCGGATGACACCCTCCTGATCTCAAAAACCCCAGTGGGCCTGCAACGTCTCCTTTCCAGCTTTAAGAACTTCTGTGATTGCAGGGGACTTGCTATTAACGTTGGGAAAACCAAGTTCCTGGTCCTAAACCCCTCGAGGAAGACTGTCAATCCACCTTCCTTGAACACAGTCCCACTTGAGAGGGTTAAGGAGTTCGATTACTTAGGCATCCACCTTTGTGATACTATGACCTGGAAATCCCACCACCAAAAGATGTTGTTGACCCACAAGAGGGTGGTGGGGGCCCTTCTTAAGGAACAACGCGCCTCTTCACTTAAACCTATTGCTCCTATATTGGACATCTATAGGGCAAGAGGGGTGAGTGCAGCTTTGTATGGGTCAGAACTATGGGGCGTGCAGAACGTAGATCCTTTGACCCATTCAGAAAATAAATTTCATAAAGACCTTATGGGCCCCCCGTATAGTACACCATCTCTTCCACTACTCCTAGATGCAGGTACTCGCCCAATTAGCGATCTGGCGAGGTTGCGCCCCCTTCTTTTATGGGCACGTATTTGTAGGGTTCCAGAACTGACCAGTTATGCAGAAGGTCTAAGGGAACTTCTTCTAACATCTGGCTGGCACAAGGTTCGTTGGCTAAAGGAAGTTAAGCGCCTCCTTTTTGACCTTGGCCTTGAAGATGCCTGGTCTAACAGATCTGCCCCGCCCAAGCCGATCTTGAAGAAACTATACTGGGCCTGGGTGACCAATGGCAGGAATAGCAATGCCAATTTGTGCAGAACGTCTGTAGAATTCTTGATGGTTAAGGAGGTGCCCTTTTGTGAACCTTACCTGGACATGATCACAAAAACCTGGGACAGAGCACTATATTTTAAATTCAGGGTGGGCCTACTTCCAGTAGGGAAACTGACTGCCAGCTGGAAGGTGCCGGCACAGACGACTCCTTTTTGCCCCTTTTGTGCGAATAGGCCTGAGTCAGTTTCTCACCTACTGTTCGAATGCTCTGCATATGCAGCTCCTCGCCGCAAATGGCTGAAGCCACTCTGTCGGAGCCTTGGAACTAGATCGCACAAAGAGGCTTTACGAATCTTAAGATCAGACCCATGCCTCTTGTTTGCTTGTGGCCTGGCCAAATTTCTTGGTTGGGCATGGCGAGTCAGATCCTCTAGGCTTCTGTATCTTGTATAAATAACTGTTTTAGCTTGTTCCTATGTGCAATCCCTTGCTTCTTCTTAAATATGAAATGTATGTTTTTACTTATGCACTGAATTTTTTACTGCTTTTATTGTCTTGTAATGCTTTTTAAGATATGAGAACTATATCGAAATAAAGCTTGTTACTACTACTAAAAAAAAGGTATCAATGCACCAAATATGTCACCTAATATTTCTGAAAAATTAGCTCTCCTTCTTCGTGTTGGTTCATTAGTGTTTTCATTGCTTCTAGTGATTATTTTTACATGGTATATTTTCGGAAATACTATCCGAAGTTAGCAGCTTCCGTACCACTGTACAGCCAACTTATAATAAGAAATATTCCCACTAACCATGGGCATAGTTTGTTTAGTAGCGCTACGAGTAGCTATGCGAAGTGCACTTGGCACTACGCGGGCTACGCGAACTGCGTAGTGCACTGTGCAAAATACTGTTCGCACTGATTGCACAGTGCCAGATTCTTGTCCGCACTGTGCAATCAGTGCAAACCGCATTTTGCACAGTGCAAGCGGTCGTTTTCTGCTGCTCGAGTAGATTTGTACTCGATCGCAGCTTTCTCAACGCGGACTAGTAGTTTCTCATCGTGAGCAGTAGCGAGCATACGCAACCACTCACAATGAGAAACCTTACCTCCCTGCATTGAGAATCTCGCTGGGTGTTTTATTTTCAATGCTCACAATCGGCAACTTGATGTTGCTGATCGCGAATGAGGAAAAAGTCTCGCCGGGATGTTATTTTGCTCGCTCGCTGTCGCCAACTTGACGTTGAGGGCCGCAAGCAAGCAAAAAATGCCCGCTATGCCATGCGTTTTTGCACTGTGTAACATGCAATTCACGCAGCACGTGGTTGCGCAAACTACGCAAACTACGCAAGCTTAGCGTAGTCCCACGCCCAGGGCTAATTCCCACACACGTAGTACACCCCAGGAAATACTGGATCAGTACCCCCTTTTAGTCCCCAAAATCAGGAAGTTTAGTTCACCTTCACTGGAACCAATGAATGTGTTATCATAATATGTCTTTAACCCATGGAGGCAAGTTTTCCCTTTCTTCTCAAAGTCCAGGGACATTGCAGCATGAGCCTTGTCAGATAAATTCCCTCTTTCCCAGTCCATGATGGTACATGGGTTTTATGTTCAGCAGCTTTCTTTTGGAAATCCTGTCTCCTTCCCTCAACTAAATTCAAAAACACTTTCTCTTCTTCACGTAATATACATGTTAGATTATTCTTGTGTGCCTTGACTAAATCTATTTATTTCACTGTTGAGAAAAATTCACCCATAAACTGTGCATGTTGACTACTAAGTACTGGATTCATATTCCTTCGAATAGGACGCTCTGAAAATACTACATATAAGTTTGAATAATAATACTGAAGTTTTCCTGTTGCATAAAACAGACTTGCTAGAACACTACATGATATACCATATGTCAAAGGTAAATGGTGATATGTGAATCCCTCTGATACTGACGCTGGTAATTTCATACAACATAACAATCACTAATCTCCATTGTATCTACATATTGAAATAACAATTTTGTAAAAACATTTAAAGACGTATCATTATCTGATACTGTGTGATGAAAATCTGCCTCATCTGCTGCTTCTAATTCTACTGTATCTCCCTTCATTGTAGCTGTCTTCTCATTAGTAACTGTATCATTCTTTTTACTTGTTATCATCAAATAAGGCACCGCCACTTTTAGCAATAATAATACTGTAATCACTAATAAAATGCTACATATGCAAGCTCTACAACATCTTTGTGTGAAACTTAGTTTCGGTCTCTCATTAACTCTAATTTTTGCCATCATCTGAGAAGATAATTTCTCCTCTTTCTTTCTTTCTTCACTTGGAAATTCAAGCCTCTGATTCTTAAGGTGGTCTCAATTCTCTTTCAATAATCTGTGTAGCGTCTACTTCTTCTGATTCCTCACTCAAATCTAAATTCTGAAATTCTTCTAATATTACATAGGTCCACTCAGGAGCCTTGTATTTATTGTTCAAAATTCTCAGTCTTGGGCTTCTTCATGGATTTCTCACAGTTGACTGTTTAGACTGAGTTTAACTAGTAACCTCATTCACTTGCTCTGGTCTTTTGTTTGTTTTTCTCAGATAGTATCTCAGGGGCATATTACCAACGTTAAGCGATATTTATCGCTAACGATGCTCAGCAACGAATTTTTTAATGCTAAGCATCCCCAGAAATTATCGCAGATAAACCTTGGTATTACCAAGGTTTATCGCAAATGCGATAAAAAACGGCCGCAATGCATGAATATCGCTGAAAAGTCAGCGATATTCATGCATTACCGAGCTAATGCTCTTAGCCATGTTATCCACCTCCCATTGGATAACATGGCTAAGAACTGCTCAGGGCAGGTGTTAGTTTTTGGAGATATTCGCGCTTAGCGCGAATATCTCCAAAAGTTGGTAATAGGAGATAGCGATGTTAGCGACTGTTTGCAGTCGCTAACATCTTGGCACGCCCCCTTTGCATGTCATTAGTGATAAATATCACTGACATGCAAAGTGGGGCCCAAGATGGTCGCTATCTCCTACTAGCTGTTGCTAACTGGTGTTAGCGACAGCTAGGTAATAGGGAGATAATTTTATCTCAGTTTTCTTGGCTTTTAAAGCCAAAAAAGCGGAGATAAACCCCCTTGATAATATGCCCCTCAGTCTTTTCGCTCCATCTGGCCAGTTATCACCTTTTCAGACCCTTTTAACCTGAACAGCTCTTTCACCCTCTTCGTCTTTTTCTAGAGCTCTTTTATTTTCAGTACCACTCTCTACCTGATCCTGTTCAGGTCTTATTATTGTAACTTCATTCGCCTGAACTTGTTCTTCTTCCTCTATCTGGTCCTGTTCGGGTATTATTTCTATTTGATCTTCTTCTTCTGCCCAAACTTGTTCTTCTTCTCTTAACTGGTCCTGTTCAGGTCTTACTACAATTTGCTCTTCTGCTGCCTGAATGTGTTCTTCTTTCCCTGTCTGTCCCTGCTCAGGTCTTTAAATAGGTCTGTTTGCCTTTGCCTGAGTATCTTCTTCTTTACCTGTCTGGTTCTGCTCAGGGTCTCGAGTAACTCTGTTCATTTCTTCCTAAGCGTGTTCTTCTACACCTATCTGATCCTCACTACTTTCCTGTCTCTCTAAACTGGTTCTTCTTCTAGTCTGAATACCAACATCAGGTATGTCAACCACTGGTATCCAACCCTCCTGACTTGTGCTCGGTTGTTCCTCTTCTATCACTTCAGGATCTATCACTCTAGATTCGTCGACTTCACAACCTTCAGCAGTTTTAACTGATTTATTCAGTTGCTGTTCTTCTTCAGAAGGGCCTGGAACTTTTTTGGTGTGACTCAGACGTATCCAATCAGGTAAACCTTCACACTTCACTGATGTTGTAGTGACCAGTATGACTTGATGATGTTTATCCCACCTGGGTGCAAGGCACAACTTTCTGGTGTGTTTCTTCACTACCACCCAGTCTCTAAGGATTCAAATCATGTGCCTGTGTTGGCTGCCTGGCAACTGCGTCTTCTTCAACCTGATGGGAGACAGAATGCACTAGGTCAGCCAATCCTTTGCAATAGTCTAATACCAAGTCATCACTTATATTCATACATTTATGACCAGGAATAAATGCTTGTCTCATTGCTCTTCCCATGAGTATTTCTTGTGCACTCAATCCTGTTTTTCTGTCAGGAATACTTCGGAGTCCCATCAACACAAGGGGAATGCATCTGGCCATTTCAGTGATGTGGATGCACACACCTTCCCTAATCTGGATTTGATTGTGCCATTTAGTTGCTCAACTATTCCAGAAGCCTCTGGACAATATGCACAGTGCAGTTTCTGTTCAATTTTGAATGCTTCACAGATTAATCGAATTATTTCAATATTAAAATGAGGTCCTCTCTCTGATTCCAAAGTGACTGGGAAACCGAAATGAGGAATCAACTCCCTCAACAATAATTTAGCAACTGTGAGACTGTCATTTCTCCTAGTGGAATATGCCTCCACCCATCGTGAAAACAAACACACTATGACAAGGACGTACTTCATTCTGTCGCTTGGAGGCAACTCTATGAAGTCAAGCTGCAGTCTGCTGAATGGTCTTTCTGCTTTTCCAATTTTTCCCCAACTGACCACTGTTTTCCTGCCTGGATTCTGCCTCTGACAAATCAAACATATTTGGCAAAGGCTCTCTGCGACTACCCTGAATTTCAGACTGTACCAATTCTGTCTGAATAGTCTAATCATGGCGTCCCTACCTACATGTGTGTCCCCATGATACATTCTTGCCATATGAGAGAGTAAGCAGTCTGGCATGACTGGTCGGCCATTGGTATATACCCATACATCATCTTCTGTCCTTCTTTCACAACCTGTCTTTATCCATATTTCTTTTTCACTTGCCTCAACTTCATCCTGCAACTGTCTCACCTCATCCCATGTTTCTAGAGCTGAGAAAAACATAGGTTGCCATCGTATTTCACTTGTTTCAACTTTTCTGTTAAGTTCCATGTTATTTCTTGCACAATATTGAGCAATTTGGTCAGCGTATCTGTTACCTGCCACCACATAGTCATTTCCTGACTCGTGAGCAGCACACTTGACCACTGCTATTTCCTTTGGCAATTGTATTGCTTCCAATAATTCTTTTACATTTTTGCCATTTCGTATAGGAGATCCTGAAGAGGTCAGAAATCCCCTCTGCATCCAGAGCTGGCAAAAATCACGCACAACCCCAAAACCATACTGACTATCCGTAAATATGGTTATCCTCCAATTTTTCCAATTTTGCAAGCCTTTGTTAAGGCCACCAATTTGGCTACTTGTGCAGATTTTACACCCGGTAAGCAGGATGCTTTAATGACCCCGGAAATTTTACAAACAGCATAAGCTGCACTGAGTCCTCCTTTCTCTATACTCATGCAGGAACCATCTACAAATGGTTCATGATCTGATTCTTTTAAGGGAGTTTCTTTTATATCTGGGCTAGTACACAACTCAGTCACATCCAGACAATCATGATCCACTTAATCTTTCGCTTTTTCACAACATGGGTCTGGCAATAATGTGGCAGGATTCATTGTTGTGCCATTTTCTGCATCCAGAATCCCTCTTTCATACTTAGTCATCGAACTATGGGTAAGGTGCTGTGTTCGAGTTCTTGTTAAAAGAATCTCTACTGAATGGGGAATGTAAACTTTTACTGGATGTCCCATCACAATCGATTCAATTTGTTCCAAACTCATACAAGTAGCAGCTACTGCTTTTAAGCAGCCAGGTAATGCTGAAGCCACAGGATCCAGAGTAGCAGAAAAAATATGCTATTGGACGTCTGCTTAATCCATGCCTTTGAGTCAAAACTGAAAGTGCACAACCTTCTCTCTCACAATAGAACAGTGCAAAAACAACAGAACAGTGCAAATTCTTTCGTGTAATCAGGCATGCCCAAGGCAGAGGCCTCACACAAACATTGTTATCATTTCACAAACTGCTCTAAGGAACATGAACATATCCACCACCAGGAACCTTTCTCATAGGACACAATCTCTCAGCCTTTTCTGATTCTTTGAGCAAGAATGCCGATGATGCTCCCTTTGCTTGTGCTTCCTCCTTTTTGTTTATCCACCTAGTCTTCCACTTGTCAATGTCTCCCCACTTTTGAAAAATGTTCATTAACTCTTTTAGCTGTAATCTTTTACCAGACACATTCATATTCTCCAAATCCTTGTCAGTAAACTCCACTCTATATGGTTTCTGTAATAGTTTTGATCTCTCTATATCTACTCCAATCTCTGGAGCAAGCTCTGTCAATCTCTCATGGAACAATCTTGCATTTCTGGTTGTACTCCTACATATAAACAGCAACCCTTCATCATTGTAAAGGTTCAACCTTTCTACTCCCACATTTTCAGCTATCATCTCTTCCAATTCCACTTTCAATCTGTACATTTCTAAGATCTTTGTTGTTGAGCTTTGTTTTTCTATTCCCTGTGCCCATCTTTCTAAATCTCCTGGAGTGACTGCTGTCATACTTCTAATTTCTAAAGGTACCATGGACACTTTTTCTTTCGAATTTCCAGATGTGGCTCTTTTTGGGGTTTCAATTACAGGTTCTCTTATTGGAAGGTGTGTTAATGAAATAACTGAATCGCACTCACTGGCCTGATCATCAGATATTATTATTTCTTTTCTGGGATTACTCAAAGGAATGGTTACTGCTTGAGGTTTTGGGCAACTCATTTTATCTCCATATATCGGGATAACGGACCTATAGTCACTGGTACTGTTAAAGCTTCAGTATTTAAATTCAATTGACTTATTTTCTGTAGTACTTCCTCTCTAGTTTTACTTAAGACTTCTCTTTCTTTACCTTGGGGCACCCTATTAACTGATGTATCATGTAGAATCTGAGGAATTAAGGATGTTCCCATTACCGGTGCACTTGGGGTGACTCTACTGGGTCTTCTTGGTATAGTGGAGGGTTTTTAGTTAAGATTTCCTCCAACAATTCATCATCTGATTCGCCATATCCTGACACATTCATGTGTTTTGTTTTCTCCTTACACTTGCTTCCTTACTGTTCCTCAGCCATTAACACTGGATATAAAGCTTCTGATACCATAGCTCTTCTCCATTGCTTCATTTGACCTTCGCGTGACTCATGCAAATACCTGGGAAAAAATCCTCTATAAATCTTTCTGCCTCTACATTTTTCTCGTTCAAATGACTCAGTCTCCCATTCTTCCAAAGCCTCATACTGAGTTAACCTAGGTCTAGGGTCCAAATCATTCATTCTTGTCCGTAAATTCTGAAGAATTCTCCCATTAAACGTACCATATTCTGGGAAACCTAGAACTCCATCGCCTTGCGAATATTCTATCCAAATCTCCAACCACACACAAGTATGATATCCTCTTTCCATCATCATAAAGGAAGCAGGCGTTTTAGGCGGCTGAATAGGAATTCCCTCGCTAATCAATACAGACTTATCGTTCTTAAAGAAATTCTTAATTTTCTTTATTAACAACATTTTTCTCTTTTCTCCATACATTCTAGATGCATGATATATGAAAGAATACTCCGCAAACCCTAGAACGATTCTATCTGTGCGACTCACACCAGCAGTCAAATCAGAATCCCACATACAATTCTTTTTCAGCTAATCCTAGCGTGGCTTCTATCTATTAACCAATCAGACTTAGGTTCACGCTTGTAGTCTGGACTATGCCAGCGCGGCCTTCTGTGCCGTCAGTATTACTCCTCACTACTGACCCCTCCTTTACAATCTGCTTCTGTCTCATGCCCGGTGTTTTAACCAATCCCAGCGCGGCTCTCTGTGATGTCAGTACAACTCCGGTGACTGACCGTCCCTTCAGAAGGTAATACGAAGACATATTTCTCTACTCTTCTTTAAAATAAATCCGTTAGTAACAACATACAAATATTCACTACTATGCCTGTTCCACTAAACAAAGGATAGATTTTCAACTTATTCTGGAGTCTCAGTATTGCTCCACTTCTACTACTGGTAAAAACCTCTGTTTACCCTTCATTCAATCTCAGGAAAACCTATTACTCCTTCAGTGTAACCCCTACTGGGAAATAAGACCAAAATTTCATCAGCCAACCCTCTGCTATCACTCGCACTCTACTTTTATACAAAATAGTCCCTAGTTTAATACTGCCAGCCCTACGTAGCTTATTTCAACAGACGAGGAACCTCACTGCAGTGTGGCTTCTGTCACCACCCGCTATTCATTTCCCCGGGATTTTCCGGCCAACATAAAATCAATAATCAATATTTATCACCAAACTATTCAATAATAACCATAACTCTGGTACCAGAAAACGGATCCAGCGGCATACCAACAACAGATACTCCACTACCAGATACCCACCTGGGCCCATAAACACACACAATTGAGTGAACCGGTGGAGTCAAAGTCAATAATTTTCCACAGTTTTCAAGATTAGTTAATTACCATTCCTAACTAACCTTTCACTGATCGAAAAGTTCTTTCCTCTGGTCAATGGGCCATTAGTTGAACTAGTTGATGGTGAATATGACATAAGCTAACTTGTTCTCTTTCAATATAAATAACCACTGACTCAGGAAAGTTTTAAATCTTTATCTAAATTTCCAAGCATGTGAACCATCTCAAATACACAGTGCAGTCACATCATTCTTATGAGAAAAAATTCAATTAAATCATCAAACACATAGTTTGGACTCATGCAATGATCAATGCTCAGACAGGGAGTGGACGGAGAGAAAAGAACATCTGCAAATAGCGCCAAAATGTGAAGACCAAACCCCTGGCCAAAGGGCTGGTAAGGGTCCCCTGGGATAGATCAGGTGACAAAGACTTCAGGACAGGAATCAGGACTGGATAGATGACCTCTCTAGAATACCGAGGATTTTCGTAGCACCCCTCTCTGACACACTCTTCCTCCTCGAGATTCTTCTGCGATCTTCTTATCTAACTCAATTAAATTAGGATAGAAGGTTCTGCATTCAATTCTTCATCAGCATCTCACAGCATCTCTCCCAGCATCAGCATCTCCCAAACTCTCCTCGAACTAACTAACTAAGGCTATCTCAATTAAACCTTTTGTTCTTCATGTACCACCCACTAAAGTTTCAATATCGTACAAATACGAATTCTAATTGGTCAGGCAAAGGGGAAGATCATCACACCATGCTTACATGTCATTTAATTCAGTAATCCCATGGTTCGCAAACCTATCCCCTTAATTTTTATTCACAATTTTATTTCCCCCTCGCATTCATGTCTTATTTGCAACAAAACTGTACTCAGTGAAATACAAGTCCGCATTCGTTGAACTTTTCACCGTCCGTTCTCAGGATGGGAAACTTTGCGACCTTGGCTTTTATTCAACCTCCGAATCATCACTCCGGGTTAACTTTCAGTGCCCATGCACAGTCGTCACATGACTCAGCTTACTTTAGTTACATATGAGAAGCCCAAATACGTACTAAGGATAAAGTCACAAAGACAGATGTTACTTTAAAAAATAAATGGTCTCACTGTATACCACACACTTCTACTCTATCCCAATTTGTTAATTTAGACTTATCCCCACGTTAGCTTTAGTAAAAACCACTCGATTTAGTTCAAGCAAGCAGATGCTATGCACACGAGTCTTCAAGACTCCATTTTAGTACCTTCTGCTCATGCGCAAGAATTTCCTTCCAAGCATTAGCTCGTCATACTGCGTAGGTGCAGTTAAAGCATGGGCAATAAAGATTTCCCCGTTTAAAGCAGTTTAGTGCTTCGTTCATGTTAGTCTATTTAGCAAACACATAAGCAAGCTTCACTAACCCATGTGTTGGCGTGCTGTGCATTAGTTTTACACAAACAGTTTTAATAACTTGTTAGTGAGTTAAAAGATCGGATTGCTTCCGAGCAAGTCTCTTTTCTACGAGTCCTTGCTCCATCAGTGCAACCACAATTGTGTGTATCCAAACAAGACCTTATTTTATCGTGTCCATGATTTAATCACAAACTGATTTACTCTGCATCCTCCATCTAACTTGACTATGCATTAAGTACATGCAACAACAATCCAGTCAAAAAGTACAATTAAAACTAATATCAAATGTTACCTGAAAAAAATCGTAATCTCTCGACGGAGTACTCCGTTCCAAATCCTGGCGTGTTGCGTCTGTGCCATCTTTGAATGTCTATTTATACAATGCCACTACATAAACAGTGAAAACGGCAAATAGCGCTACTAAATCAGGTTTGTCAATATGAAAGTAGCCAGATATTTCTATTTAAAGCTCAGCGTAAACCTTATAAAAAGGTAACCTTGTACTATAAATAAAGTTAACTATAAAAACCTGTCTTTCAACTTAAGGCAGGTATCTGCATTCTCGAGTGATTAAATATATTTAGAAAATTAAAATGAGTATGTGAACCTGCTTATACTACATAGTGTACTTCTACGCTAAACGTGTGTGTATTGCAACCAGTAGAATACTCAATTCAGAATGTATCAAAATTCAAACAAAACCGCGGTGAGTGAGTTGCTTCACTGCAAATAAAAATTAGAAAAAGTGATTAGCCATATTTAAGTGATCTCAGGGAAAGGAGGCGGATACACCACCCATCCACTCAGGGAGGGGTAGAGAAGTCGAAACATATATATATATACCTTGCAACAATAGAATGAAATATGTACTAGTAGTATAATCTTAATATCCAATACAAGTATTCAATTAAAGTCCTTACTAAATGAGCACTTCGTGGCTCACACACAGATTTCAATCCTACAGGTCAAAAATCATTCACATGGCCCAACCAACATGGCCGTCACAGGAAGGGAATACTTCCTTACCTAAATAGGAGGGGCTTAACATGTGAGCTTCCTGTGTTTTTTCCTGTGTCTCTGCATAACGGCACCCAAAGCAAATTGAGTGAGATTATTTTCCTTTTTACCTATCTTTATAATGTTATGTTTGTTTAAGAGCCTGCTCTGTTGGCTGTTACATTATTCACTAATTGCAATCCGAGTGTTTCACCCAGTTTGTGCCTGTCACGTGGCCTCCCCTGCTGAACAATTGGGAGGCAGCCTCTGCATGCACCCACAGAACATTCATTTCCGCTTCATTGTTTGTTGTTGTGTATATTGTTGTTGAGCGTTTTTACCGCTACAGATTTACTTTTCTTGTTTATTTTGTCTATATTTGTAGGGTTGCTTTATCGCTATGGGGTGCACAGCTAGACCGCTAAGGCAGCTCTCCTCCACAACAACAACTGTCCAGTTACACCCCACTCACCTCCCAGACTCATTGCGGACCTAACTCGGGCCAGTTCTCCCTCCCCCATCAACATCATCATGCCTTTCTGTTACGTCACTTCATCTGATGATTCCTGATCTCCCACTCATTTACCACCACATCCCCAGATCTAACCACTGTCACCTGCTAACCGGAACAATTAACCTCACCTAAATATACCTCTAACTAATTAGCACACATTCCTTTCCCTCACTCTGGCTACTCTTCTACCTCAATTACTACCTACACTCCTTCCCCTCACATTACATCAGCACACAGTAACTGGCAACCAGCCCCACCGTACTTAATTACCACCATTAACACCACCTTTCACAACCATGCTGCAAGCGGGCCCGTAAAGGTAATATTGGTGGGGTGGGGGTGGAGCCGGGTGGGGGAGGCGAGTGCACGGCAAGTGGTTTTATTTATTTTTTAATTAATTTGACCTATTCCATCATCTGATGATTCCACCCGGCCCGCCCCACCACCCCACCGCACTTAGCTGTGCCAGCCATGCCTGCCCTGCTGACATCACATGACAGACCTCACAAAACAGTGCTTGCACTGCATCTTTGCACCTTACGCTCCTCTCAACCTCGATCACCAACTCAATGTATCCATCCTCCTCCTACACACCAACACATCACGCCACCCACACTTCTGCCCTCCCACCCACCTGTCAAACCCCTCTCTCTCATCCTCTCTCTCCTGAAACCCAGCCCAGAGTACAAACTAGATTTCCTCAGCTCACAATTTCTCAATTCGATAAGGCTGTATTCCAGCTAAACACCAACTATCATCCTTCTTAGACTCTCTCCCCCTCCAGCTGAAGACACACACCTTGGCATTCAATACCCACTGGCTTCACACCTACTCTCTCCCAAGCTGACATTACTGCCCTACTTACAGCACCTAGCTACCCCCAATCCCCTTTACTACCTTTCCTCCTATCACAACCTCTACCCCAGACAACTCCAACTGGCACAGAAGCCCAATTATGTCCCTCCCGCGATCAAGCACAAGTCTCGCCCAAAGCAGACCCAAGCTATCAGGAACAATATCTCTATAATAACCAAAATCCATGATACCCCTCACACCAAATGCATTGCCTCATCTCTACACGCCTTGTTTCACAATTGAAGATCTGGTATGAAACACAAACTGAAAATCTCCAACACCATCTCTCAATATAATAATGACCTCTTAATCTTGATTGAGACCAGTTCAAGGACACATCCCACACCACCTTTCATCTTCTATTTCCCCCAAACTACTCCATCATTCGAAAGGACTGAGTAGTCAGAATCTGGGGGGTATCGCAGTCATCTACATAGATTCACCTCAATGCAAGGAGATAACAAATGGCGCCTTCGCCAGTTTTCAATCCCTTACTCCAGACCTTACACTTACTACAACTCTACCTTCAGCATAAAAGCGATCTACTACCCACCAGGTAATAGCATGGCCTTTGTAGAGGAATGCACTGACCTCATAACTTACCAAACCAAATGGAACAACAAAATGATCTTTCTGGGAGACTTCAACCTTCAATGGGGCACTACAGAAGACTCTACAGTGAACCACTTTGCCTCCACTCTCCTCATCAATGATCTGCTCCAACATAACCATCATAGCCCAACACACACTAGAGACTCGATACTAGATCTAATAATCTCCAAAGACAACATAATTTCAGTGAATGATCCAATCCTAGTAGGCTGGTCCGACCACTTCCTCTTTCCCTTCACCCCATGACTCTCTCACACCATGGTAATGGGTTCACCGAAATAAGCAACTGCCTGCTTTTGAGGCACTAGAAACAAAGACATCACTATTCATTAGCCCCATCACAAATGTAAACAACACTACCTCTCACAGCTTTGCATGCCTCTTTGATGTGACTGACTTTGCAACTCCAATTCAAAGTGAAAATAAACACCCTAAACCATTAGCGTCATGATCCAAAGCCCTTTATGAGGAAAGGAAAGCCTGAAGAATCTTAAGAAAAATTTTTAGAGAGGCGCCTTCCATCACTTAGCTCAGAAATTCAAGATCCCTATACAACAAACACGCCTTCTGGGAGAAATCCAAGCACTTTAGATCTATGCTGGACTCGACCAAGAACAGACCAAAGCAACTTTTCGATCAGGTCAAAACCAACAACACCTCAATGCCAACATACAGTGAGATCCACCATCAAAAGGCGAGGAATTTCTACAGTTCTGCAACTCCAATGTTCAATGGCTACTACATAATGATGTCAATAGAGACATGGCAACTATTTTATTCAGTTACAGAGGAAGACTACCTCAAGATTATCATAAAAACAGAACCCTCATACATGCCAACAATGCAAAAGACCTTTATGTGCACGTGCTTCCCTACCGGACAAAACAAATGAATCTATCTCTAAGCCAAAGAAAATTTCCTGAGTTTCTCAAAACTGGACATGTCACCCATCTCCTACAAAAACTCTCTGCAGAATGTGACGAGCTTAGCAATTATTGTCTGATCTCCAACCTGCTCTTCCTCTAAAAAATCATTGAAAATCATTGAAAGATGAGTAGTGGAGGCACTCATCCAACACATCAACAACAACAACCTCCTCCTGGACGAATTCCAATCTGGTTTCAATCAGGTCTTCAGAACAAGAAACTGCTCTAGTACAGATGTTCAACAATACTCTTTGAAATCTAGGTACAGACAAACCTTGCCTCCTGATTCTTCTCAGCCTGTCATCAGCATTTCTACACAGTCAACCACTGCACGTTCCTAGACACAAACAAAAATCAAATGGGCATTGATGACATGGTCCTGAAATGGTTCGCTTTGTTCCTCATGTGCAGGTCGCAGTTAAAATTAATGACCATCTCTCCTCATCAATTGTGGTGGGCCAAGAGGTCCCCCATGGGTCCTTCCTTGCCCCAATCCTATTCAACCTATATATCGAGCCACCCAGAGCCCTTCTTAAGAAGCCAGGAATCTTCTATCACTAATATGCTGACAACACACAGCTGTATCTAATGTTCTCCTCACAAAACTACATGTCCCTGCTCGCCATCACCCTAAACTCTGTTCACGACTGGATGACCTCTCACCACCTCCAGCTAAACCCTTCTAAAACTGAGTTTCTTCTTATCTCCCTTTCAAATCAACATCTCCACTGTTGAGTGTGCCAAGTCTCTGGAAGTCATCCTAGACAAAAGACTCAAACTACACTTTCAAATAAGCACCATAGCCAAAAGCACTCACTATCAACTATGTCATCTGTGGGAAATCTGCCGTTACATCCCAGAACAAGATCTTAAACCTCTTTCTCATACACTTGTGTTTTCCAGAACAGACTATTGTAACTCTTTCCTGACTGGTCTTCCCAAAACCCATTTTACTCTTTCTAGAATCGATGCTATACTTGGCAGCATGGTTTATCTACTGTTCCAAAAGAAATGACCACATCACCCCATGCTGATCACTCTCTGATGGATGCAAATTGAAGCAGGGGCTATCACCCATGCTGCACACATCCACTCCCTGTTAACTGGCGGACATACTCAAGCACAGTCCTTCTCAGGAAGAGCAATCAGACTCACTGCCACCAAAGCTGCGCACATGTACCTCGCTTACTCTCATAACAGACCTGAAAATCCTTCTATTGAATGGTATTTTAGTCACAGACCTCTCTACTACCTCAACATCCTTCACAGCTGTATACTACTGGCCATATACACCTTTTGTACACTCTGTGTACTACCTCAACATACTCTGTTTTATGTAATGATGTACCTTGTTCTATTTTCCACTTTTATAATTACTTACAGCTGTAATACCTATCTTAAACCATCCACAACTTCCTTGTAATTAAATATTTCTCCTATAAAGTGCTCTAGCACCTTTGAGTAAAGCCTGCGTTACAAAAATAAGCATAAATAAAAAGCAAATGGTGGTGGAAGCAAGGAGCTCTTGCCTGCGTCTTTGTTGCTTAGCAATGGAACAGTAAGGGAAGTTCCCATTCCTAACTTTTATTTCAGTAGCCTGTGTTCTCTGCAGCTTGCACAGCTGCAGTGTTAGAAATGGGGGCCTGTAGTTGGCAGTGGCATACACCCTGTCCAAGTAGGCACCCTTCCTTCCAGTCAGGATTAGTTCCATACTTTTTTTAAGTTGACTGGATCCTTTTACGTGTTTTTGTCTGGCTTCCTTCATACACTGTGCTCTAAAAAGGAGGAAAAAGACCCTGTCATGATGAGCTATTTTGTGCGTGCTTTTCGAGTTTTATTTGCTTTTTTTTACTATTTGTCTTTTTTTTATCACAATCTGTAATTATTATTGCTTATCTGGAAATAATGATCAATGTAATTTTATAGAATCTATTTTATCTTGTATTTATGTAGTATACTTTTTGTGCCATTGCTCTATGCACTGGCGAAATAAAGTGAAGTTGATTGATTGAGTAAAGACATACCTACGTTTTCCTGTGCTCACCCCAGCATGGCACAGAGCAATCAGGCTAAACTACCGAGGCAATGTGTAAAGCATTTCTATATAATCCACAGTAACACAGTGAAATCCCCACAAATTGACACCACACCAGTTTAGGAAAATAAAGTATCTATATTTAAACCAAACAAGACCAAAGCTGCAAAAATCCAACATACCAAACACAAAAGATCACTCATAAAAGGTTTATTGGAAAAATATAGCTCTCAGAAGACAATAGCTCAAACTTGGGATATCACGACATTGTGACAAGTACAAACCCAAAGTATGGTGCCAATCATGCAGTGTGCGGGCAATCCACGGAGTCACACGGACCCCCAGAGAAACAGTACCTTTTGTGTTGATATAAACAAGGGTATTGCTCGGAGTCGGGGAGGTGATGTAATGCCTGTGACAGGCAGCATCGATTGTCAAAGTGGAGGTGAGGCTTTGGTTCCTTACTGCCACAGGGGTGGTGAGGCGTTGATTCCTTACTACTCAGGGGAGGGGAGGCGGTTCCTTATTGCCACAGGGGAGGTGAAGTTATAAAAACACGGGTCAACCCAAGAAGTCACTGGGACCTGGGCAGTATAGCAGTACAAACAAAGTGGTCCCAGTTTATAGAGAACAAATAAAGACAATCAATAACCAATAAAAATGGATGTACAATTAATTATAACAACATTGTTTTTAAATCACAATGTGTTTCATATAACAATTATTCATTCAATAAATGTACAATAAATCACTTTACAAAATGCCCCTATGAGAGTGAGAAAGGGAAGGGTAGTGTTGGGATGGTGAAAGAATAAGATCTTCAAGGAAGGTCTGCAAAACCACAATATAAATAATTAGTTGTATAAAGAGTTAAATCATCTTCTATTTGAAAGCATCAAGGTCCATGACTAATAGACGTCGGCTGCCAGACGGAACTTCGCGCTCTGAAATTCTCGACTGCGGATCACGAAGCCAACAACCCGGGCATTCGGGAAGCTGATCACACGATCACCCCAAGGTCGGCAATTATCCCGTCCTTTCTGATTTTAGCTCACGGTACGTGAAGACGATTCGCCCAAGTTAGAACGAGCCTTTTTTGCTACATGCAGAGCCATCTCCCAGCTGTTGGAGAAGCCACTCTACGACTAGAAGCGGCACTTCAGGGGTGGCAACGACATCGCCCTCCTGCTAAATTTGGCCCCTGGTGCGTGTTGATGACCACTTTTGAATTAATTCTGAGCGAGTTTTTCCTACAAGCAGATCTATTGCCCCACCCTCCAACACCCCCGTCCTGATGAAGACCCGCTAGCAAGGTTTATCCACGCCTGCATTCCAACTGGGTCGAAACGTCGACACGTCCTTCTATGTTCAGCCTCTATTATCATTTATTAGTATTGTTTTCCATTGAGGCATGATGTTTTCAAATAGAAGATGATTTAACTCTTTATACAACTAATTATTTATATTGTGGTTTTGCAGACCTTCCTTGAAGATCTTATTCTTTCACCATCCCAACACTACCCTTCCCTTTCTCACTCTCATAGGGGCATTTTGTAAAGTGATTTATTGTACATTTATTGAATGAATAATTGTTATATGAAACACATTGTGATTAAAAAACAATGTTGTTATAATTAATTGTACATCCATTTTTATTGGTTATAGATTGTCTTTATTTGTTCTCTATAAACTGGGACCACTTTTTTTGTACTACAGGGGAGGTGAGGCGTCGGTTCCTTACAGTTGCAGGGCGGTGAGGAGTCCGTCCCTTATTGTGCATGGGAGGTGACTCAGCAGGACGGCAGGTCATTGGTTCCTTACTATGACTGGGAGGTGAGGCATCAGTTCCTTATTGTCACATGGGAGGTGGGGCATTGGTTCCTTACTGCTATGCCAGGGAGGTGAGGCATCAGTACCTTACTGCCACAGGGGAGGTTTTCGGACTTTTGAGTCGGTGCTCCGGGACCAAGCACTGCTGGTTCTGCTAAAAAGCGATTTTTCGTCTTGCTGTCCACATTCTGTGAGGTCTGAATTCTCAGACACACTCGTTGTTTGATGAGACTAGGATTGGTTTCCTTAAAGTGACTAATGTATATGTGCAACTGTTCCGTCCAGAAGATGGTCCCTCGGATCTATTAGACCAACGGGGGGACCGAAACGTCGACGCTGAGCACCGTTTCGCTTATTTGCTGATTAATCAGATTGTCTACATAATTATATGTTTTGTATAAATACCATCAATATGTTTTTTTGACTACCCATAGTTCATGCGAAAGATGTTAAGAATATTACTGTTAACTTATGTATGATTTGCAGTAGTATATGTGTTGCCGCAGACTAATTGATGAAATTCCAAGTGGAATAAAACATACTATTTTTGATATATTTAGGTATATGTGTACATATTCCCTGTGGTTATATCGATTTAGTGTTCATGTATGTGACATTATTTGAAATGATCAATATTCTATAAATGTTTCCTCTAAGGGACAATGTGATTTTGTTACAGGGAAGGTGAGTGAGGCATTGGTTCCTTACTGCTACACAAAACACAAGAACCCTTTGGTCCGTCAAAATAGAAGTGAAAAGAGAAAAGAGAGGCAAGAGGCGCTGACAAGAAAGAAGGTGTCCCTTTAAAGGACGGTTTCCCTCACCCATGAGGGGTGGCATGCTTTATCATAGGGAATCCTTCTCGCACCATGAAGCCTAGTCATGGTGCAGGCTGCAACCCCCTTGCTTGAGGGAGGAGCTCAGGGATGTTTTGTATTGAGAGGGGTTCTCAATAAGGCCATTGTGAGCTAGTACAGTGTGGTGAGGGGTGCAGAGCTAGTTAAAGTGAATTAAAACTAGCTACAAGGTTTACCACATCAATTTTTTCTGTCTGCCTTGTGCTAGGATTAAAAGCAGCAATAGATAACAAGGAGTACGACAGGAACCATTAGATCCAATCGTACACAGCTTTGATCGACATGTTTCAGCCTTTGACCTAGTAAGTGTCGGGGCTTTCTTCAGGAGCTTAGGAAAGCTACTGATGTGTGTATGGGGTAGGGATTGTGAAAACAGTGGCAATAATGGCAAATATGTTGGTAGATAGAATATAATACTAGACCAGTGATCCTGAAGTAGCAAGGTTGTGGATTCACTGGTGGTACCTGCAAATGTCAGGCACAGTGTCCCAGCTGTCCTTAGCACAGAAGCTTAAGATGCATGCGCATCTCCAACCTCCCAGTTTGGTCGGATACACCTTCGCGCCACCAGGAGGACAAAAATGCCCAAAGGCTTTGGTTCTTTACTGCTATGCAGGGGACTAGTGCAGGGGAGGTGACTTGGCAGCAGTGGCAGGGCACTGGTTCCTTACTGTCACAGGGGAGGTGAGGCGTTGGTTCCTTGGTGCCACAGGGGAGGTGGGGCATTGGTTCCTTACTGCTTATGCCGGGGAGGTGAGGCATTGGTTCCTTACTGCCACAGGGGAGGTGAGGCATTGGTTCCTTCCTGCTATGCGGGGGAGAGGAGATGAGCGCCAGTTCCGTATTGTTGCAGGGAAGGTGAGGCATTAGTCCCTTATTGTGCAGGGGAGTTGACGCAGCAGTGGTGGCAGAGCATCGGTTTCTTATGATAGTGAAGCATCGGGTAGTTACCTACGCCAGTTATCAATTCCACAATGGTGTGGGGGAGGAACTAGTGTCGGTCGGTGTTGGGCGGTGCTTTGTGCACTCAATGAGCGGTGCTCTTGGCCCAGGTGCAGGCAGCAGCCTCGAAGATGGTGCAGGCACCAGCGTTGAATCCTTTTCTTGAAGCTTGCAGCCCCAGCAAACACCTGCAGGGGCCCAGAGAAGGGATTAGCACAACAAGACAGGTCAGAACTCTCAGCAGTGGAGTTCAGAGAGACTGCATGTTTTCCCATACCCGGTGTGTCACGCAGTTTGGTGCTTACTTTCTCTCCATGTTTAAAGAACAGTAGATGTTTCAGCACCCAGACTAATGTGCTGTATAGCTAAATACATATAAGGTATCAAAGGTGAGGACGATTGCATTGCAAATGCTTGTTTTGGCTGAAGTAACTATAGAAGTGCAATTTGTTAACAGCAATGGGCTTACACTTATATGGGTGGGTGTTTGTGTGTGCATGGCCCTTCCTAAGCCCTCCTTACCTCTCCTTAAGTCCCACCTTACCACTCCCAGACTCCCTCCCATTTAGTAATGAGTATTCCCAATTTTCCAGCCACTCCTCCAGGTTCCTCCAACATTTACTAAAAAATATAGCCATGTTTGCAGTGACTCCTCCGCTGGGTTGGAAACTTCCATATTGAAAAGATGAGAGTGGCAGAAGGTCTACGCAAGAAGGATTGTGAATAGCACTTTACAGCGCATGAGTACTATTATCATAGTACTATTAACTGTGCAAAAAAGTGCAGTTTTTGAATAGGCCCCATTGTTTGCCATATTGTGAGTGCATCGCTGCAGGTACACTATTCACAATGATATAAAAATTGATTTACCAGAATATCCTATCGCTAATTACCTGAGTCTTGGTTGAAAAGTGTGTAGCATACGAATATTAGTGCACATATGACTTGTGATAATGCCGCTAACTGCTGGTATTGAGCGGGATATAAACGTTGGAACATTTACACTATATCAATAACCAGATCATATCTATAGTGAACCCAAAGAGGCATTAGGAGATTCCAACCAACCGGTCCCCTAAGGGATCAATTTGTGCTTCCCTGCACTGACTCTATTAGAGGGCAGGGGGTAGTGGTCCCTTCTACCTGGGTTAGCTTGTGAGCACAGCAGCAGTCACATTGTGCAAAGTCCGGTGGTCAGAACAGAAGAGCAGCACAAACGTCAGAGCGTTTCTTGCTGGGTGTATTTACGTTTTTACCTATCACAATATTTGTTTGTGTGCCGTTACTGGTGCATTAGAGCCACACGCCACCCTATTGGGAAAAGGTGTTCAAGGCATTAGCAACTTGTACAGATAGGGAGATACTGCGGACACGAGAAATGAGCATAGTTGGTGTATTCCCCAGGGATAAAAAACACAAAGCATCTACCCGTTTTTTGGACCTGGGTTTTATTGTGGCTAAGTGATTGATCATCTGTTGGTGGAGTTGGAGGAGCCCCCACCGATGAGAGCCTGGCTTTTCTCCATGCTTAACTGGGTGAAGCCTGAAGTGGTCTCCCTGATTCGAGAGAATACGTTGGGTTTACATAAATTTCCCATCTCTGCTGAATGGAATACCATGCACATCCAGACAATTTTTAAATGTCATCCAATTGTATTGTCAATCTATTGCACTACGGTTGTACTAATCACAGTTTCTCTTTGCTCCTTTTTAAATTAACATATGTATAGGTGAGTGTGAGACGGCTTCCCGACCAACCCGACCAGTACTCCGCCCTTCCCCGAACTTACCTCCTTCACCGCCCCCGGGACTGTCTCCCCGGTCTCATTCTACCACCATACGGACTCGACCTGAGACGCCAGTAACCCGCCAGAGAGTCACACGCTTCTTTTCCCCACAGGGACCAACCAGAACAACGGGCCAGAACACCTCAAATATCGCGGACTCCGGAAACCCCGCCCCTATGGCAGCGACAGCACCGGATAAAAAGGAGAACCCGGAAATGCAAGTCGTCGGAGATTTGTGGCAGAAACCTCGGACTGGTGGACGCGAAGGAGAAGACGAAGGTGACGGAGAGCAGTCGGCTGAAGCAGACGTGTGGACCGAAGAGTGGTGGAGTCCACAGGAGGTGGCTGTAGAGCGGCCGTAACTCACCTGGAGAGTTACGGCGGACCGCGTGAGTGCCCTTAACCTCAGTTATTCTACTCACTAGGAGTCCCCTGTATAGTCCTTGTAAAATTCCCCTTCTCTTTAGAATTCACGTCCCCTGCACTGTACTATACTTGTATAGCACTGCACTGTTTTGAAAATCCCCCTTTGTTCACCTCCCGACCAAACACCCTTTTCTTCCTCCAGCCCCGTATCCCTTCCTCCCGGGCCCTTCCTTTCCTCACTGTCTCCGTTTTCCGTCCTTCCTCACACACCCGGGTGACGGTGGAGATAGCTGTAACCCTACAACTAGGATAGGACTAACGGTCCCTTTTGTTTCTCTTTTGCTCCCTGCCCTCCGTGGATCCTCCCCATCGCCGGACCCTCCGTTGGACCCGCCGAAGACCAAAAGCAGCAACATCGGCCCGGAGTGGATCCAGCCCCGGACTTCCTCTTGTTTTCCTTGTGTTCTACCTCTGTGACATTGCTAATAAAACCCCTACTATAGCACACTACATACGGCCTCCTCGCTTGCTTTTCCGGCCCGCTGTACACCCACCCTCACAGTGAGTTATATGGTCTTAACATTTTTGTCATGATTTTAAGTAATCAAACAATAAACTTGAATTTGAATTTGAATACTATCTGTCTGTCGATTCACCTACAGGGTGATAGACTGGATTCTGATGTGTGACATTAAAGATTTGTGTTTTTCTTTCTCACTCTCTGTGGCTCTCGCTATCCTTCTCACCCCTTTTGCCGATAGTTTTTCCCAAGTTTGGTGTTCTGATAAAAATGTTTGATTCCATAAATGTATGTGATGTGGCGGAGTGAAGCCATAAGAAACATAATCATACAATGTGTTGCATGTTGCATAATAGAAGTCATGTTGCACCACAACGTGCTTGTACAGTACTCTTGGTGGAGAGAGGAGATTGTTGTGATGTGCAACAACGTTATTTCTGGGTAAATATGAGTTTAGTATGTAACCTTGCCAACGTGTTGTGGATATATTATTTAGATCTGCTATCTGTCCATTGGCCCCAAACGGTGGTTTATATGGTACTGTATTGTTTTATACTCATGTTCACAAACAACAAAATCTTTAATAAACAAATCAAACAAAAAAATTAGAGCCACACGCCAAGCTTCTTGCTCTGCCCAGCTTTGCCCACCTCGCAGCCTTGCAGCCTTGTCGCCCCGCAACTCCGCTCGAAGGAGCTAAGGTCAAAAGCCGAAATCAAGGACGAAACTGGGGGCCAACGACTAAGCCACTGAGGGGAAGGGGGAGGGGGGGTGAGGAAGCTGGGTAGCCGGAGAAGTGGGAGCTTCCTGCAGGAGTGTCTGAGGTCCACCCAGCCGTGCACAAACCGCAGAGCTGAGCAGAAGGCTGCCTGGATGGAGCAGGCAACACTAGGCCACAAGCAGCTAAAGCAGCGGGAGCTGGAGCCCAGAGGAGTGGGGGATCGAGGTATTTGGCAATAGCATCGCATCCTAGTTGGCATCTTATTATAGTCGGCCAGTGCCAGTGCTAGTGGCAGGATCAAAGCTCCAAAACAGCTCAGGGACAGTCAAGAGCCGGAGCGGGGTTATGTGCAGCTGTGGAAGGTAGGGTGGAGTGCTCACATTTTCAGGGGTGACAGATTTCGGATCTCCCCTGCCCCGACTCTCTTTCCCCCCTCTTTTGCCACAAGCCACCGGAAAATGCCACCTGAACTGAAGAACCCTTCCACACCAGCCTATGTCAGTTAAACACAGTCAAATACCGCCAAATACTGAGGTTTTGAGGTGCTGACCACATAGAAGGAAGCAGGGCCACACAGGGCCATACAGAGACCATTACTGATCAGCATCAAGAAGGTTAGAAGGCCAGAGGGAATAGGGCATTGATACGTACCCCATCAGGTTGAGGCCCTACTGGCAGCTGGCGGTCAGGGGAGTGCTCCTGCCCCTCATTCCTCAGCCCCCAGTGCTGCTAGCTTCATCTCTAGGAACAAAGAGCTCAACAAACGGACTTCTCTTAAAACAAGGTCGTATTAGCGATGAAAACATAAACAATCGGTGTAAAAAAAGCTAACGCTGTGAATTTTCTCCTCCATCAATTCTTGAGGAAATCACACTTGATTTCAGGAACCATAAATTTATAAAACACACCAAACCTGATTTCATTGGATTTGGTTAAAGGCATATTAATGGGGTAAAAATGCGCTCAGGAAAGACTTGAGGTGCCATAACTACGTAGAATCGGCGAAAAAAAGGGAAGACCAATAGAGACTGAACTCAACAAACAATCTGGAAAACAAATAGCTATAACCAACCAGCAAAGAAGCGTACTACTTAAATCACCAGAATCGTTGATACCTAACATTGAGTCAACCTCAACATTTAAATATCTGAATGATACAGGAGAAGTAATATATTCCAGCAACGGGAACATAACTGGACTCCCCCAGCCACTTAGTCCTATTGTAACAATAAAACAATGAGGGAAACCAACAGAGATACAAAATAACCTTGTCAGAGAAACACAGCAAGACAAAGGCCAATGGGAAGAGCATTATCAAATCAAAGAGTAAGAAATAGAGGCACCGAAGGAGAATCAAAGCCCCCTCAATGAGTCTGTAATAATAATGCAAACAATAATTCCCAGCACCTCTATAAGAGTATAAGTGAAAACCGACAACGAACATGAGCTCATCCCTATTAGTGGAGGAACTATCCCACTAAATAAACCGCCTAGAAGAGGAACACATTATTTACAAACAAGGAACATAAAAAGATCACTCAAGATATATGTGAGATATCCTCATATACGATCACCTTAGATAAAAGGAAAGCAGACATAACCAATGGCACCTCCGACCTGGCTAAAGATCGTACCTACCTGAACACCAAGGAATGGAAACATTTGTTTTAACACATATGCAAAAGAACCACCATCAAACACTAGAAGCGGCCCGTCTGAAATTGAAAGACACTGAGCATAACTCCTTAGAACATTGCAAAGCTCTGTGGAGGCTTTGGAACCAGGACAATAAAAGGAATATTCAGATTAGCCTCCTAAACACCCTGATTATGTACACCGCGAGGATTGACAAGAAAATCCCCAATTTGAATTTCCTAATGAGAAGAGCACAAGCTGACACACAAGGGGCAGAGCAAACTTACAGTTGCTCACATGTTTTAGATAAACTGGCATGCCTCCCGGACACAATGACTCAGCTCGTGCGGGAAATGAAAGAAAATCTGCCATTGAATGATTTAAACAAACAAGGAGCACCCAAAACCTGCGAATTAAGCTTTATGTCCCCTAGAGGGGGGATACAAAAAACTATTACAAACAACAAAAGGATATGTTACGAACAAAATCAAAATCGGGGTCTCCCCGATAAATTGAAGCTCATGTGAATTAAACACAGGGCGAAAACCAACTAAATGATCGGCTCTATAGGGAAGACAAAGAATTACCAGTAGATGTCACATCTGAAAGAGCCTGTAGCACAGTGGGAAACAGGAAGAAAATGAACAGAGCAAAAAGGAAGAAAGGACGAAACAAAAAAATTCGAAAAGCAACTAGGCTGCTTGAATATCCTATATTCAGACAACACGCACAGGATTTACAAAAAAAAGCCAAATCCATATGACTGGCTTTCCCTGACTCCTGAGTCTAGAACTGCTAAAAAATAGGAAAAGACAATAGAGGAACTATAAATTGATCACGGATGGACGGCAAAAATATGAGTTCATCCAAAAAGTTACCCAGAAATTACGGATAAAACTAGAAATCAAAGCACAGTTCCTATGGGAATCCTCATACAGGACATTGACACATTTCGCAAAAGAGCTATCTCTCTATCACTAGAAGAAGAGTAAAAGGAGAAAATCACATACCCTTACTTCCGAGGAAAATCGCCCCTTGTATCAACAGCAAAACCTAAAGGAAATTAAACAGATTGAGAATGGAGCAGTGGCAGTAAGCACACAGCCGCATCTCTCGGATTCTTTGCTCCCACATAGATCATCACACAGAAACGTCTCGCCACAGGTTTCTCAAGAAGGTGTCTTAAAAATCCGTGATCAAAAAAACATAAGGATGACAAGAGCATCTGAGGAAAAGAGAACTTACTGGGAAGTTATTTGCAGTGCAGGAAAGGAATAAGTAATAAAAACACAAAAACAAAATATAATTAACAATAATAAATAAAGCAAACTAACCGTTGTTGCTACAACAAGGCCCCAGAAAACTAGAAGAGCAGACTATGTGTTCAAATTAATCCTCATCGACCAGAGAGCAAAGGCTCCCTCTAAAGCTCTTTTAAATCAGACACCTCCTGCCCAGGGAATGGTGGGTCAGGCTATACTGGAAATAGCCAGGACAATTACACTCTTCTGCCTGAAATATATCTCAAAAGGCACCTTTGATATATTACATAGAGGAAACGTCCTAAGGCTTATACACCTGATTCCATCTTTAGGACTTGGTGAGATTTAAAAGTGGCGGGGCGTAAAAAGACTGTTCCAAGTATTTTTTGTATATATAGTGCTAACTCGACCCAAGTACGTTAGACTGGAGTGCTTTACAGGAGCACTAGTTAAATTACAAAAGAACCATTCGATCTTTTTGGGCATGAGGAGATTAAGTGATTTGCCCCAAATCACAGGTTGTTCAGGTGACACTGGGACTCGACCCTACTTCTCCAGTCCCCAGTAACAAAGTGAATGTAACGCTACATTATCATATTGAAAATGAAAGGCTTTTGTCTCACCTGCTTTTAGGAGAACATAGGTTCCCTGCGGTGACCCTGGAGCTGTGTTTCCAAACTCTGTTTTTATGCTGAACACAAGCTGTTTCATTTACGAGTGAAACAAACCTGGGCTGATCTTCCTTCCTTCTGAGCGTCGATCCGCATCTTTTGCTTTCCACCTGCCCAGCAACCCTGATGCTGCTCTTTAAAATAGAGAGCAAGAGGTTCTCTCAACAGTATATGTGAACGGCCTCAGGATTGGCTGGGCACTGCAGCGCTGCTGTCATTGACCCACCTGGCTCTCTAAAACAGCGCCAGTTCAGAGACTTCAAAGTATACATGTCTATTTGGCAGTACCCAAATACTTGCCCTGCCTGACATGCTCACGAACTTACATCAGCTTCTGTCACTCATCTGAGCAGCGCGAGTAGAGGGCTACACTTCCTACACTAAGTGCACTCACGGCCCGTGGGGGTGGGGTGTAGTGGGGGGTAGTGTGTCGCGGGGAGGGGTAGTTTTAAAATAAAAGAAAAAATCCTACCTGACAAGGTACGCACCGCCTCGGGTCCGTTCTGGTGCCTACAGGAACAGCCGCATCACTTCTAGGAAAGTGGTAAACCGCTCTCAGCCAATCCTGGCGCTGCTGTCAGCGCCAAGATTGGCTGAGGGCACGGTTACTACTCGCCCGCCTGCCCATTAGGAGAGCGAGGTTTGAGCCTTTGCTCAACCCTCACTCTCCTAATGGGCATGCGCCAGCAGAGCAGACACTAGTGCGCATGAGTGGGAACGGTGCAAAATTCGCCCTCCGTCCCCACTCATGCGCACTTGTGCTGCTGCTGGCCCTGGTGACAATCATGTCTGTCAACTTGACGCCAGACCGCTCACCCCCTTCGGACTCTGAAGGGTGTGGGCAGTCCGACGTCATGCTGACTGACATGATTGTCAGTTCTCCCTCTGTGTCTCTGAACTTAAGTAAACTGAGAGTTTACTTAAGTTCAGAGACGCCGAGGGAGCAGCTGCAGGCGGGGGGGGGGGGGGGGGGCTACGCCGCCACGCCCCAATGGACGCACTTCCCCTGAAGACATTCTGCCTATAGAGTTCATAAATCCTGACCCAGGACATCACAGCGAGTACACTCGAGTCACATGGAGCACGGGTGAAATAGCCCAAAAATTAATAAAAGAAGCAGAGACCTTTCAATGCTGGGGCATATTGATATCTGTACCCAAGTCTTCTGGGTACCCTCACCCACTGGAGCATGCCCATAAAGAAGCTCCCAGATCTCGTATGGGAAAGCAAAAGTTATATGCAGTCCTACGACATGCCAGAAGTAAATCTCTGGCACAAGAATCAAACCTGGGAGAGGTCAATTAATTGGCACCCCATCAATGCAAAATCATCGATTCACAATGGGGATGGTTAGCCGGTACACTTAACACAACAGGAAAATTGAAAAGACAAAGAAAACAAACAAACGCATGGAGAGAAATCTCATTATAAATCTGCCCCGGACGACCCCCTTTTTGTACAATAACTATCTAAGTTCCATGCGGTGCTGCTGCGAAAAACCTGGGCAGAATGAATCAGTGCCACTGGAAGGTTTTTCAAATGTCTTTTCTCCAGCGACCAAAGCTGTAAAGAATGGCCACCTAAAAGAGGGTCTAGCAAATTATCTATCAAGCTCGATCTACATGGAAAGAAAAGAGCTATAAAACAGACATGATGGCCTGCAAATTGTGGAATTATCCACAAAAACATCAAATGGTCAATTGTTCACCATAGCAAAAGTGAACGTATACATCCACCCTAGCAAGACGCTAAGAAGGGAACTCTCCAAAGCTCTGAGAGAAGAACTTATGAACCTGAAAGTAGAACAAGTGATCAGCTCCCTCACAGTCTCAGGGGATTTCAAAATGAATCTGAATGGGGACCCATCATCAAATGAAGTCCTAAGAGCACAAAATCTAGCTTGGAGCGCACAGTATCATGAAATGCCAAAAAAGTACAGAATAGACAAAAAAAGGTCAACCCCTAATAGGCAACCTCAAACATCTTGGGCTCAGGGCTCTAAACGGGAGCATTGCTGGAGACCAACTGCCGGGACTATCATACCTCTCAACAACTGGAGCATCCCTGATTGATTGTACATTGATGGATATATCTCTATTGCAAAAAGTATCTTCTTACACACTGGGATAGAGGATTGAAAGCGACCATCGCCCGCAGAGCGGGAGATAACTATATACACAATTCAAAATAATAGAATAAGGTGGACAACAAATTCCATGCCAACTCTCGTTCAGAGTACAAATAATCTATTTCACACTATTGACAAGACGTAAGACCCAGTACCAAGATGCAAGACTTTTACAGCATAATATGCGTCACTCTTTGCAACTGCAGTACCAAATCAGCAAAAAGGCCCAGGAGTTAGCACTTATTCCCGGGGGACTTTGAAGAGAAGTCACCACATCAGGGCAAAAACAAGACAGGTAAACCAATTGTGGAGAAAATTGAGGAAAGCCCCTAACGACCTAAACCTCTGGCATGAACTAAGAAAAGCAAAAAAAACTTTAAAAGCTGAAATGGGAGATCCTGAAAACCAATAAAGAAACCTTCTAGGCTAAATTACTTTATGACACCAAAAGAAATAACTCCGCAAACTTTTTGAGAACAATAAACAACATCAATAAACCCTTGCAGATAGCGCGAAGCTCAAACATCTCAGAAGGCTTTTTGGTTAGCTTCTTAACAACTCATTTTCATACAAGGGCCATAACTCGCATAAACAGAAAGGAGTACATAACACAAGGACAACAGGACCAAATTTTAATTCAGCCTTTCCAGCTTACATCTCATGAAACGATTGCTGCCATAGATTTCAATTCTGGAAGGTAAGCTGATCTTCCATCTGCAATCAATATACAGAATATCCAGAGGCAGATTTCCAAAGGCCAACGAGAGGTAGCACTGGGCCCAAACGGGATTGCACCAGCAATCTTTAAAGGAGAAACAATTTCCTTGGGCAGAGAGGCTGGAGCCTCTTACAAATCTATACTAACCAGTGGCAGAGTCCGCGCGTCATGGAATGGCTCAGTGATCGCGCCGATATTTAAGGGGGGAGACAAAAACAAATCTAATTCTAGTGTTGATCGATAATGAAGCAAAATATTTAGCAGTTCTTGGTTTGGAAGAGCTGCAGCTCTGGGCAGAGCAACATCATATCATACCACCGAACCAGGCAGGTATTACCAAAGAAACAGGGTCTATACGAAACATCATTGCCCTTACCCTTTTAAATGATTTTGCAATAAAATACAAACAACAGGTTCACCTATACTTGCCAGATTATAAATCAGCATTCGACAAGGTGAGCCGTAACATCTTATGGCAAAACTGACAGGCTGGGAAATACCAGATGGTCTTCTAAAAGTTCTGAAAATGCTCCATATCGACACGTGGATAAAGCATGTCTAGGCGAATATCAACAGCATACGGTTTAAAACAGGAATGTGTCCTTGCTCCAACACTCTTTCATTTGTATCTCTCAGATCTCCCACCTCTACTAAACATGCTGAAACTAGGCAGCTTCATAACATCAAATCTTCTGTATGCATATGATTTGGTTCTGATAAGCAGAACAATAGTGGGATCGTAGCAACTCCTGGACGTAACTGCGGAATATTCAAATAAAAATGGGCTAACCTTTAATCTCACCAAACCCCAGGAGCGGCACGTGCAGTCAAGAGCAGTGGGTCTGGGTTGGGGGGAGATTAGACAGATGACCACGAGGGAAAATTAAAGAAATAATTCATTTTCCCTCTTCGTCGGCTGTCGAAATCCCCCCCACCTTGCCGCACCGCTCTTACCTGCATGGGCCACTGCTGCAAAAACCAAAACACTGAAGTTTCAAGGAAGAAATTGGGAATACACAGCTGACAACTAGCTACTGAAAAAGTGGAAAATACAGATGTATATAAGTACCTGGGAGTTCTGTTCTCTCCAAACGGGTGTTTTATGCTCAAATGGAAGAAATTAGAGGAAAGGGCAGGCGCTTGGAGCTGGCCTAGGAATAGTCCGTAGGAAAATGAATGGCTCATCCTTCAGCCCAGTACTGCAAGTAGCCCAAGCCAGATTTTTGCCTACATTAACCTATGGAAGTGAGGCTCAGGGAGACTGGGACATTAGATCACATAGTCTAATTTTTTATCTACCGACATACGTGTCGCAAGCATAGAAATACAGCATTCGTGAGCAGTTGGCAAAGTTTTAGACATGTGAAAGACGGCTCCCTAGTTCATCACATCTGGTTGGGAATACAGGGGAGGGAAATATTACCCATGAGTGCATATCTACAGAGTTAACAAGAGACTTTGGATCATATCTGGGACCAGAATCTGAGCAAAAATGTGCTGAAAAAAAATATAAAAACAAACACTAAAGTCATGTCAGTACTAGAGGATAAGATGGACCTGGCAAAGAGGAGACATGGCTGGATAGCACTGTGTAACTACAAGAAACGATCCCCTCAAAGTTATTGAACAACAACCTATACCCTTCAGACAGAAGAAAAATTCCTAAAATTCAGGTTAGGGGTTATGGCAATACTGGAGTATTATTCGCCATGGCAAAGAAGTGACTATGGATCTTGATGCAGACTTTGTGGCGAAGCTCCTGAAGACATCATGTATGTGCTATGCCTCTGCAAAGCTTCCTTACAGGAATGAAAGATATTACTTCGAAAAGAGTTCAATAGGAGAAAGATAAGAGCATACAAAGAAGTAGTGATTGTGTGCTTTAATCCGACCGACTTGACACTCAACTGTGCCCTGGTAAGATTCCTCTATAGATTGGAGAAAAAAGATTTGGGCCGTGGATGCTTGGAAGCAGCAGGACAGCTACTGTAAGAGATTTTAAAATGACTTCTAAGCTCTCTGTGCTTTTTATCTAGCTATTAGTGCTCTTTATTGCATTTGCTGACAACATGCTTTCAACATTTTATGACAATTTTTATATAGACAACTCTGGTCGTTTTAAGAAAATGCAAGATGAATTCTCTTTTTTTTTAGAAATATAAAACATTGTATCTGTACTGCTGAATAAAACGTATTGCAATGTTTTTAATTAACTACGAAATGTGACTTTATTAGATCCATATCCTTACTTATTAAAACAGCCTGAACCAGTACCAGCCGACTCCACAGCACAGGGATTTCTCCCCATATATACTCTAGACATTATTATAGCTCTGTGACGTGTATATAGAAAATTGAGTTGTATGTTGTGACTAAACAATTTTTTTCTGTTAATTAAATGGACTGGTTCGACAATGATGTTGTGATCAAAATCGCTGATTGAGTGGCGAGTCATTGCCCTATGCGCCCTCCATGAGTAAGCCAGGAATGCTTGACTTCATTGAAATGAGAGTCAAGCGCTAAAGGAGTGTACTTGGTGCTCACTTTTCGGGTCCAAAAGTAAGGTAAAGCTCCCAGTGCACCCATGGTAAACAGGTGCCATTGGTACAGCCTGAGCCCAGTAACATAAAACTGCCCTCGGTCTACCCAAAAAGTTCCTAAAGTGGGCAGATAGAGTAGTTTGAAGAGATGGGTCACTTTCTTTCTGAGTCACTGTAGGATATTATCCATTATATGTTTGGGGGTTTCTTTCCAGAACATGAACGTGTAGATGGAGATTGCTTGATTTCTTGTTATTTCTTTATTGCATTTTCTCAACTTCCATCTGGTGATGCTGTGGCTCTTGGTTCGTGCTTTCACTTGTGGTGGTATTTTCCTGGAAGGGTATGCGTGGGTGTCTTCCCAGATGTCTTTGTAGGTGACACAGCTGGTCTTGAATGTGATCTGACTGGGAGGTGGAGCCAATGTAGTTCATTCAATGTTGGGATGAAATGGTCAAGGAGGCCATTAAGCAGGACACTGTCTCCACTCGAATCAGAAAGGACTACGTCGTGCACCGTCATCCTGCTTTGAAAATGCGTGTCCCTTCTGTTCAAGTGTGAAACTTGACTGAAATAAGGTAACCAAGCAAAAAACGTGTGGATGAGTTCATTACATTTTCTTTGTGTGAATGTGTTATGAAAAAAAGAATTACATCATGTTTGGTATCGTAGGGAAGTGATAACGCCAACAGTAGGGACTGAG
Source organism: Lissotriton helveticus (assembly GCF_964261635.1). Lineage (NCBI taxonomy): Eukaryota > Metazoa > Chordata > Amphibia > Caudata > Salamandridae > Lissotriton > Lissotriton helveticus. Next base: position 1,902,295,732 of record NC_136063.1, read on the forward strand.
CTCTAAAGCAACGCTGCTATACCCATTTTCATACATTGAAGTGTAAGAGTGCAGCAAGCTGGCTTACACATTCCAGTGCACATGCATACCAAGGCAGGCACATTTGCCAAGCCTTTGTAGCTGCTCATCCAGCTAAATAATTGGTTTATGACAGACCATATCCAATGACAATGAGGAAAAGACAACCATGCACAGCAAAGGGCACAGTCTCAAGCAATGCTTCTATTGTGTTGCCTGCTGTGTATACGTTTCGATCTATAAATAATATCCCAACAGGCAATGCAGATAACATTTTATCCCAATTACATTTCTCCGAAGTCAGGGTTATCTGCTGTACAGTCTAAGATGGTTATTTAGGATTTCAGGAGCAGGTGTCCCCTTATAAACACCCTGCCAAACCATGGTTTGTTTACTACATGTAAAGGTGAGGAAATCTGACTCTGCCAGCAGCCAATCACTTGCGATTCCCCAATTGCTACAGGGCCACTGCTTTCATTGTAATATGCATACACCTTTTCTGTCCATTTGTCGGGCCACCAGTAGATCGCATTCTATGGTTCCTATGTCTAAACGGTAGGCTAGTTCAAACATACGTAGATAGTGGCAGTATGTTTGTTACAATGTTCCTGGCTTATTGCTAAGCGGACATATCATTTTTGGTAATACATAAAGCCCTGATAGTGCCTCATAGGAACTCCGAGATTGATGCTGAGAATCTTATCTGGAAAGAGAACTCTGCAGCATTCTAATTGTAGATTTTGATAGATCACTAACAAGAAATAGATGGATCTCAAATGTAGGTGGTGACTTTGCAGGTCTCAGAAAGGAATGGCTTGGTGGACGCACAGCATTCTCAGTACCCACAAACAGTCACACATTATTCATCAGTATATGACTCCATGTCACCCATTGAATACTTGTTATCGGAGAGTGAGACTGTTGGATAGGTCAATCATTTGGACGTACTCCTTATGACCAGTGGCGACTCCTCCGCTAAGGCGGAAGAGCGTCACCCCACTGCTTTGCAGCAGTGAAATAAAGGAAAAATAAAGTTAAAATAACACAAAGTTATTATCATTTTATTTGTTCCTCCTGCGGCAGCTTTGCAGGTGGGCCTGCTCTGATGACAGAGGAGCGGGGGGGGGAGGAGTGGTGGCATGACAGTCATGTGAACTTTGCATGTTCTCCACCCAGCCTGTATCCCAGTCTGGGTGAAGAACATGCCCAGGCTCCCACTCCCTGTCTGAGCGTCAAGCTACGGCACTCAGACCAATCACAACGCTGCTCTGCTGTGTTGTAATTGGCTTAGGGGAACCTGGGTGCTTCCTGTTCCGGCCCAAAGCCCTGGAGAGATGGAGAGAGGTGGTGATGAGGTAAGTTTTTTTCATTTTTTTTACACCCCATTACACATGTCCCCCGTCCCGTCACCCTTGACCCGTGCCAGTCGCCATTGCTTATGACCTTAGCACACCTTTCCCTTATCCACATCGATCTGACTAGCCTTCAGGTGTGGTACTAAAGGTTTCAGATATTAGAGGCTCATTGGTAACAAAAATTAAGCTTTGAATGAGATATGTTTAAAGTTTTAACAGGGGACTGTCATACAAAATAAGTAGGTGCACTAAAGACTCTGGGACGACAATACATATGATGAAGCCTAGATGAAATAGTTGGAAACAGTATACTGTCAGTAACATTTTTGAAATGTGAACGTCTTCATGTTCAGCTTGTTTGAACTGAAAAACATGGGACACGTCTGTTAAAAGAAAGGTTTGAAAAAATGGGGACTTTGATCGTATTCCGTGGGCCTACAGGCCCCCCTTCAAAGGCTCTGCACCTTGGACTGTTGAATCAATAGGGTCACAGTTTTGTTTGAATTGTCTTCACGTGCACAGGCAGAGCATGTACAGAGGTTTGCACACCATCATCTTCAGCCTCCAAGCGTTTGCTTAAATTATGTTTAAAAATGGCAAAGATGGGTGTGCATTCTCCTTCTATAATGTGTTTAAGTAGGCTAACTTGCCTGGTCAAAATGGCAGTCCAAAACCTTGCACTGGCTGATTGCTAGCGCGGTAGGAGTGCTGTCCTGAGGCGGAAAGCCGGGACTGTTTTTATCTTTTAAAATAACTGCTGCTAATTGTAGAAATACAGATTGCGTGTATTTTACATTGTCCCACTGTGTGTTTTTAACTTGTACTTGCACTTAGCAGGGCGCGAACCCCGCGTTCCCGCCTCACCGGTCCCTCCATCTTGAGTGAGGAGGACGAGCTGGGCGAGCACTCTAGTGCTCTGCCCCGCCCGCCCCTGCCTGCATACAAAAAACCCCTGTTTCCGTCATTCGCGCTGATTGCTAGCGCGGTAGGAGTGCTGTCCTGAGGCGGAAAGCCGGGACTGTTTTTATCTTTTAAAATAACTGCTGCTAATTGTAGAAATACAGATTGCGTGTATTTTACATTGTCCCACTGTGTGTTTTTAACTTGTACTTGCACTTAGCAGGGCGCGAACCCCGCGTTCCCGCCTCACCGGTCCCTCCATCTTGAGTGAGGAGGACAAGCTGGGAGAGCACTCTAGTGCTCTGCCCCGCCCGCCCCTGCCTGTATAAAATGTCACCCGGCTCTAGGGAGCGCAGCGGACGGGCGCAGCGGGCACGCCGGACGCGCGCCGAAGCCGCGCCAAAGCCAAGCCCGTCTGCGCCCGTCCGCGACCGGACACGGCCAAGGGCCACTACCCCTGGCCCTGTGAACCGCATAAGATGGAGTCGGAACGAGCTTGCAAAACTATCCACCGCCACATGCAATCCCGGCCTCCACACTATAGACATAGGGGAGGAAACAGGCTGCAGATATTGTCAATTTCGATGTATAACGTCAATAGATGATACCCGGGACTGTTCTATCCTGTCCTGTGGCTTACTCCATGTGAGATCACTACGACGTCATAAATTCGACATCCATGACCTACTAGTGGATAGACAACTGGACCTGGTATTCCTCACGGAAACGTGGCTGGATGGTCAATCCGACCCTGACATCATTCAGGCATTACCAGAAAAATACCTGATGATGAGGTTGGATAGACCTGATGGCAGAGGAGGAGGTATAGCCATTGCTTTTAAACAGGAGCTGGCCTGCCAACTGGAACAAGTACACATGGCAGACTGCGAGGCGGGTGTTTTCACCATAAAAATCAATGGGGGCACCACGGTGAAGGGTTATTTAATCTACCGTCCTCCAGGCCCCCTTGCAAGGTTTAAAAGCAACTTGATAGAGTGTGTCACTGAGATTGCGCTGAGGAGAGATAAGTTCCTATTACTAGGAGACTTAAATATGCATCTAGAGGATCAGATGGACAAAGGAGTAATGGAGTTTCGCCAAGAACTCCAGGCCCTACAACTAGAGCTAAAGGGCCAGCTCCCAACACATCAGCATGATCACCTGCTTGACCCTGTGTTTGCGAACTGGGAGGAAGTCACAACAGCTCCCCCTGTGCCTCTCCCCTGGACTGACCATTTCCTGGTGCCTTTTGATATTTCCCTCCCAAAACACAAGTTAATAGACCCCACTCCCCTCAACTATCCCAGGTGTAACTGGGCCAGGTTTTCCCTGCCTGACTTCAATGAAGCTCTTATGGCAGAGGGCCCCCCTGGAGGTGACGATGCGGACTCTGCCAATAAACTGCTTAACATCCGCATCACGGCGGCTCTGGATCAGACGGCCCCTCTGGGCCGGCCGAAGGTGGGCGGTCGCAAACAGAGAACAACACCCTGGTTCAATGAGGAACTACGGAGTGCCAAGAAGAACTGTAAGCGAGCAGAAAGGCAGTGGAGGACAGCCTTTGACAGCCAAGCTAGAGAAAAATATCTCACTAATAGACGGACTTATCACAATCTAATTAGGAGAGCAAAAACGGCCTGCTATGCCGACAGGATTATGGGTGCAGAAAATTCAGCTAAGGAATTATTCTGTGTCTATAAATCCCTGGCTGTCCCCAAGTCCTCGTCCGGGTCAGAGGATCACTCTGTTGCTGCATGCAATCGCATTGCAGACTATTTCGGCGATAAAGTGTCGAAAATCTACTCTGCCTTCCCAACCCAACCCGTGGCGGGGGGGAGACTGAAACATTAGTTAGAGAGGATGAGGGACAAAGTATGCTGCTCAACTTCTCCACCCCACCAACAGAAGACCTGATCAAAATCTGCAAGTCAATAAAGTCAGGCTCCCCACGGGATCCAGCATCTCCTAAACGGCTGGGGGACAGCTTGACGATACTAGAACCATACATCAGGCATCTGCTGGATGTCTCTTTTAAATCCAGCAGTATGCCCGTGGAATGGAAACAAGCTGTGGTGCTCCCCCTCCGTGAAAAGCCAAACATCAGCTTTGAAAAGCTGGAGAATCTGCGCCCCATCTCCCTTCTACCCTACTTCTTGAAAGTGGCGGAGAAGGTGGCTAATTTGCAGTTAATGCAATTTGTAGAGAATTCGAATGTTCTACATCCCACCCAGTTTGGATTCCGGCCTTGAAACTCTACGGAGTCGGCGCTTCTCATGGCATCTGAAACCATTAGGCAGGGCGTCGACGAAGGCCAAACAATGGCCCTGATCCTACTTGACCTTAGCGCTGCGTTCGACACTGTAGCTCATTCCATCTTGCTACAGTGTCTGAACAAACGAGGGGTAAGAGGTGCAGCCCTAAAATGGATCCAGTCGTTTCTATCTGGCCGTGGTTTCCAAGTCAGGCTAGATGACTGCTACTCCGAGCGAGTTGCTCTAGACCAGTGGGTCCCGCAGGGCTCGTCTCTGAGCCCAACCCTTTTTAATCTTTATGTCGCCCCGGTTGCCACCATAGTGGAGAGTCACGGCTTGCGCATGGTGTCGTACGCTGACGACACTCAGCTGGTCATCTCCCTATCACGGGCACCCGGTCTTGCGGCAGACATCTTCAGAGCATGCATGCAAGATCTAGCTGCCTGGATGTCTGCCAACTGTCTCAAGCTCAACGGAAGCAAGACGGAGGTGCTGGTGGTAGGGGGAGACCGTGCGGCCTGGACGTCAGCGTGGTGGCCACCTTGCCTAGGACCTACACCTATCCCCTGCCAAGAGGCGAGGAACCTCGGTGTTTGGTTCGACTCCAACCTTACCTTCGGACCCCAAATCAACCGTGTGGTTGGCTCTTGTTTTGGGACCCTCAAGACCCTTAGGAAGGTCCTGGAGCTCCTGCCCATTAAAGCCCGCCAAACACTCGTGCACGCACTAGTCACGTCCAAAATGGACTACGGCAACCTGCTCTACCTGGGGACCCTCGAGAAGAACTTAAACCGCCTGCAGGTTCTACAAAACGCCGCAGCCCGGCAGGTTCTTAGACTGCCCAGAAGATCAGCATCTAAAACCGCGCTCCGTACACTACACTGGCTCCCAGTGAGAAATAGGGTGGAATTCAAAGCACTCTGCACATGTCACCGGATTGTCAATGGCAGGGCACCTCTCCCCCTACAAAATCTCTTGACGCAATACGAGCCTTTGCGATCCCTCAGATCTTCTGGCACAAGACGCTTGTCCATTCCCAAGGTGTCCAAAGCTAGGATGGGTGGCAGGTCCTTTTGGTACCTGGCGGCATCCAGTTGGAATAAACTCCTCGTGGCGTTACGCTTGGAATCCTCAGAGCCCATTTTTAGAGCAAAACTAAAAACTTTTCTTTACGCCCAGTAGTGGTCCACCTTTACAGCTCTTCTGCAAGCGCTAGCACCACAGCGCGGGGACACGCCGTCGGGCGTCACCATGCGCTCTACAAAACTCCCTATTATTATATTATTATTATTATAGTGGCATGCATGAGCCATGTTTAAGAGATATTGAAGTAGGTGGCACAATCAGTGCTACAGTCCCACTAGTAATATTTAATTTACAGGCCCATGGCACATACTGTGCACTTTACTAGGGTCTTGCAGGTCTTACCAGTTGTGGATAAGTCAATGTCACCATGTATAGAGCACATTCACTTTAGCACTGGTTAGCAGCATAAAGCAGCAAAAATGAAGTCAGAAATACAGGAGGTCAGAAGGCAAAAAGTCAAGGGAACCTACTCAAAGGATGCCAGATCTAACAAGGATCTAATGCACTGGACAAAGGATATGGCCAAAAGCCTCACATTGAACCTTGTATAAACTTCCATCAAGGGACAAAGAACATTATATTATAACCTAAATATTCGCTAAAAATATTTTTGAAAGGGAACTTATAATTATATATTTAGATCGAAAATCAGGTGAGCTGTAGAAAACTATTTCCAGTTGCTTAGGCAGTAGTCTTGGTTGCCATTCCCAAATATGCCTCCTGACATGGTCTTTGGACATGGTCAACATTCACTGAGCACATGGTCTGTGTTTAGACCATGCTCGACATCATTCCAACTACGCCCAGAAAGCCATGGTTAGAGTTCTTGGCCATGCCTTTCCATTTCTGTTTCCACATAATCGCTCAGAACATGGCTTTTGATCATTTACATTTATCACTTCTCATAGAATGTGGCCTCTTGATATGTCTGCACCTGACCCTCAGCTCACAAAGGCTAAATACAATTGCCCTGTTCCCAGTTCCCCTACATTCAAAATACATTCAAATTGGCAAGACATCTGTAAACACATTGCACACGCTGGGCCTGATTCACCAAAGTAAACTTACACTTTTGTGTAAGTTTACGATTATTTGCTATTCACAAAGGTATTTTACGAGCAGTAGCTTTACGACTGTGGAGTCTCAGCACATAAAAGGAATAGGTCTGCCCTATCTTTTTTTAAAGATACTATTAGTAAAATACCTTTGTAAACAGCAAACAATTGTAAACTTACAGAAGTGTGTAAGTTTACCTTTGTGAATCAGGCCATAAAAATATACCTGTTTCTTGGGTCACTCCTGGTGCTGTTATTACATTTAAGAAAAGTAACTCAATTACACAATGAAATCTAAATAATATAATTGATGCACCTGCTCTAAAAACATGATGAGATCAGGAAGACATGCTATTAATAGATGCCCCTAAGGACTCAGCATGAGGCTTCAGACTCTACAAGGGCCTCTAGCAATAGCGTCTGTGTTAGAATGGGGGTTCTCTAGTTGGCAGCGGTTGGTACCTTTGTCCAAATAGGGACCCTTGCGTCTAGTCAGAGTAAGGGGGCTACACTCCTAAATAACCCCTGCTCACCCCCTTGGTAGCTTGGCACGAGCAGGCAGGCTTATCTCAGAGGCAGTGTGTAAATCATTTGTGAACACATACAGTAATACAGTGAAAACACTACAAATGAACACCACACTAGTTTTAGAAAAATAAGTAATCTTTACTAGACTTAACACAAGACCAAACCACAAAAATCCATAATACTGTTATCAAAAATAAGTGTTTAAAATAGTAGAAAATAGCTTAGTTCAACGTAGATGGTAAATGCAACACTTTACTCTCAAAGTACCTTAGATGCATCAAGCAATGAAAACAACAGGGTGCAGGGAAGTTGATGCGCTGTTCCTTACACTCAGGGGAGTAGATGCATCGGTTTCTTACTGCTGCGCCGGGGAGGTGAAGCGTTGCTTCCTTACTGTGTGGGAAGTTGATGCGTTGTTTCTTACTGCAGCCCGGTGATGATCCGACAAGATGGCCCCTCGATGTGATGCGACGATCCGGTACGATGCAACAAAATGACATCCTTGATGCGATGCGACAATGTTGGATGCAAAGCGTGCACGCCTGGCGGCCGTGCGGCATACTCTGTAAATTCTGAGCCACGACAGGCCCTGCGACACGCTTCTCCGGCGATGCGACATGCTTTGTCGGTGATGCAACGGTGAATGGCTGCGGCGGCAACGCGCTTCTCCGGTGATGCGACATGATTTGTCGGTGATGCAACGGTGAACGGCTGCGGCGGCGACACGCTTCTCCTCGTTGCCTTGCACTCTCAGCGACACACAGTCTTCTCAGAGGGCCCAAACAGCAGTAGGCACCTCTCTGCAGGTAGAATTCCCAGCAAGGGAATTCAGGGGAGCTGGTGGTGAAGTCTTGAATCCCTGAGACTTCAGGCAAGAGGCAAGCACACTTCAAGCTCTTGGAGATTCCTCTTCAAGATTATGAAAAGTTCCTAAAAGTCCTTTTCCCCTTTTCTTGGCAATTGAAGTAACCACTGCAGGCCAACCCCAGAAATAGCAAACAGCACAGGGGCAGTCTCCTCCTTCAGAGTCCATGGTTCTTCTCCGTGGCAAAGGTTTTTCTTGATTCCCAGAAGTGATCTAAAGTTCTGGGGTCTTGGCCCCAATATTTATACCAGTAAATCCTTTGTCCTCTGAAGGCAGAGGGTCCCTGTGCCCAGCCAAAACCAGTTATGTGCAGCTTCCTGGCAGGAGGCGGAGACAGCATTGTTGAAAGCAGACCTGGCCCAGGTATCCGAAAGGAAAACTCCTCCCCCTACTCTCTATTCTATGAGGGCTCAGGTCAGTGAAAGGAAATCTCCACCCCCTTCTCTCTATTCTATGAGGGCTCAGGGCAGTGAAAGGAAATCTCCTCCCCCTACTCTCTATTCAATGCAGGTCCTATTCAGCCCAGCCCTGACCCATCAGACTGCTGGAGTCAAGGACCTCTACAGCCCCCTGTCACTCACAAACCAGACATGGAATACACAAACCTAGCAGAGACATGCTTGATGGTTAGGCAAGAAAATACCTACTTTCTAAAAGTGGTATTTTCAAACACAGAATGTAAAAATCACCCTCACTGAAAGATGTATTTAACATTCTGAGTTCAGGCATACTAAACTTGAATTTCTACCTAGTTCCCTGGGTCAGTTAGGATTAGAAGATGTTATAATCAAACTGCCCATTCTTACCTATGGGAACAGGTAACCTTGCAATAGTGAAAAACGAAATTGGCTATAATTCACTATCGGGACATGCCACACACACCAGTGCATGTACTACATTTCACATACAATGCACCCTGCCCACATGGGTACCTTAGACCTACCTTAGGGGTGACTAACATGTAGAAAAGGGAAGGTTTAGGGACTGGCAAGTGGGTGCACTTGCCAAGTCGACATGGCAGTCCCGGGCTGCACACAGGCTCTGCAATGGCAGGCCTAAGCCACACTTTACAAGCTGCTTCAAGGGGTGGCACAATCAGAGCTGCAAACCCACCAGCAGCATTTGATTTACAGGCCCTGGGCACCCATGGTGCACTGTATTATGGTCTGACAAGTAAACAAATAGCCAATCATGGAGTCACTAATCCATTACAACAATTTACAATAGAGAGCATAAGCACTTTTGCACTGACCAGCAGTGAAAAAGTGCCCCGAGTCATAAAACAACCAATAACAGGTCAGAAAAAATACAGGGGGAAGTCAAAAAGTTCAGGGATGACCCTGCAAAAAAGGGCCAAGTCCAACAGTGTGGTACTACACTCTTTGGCTACTTACTCTATTGAGAGCAATACCACTGTCGATTGCTAGGTATCCTAATGGAGTCAGCAGCAAGGCTGCAATACATCAGCCGTGTGCTGACTCCACATGCACATCTAGTGATGTTGCCATATTTTCCCTGATATGAGATCAGTAGTACCACAAATACTTACAATATAACAAGAATTGCAACACAATTTCATGGGTGTGTGTCCAGCCATGCCGTAGACGTCTATTATATGCCAAGCATGGTCTCAATGAGCTCTCTAAATACTGAAGTGAAAAGAGCAGCACAGTAAGCCATGAAGCATTGAAATAAATATCATATGGGCCGCTTCATGACAGAATTTGCTCTGCTAAACTGAGTGAAGCCAATTGGCACATGTGGCCCAATATCTCTGTGGCAGATGGTTGCCAGAGAGACTCGTGAGGTGGAGGGGAGCACCTTAAAAGGATGCTCTTGCATGCATGCACCTTTAGACATTTGATGGGCCATTGGAGTTACGATCCAAATCACCAAAGCCTACAAAATAATGAAATTGGGGTATTTTGATAAGCTAGGCATCATTACTTTGCAAAGGGCACCCTCAGTGAATCACTGATTTATTCCATCAAAGTTTACATCCCCATCATCAATGACAACCATAGAGTGGTTAACACCTCAGAGTTCACTGGGCTTAAACGTTGCCCCCACCCAACAGTCAGGACTTAGCCTTTGACCAGGCCCTTCACTCAACACCTCCCCCTTCAACGTTGACCCCCATGTACGATTTGCTTTATACCTGTGATTTCGGCACTAGCCTGAACTTCGTAACTGCTTGTTAGATATCTATAAGATCCATTAACAACTACCACAGTAATTGGCAAATTAACACCCTTTAAACCCTGACCCCCACCCCTCATTTTATCCTGCCCCTGCTTCATGGATTGCATGCAAATCAACGTATTACGAGTAAGAACAGCATGTTAGAAATCTGACAAATATCATGCAGGTCTGTGATGAGGCATCAACTGTATTAGAAAATCCAAGATTTTGGATCCTGCCCTTTAACTTTGTTCACTTAAGATTCATTTGTATAACATTTGGCAAACCAGCAAAAAAAAAAGGCATGCTAAATAAATCTCAAATTCCATGTGGACTCATGGAACCATATCAAAATTATTAGTAAATTAATTATTTTTGACTCATCATTTTGAGAGCCCCGCCCGAACAGCACATATTTAAAAATGCTAAGAATTGAATTTTAAATGTCTGCCAATATTGTGAAAATTTGGCCAACTGCACTAAAAATGATACCTAAATATTTCTCTCTCTCTCTCTATATATATATATATATTTATATATATATATATATATATATAAATATATATATATATATATATATATATATATATATATATATATATATACGGCAGAAGGACGTCTCGCAGCAGTCACGCAGAATCAAAGATGAGGCACACCCAGGTACTAGTGCTCAGAGGTTTATTACGCTCTCCACCACTACGCGTTTCGGTCAAACAAGACCTTGATCACATAACAACGTTATGGGGCGGAAGTGCTCCTTTTAAAGTGATAGATGCCAACAATAATTTGTATTTTGCAATAGACATAGAAGACATACTGTCTAAAATCAGTTACTGCGTAAATGCAGATAGGCACATTTGTCAGAATTAATTCATGTCAAATCTTGTTCAAAAATAGTCACGGGTAAATGCTTTACACATAAATAACATGTGAATATATAAATACATAAATATGAATATAAATATATAGATAAATATAGCATAAATATAGCAGCAAGAGGAAAGGCGGTATACAAAACATATAAATAAATAGGCCAATAAATATGTTTAAAATTGTTAATGCTTCCCACATTTGCAGTTAAAACTCTAGTATGTGGATTACACCACTAGTTTAAAATGAACCAAGATTTTGCCCACCAGCTTCCTAGTGGGCCCTGAAAAACAGTCTATTTTCAAATGTGCAAAAGAGGCATAAGTGCAAACTCAGCAAAATGCATGTTGGCGTAAGTTAAAAGAAAGTGCTACCCTGTGTTAATGTCATTATATAAAAGTGAGTTAAAAATTACAATAAACAGTATCATTGGTTGAGACAGCTGCTATGTTTCAGTGTGTACCGTTAGCAATTTCCTGGGTGGTACTTATAAATAAGTGTGACAGTCCTCCCCCGCATTTAGACCATTAGGTGTCTTGGTGTCTAAAAGAATTATATGTCTAGTTTCCAATCTCCGTAACAACTGTTCGCGGTCACCTCCCCTCCTCTGAGGTGGAACCGTGTCAATTACAAAATACCGCAAATCAGCCGGATTTTTATTGTGAACCTCCTCAAAGTGTCTCGCTACCGGGTACGCAGTGTCGCCGTTGGTAATGGCCCTGAGGTGCTGGAGAATACGTTTGTGTACCTGTGGTCTTGTGCTATCCACATAGCGTAGACCAGAGGGACACTCCAGCACATACACTGCGTACTCGGTGCGACACGTCAGTTTGTATTTGATGGAGGTCGGATTCACACTGAAAGGGGTGGAGTATTCTGTCCTGCTGACTCCATTTCTGCATGCTTTACAGGATGAGCATTTCAGAAAGCCCTTACTGGAGTCTAACCACAAGCCCGTGGTCCTAATATCAGGGCTACTAGACACTAAACAGTTGCTCATGGTCCTTGCTCGCTTATAGGCTATGCTAGGCGCACTAGTGACCTGATTGCTGAGAACCGGGTGACTTGTGATAAGTGCCCAGTTACGTTTGACTATATTTCTAATAGTCCGATGTTGATTGTTGAATGTGAAAATAAGCCTAGTTTCACTACGGGCAATACTGACTGTGTCTTTCTTGCTCTGTCCTGTAATGGAAGATGGGGTTCCTGTGTCATGGATTGTATTAGACAATAGGGATACTCTGTCTTGCGAAATAGCTCTTATCATGGCTTTCTCAATTACCTCATTAGAGTAACCCCTTTGCCTGAATCTGTTTTTGCATAGAAGTTGAGCCTCTCTACAGTCAGAGTCTGAACTACAAATCCGTTTAATTCGGAGCATTTCTCCATAAGGGATGCTCCTTATGAGATGTGCTGGGTGATGGCTGCCCGCATGGAGGACACTGTTACCGGCAGTCGGTTTTCGGTGAAGTTTAGTTTCAAGTCTCCCCTCTCTGATGTATATTTCCACATCTAAAAAGCAAACGGATTTGTCACTAATGTGGCTAGTATACTGAAGATTAAGAGTGTTTTTGTTCAGTTTCTCAATGAATTCAGCTGCCTCATTCTCCAAACCATCCCATATTATAAAAAGGTCGTCTATGTACCTTAACCATTTTACAATTTTGTTTTTCATGGTATCCGCAAAGTAAGGCAGGAGGACCTGCTCCTCCCAGTATCCCATGTGCAAGCAGGCATAACTGGGAGAAAAGCAGGTCCTCATTGCCACTCCCCTTGTCTGTATGTATATATACATAAAAAATAAAAAAAAATAAAACACAAGAGGCCCATTACTGGCAACATCAGCATTTATTCCACGTCTAGCACTGCAGATTCCTTCCTGACCCTAATGTTTCAGCCTCATCCAGCCTTGCTCACAGGTAAAAGGACAGCTTTCAAAATGTTAATTGGGCTATGCTGTGTGCTTTTAAGTTCTTGTTCCTCACATGACTGTCCCAGAGTGCAACGCCAGTGAAATTGTAGTAACAGCTGGAAAATCCACTTTTCTATACAAAGTGTTTAAAGTTAGTACCTACATGGCTGTGTCACTTGTAGATGGCAAATACTTCAAAAGTCAGGTGAGTTGATGTTCTCTTGCGCATTGCTGTACAATGGTCCAATGACGTGAAAAAAACATCAAATCCAGCCAGCGCGATCGTGGATGAAAATCATTCACTCCGAATCCCTTCCAACACGTGTCCACTTTCGCCATATTGGCATCGCCTCAGTAGGCTGAGGCACATGAGTGGGTCATGCTGATAGAGCGCGCGAGGTCACCCAGCCAATGATTCCGCCGTTTCCGGCTTCAGGGCCCATATACTTTCAATTCACACTACTCATTGACAGGGCGACTTCACGGGCTGCTACCAATTGTGTGTGTGTTCCCTACCGTTATTACTCAGAGTACCCGACTTACCATCCACCGACACGGGTACCTATGACCTCAACGGATCAGGGGCCTAGCTGTAAAAGGAAAGGCAGCAAATGCAAATTCAAATTGCAAATTCAAATGACTTTCAATACTGTTGTTAAATGACCACGGACAACTGGAAGTTTTAAAAGCTTTATCTAAAGTTCGTTTTCATCAAGCATTAAACTTACAAGAATAAGGCAATCAATCACCAAGATAATGAAAAGTACATAACTATAGAGAAATAAAGTCAGGGTAATCATTAAATGCGAATATTTAGATGCAACAGGAAATGCTATGCATTCAAGGCAAGGATTCTTTAGAAAATTTAAGTAAAGCCGTTCTAGACCATATCAGGAAATGACAAACTGAAATGCAAAATATGATTTCTAAAAGGTAGGGTAACATGGGAACATATTAAGAAAATATGCAAATGACTTTACGTTTCGAGAGTTGCGGCAAAGCATGGAAAATTCACCATATGCAAAGGTGTATCTTTATTAAAGCAAAAGTCAGAAAATAAAAAGGTGCAAGTTTAAAGAATTTAGAGCAGTATTTACCTAGACTGGTGTGGAAACCAAACCCTGGCCACGGGTCAATTAAAGACAGGAAACCCTCAAGGAAGGATACCCCTCAAAGGACAGCAGGTGCAGAATGGACACCCAAGACAGGACAGGATACCCTCGGAATAGGAATCAGGACAGGACCTCAGGACAGGACAGCAAACCCTCAGGACAGGACCGCTCAGGACAGGACCGCACCCGCAGTTTGGAAGCAACGCCTGTGCTCCACCCTCTCTGCAGCTATCGATCAAGACCCCGATTGGGTCAGCGAACTCCCAGCAAAGTGCTTCGCCAGCACTTTAAGGTTCAGTAAAACCTTAGTCTATGGTCAATTTCGGACAGAGTGCTCCGCAGCGCTCTGTATCTTCAGTCACCTATTGAGTACGATGGGTCAGTGACAGGTCAGCTAAACCAGACAAGTCGGACAAATTCCCTAGGTGAACCCAGGGTAGATATACTCTTTTGGGACGGTGTACCACCCCCCAATGTTGCAAAGTGTCAGAATCCCTCAATTTGGATTGGTCCTAAGGTAGGATTTGGGTAACACACCAATCATAACACACTATTTGTATGCTTCATTTACATATCTGGGTACCGCCTAGCAAGATTGGGGTTCCCATGAGAAACTGCACAGCAAACAGTAGCGCAACACACATTGTATCATATGAGGAGCAACATTCTCCGCTCTCATAGCGCAGAGGTGGCTTTCCCAGGAGCATCATGACTGTGGCTGCCAGCTGGCTGAGTTCCGCTGTCCAAAGTTGCCACCTTTCAGTGCTCCATGATCATGCGCAGAAGAGACCTTCAATATGGCTCCCAACCAGTTCGGACCCCCATTCCCCGCGGTACATGAAAAGTAAGCGAGAACAAATTAATACATAGAAATAACATTATGAAATCACATCACAGGGTTGTACTTTCAACTTATCATCATAAAATATACTTATGCAGTCTAAATGTTAGCTACATATCAACAGTGACAAGAGCAGTGGCACGAGCAGTACCACGTTATAGGCAAAGCTATGTATTACGCATGCGCATAATTTTGCCTCCAACTCTGCAGACACGTCAGGACACGTGAGTGTGGCTGACGCATGCGCAGTAACTAAATACAAGCGGCAGACATTTTAAATGACTCGAGTAAATTATTTTAGTAAAACACATGTGCAAGCGTCGGGAAACTTCGTTTAACATAAAATAAACATTAGTAAGACATACAATTATTACTTTGTTACACACAGACGAGGTTCATGAGTACAGCAAGTCGCAAAATATGCGAAGCTTTGCTTCATCAATCCCCTCTTTGATGATATTTACTATCATCACAAAATATAATGGAACCAGATGCCAACTTTTCTTTCACACTCTATATAGTTCTATCTCTTCCAGCAATCTCTCCAGCTTTTCTCTTTCAGTTTTGGTAGGGTGAGAACTCTTCACCTTTTTATAGATCTGATTATTCATCTCTTCTAATTCGAGCTCATCCACACTTCGTTTCACTCCTCTTGCATTCACTTCATGCTTCCTTGTGTGCTTACGACACTTGCAGCAGACAAATATGAAGAATAGGATGAGACCTATAATTCCAATTGGCATCAGTACTTTGAACAATAAGCTTTTACCTAAGCTAGCAAGCCAATGACCTACATTTGAGAGACCATCTACCAGTCTCTTCCAGGCACTATCAACCTCGAGTGGTTTAAGTTCCTTTTCCAAATTAGTAATGTTTTTCACATATCTTTTAAGCTGCACACTTTTGTCCGGAATATAAGTGCAACAATGTTGCGACTTCAACATCCGGCAGACTCCGCCCTCTTTTGCTAATAAGGTGTCAAGAGCAAGTCTGTTCTGCAAAACCATTGATCTAATCGCAACCATTTCGGTATTGACCAGCAGAAATCCATGAGCTGTGTCAGTAGACAACACATCCACTATAGTAGAAAATTTGCAAATTCTGTGAGTGTTCAGAACCACTCCCACTCCAGGTATCAGTGCACTGAAAATACTACCCATTATTTCACCTACACTTTCTCTTTTACTACGCACTAAGCCATTAGTATTTTCATTGCTTCCAGCAACTCCATTCACATGGTATATTTTCGGGAAGACAATGCCAAAATAGCAACTTCCATACCAGTGATCCGGCAATTTGAAATAAGCCTTGTCCCCACAAATATAATAAATGCCAGGAAACACAGGCTCTGACCCATTTTTGAAACCCCAACCTCCAATTACTTTGTAATTATGTTCGCATTCACTGGAACCAATGAAAATGTTATTATAATAGCTAGTCTTCTCGCGGTGAAGACATAGCTTGCCTTTCTTTTCAAAATCCAGCAACAGAGCAGGACCCGCCCCACCAGTTGAGGTGCCTTCCATGTTCTCTGCCCACCTTGGCCTTTTCTGACTTTCGTCATTAGCCTTCTTTTGTATTTTAATTCTCCTTTTCTCTGCCATGTTCAGGAACATCTTTTCCTGCTCACGCAAAGAACAAGTCAAGTTATCTCTGTGTGCGTCCGCTATGTCAATGTTACCTATAGTCAGAAAGTAGTCTCCCATGTATCGTATTACGTCACTTTTTGTATGTACAGGATTCAAGTTCCCATGTATAGGAAGCTCAGAAAAGATCACGTCATTGTTAGAGTAATAGTACTGTAACGGTCCTCTTTTGTAAAATAAACTAGCTAAAATACTACAGGAAATTCCATATGTCAACGGCAGGTGATGGTATGTCACGCCTTCAGCTACAGAGGTAGGTAGCTTCATGCAGACATAGCAATCTTCAATTTCCATAGTCTCTACATAGTGTATTAACAAGTTTGCGAAAACATTTAAGTGTGTCTTATTCTTAATTCCGTGATAATGTAGTCCTCCCTCATCTGATGCTTCTAAGTCTTTTTTTGTTTGTCTCAGTGCTCTCTCATGTCTTGCTACACTCTGTGTTGTCAGCTCCTCACTGTCAGTATTTACAATTTCAGTAGGAACAATATTAGTATCTTTACTTACAGCAAAGGGTATAAAGATTGTTAGTCCTATCCAAACTAATATCAGGACAACTACACTACAGACACATACCTTGCAGCATGTTTTGCAACAGCTGCCACTAGGTCTACCACTCACGTTTGAATCAGACATTTTGGCTTCAGAAGAAGTTTCTCGACCCCTCTTTGTGACTTTACACGAGTAGCTTACTTTGTGCAAATTCACGGTGGTTCTTCTTCCTCTTCGTCAGAGTACTCAGGGACGGGCTCTCCGTCGCTTACGTCAGTTATATCAAGATCTTCAAGTTCTTCCAGCACAAGTGTCCATTCAGGTGACTTGTACTTCTTGTTTTGTCTTTTTATTCGATCACTCCTTCTTTTGGAAGTATCTTCTTGTTGCTTAGCTATGCGTGCACTTCTCCTTTCTTCTGCACGTTTCTCTTCCACCGTTTTTATCCTCAGTCTCAATTTCTTTACGAACCTGGGCTCAAGATGTTTTCTTTTCTTAAGTCTTTTGGTTGGTACTTGGACTTCGTTTCCTTCTCTTGCCCTTTTGTTTTCATTCGCAGTTGGCAATTCTGTTTCAGTTTCTTCTTCTTCTATCTGACTAATTACAGGACTCGTATCTATTTCTTCTGCCTGGGTACTACTCTGGCCTTGTTCAGGTAAATTTGGTGTTTGCTTTTCAAATGTCTCTGTTTCTGGTTCCTGAACACGTTCTTCTAGTTCTATCTGATCCTGTTCAAGCACTTCGATCTCTGGACTTTCTTCTGCTCGAACTATTACACTATGTCTAGTCTGTCCCTTCCCGATATCAGGAGTCAGTGGAGGAGTATCAAACACTTGCTCTGTTTCCTTCACTTGTTCAGTATCGGGCACTTGTTCTGCAGCATCCACTTGTTCTGTATCAATCACGTGCTCTGTCCCTATCTGACCTTCTCCTTCCTCAGTTTTGATGTGAATCTCAAGATTCTGAGGTTCTTCGCCTGTGCCTTGCTTTTCCTCTCTATTCCACTCTCTACCTTCCCGAAGTCGTTCACTTGTTCGAATGGGGTCTTCAGTGAGATCAATCAAGGGAATCCACTCCTCTGGCCATATGCTTGGCAGCTCGTCTTCAGCTACTTTCGGCTCAGCTTCTTGGACCCCTTCAGCAGGCTGGGCTCTTGGTAGTTCGTTATCAACTATTCCTGGGCCAACGTCTGCTGATTCTGCAGCTCGACTGGTACTGGGCTGTACGTTGTCAACTACTTCCGGTCTGGCTCCTGCAGAGTCCTCTGCTGGACGTCCTTCTGCTTCAGGCACCTCGTCTGGTAATACCTTCTGGGTGTGGCTGGCGTGTACCCAGCGTGGAACTCCTGCACACTTTACTGCTGTGGTAGTTACCAGGATCACCTGACGTTTTTCTCCCCACCTTGGCTCCAGGCAGCTCTTCCGAGTATGCTTCTTTATCTTCACCCAGTCCCCTGGGACCAGTTTGTGGAGAGGAGTCGTTGGATTGAGGATGGCGTCTTCTCCGATCTGGCGAGAGATAGAACGCACTTGGTCACCCAATCTCTTGCAGTATTCAAGCACCAAATCATCAGTAATACTCAACAGTTTGCTTCCTGGTACCCATGCTTGTCTCATCACTCTTCCCATTATGATTTCATGGGGACTTAGGCCTGTCTTACGATCAGGAACACTTCTCAGTCCCATCAGGACCAGGGGCAGGGCCTTCACCCAGGTCAGTTTAGATGCATCACACAGTTTTGCTAGTCTGTTTTTGATAGTTCCATTTATTTGTTCCACTACTCCAGAAGCCTCTGGACGGTAGGCACAGTGAAGCTTTTGTGAAATTCCAAAGGCCTTACAGAGTTCGTCGATCACTTCATTATGAAAATGTGAGCCTTGATCTGATTCAATAGTGACTGGAACCCCGAACCGAGGTATCAGTTCTTTTAATAAACACTTAGCTACTGTTTTTGCGTCATTTTGGGGAGTAGGGAAAGCTTCCACCCACTTTGAAAATAAACAGACCATGACAAGGACATATCGCTTCCCTTCACAACGGGGCATGGTGATGAAATCAACCTGTATTCTCACAAAGGGACCCCCGGACCTCCCAATTTTCCCCAGTTCCACTACAGTCTTCTTCCCTGGGTTCATCTTTTGACATGTCAGGCACCTCTGGCAGAGGGACTCTGCTACTTTCCTGAACTTTTTACTGTACCAAGTCTGTTGGAACACTAGAATCATGGCGTCCCTACCAATGTGTGATCCTTCATGTATCAACCTCGCCATTGTGCTAAGTAGGTGTCTGGGTAACACAGGCATACCAGTTGGACCTATAATGACACCATCCACACGTCTTGGTCTACACCCATCGTCCTTCCACTTCTCTCTTTCTTGCCAAGGTGCCGCCTGCTGCCACTCTTTCACTTCATCCCATGTAGGCACTTCTTCAAACACCTGAAGTTGGCAGCTGGTTCCTGGCCCCCCTCGTTTTGGATTTACGATATACCGATCTCTGGCGCACCATTGGGCCACTCGATCAGCATAATCGTTTCCCAGTGATACAGTGTCCATGCTCTTCTTATGAGCAACACATTTTACCACTGCCAGTTCCTTCGGTAACTGGATTGCCTCTAAAAGGTCCTGAACAACTTTTCCATTTCGAATAGGGGTACCTGATGAAGTCAGGAACTCCCTCTGTAGCCACAACTGGCCAAAGTCATGCACAACCCCATAACAGTACTGACTGTCAGTATACACTGTTATGCGTAGGTTTTTCCCAATTTGGCAAGCTTTTATCATAGCAATCAATTCGGCTACTTGTGCAGACTTTATGTGATATAGATAACCTGCTTCTTCAATTTTCTCTAAGGATACTACCGCATAGGCAGCACTCAGGCCTCCTTGTTCATGCCTTAGACATGAACCATCTACAAATAATTCTTTGTCATGCTCAGGCAATGGCGTTTCTTTAATGTCTGGGCGTGGCTTGGTGTTGAACTCTGTTAAATCAATGCAATCATGTTCATCATCCACCCCCCCTTCCATATCCTTTGGGTCGGGGAGTAAGGTGGCTGGGTTCAGAATACTGCACCTAACAATGTTTACATTTGCAGCACCCACAAGAATCCTCTCGTATTTAGTCAGCCGACTAGGGGTGAGATACTGAGTTTTTGTTCTGGTCAACAAAATTATCACTCCATGTGGGACATACACAGTTACCGGATGTCCAATGACAATTGACTCACTCTGCTCTAAACTGGCACAGGTAGCAGCTACTGCTTTCAGACAACCTGGTAATCCAGCAGCCACTGGATCCAAGGTGGCAGAGAAATATGCCACAGGCCTTCTGGTTGTGCCATGTTCTTGAGTTAGGACAGACAACGCGCAATTATCGCGAGTGTCACAGAATAGGGCAAATTCTTTAGAATAGTCTGGCATTCCCAATGCAGGGGCTGTACACAGACAATCTCGCAGTTTGGTGAAGGCTGTTAAGCTTTCATCATTCCATTCTACAATATCGGGTGCTCCTCTCTTGGTCATTTTTATCAAGGGCCTAGCTAGGACTGCAAATCCCAGAATCCACTGCCTGCAGTATCCTATCACACCCAGGAACATTCTGATCTCTTTCTGAGTACGGGGTAACTGCATCTTTTGAATTATTCTCACTCTTTCCGATGTCACTTTTCTGACACCTTTTTCTATCTGGTGCCCCAGATATTTCACCGATTTTGCACAGAACTGTAACTTGTCAGGGGCCACTTTATGTCCCTTTTCACACAGGTGATTCAGTAGGGCAATGGTGTCAATCACACAATCCCTATGACTTTTAGACGCCACCAAGAGGTCGTCTATGTATTGCACTAAGACAGAGTTCCCAGGTAAGACCAAAGTTTCCAAACATTTTTTCAAGATCTGATTAAAGATAGAGGGGCTCTCTGTGTACCCTTGAGGGACCCGGTTCCAGCAATACACGTGACCATTGAAGGCAAATGAGAAAAGAAATTTGCTATCTGGATGCAAGGGAATGGAAAAGAATGCATGACATAGGTCTATCACAGTGAACCACTCAGCATCCCAGGGAATCTGATACAGAATCACTGCTGGGTTCGGGACAATAGGGCAACAGGGGACTACTATCTTGTTGACTTTTCGTAGATCCTGCACTACTCTGTACTTGCCACTAGGCTTCTTGATGCCCATAATCGGGGAGTTACATGGGCTACTCATTACTTCCTGTATGATGTTTCCTTCTAGCAATTTCTGTATTTCCAGAGTAACACCAGCTTTCACTTCTGCATTCATTCTGTAGGGTTTAGTATTGGGGTATACTGCATTGTCCTTGATGGCTATCTGTATGGGGTCCACATTTTTCATTAACCCTACATCTTTCCCAGTAAAGTCCCACACCTCTGGTTTCACTGCTTCTTGGAGTTCTTTGGGTAAATCCTGCATGGTCATTCGTTTAATTTCCGAGTCAGGGCGGACTAACATTAATTTATAAATGCCGTCTTCATCTGGGGTCTGAATTTCAACACCCTTTGGTGTGCAAAAGATGGTACAGTTCATTTTGCACAGCAAATCACGTCCCAGCAAGTTCACTGGACTGGTGTCTCAAACGACAAATCTATGCATTTCCTTAAAGTTTCCAATTGATATTTCCATGGGCTTGGTAACAGGAGTACTAATCAATTGATTAGATACACCCACTACTTGGATGGCTTCTCCCGAGAGGGGTAGGTTTGGAACGTCCACTGTTCTCACAGTAGAACGGGTAGCGCCAGTGTCCAACAGGAAGGTGACATCATTTCCGTCAACCTTTCCTTCAATGTATGGTCCGGACTGGTCTACCGGCAAGGAGGCGCCAAGCACGCACTCCTCGTCCTCCCCTCTCAGGCCCCGTCAGTACTGGTCATCACAAAGGAAGGTATCATTTAAAAGATACTGCGAAGTTGCTGCATTTCTGTTCTCATTGCTTTCCCAGACTTCTACCTCATCTCCCTCTGCCTGTTTTCCCCTGTATACTTGCTTTGGTGCTCGGGGCACCTGAACTGTTTTTACCTGTGGTTGAGTCTTTCTTGGTCTTTCTTTCTGCGTCTGTGGAGTTAAATCAGGTGTTTTGGGGTTATCATCCGGCAAGTAAGGACACTCGTTACGCCAGTGTCCAATTTCGCCGCACTGATGGCAAGGAAATTTCTTCATAGCCTCTTCCCTGCTCATTTTGGGCCGGGGCTTGCCTCCTCCCCCTCCCCCAGGACCTTCGTTCTTAGTATTTTTGACCAGGTTACTCAACTGCTTTTCCTGCTGTTCTGCGAGCTTCACCTGAGCCCACATAACTTTCTCCTTGAGAGCCTTTTTCTTTTCTGCCATTTCGTCCTCGCAGTACTTTGCGTACCGCAGGACCTCGTCTACCTTTTTGGAGTGCCAACAGATTTTGTTATCTTTTATCCACTGGCAAATTTCAGGTCTTAAACCATTTACAAACCTGTAAATAAAGTGCGTCATGTCCTTCATCTCGATGTTATCTATACCACTGTAGGTTTTAAACACCTGCAACAGCCTTTCATAGTAGGAGTGCACTGTCTCTTCCCTTTCCTGCGTTGTTCTATCTATCCTGGTCCAATCAGTTTCCTTTGCTGGCACCTTATTTTTCAAATGCTGAATCACTTGTTCATATTTTTTCATTACTTCAATGGACGGTTCCCCTGTGTTAGAGTCCCTCGGGTACTCCTCACTGGGCCATGCTATGGCAATTTTACACTCGGTCCATAGATCTACCGGGACCACAATGTCGAAAAACCCATCCAGGTCTTTCCACAGGCATTTTTGCACCTTTACGAACCTTTCCACTTGCCGGTACCATTCAACCGGCTTCTCGCGCAGTTTCGGGAAATCGTTAGTAAAGGACACAATATCTTGTCTGGACCATGGAACGTGCACATACCTCCCACCTGGTACTTCACGCATGGGGCATAACGTTTCGGGCTTGTCTACTTCTCTCAAAGGGAACTCAGGGGTTGCTTGTCTGGATCGGGCCTCATCTTTCTTTCGCGCCCACCTCGTTTTCCATCTTTCCACGTCTCCCCATTTTTGCAAAACCGCAAGCAACTCTTTAATCTGCAACTTCCTTCCCGACACATTCAAGTTCTCTAAATCTTTATCTGAGAACTCAGCTCGATATGGTTTCTGCAAGGGCTTTGATCTGGATATATCTATCCCCATACTAGCTGCGGTGTCTGTCAGTTTTTCGTGGAGCACCCTAGTACTCCGGGTAAGACTTTTACACATGAACAGCAACTCTTCTTCAGAATAGGTATTCAATCTGTCCAATCCCACATTTCCTGCCATTAATTCCTCTATTTCTACTCTCAGTTTGTAGAGGTCTAAAGGTTTCGTTTGCGGAACCTGTTTTTCTAAGTCACGACTCCAATTTTCAATTTCTTCCGGAGTTACCAGAGACACACTCCTAGTACCTGTTGCTGATTCTAATTTAATTTCTTTCGCATCAAAAGGGTTATGCCGCTTTGGCACTCCCTTTCCGGTCTGTTTGTTGGGCAGGTCCAAGAACGCAACTTCAGACTCACACTCACTGGACTGATCGTCTATCAGCAGGGGCTCTTGCCTCGGCGGGGCCATTATCGGGTTCATAACTGGAGGGTTCAGACCTCCTTGATTATTCCCGTACAACGGAACTACGGGTCCGATTGTTACCGGAATAGTCAAGGCTTCAGGACTGGTATTTAACTGGGAGATTTTCTGAATTATTTCTGTTCTCTGTCTAGCTAGGACTTCTTGCTCCCTCTCTTCCAGTATTCTTCCTAATGTTCGTTCAGGCACTATCTGTGGGGTCAGTTGAGGCGTAAAACTCGGGGCAGTAGGATGCGTTTCAATCGGTCCCCCACCATAATTTGGTTTCGGGAACAAAGTTCCTGTCCCAAAGGACCTGCGCTCTTCCCCATATGGAGGCTGCAAAAAGGGCACTCCTGAACTTACTGGCTTTTCTTCGTTTTCATAAAGAGGTCTGGGGAAAAAAAGCTTTTCACGGGAATATTTTTCTTCCGGGCTCACGGGCATTCTAGGATATATAGTCCTCACTTCGGGGGGTTTGGGCTTCTCAAAATAGGGCAATACCTGGCCCCCTCCCCCCCTACATAGGGATCTATCCTCCTCCTTAATAGATGGACGTTGGGCAATTTCTCCTGCACTGGAAGGTCGGGCTCCCTCATTATAAGGTGGCGGACTTCTCGTAAAAATGTCATCTAAAAATTCATCGTCTGACTCCCCAGGGGCTCCCCACTGCTTACTCTTTTCTGTCCTTTTCTCTCCCCCCGAGGGGTTACCTGCTGGCATCATGGGAAACAGACCCTCAACAATCATGTTCTGCCTCCACTGTTTCATCCTCTTATCCCTGGTCTCTTGTTTCAGCCTGGGGTACCACTTGGTCAGACCTTTGTCCATTCGGGGTTTCTCTCTTTCAAAAGCCTCAATCTCCCATTCCTCTAATGCCTCATACTGCGTTAGTCTCGGTCTGGGATGTAATTCATTCATTCGGGTTCTTAAATTAAATAAAATCCTACCATTGAAAGTACCATCTAACGGAAAAGCCAATACTCCGTCATCTTTTGTGTACTTTACCCAATTCTCCAACCACACACAGGTGTTGTACCCTCGGTCAAACATCATGAATGAGGCGGGAGTATTCGGTGGTGGGATAGTAACGCCCTCTCTAGACTAAATCGGTTTGTCCGTTTTGAAATAATTCTTTACCCTACTTACAAGGGACATCTTTCTCTTAGCTCCGTACATGATATCGTATCTATTAGCTTTCCACTGATCCCTTTCGAACCCTTGGTTTCTTGGATCGGGTCTAGTCTCTGGACTATACGAGTGCCACATACGATTTCTACGCTTAACTCTGTTTACAAAATCACCTCCAATCAGAACGCGTCTTGCAATTCCGTGCAACCAATGAGGTGCGCGCGTTCAAATAATTTCGGCCAATGGGTGCGCGGCCCCTTCGTGAGACTGTCCTCACTCCTCGGCGCTTCACCCCTCCTTTACAATTCCAGCCCCGCTACCCGCCTGCTGCTTCTACCAATCCCAGCGCGGCACGGAGTGACGTCAGAGACGCTTCGCGGCTGACTCCCTCCCTTCACAAGGTAACGGAAACTTTCTTTCTTTCTAAAGTGCTCAGTGCTTGGTTATTTTACAACAAATACACATTCGCCACAGTGCTCAAGTGTCTAGACAGAAAGATTTCTTTTACTGCAAGTAAACTACTTCCATTTACTTTTTACGCGCTGCGGGTAGATCTCTTCCGCCTACCCTTCACTCTAGCATCGGTGCACCTGTTATTCCCCTAAACTCATCCACTTTTCCGGGATATGTCCGAGTCTAAGGTTTCTCAGCGGACCCCTCTGCTTTTACCCAAGCTCCGAGGAACCTGCTACTCTTCCGATGTGACCCTTACTAGGTTACGCCACTATGGGAATTTTGCCAATGAACCTCGTTACTGACATTTATTCACACATATATTCAGAAAAAACCCTAGTTAGTGCTTCCCGGTTATCCTAACCTGCACCTAACTTTCCTTAAGCCTGTGACCTCAGGACAATGGATTCTATTCACCACTTGCCCTTTCAATTCCCCGGGGAGTTCGGACAACACAATACGAGACGGTTTACAAATGCATGGATTAATACATATAACAATATAAGAACAAGAATAATAACAATACAGCAATTCATGAATTTCAGCAGCGTATTCACAAGAGAGCGATCGGTTCCCTCGGAACAGCCGCTCTTATAGCAGCATTAATGTACTAGCAGCTACCGACTTAACTAGTCTAACTAGTCTACCTAACCTTTAGCTAGTCCCTAACCATCCTCTGATCTACCAGAAAAACTGATAGAGCGCGCGAGGTCACCCAGCCAATGATTCCGCCGTTTCCGGCTTCAGGGCCCATATACTTTCAATTCACACTACTCATTGACAGGGCGACTTCACGGGCTGCTACCAATTGTGTGTGTGTTCCCTACCGTTATTACTCAGAGTACCCGACTTACCATCCACCGACACGGGTACCTATGACCTCAACGGATCAGGGGCCTAGCTGTAAAAGGAAAGGCAGCAAATGCAAATTCAAATGACTTTCAATACTGTTGTTAAATGACCACGGACAACTGGAAGTTTTAAAAGCTTTATCTAAAGTTCGTTTTCATCAAGCATTAAACTTACAAGAATAAGGCAATCAATCACCAAGATAATGAAAAGTACATAACTATAGAGAAATAAAGTCAGGGTAATCATTAAATGCGAATATTTAGATGCAACAGGAAATGCTATGCATTCAAGGCAAGGATTCTTTAGAAAATTTAAGTAAAGCCGTTCTAGACCATATCAGGAAATGACAAACTGAAATGCAAAATATGATTTCTAAAAGGTAGGGTAACATGGGAACATATTAAGAAAATATGCAAATGACTTTACGTTTCGAGAGTTGCGGCAAAGCATGGAAAATTCACCATATGCAAAGGTGTATCTTTATTAAAGCAAAAGTCAGAAAATAGAAAGGTGCAAGTTTAAAGAATTTAGAGCAGTATTTACCTAGACTGGTGTGGAAACCAAACCCTGGCCACGGGTCTGAGAGAGCACAAGTTTGGAAAAAATGTATAAGTACGCCATATTTACAAGCACGTAGTTAGTTAACATGTACTTTGCACCAGAGTGTTTATATTTAGAAGTGAAATACACCGAGTGTCTTATATTCAGTGGTGAAATGCATAGAATGTTTAAAGTAGAGTAACGATAATCATAACTGTGTGAGACTAATGTAGAAATGTTTGGGATGAATATGAAAACCTCATGTTCTCATGTTAAAGGAATAATGTAAGAGTTGAATGTAACAAAAACCCAGTATTTTGTGTAGGCCTCATGGCAATTCACAAGCAAATCTAAACGTGCTGCTAAAATAATGTGAGACAAGGTTGACATGGTACTTTCAAAATGTACTATTGAACTTAGGGTTAAAAGTATATGCTTTATAGATGTGTTATTTTAGAAACGTATGCTAGTTAAGAATGTTTGCTGTTTAAATCAAGTTAACGTTTTAAGAGTGCAGGAACCTGCTGCATGTAAATCAAGTAGGCCAGAGCCGATAATGTCATGTAGTTCCAATCGTCATGTGCTCGTTAGAGGAGAGGTCGTGAGGTGTCCAGTATGAAGCTCTGAGAGTGTTTTATGGCCTAAGATATGGTGAAGTCTGGAATTTGAGGCCCACTGCAGGAAGAGCTGTATGCAGGTGCGAGGGTCCTAATCAGCTCGAATGAAAGGGACTTTGTTCAGTGGCGCCTTGCGCAGGCCTGTAGGAGTTTCCAGGAATTTCAGGGGGTATCAGCGCACTGAAGAAGAAGCCCGGGAACCAAGGTCAACTTTAACGAGGGTCTTCAAGAGTACCATCATGGAGTTTGCCGCGGAAAGATGTACCACATGAGGGGCGTCCCAAGGGGCGTTTCTATTGGAAATGTGATTTGGTATTAGGGAAAGTGACCCGGGAGGAGAGCAGAGCAGATGATTTTGGGAGCCTAAGGAAGCGGATGGGTAGGCAGATAGGCTGATCAGGAGAGACCCATTATCAGAGAAGAGAAAAGAGAAGTGCGTGATCTTCTTAGGAAGTCACCACGGCTGACACCTAGAGGGTTAAGATCTTGTTAAGTAGGGATGTCATTTAGTATAGTGTAGGGACAGACTAACTTTAATTTTCTTTTCTGTAATGACTTTGAGGTTGCAACTTGTATCCATTTTAGCAACCCTGATGGTATTCGAACTTGTACTTATTATTTTGTTCTTCAGACTCAGACTATTCAAGAAGTTCATGTTCATAGTGATTCCGATATACCTTTTGAATCTCATTTTGAGAAGTTGTATCTTCAGTTATCTTTGACTTTATATTAAATCTTTAAAACTTAATTTTGGTCAGTGGTCATTTAGAGTGGTGTAAGTTCTTAAATTGATTGTTTACCTCGAGATTACCTTTTACTCAAGACAGGTACCAACGATTCAGTCGACAGGAAGAAGGGATTTGGCAAGATAATTAGTAACCAGTAATCCCGCGTTAGCAGTTGGTAGCAGAGTGAGGATGGTTATCTTCTTGAGGAAGGTAATCTAGAGAGGTTAGTTTACCCCAAGGCCCGAGACGTCGAGAGACGAGCAGCGGAAGAATCGTGTGCCGAAAGGTGCAGACGGTGCGAGAAAAGCAGCAGTATCGGAGAGTGAGTATAAAAAGGGTCATGCGTGAACAGATTGCGGTGTTTTGTGTTGTATTTGTATTGTAATGTCTTGCGGAGTTGAATGCCTGTAGTGTGAATGAGAGAAGGTTGTGAGCGCGCGCAACCTGGTAAACTGGTAACCTGGTAAACGGGTGTACTGGTGAAATCTTAAGTTCAGGCCAGAGCTTAAGTGGTTTTGGGTGTATCGAACATCCAGGGTAGTTGTCGACCATAGTACGGAGGTCACGAGGTACCATTGACCGCCGTGGATCCAAGATAGGGGGAGTGTAAGAGTGAGTGTATGAGTAACGGACGCTGGTCGAAAGTTACTGCGTGTGAGTAACCTATCGGAGAAGGCGATTGTCTGGAAGTAAACGGAAAGACATCTCGCCAAGTTAGGGTGACAACTACAGAAAGACTGTGGGCGTACAGTCAAAGAAAGGTGATCGCTTGGACGGAAGTAATCATTTTTCAGTGTATGAATGGGATGCGTGCATGACCGAGGAGACGAGCTGAGAAAGGAGGGGAACTGCTGCGAAGGGGGACGGGTGACGTCGGCTAGAGCCGCGCTGTGATTGAGCGGTTGGTGTGACGTTAGCTAGAGCCGCGCTCTGGTTGGGCGGCTAGAGTGACGTCGGAGGAAAGCCGCGTACGGATAGGCCAGTTAGTGAGAACGGCGCCGAGATTGGTGGAATATCATCAGGAAGTAAACAAACGCGGAGAAAAGAGAAATCATGAAGTGTTTTAAGTGTTTGAAAGGGATTTTTAAACGTAAACGAAGTGAACATTATTACGGGGAAGAGGCTCCCCCAGAGGGTACGCCAGCTCATTATATGGCAACGAATGTTGGGCTGCATACGATATTGTGGATTGGGGCTTGGAATAAGCTTACGGAAGGAAATGAGGAAATGCAGTTCCCGAAGTACGGGACGTTTAAATTAGAGGTGTTACATCGGCTAAAAGCAACCATGTCCTCATTGAAACCCTCACCTAGACCAACACAGTTTGAGGCTCTTAATGCATGGATTAAGGCTGCACACGACCGAAATTTGAACAGGCGTCAACAAAGGCTGACGCGATCGGTAAGGGCAGTGCGAGATTCCAAATGGGATGAGGAGGAAAAGCGTTGGAGGGTACAGGCTATTGAGGTGGAGAAAATGTATCCGATGAGGGAGGTGTCAGGAGGAGGAAACCTCATGGAAGAAGACGAGGAAAGCGAGTCGGAGGACAATCTGATAAACAGATTGTTAATGGATAGACCACCTCCGAGAGTGGGATTGATAGAAGATAGAGGGCTCGCAAGGGAAGATGGGAATGAGATAGAGGGGTATACACCACTCCCTATATCGGAATGGACACCTAGCAAAGGCGGAGAAACACCTCCAAACAACACTGTACAGAGTGTAGTGGGAAGGTTTGTGGTGCAGAAAACGCCAACCACAGAAAGGGTTGAGTCTGTGGGATTGCCAGACGCTCTTCAAGTGCCTGTTACCATAGGACCCATAGTTTCGATCTATAATTCTGAGAGAGATAGAGGGGAACAACAAAGGCAATTGGATAGGGAAAGGATTGAGATGGAAAGGAGGAATAATGTGACGAATGCATGGAAACAATTACCAGGTTCGGTAACGTGGAACACCCCATTAGACACAACTGTCGGTCCCAATTCAGAACAGGGAGGTCCGAGAGGACCAATGGATCTAAGGGGACCGCGGCCAAGATCTTTTTCAGAGTTAAGAGCTGATTTGAGGGAATGGGACGGGTCCATAGTATCTCCGAGTAACAGGACAAGAACGGAACCAGAGTGGGAAAGCAGGGGTAACGGGACTGTATCTCATTGTGGGGCCAGCGAAAGCAGTCAGGGCCGGGAAGGCCAAAGTCAAGAGAATAGAGGGGATGCAGGTCCTACAAATCAGAGAGAACAGTCGGAACAAAATACTAGGATTGTAGAATGTGAGGAAATGTCCCGTCTTTGGGGGAACGGAGGAGATGAGGCGGTACGGAATTTTCAGAATAGGTTTAGGTGCCTTCATCATACGCTTGGGGAAGACGTTCAACATTGGAGAAAGGAGAACAGCGATAGGTCCCGCCACGCCTCGAATACTCAGGAAGCACAGGGAAGTAGGGAAGAAAGAGGGAGTAAGAG
Source organism: Lissotriton helveticus (assembly GCF_964261635.1). Taxonomy (NCBI): domain Eukaryota; kingdom Metazoa; phylum Chordata; class Amphibia; order Caudata; family Salamandridae; genus Lissotriton; species Lissotriton helveticus. The sequence continues at coordinate 1,902,326,239 of NC_136063.1, forward strand.
AACCTCTTATCCTCAATCCCGTGAAACTAGCCAGGATGGAGAGAGAGAGGCTGGGAGGCATGAAGGAGTGTTTCACCACCCACCCCGAGAAGACGGAAAGGCATGGGACTTAGAGAGATGGGAACAGGGGAGGACTCCCTATAATTCACCAATACCTAAACGTAGATCTCGGAGCTGGGATGGGAGAGATGCGGATGGAGGAGCTAAATTGAGTGTCTTGAAAGCTGAAATAAAGGCAAAAAGGCTTGATGTTACCAGTTTAAAGTCAGATGTAGATGAGATAATAGATGGAACATTGCCTTTGGAGAGGATAGAATTGTATGAACAGGATGAGTTATTGTTCATGGCAAAGGATATTACTAGGAAAGCTAGAGCGGTTCATGAAAAACTGACCGATTTGGCAGACAAGTATGCCGTGGATTTGTCTAGGACAAGGGCATTACAGAGTAACCACAGATTACAGTACGCAGACCAAGATCTAGATGAGAAGAGAACTGCTGGATTAAAAACACACATAAGAGAGCTGGTAACAGGGATAAGAGTGTGGAGAGAACTGGATAAATGGGAAGAAAGGTGGTCGAAAAAGGGCACAGTTAGGCGAAGTACAAATGTGATGACCCCTGAGGGAAGGGTAATGCAGATGGAGGCATTCCCTTTGCGAGAAATATCAAATGGAAATTATGTACATGTGCCCTGGAGTAGAGGAGACTTAGCCGCATTTACCAACTCATTCCCGAAGTTGCGGGAAAACCCAGTCGAGTGGTATAAGCAGGTAGAGAGGTTTGTTAAAATTTCGAAAGTATTGTGGATAGATTTGAACACGTTGTTTGACATTGTGGTCCCATCTGATTTGTGGACCCCTTGTAAGACTAGTGTCGAATGGCCAAATGCTGAACCATTGAGAGATGTTCGAACTAATGGACCAGCTGAGATAGTCATGCGAAAGTATGAAAGGGTAATAGCATGGCTGAAAGATAAGGTACCACCACAGGATATAGATTGGGTAAAAATAGACCGAACAAGGCAGGAACCCAAGGAGACAGTTCACGAGTTTTATGAAAGATTATTGAAAACATTCAAGCAATACAGTGGACTAGATGTAATGGATCCCAAAGACATAGGGCAGTTCGTGTCAAAGTTTGTATTGGGGTTGAGACCTGATATTTGTTTGATGATACAGCAACATTTAATCTGTTGGCAGAACAAACCACTAGATGAGATTTTACGATATGCGAGGTACTGCAGTGACGAGATAGATTCTAAAGCCAAGAATCTAAAGGAGAAATTGATGGTGGTGCAAATGCAGTCCGCTGGGAAGGGTGGCCAGCAGAAGCAGGGGATGGGACGAAAACCAAATGGTCAGAACAAAGATAATGAAGAAGGGCAGAGACCTAGGATAGACTTTGCCACTTTAAAGAAAACGACCAAGTGTCATCTGTGTCACCAGGTGGGGCATTGGCGACGCGAGTGTCCCTTTAACCCTGAAAACGGAGAGCAAGAAGTAGAAGAGCAGGTCCAAGAAGACACAGTGCAAAAAGTGACAGTCCCAAGCAGTAAGGTGGCCAAAGGGGGGACTTCGGCTCCACGGGCCCAATTCCCACAGCCACCGAAGATAGCAGCTGGAGGAAAGGTCTTTAAACAAATGCCTCTGTTTATCGAGGAAGAAAAATGTTATTACATTGATCCATTGACAGGACAACGGGTGAGCAGTGAAGAAGACTGTACCCTCGGGGCAGTTCTAGAAGTGGATCAGAGAGGGCCATTTGTTGAGGCAGAAGTGGCAGGGTGTCCCACTACGTTCTTAGTGGACACTGGGGCTACTCGTTCGACTCTGAGATCAGCGGTGGTTCCAGACTTGCCGATGTCAGGGGAAACAATTCAGGTGGTAGGAGTCGCAAATAAAAGAATGACTAGTCCCTTGACAGAACCAGTGTCTGTGAAAATTGGAAACCACATGAACGAACATCAGTTTGTGGTTTGTGACTCGAGTCCGGTATGTCTGTTAGGTAGGGATTTGTTATGCAAATTGAATTGCACCATATACTGCACCCCACAAGGAGTGGAGGTACAGACTACCGACGATGATGCTACCTTTAAGGTGGCCAATTCAAAATTCTGTGTAGAACTATATCCTACTCTGACTGTAGAAGATCTTCCACAAGACTTAAGAGATGTAGTGGCGTCAGAGGTGTGGGATTTCACAGGAGAAGATATAGGATTGATTAAAGGGGTAGAACCGGTAAAAATTCTGGTAAAACCAAATGTTGAGTTTCCAAGAACGCCTCAATACAAATTGTCCCAGGAAACGATTGCAGGAATAAAGCCTGTGATCGAGTCAATGATACAGCAGGGAATACTGAAGGAAATCGTGGGCAGTCCTTGTAACTCCCCGATTATGGGTTTGCAGAAACCTAGTGGGAAGTTTAGGATAGTTCAGGATTTACGAAAGATTAACAACATAGTCGTTTCATGTTGTCCCGTGGTACCGAATCCATCAGTGATATTGTTTCAAATACCATGTCAAGCAGAATGGTTCACAGTGATAGATCTTTGCCAGGCTTTCTTTTCAATCCCATTGGATGAAGAGAGCAGGTACCTTTTTGCGTTTAAAATGGAAGATCGCGTTTTAACATGGTGTCGAATTCCACAAGGATTCACAGACAGTCCATCCATCTTTAATCAGTTGTTGAAAAAGAATCTTGAGAATCTAGTACTGCCACAGAACTCGGTTCTGGTACAGTACATAGATGACCTACTTGTTGCGTCAGAAACAGAGGAAGCTTGTAAAGTAGATTCAATTGCCTTACTGAATCATTTAGCTGAAAATGGACATAAGGTATCTCCGAGCAAGTTACAGTATTGTCTGACAGAAGTACAGTATCTAGGGCACAGGTTAGAAAAAGGGAAACGTAAGGTGTCCCCAGAGAGGATTGAGGCGATAATGAAAATGAATGCGCCTACAACTCAGAGAGAGGTTAGAATGTTCCTAGGAATGGTGGGTTACTGCCGACAGTGGATAGTTAACTTTTCACTGAAAGCAAAGCCCTTACAGAAACTGACGCACAAGGAGGTGAGTGATCCGGTACCATGGGATGAAGAATGTCTGGTGGCGTTTTTACAGCTGAGGGACGATTTATGTCGTGCTCCGGCTCTGGGAATGCCAGATTATGAAAAGTCGTTTTCACTCTATTGCTGTGAGAGAGAGGGATGTGCTTTGTCAGTCTTGGCACAGACCCACGGTAATGCCCGTAGACCAGTTGCATATTTTTCGGCTACATTAGATCCAGTAGCCGCAGCGTTGCCCGGATGTCTCAAATCCGTTGCTGCAACGGGTGTCAGCATTGAAAGGAGCGAAAGTATTGTAATGGGACATCCAGTAGTAGTGTATGTACCGCATTCAGTTGAATTGTTAATGACCAGGACGAAGACGCAGCATCTGACCAATAGTAGGCTCACGCGTTATGAGCAAGTTATACTTGCCGCAGAAAACGTGACTCTCAGGAGATGCTCTGTCTTGAATCCTGCTACTTTGATGCCATTACCTACTGTAATAGAAGGCGAAGGATGTGAAGACCACGATTGCCTTGATGTGACTGAACTATGCACGAAACCCAGACCAGATATAGTGGATGAGCCATTGTCTGACCCTGATGAGATTTACTTTGTCGATGGCTCATGTTTAAGAGACGATACTGGTCGGTTAAGAGCAGCTTATGCTGTTTGTACCATTACTGGAGTTGTGGAAGCCGCTTGCCTGGAAGGAGTACATTCCGCACAGGTAGCAGAGATTATTGCCCTAACTCGTGCCTGCATAGCAGGAAATGGAAAGAGAGTCACCATCTACACGGACAGCCAATATGGTTTCGGTGTGGTTCATGATTTCGGGCAGTTGTGGTCTCAGAGGGGTTACATGACCTCCTCTGGTTCGCCCATTCGAAATGGAGAATTTGTGAGATTGCTGATAGAAGCATTACAAGGTCCTGTTGATATTGCAGTGGTGAAGTGTGTAGCTCATACTAAGAATACAGATTTTGTGTCACAAGGTAATAGATATGCTGATGAAGTCGCACGCTATTGTGCGGAACAAAGTTATTCTTTCTCAAAGGTGGAAATAGAAGGTGCAGAAGAAAAGACTGAATTAAGTATGATGTTAGAAACTGTAGACACTTGGGAGGATTTAAGAATAATGCAGG